>NC_064618.1:750512149-751141524 GCF_023898315.1 Schistocerca nitens | reverse complement strand
GTTGTTTTGATTTTTCTGTATGCTGGATCAGTCCTGCCGACAATCTTTTTTTATTATTTTTTATTTTATTTTTTTATTACATCACGTTTTTCGTGCAGCCATTTCGCCTTCACTTCCCCGCACTTCCTATTTATTTAAAAAAAAATGGTTCAAATGGGTCTAAGCGCTATGGGACTTAACGGCTGAGGTCATCAGTCCCCTAGACTTAGAACTACTTAAACCTAACTAACATGAGGACATCACACACACCCATGCCCGAGGCAGGATTCGATCCCGCGACCGTAGCAGCAGCGCGGTTCCAGACTGAAGCGCCTAGAACCGCTCGGCCCAGCGGCCGGCTACTTATTTCATTCCTAAGTAACTTTTATTTCTGTATTCCTGAATTTCCCTGAACATTTTTGTACTTCCTACTTCCATCGATCAAGTGAAGTATTTCTTGAGTTAACCATGGTTTCTTCGCACTTCTCTTCCTTGTATCTATGTTTTTCTTTCCAAAATCCGTGATTGCCCTTTTCATAGATGTCCATTTCTTTTCAGTTGAATTATTACTGAGCTGTTCAGTATCACAATATCTATAGCCGCAGAGAACTTCTAGTGTATCTCTTCATTACTTAGTACTTCCGTATCGCACTTCTTTGAGCACTGATTCTTCCTGACTAATCTCTGTAACTTCAGCATACTCATCATCGCTACTAAATTGTGATCTGAATCTATAATTGCTCCTGTACCTTAGAATCCAATACCTGATGTCGGAATCTCTGTCTGACCGTGACGTAATATATCTGAAATCTTCCCGTATCACCCGGTCTTTTTCAGTTATACCTCTTCCTCTTGTGGTTCTTGAACGGAGTATTCGTTATTACTAGCTGATATTTATTGCAGAACTAAATTATTTTTTCTCCTTTCCCACTCCCAGCACCAAGGATTATTTCCCTGTAACTTTCTTCTACTTCTTCCCATACAATCGCATTCCAGTCCCCCATGACTGTTAGATATTCATCTCCCTTCACGTGTTGATTTATCCGTTCTATATCCTCATACACTTTCTCTATCTCTTCATCTTTGGCTCGGGGCGTCGGCATGAACGTCTCAATTATTACTGTCGGTGTTGGTTTGTTGTCGATTCCGATGAGAACAACCCTATCACTGAACTGTTCCTGTTCATAACGAATCGTACTCCCGTTATACCATTCTCTGCTGCTGCTGCTGATATTACCCTACACTCATCTGACCAGAAATCCTTGTCTCAAATCCTTATCTCCTTTCCATTTCATTTCACTGATCCCCAATCTATCTAGATTATTATCATTTCCGCTTTCAGATTTTCTAGCTTCCCGACAACTTTCAAGCTTCTTATATTCCAGGCCCCAACTCGTAGAACGTTATCCTTTCGTTGACCATTCAGTCTCTGTCACACTGTCATCTCCCTCTTGGCAGTTGCCTCTGGGAGATGCGAATGAGGGACTATTCCGGAATCTTTTGCCAATGAAGAGATCATCATCACACTCTTCGATTACAGGCCCCATGTCCTGTGGATATGAATTATGTGTCTTTAATGCAGTTGCTTCCATTTCCTTCTGCGTCCTCATGCAGCTGATCATTGCTGATTTTTCCGCGTTTAGGAGTAGTTTCTTACCCCATCGCAAGAGAGTGCCCTGAACCTCTGTCCGCTCCTCGACCCTTTTTGACAAGTCCGTTGGCAGAATGAAGGTGACTGCTTTTACCGGCCAAAACTGATGACTTTTTTTTATATTCAAAATTTAAGCGCTTATTGGATTCGAGCCCAGGAATGAGGACGTTTTGATTGTTAATCAAAGACGCTACCACCCTCCCCCCTATCCCCGGATTTTTTTTTAAATCTCATTTTGTTCGATATTGTTCATTCCATTTGTTCGGGGCCGACGTCCCATGACACCCGTTCAAGTTCATGAGTGACCTATTCACTCAGTTTTTTTTTCATTGTAGTGGGCTGTTAACCCTCTGACCGAACCAGCTGAGCTACCGTGCCAGCTATCCCTAGCGCACAGGTTCAATCGACAACTTGAGAGGCACTCGCCTTGCTCATACTGTGGCATCAAGCAGTCAGGCCTGCAATATGAGTGGTCTGCCAAGCGTGTGGACTCATTCTTATTTATCGAGTAACATGAACTCTAGTACTCACAATTAAGTTACAAGTTATTCTCCTGTTTGAAAATTACGCAACGGAAACGCACATCTGACTTTTAGTAATTTACACAACTCTGGCTGTTCACTACGCACTGGCAATACCACATTTTCTTTTTAATTTAACGGCTTTGATCAACACGTGGCCATCGCACTGAATATGAATGGCGCACACATTATAAATTCTGGATATCATGACAACATACAATTCGAAGGAAAAGGCCACCAAACTTTTTCTTTTCACTATCTTATTTATTCCGATAAATTCTATAACCTAAACACACAAATTCTATAACCTACAACAATAACACATGAGAAATTCCGCCCAGAGGGCATGGCTTTACATTGGTGATTCTCTATCTTATGGTCTCGTAATTATTTAACGCTACAGTGCACTTTCTGGATAGGATGGTGGATCTTTTGCTATATCTCACACTTCGACACTCACAACCATCATCACGAAACTTTCCTCCAGACCGAGCGGTACAAAAGGAACATGCATAACCCACTACCTCTGAAACTACCTTGCTACTCTCCCATGCAAACCACACATACTTAAATTACATGACATACAGCACACTGCAACATGGAATACAACACAAGGAATAGTCACAACATTATAATCACATCACTTTCAGCTTTCCCACTTCAATTAGTATTCATCCCAGTTTCACACGACACTGCCCCACTTCGTAACTTTTCTTTCCTACTACGAACTCTGGAGGATATTCGCACGTCTTCCTGTGCAATGCAAGCCAAGTGGCGTTGCTGGATAGACGGCTGACTCACCTTGGTTCTCTGTCAGAGTATTATAGTTTGAATCAAGCGTCACACGGAAACATAACACGCAAAGTAATATTAAGAACATATTCATCACACACGCGAGTCCTCAACTGATACCATGGACGAGTACTTCTCTTTATCCGTTGTCTCATACACAGATTGAGACTCACACAGTAATCACCACGTGGAAGTACTCGTCTCTAATTTCAAGTCCTGCACACGCCATTTCTTAAATATTTCCAACTTATAGTACACACGCTAGTAATTCAGCTTAACTTAAGCACTCGGAAGTATTTCAACTTATTGCTACACGTGGTTTCATTGTGACCGTTGGTCACTTCCGAAGATTACTACAATCCCCTTAATATTACCTGCCTGACATTTAATTCTCCCCACAAAAGTTCCTGAAATAGAGAAAGTATTATTCTAAACTACTCTTAAGTATTTCACATGCATAACATGTCTACACTCTTTTGTCTTTATGGAGCACATCTGAGACAGGTCTTACCAACACTAGATCCAGCGGCAGAGTGCTGAAACATGGCCGTTCTTCAGGTCCTCTCGCACCTCTGCTGAAGTGGCGGAGCACCTTGCTACCGTATTGGTCAGCCACATTTCAGGTGCTCAAAGCTCCGGTAAATTTAATCTCTGGTTCCACCAAAGGTGGCCAAAGGATCGTCTCAAAGATGATCATATATTCACATTCACTATCTGCGGTTAGCAGACGACCATACATTCATTCATTTCACAGATCTCACCAAACTGGATGTAGGGATTTATTTTGTGGGAGTGCACATGTGATCAATTAAATAAATAAATTGTCATTATTTCCCACACTGGTATCCGGCTTCGCTGTATTAATTGAAATTGAGTTATTATTAGAAAAAATATGTTGTACTGGCAAGAATAGCGAAGAATGTTGTACCTATTTTCAATGTCGAGTGGTACTGTACCCTTTCAAACTAATACTTCTAATATCATATTTATTAATCAATAAACACAGCGATAATCAGCGTTACTTATCTCATAACTTTCTGAATATAGTCTGTTAAAATTAAAAATTATGAAATAAGTTTCCGTTTCAGTCTGCTGGTGGAGAGCATATCGTGTTTTTGATAATAGTCTTTCAGAAGCTGACAATGTGGCTATGCAGCTCAAATACTTCAGCTTTTTGTAGCTTTGGATAGGTGTTACCGATACTGCGATTCCATAATTGTTGAATCTTGCTTAAGATCTAGAAGGCGATCTTTTACATAATAGCCGGCCGGAGTGGCTGTGCGGCTCTAGGCGCTACAGTCTGGAACCGCTTGACCGCTACGGTCGCAGGTTCGAATCCTGCCTCGGGCATGGATGTGTGTGTTGTCCTTAGGTTAGTTAGGTTTAAGTAGTTCTAAGTTCTAGCGGACTTATGACCTCAGCGGTTGAGTCCCATAGTGCTCAGAGCCATTTTTTTTTTTTTTTTTTGCATAATAACAGAAAATATGATCGTAGGTCTGTGTCTGTTTCAGTTAAAAACTGTTCTTTTATTGCGCTATTTTACAATGTTCACCCATAAATGAAATTTGGTTACATTGTTTTCCTGTTTTCCTGTAATTCGTCAACGTGGTACCCATCCTCAAAGACAGTCGTTTCAACAGCTCCAACAAATCCTTGATGATTTAGAGTGCCTTCTAAAGCACCTAGAAAGTCTATGTTCTTTAATCGAGGATCGAGCAACTTTGATATGGTTAATACATTACTATGTTCGGTTATTAACAGGCGCAGAATGGCGGCGCGGTTCGAGGCGCCATGTCACGGATTGCGCGACCTCCCTCGGGCATGTATGTGTGTGTGTGTGTGTGTGTGTGTGTGTGTGTGTGTGTGTGTGTGTTGTTCTTAGCATGTTTAACTTAGTTGAAGTAGTGTGTAAGTCTAGGGACTGATGACCTCAGTAGTTTGGTCCGTTAGGAATTCACACACATTTGAACATTTTCAGTTATTAATAAGCTTTTTTATGTTTGTTATGATGTTACTTTTCACATTTTCTCCAATAGCCTGCATTGGTTGCATGTCAGATATTATTACATTCAACATACAAGTTATCAGGATTACTTTACTGCTTGAAGCGAATTTTGCTTCGCAGACTTCGTAAGCAATTACTTCTACAATCCGCAGAATGTCACAACAATCTGCCCGATCTGAAATATCTGCTGCTATTAACCTAGGTGATGCAGTTGCATGACAAATAATTATATTATTTTTCGCTGGATGCAGCTGCAAAAGCCGGCCGAGCTGGCCGAGCGGTTGTAGTCGCTACAGTCTGGAACCGCGCGACCGCTACGGTCGCAGGTTCGAATCCTGCCTCGGGCATGGATGTGTGTGATGTCCTTAGGTTAGTTAGGTTTAAGTTAAGTCCCATAGTGCTCAGAGCCATGTGAACCATTTTTATTTATTTATTTATTTATTTATTTTTTGCAGCTACAAAAATCTTTCAATCATACAGAGGGTGATTCTGTGGTACTGTTACAAACTTTCAGCAATGATAGAGAGGGATAAGTGTATCAATCTGAGGAAAGGCGCCCTGGTCCAGAAACGACCGAGTCGAAAGTTCTAGTCAAAAATCGTTCTGATACCTCTCAGGGTGGAATACATGTAGATTTATTGTTGTTGGCGAGATTGTAGGGTAGGCAATCCCGCCAAGCACTTACTTGTATATGTCGGGATAATAACTCAGTCAATCCATTGCAGATGTCGTACGGTGCGCTAACATGAGATGTCCTGATGTAAATGTCTTTACTGCAGTAGACTTCAGTCTTTGTCTGCATATCGAAGTGCTAACATCGACGAAGCCTTACCGAGTTGACTCGTACCTGGTGGCATAACTTGCACACATGATTTCCGTGCATGGGCAAGCAAATGGAAGCAGCAGAGAAGTGGAAAGGTTGTACAGTACCAAATATCTGCATAGAAAAGTCCGATTCACGTCATGTTTCCAAGACTGTTCCAACGATTAAACGAGGTAGGGTAACTACTACCACAGTACAACGACCGAGGAAGACGACAAACAACACGGACTCCCGACTTAAAAAAATGCAGTGCTTGGTCGAGTGGAAGAGGCGCCTGCAATGAGCACTCGATCAGTTTCGTAGAATACCGCGTGGCGAGTATTACGGGAAATTCTGCTACACGACTATCATCCACACAAGTACTTGTTTTGACTCCTGCTGACTTCGAACCTCGTGTCGTATTCAGTCAGGGATTCTTGCAGCGCCTTATGCTCGATCATCACTCTCACGCGTACGTACTTACGAATGAAGCTTGTTTCATCGGAGACGGAATGAAAAATAGTCACAGTAGTCACATTTAAGAAGTTGCAGTTGTGAAGAGCCGTCAACACAGATTATCCATCAAGGTGTGATAGACATAGTCAATGTTTATGTAATAGGCCCGTTTCTTCTTCCTCTCGACTTAAATGCACCAGAGTACACAATGTTTCTCAGAGAAATACAGCATAGGTTCGTGGAACATATCCCACTTGTTATTAGTCGACGGTTGCGTTTCCAACTCAACTGAGCTCCACCTCGCTTTGGACTGAGGATTCGAGAACACCTGGATCAGATATTCCCTGAAATTTGGAAATTTGCGATAAGGTCTTGAGGGACCAAACTGCTGAGATCGTCGGTCCCTAAGTTTACGCACTACTTAATCTAACATAAACTAACTTACGCTAAGGACAACATACAGCCATGCACGAGGGAGGACTCGAACCTCCAACGGCGGGTGCTGCGCTGACCGTGACAAGGCGCCCGAGACAGCGCGGCTACCCCGCGCGGCTCATTCCCTGAAAAGTGGATAGGTAGATGAGTTCCTGTTCCGTGGCCAGCACGTTCCTCTGATCTCACCTCACTTGATTTCTTTCTGTGGGTCCATGTAAAAGGCTTATGTATGAGACGCCTTTCAAGTCTGAAGAGGAACTCCCGGGAAAAATTCTCCCTGTCTGCGGCATTGTTCGAACGACAACAGGGATATTACAAAGGGGACGACAGAACTTTGTGCGACGATGCCGTTCTTGCACTGACGCTGGAGGACACCATTTTAAATCACTGTTGTATATATAACGGCTCGTGAAACCTCTGCAGGTAAATATAATTTATTATTACTGTACCGTAGACTTGGGGTTTTCGGCCTCTCTGACATCAAGTTACGTGCGCCTTTACCGGTCCATCTACAGGGGAAATTGTCTGAGGGTACTGAGGAGTATTCAGCGCGAATTCTGTACGTCATGATCACGGTTCGGAAGTTGGGCCCTTAGTTTGAGCGCAGCGCCAGGCTAAGGCGGAACTTAAGAGGATTTTCGTTATATCTTACATTATGTAAAACGATGAATTACGTCTAATGGGTACTTCTTGAATTACTTTGAGCACTGGTCCTCTTCTTATCGCATGATATTGTACTATATTTTGTTTATAACCACATTAAAATCCTTTTCGCAGCAGTAATCAGCTCAGGGAGTTTATCAGTCTATTAAATAATTTTTTTTTTTTTGCTATCAAATTGAGCATGTGGACAAACCCCGATATATTACTTTCTCTTCCAAATGACAGACATCCTGAGGCAGAGCTGGATCACACGGCAAGGGGAAGAAGAGATCCGGGACTTTCCAGGACACGCTGGAGGGAACTGTGAAGCCGGAACAAGAAGCATGCCTAATCCATGACAATGAAAAAGCTACCGGTACTCGTTTAACCATTGCACTGATGATATTAGGCATGTTCAGAAAAATATTTGTTTAAAGTATGGCCAGCCGCTGTGGTCGAGCGGTTCTAGGCGCTTCAGTCCGGAACGGCGCGACTGCTACTGTCGCAGGTTCGAATCCTGCCTCGGGTATGGATGCGTGTGATGTCCTTAGGTTGGTTATGTTTAAGTAGTTCTATGTTCTAGGGGACTGATGACCTCAGATGTTAAGTGCCATAGTGCTCAGAGCCATTTGAACCACTTTTTTAAAGTGTGAAAATATTCTGGTGTTGGTGATAAGAAACCTAGTTGTTTCACCAGCATCAGAGGTCGATATTTTGTCTTTAACTTCGATGCTACGATGTTTCACAGATTTTCCTATCGGTTTTGATAGATCGATGGTAAAGTTCGCAAAAAATGGTTCAAATGGCTCTGAGCACTATGGGACTCAACTTCTGAGGTCATTAGTCCCCTAGAACTTAGAACTACTTAAACCTAACTAACCTAAGGACATCACACACATCCATGCCCGAGGCAGGATTCGAACCTGCGACCGTAGCGGTCTCGCGGTTCCAGACTGCAGCGCCTAGAACCGCACGGCCACTTCGGCCGGCTAAAGTTCGCACATCGATATTATACGTATAACTATCGATGATCATAGAACAACAATAGCAGTCAGAGGCCATACTGCCACAAGCGACTTTCTTGGTAAGAATACTGGGACAGGTGGACTAAGGAAAAGTAGACATTACGCCACGGCCACGACGAGCCACTCCTGCGTCATAGCCTTGCTTGAAAAAGTGTGGCTAAGTAGACGGCAGTGTGTACGTTAGATTCAGCTGTATCCACTAACTTTCATTTTCATCTATGGTAAAATTGTCATCGATCCAAAAGTTGGTTTGAGACCAAAGCGTTTTGCTATGTATAGTATTATTGGAAGAAGTATGCTATTATCTTCCTCCACTGTTTGAACTGACTTATCCAGCCAACTACAGGAGCCCTGCAGTCTACACATTCACAACACACTCTCGCTTGGAACAGCAATCAATATAATCAGAAAAAATGTATGGATAGTTGATATAAATGGGACAAAAATGTAATCTGCAAATGAATTACAGGAAGATAACTCTGCAGCGACTGTCTGAATTTCCCAGGAGAATGAAAGAACTACTTATGCAGCTAACATTTCTGATTGAATCGTACTGAGTCTTCAATCTCTCGCAGAAGTATTGAATTCCAAAGTGAGGGTAATTCTAACAGTTGTTGTTCAAGATGAGGTACGAGACCACCCTCCCGCGCTGCAGCGGCTGTTTAGGTCTGTATCATGTGCCTGGCAGAGCGATAGCCCTTTTCATTGTCTCTCATGTGGCGTTGTGGCGCCGTCGTCCTAGGTGCCTTACCAGCCTGTTGCTGGAGGCTCTTGCACCTCACACTGTCTCATCACCCATCCCGCTTTTGGACGTCCCCTGCCCTTCTTTTGCTTCCGCCACTTTTTCCTCGACCTGAACCACGTCCGTACGGTGATAAGGCCAGTGCACTTGACATCCACACATCCACGAAGGCGACCTATGGCTTTCCTTAGCAGCGCAAGTCACCGAACTTGGTTGAGGGGAAGCATCCCCACGTCCAATGGCCTGCTGTTTGGCTATCGTTGAGCGCTCCTTATCCTGACACTGACGTCTAGTCTGCATCATACCTTACTGTCAATAGGAAGCAAGTATGCCGGTCACGCCTTCACGGGATTCGCCCCGCAGACACCCCGTTGCCTGTCGCTTGTGATGGTTTGGACACAGGCGAGCATTAGTCCAGTGAAACTGTCAGAAAAAAAGCCTGTACCTTTAAATCGTGGAAATTGTCACCAACTATTCTTTGTTCGAAATTTGAAAAATTGGTATTTTCTGAGGCGCTGTAGCGCCTTAGATATTGGGAGTAGAAAAAAATGGCAAGAATCAAATTTGTAGAGAATTTTATGCTCTTTAAAAAAGAAAATAGACGTTAAAGCGATAGGAGCAAATGAAACTGAGATATTTTGAAAAACTGAAAAAAGTCCGAAATTTTCGAATTTTTTTGACTGCAGAAAGTTTTCCCAAGAGAAATTTTGTTGGCAAAACTCGGTTTTCTAATCTTTCCAACCATATGAACGAGTTGAAAAAATAAACTCTTCTACCCCACCTTTTGCAAGGTATATCTACTATTTGACTGGACTACATCGCCTCGTGTGCGATCGCCGAGAGGGGTCTGGGTTTTCCCTAATTACCCGTACGACTTCTCATCAGAGACCTACTCAACTGCTCCTCTTTCCGGCCGCGGGATACATCCCGTAAGCGAAGACGAACTCTGTGAAGTGGATTTGTGGACACGCAGCACACTACTTGTTTGCTGATGGCGAGAGAAGTACCCCTGATTTTTGCAGTTCCTTAATGAACACCACTGTGCAATTGTCGGCAGTCCAAAATACAGATAATTTTTCTCCAGTTTCCTTTGCAGTTTCTTCAAAAATGGTTCAAATGGCTCTGAGCACTATGGGACTCAACATCTTAGGTCATAAGTCCCCTAGAACTTAGAACTACTTAAACCTAACTAACCTAAGAACATCACACACACCCATGCCCGAGGCAGGATTCGAACCTGCGACCGTAGCAGTCCCGCGGTTCCGGACTGCAGCGCCAGAACCGCTAGACCACCGCGGCCGGCGCAGTTTCTTCCTTAACCCACCCCAGATCAGGGGTGTTTCTGTCATGAAGAGTTTATCCCCGTATCTTAGAACCGATGTATTCTCTAGTCATCGAATTGTTCTCGGAATAATTATACGTCGATAGTCTCAATGAGTCTGACGTCTTGCTGCGCCGTCCTCCTCCCGACGCAGGTTTCCTGCTATTCTCGGTGGTACTAAAGTTAATTTAAAAAAGGAAATAAATAAATTAACCAGTTCATTGTACCTCTTTCCTACGTTCCCCACGCTTCCCTTGGTTTCCGGAGGGTGGGAAAGGCACATAGTGGCCAGGCCTCGGTTTGTAACCCCTGCAGACTTTTCCTCCACCCCACACTTTGCGCCCCATGAAGGTTCCCATAAAAAAAAGGAATGGCGTCTTTGATTAGTAATCAAAACATCCTCGGTCCCGGATCGAAACACGCCACTGTTTAAATTTCGATTAATAATCAGCATGGCGGCCGAAGACTTCCAGCATGAGAAGTCATCCTCACTCTGCCAACGGCCTTGTCAAAGAGTGCGAAGGAGCGGACAGAGATTCAGGGCACACTCTTCTGTTTGGGGTGGGAAACTGCCCCAAAAGGCGGAAGAATCAGCAATGATCAGCTGCATGAGGATGCAGAAGGCAATTCAAACCACTGCGTTAAAGACGCATAACGTCTATCCACAGAACATGTGACCTGTAATCGAAGAAGTGTCATGATGATATCTCCATTGGCAAAAGATTCCGGAATAGTTCCCCCTTTCGGATCTCCGAGAGGGTACTGCCAAGGGAGAGGTTACCATGAAAAAAGGTTGAATAATCAACGAAAACGTAACGGTCTACGAGTCGCGGCGTGGAATGTCAGAAGCCTGATCGTGGTAGGAAAACTAGAAAATCCGAAAAGGGAAATGGTAAGGTTCAATCTAGATATAGTAGGGGTCAGTGAAGTCAAATGGAAAGAAGACAAGCATTTCTGGTCAGATGGGTATAGGGTAATATCAACAGCAGCAGAAAATGGTATAACGGGAGCAGGATTCGTTGTGAATAAGAAGGCAGAGCAAAGAATGTGTTACTGTGAGCAGTTCAGTGATAGGGTTGTTCTTATCAGATTCGACAGCAAACCAAGACCGACAACGATAGTTCAGGTATACATGCCGACGTCGCAAGCTGAGGATAAAGATATATTAGGATATTGAAATGGTACATACAGTTTTAGGGTAAGTAGGAAGAGAAATGGGTACAGGAGAATATGGGCTTGGGATGAGAGACGAGAAAGACTAATTCAGTTTTGTAATAAATTTCAGCTAGTAACAGCCGAATACTCTGTCCAAGAACCACAAGAGGGGGGGGGGGGGGGGTATACTTGGAAAAGGCCGGGTGATACGAATTATTTCAGTTTGATATCATTGTCAGACAGAGATTCCAAAACAAGATACTCGGGGGAAGGCGTACCCAGATCACATCATAGTAGTGATGAAGAGTAGGCTGAAGTGCAAGAGATTAGTCACGAAGAATCAATACGCAAAGATGAGGGATATGGAAGTACTGAAGAATGACGAGATACTCTTGAAGTTCGCTAAGGCTAGAGATACAGCAATAAGGAACAGCTCTATAGCCAGTACAGTTGAAAAGGTATGGGCATCTCTTAAAGGGGAAATCGCAAAAGTTGGAAAGAAAAACATAGGTACAAAGAAAGTACCTGCGAAGAAACCATGGGTAACAGAAGAAATACTTCAGTTGATTGATGTAGGCAGGAATTCAGAAACGCAAGCCGCTGAGGAATGAAATAAATGCTGGGAAGCTAAGACGAAATGGTTGCATGAAAAAAGTGAAGAAATCGAAAAGAAATGATTGTCGGGAGGACTGATTCAGCATACAGAACAGTCAAAACAACCTTCGGTGAAATTAAAAGTAGGGGTGGTAATGTTAAGACTGCAACGGCAGTTCCACTGTTAATTCCAGAGGAGAGATTGAATGGGTGGAAAGAGTACGTTGAAGGCCTCTATGACGGGGAAGATTTGTCTGTTGTAATAGAAGAAGAAACAGGTATAGATTTAGAAGAGATAGGGAATCCTGTTTTGGAACGAGAATTTAAGAGAGCTTTGGACGACTTATGATCAAGTAAGGGAGAAGGGATAAATAACATTCCATCAGAATTTCTAAAATCATTGGGGGAAGTAGCAACAAAACAACTATTCATGTTGGTGTGTAAATGTAAGAGTCTGGCGATATACCCTCTGACTCGGAAAACTACCAACCACACAATGCCGTAGAGTGCAAGAGCTGACAAGTGTGAGAATTATAAAACAATCAGCTTAACAGCTCATGCATCCAAGTGGCTGACAAGTATACAGAAGAATGGAAAATAAAATTGAGGATTTGCTAGATAACGATCGGTTTGGCTTTAGGAAAAGTAAAGGCACTGGAGAGGCGGTTCTGACGTTACAGTTGATAATGGAAGCAAGAATAAAGAAAAGTCAAGACACGTTCATAGGATTTGTCGACCTGGAAAAAGCGTTGGACAGTGTACAATGGTGCAAGATGTTCGAAATTCTGTATGGAGGGACGGGTAATATACAATATGTGCAAGAGGCAGGAGGGAATAAAAGGAGTGGACGACCAAGAACGAAGTGCTCCGATTAAAAAGGGTGTAAGATAGGGATGTAGACTTTCACCACTACTGTTCAATCTGCACATCGAAGAAACAATTATCGAAATAAAGGAAAGGTTCAGAAGTGGAATTAAAATTCAAGGTGAAAGGATATCAGCTATACGATACACTGATGACATTGCTATTCTTAGTGAAAGTGAAGAAGAATTACATAATCTGCTAAATGAAACGAACAGTCTAATGAGTACAGAACATAGATTGAGTGTAAATCGAAGAAAGATGAAAGTAATTCGAAGCAGCAGAAATGAGAACAGCGAGAAACTTAACATCAGGATTGATGGTCACGAAGTAGATGAAGTTAAGGAATTGTACTACCTAGGCAGCAAAATAACCAATGGTGGACGGAGCAAGGGCGACATCAAAAGCAGACTAGCACTGGCAAAAATGGCACTCCTTACCAAGCGAAGTTTACTGGTATCAGACATAGGCCTTACTCTGAGGGAGAAATTTCTGAGAATGTGCAGGATTATGTAGTAGTGAAACATGGACTGTGGGAAAACGGGAAGAGAATCGATGTATTGGAGATGTGGTGCTACAGACGAATGTTGAAAATTAGGTGGACTGATAAGGTAAGGAATGAGAAGATTTTGTGCAGAATCGGAGTGGAAAGGAATATGTGGAAATCGCTGACAAGGAGAAGGGACAGGATGATAGGATATCTGTTGAGACATCAGGGAGTAACTTCCATGGTACTAGAGGGAGCTGTGGAGGTTAAAATTCCTGAAGACAGAGATTGAAATACACCCAGCATACAATTGAGGAGACGAAGAGGTTGGCACAGGAGAAGAATTCGTGGCGGGCGGAATCATATCAGACAGAAGACTGGAGTCTAAAAAAGAAAAAAAAGACTGAGTTGTTGGGAAATATGCCACTTCTTTACGCGGTAAGAAATGATACTGGGCTCTCTTTACGAGAATAGTTTATATGGTTGTTGTGAACCGCTGGATCATATACCGAAAGATACATGGAGCAAGCTCTCTGGATTTATTGGAGTTCCGACGATCTCTTGCTGTCTATTATCTGATAATGGCTACCATACGCAGAGTGGGACGTCCCTTATCAACACCAAGAGGAGCATTCCATGAAGTGAGATATGATGGAAAGGACCACTTTTTGTCAACACGTAATTCCCGAAGACGTTGTCACTTTGCTTGTCGCAAAGGCGGAGCATTAACATTTGTAAGAAATGTAACATTACCAGTTGTCGCAATTGCTTTGAACCTTCTCGCACAAAATAGGATGGAATAATGTAACAGCATAAATATGTAGCTAGACCTGCAAATCATTAGATTTTAAAACTAATAAAGCTTGTTCTTCAAAATTGTATGATATTTGTAACACAGAAATATCATAACAATGAAAAATATAATGAGTATATGTAATTTTGGTTAGTATATATAATTTACCTTTTCAGATAATAAAGCTGTAATGATTTACTTATGAAAATGAATATTCAACAGAAATACCAAAGTCTGAATGTTTGTATAAACATGAGATAGGCTACTGTCTTATCCCAGTAATTTATTTGTAGATCATGCAGTTCTGTTCATCTGAGTACTTTAAAAATAAATAAAGAATCTATTTACGTTTTTTGACATTACTGCACTAAATATACTGAAGAAACATTGTCATTTCTCAAAAAAATATACACTGGGTTGTAATGGGTTAAAGTGAATGTACTCTCAAAAATGCGTGTTTTTATGTTTACTTGGTTGCTGAGATGTGAGAGGAAAGGGGTGCCGTTCATATATGTGTATGTGACTCCATAAACATTAATGTCACGGACGCTATAGTTTTGACTCGATATGCTAGGAGAGCTGCTGTCTTGTCACGTGATGAAGCGGCCTGAGAGCTTAAGTACGTGATACAGGCACGCGTGTCACCAGAAGCAGCCCTTGCCCATTCCACAAACTGCAGATTAAAGACTGCCTTGGTGCATTCGACGTCTTGTGCTATTGTGTCTTTCATTCCAAAGACTGCTTTGATGCCAGTCTATGCTGTCCAAGCCTCTTCGTCTCTGCACAAGTGCCGCAACCCACACTCATTCGAACCTACTTATTGTACTCAGTCCTTGGCCTCCCTGCACAACTTTTACTCCTCAAACATCCCTCCATTACTAAAATGATAATGTCTTCATCATTCAGGATGCATCCTATCAGCCGACCCCTTCTTTTAGCCAAGTTGTGCCACAAATGTCTTTTTCCCGTGTTCAGTTCAATGCCTCCCCATTTTTGATTCGACCTACCCATCTAATCTTCAGCATTCTTCTACATCTACATGGTTACTCTGCAATTCACACTTAAGTACATGGCAGGGCATTCATCGAACCATTTTCATACTACTTCTCTACCATTCCACTCTCGAATGGCGTGTAGGAAAAAGGAACACGTAAATCTTTCCGTTAGAGCTCTGATTTCTCTTATTTTATTATGATGCCCATTTCTCCCTACGTAGGTGGGTGTCAACAAAATATTTTCGCATTCGGAAGAGAAATTTGGTGATTGAAATTTCGCAAATAGATCTCGCCGCAAAGAAAACCACCTTTGTTTCAGTGACTGCCACCTCAACTCGCGTATCGTATCTCACCCCTGTTACGCGATAATGCGAAACGAGCTCCCCTTCTTTGCACTTTTTCGACGTCCTCCGTCAATCCTACCTGGTACAGATCCCACACCGCGCAGCAATATTCCGGCAGAGGACGGACAACTGTAATGTAGGCTGTCTCTTTAGTGGGTTTGTCGCATCTTCTACCAACAAAGTGCAGTCATTGTTTCGCCTTCCCCACAATATTATCTATGTGATCTTTCCAATTTAAGTTGTTCGTAATTGTAATTCCTAGGTATTTAATCGAATTGACAGCCCTTAGATTTGTGCGATTTATCGTATACCCAAAATTTATCGATTTCTTTTAGTACCCATGTGGATGACCTCGCACTTTGCTTTGTTTAGTGCCAATTGCCACTTTTCGCACCATACAGAAATTCTCTCTAGATCATTTTGTAATTGGAATTGATCGTCTGATGATTTTACTAGACGGTAATTTACAGCGTCATCTGCAAACAATCCAAGGGGGCTGCTCAGAATATCACCTAGATCATTTATGTAAATCAGGAACAGCATAGGGCCTATGACACTACCTTGCGGAACGCCAGATATCAGTTCTGTTCTACCCGCTGATTTACCGTCTATCACTACGAACTGTGACCTCTCTGAGAGGAAATCACGAATCCAGTCACACAACTGAGACGATACTCCATGTGCACGCAAATTGATTAATAGTCGCTTGTGAGGAACGGTACCAAAAGCCTTCTGGAAATCTAGGAATATGGAATCGATCTAAGATCCCTTGTCGCCAGCACTCATTACTTCATGGGAATAAAGAGCTGGCTGTGTTGCCCAAGAACGATATTTTCTGAATCCGTGTTGGTTATGTATCAATAAATCATTTTCTTCAAGGTGATTCATAATGTTCAAGTACAGTATATGCTCCAAATCCCTACTGAAAATTGAGGTCAGTGGTATGGGTCTGTAATTCAATGGGTAACTGCTATTTCCTTTCTTGAATATTGGTGTGACCTGTGCTACTTTGCCGGCCGCGGTGGTCTCGCGGTCTAGGCGCGCAGTCCGGAACCGTGCGACTGCTACGGTCGCAGGTTCGAATCCTGCCTCGGGCATGGATGTGTGTGATGTCCTTAGGTTAGTTAGGTTTAAGTAGTTCTAAGTTCTAGGGGACTGATGACCACAGCAGTTGAGTCCCATAGTGCTCAGAGCCATTTGAACCATTTTTTGTGCTACTTTCCAGTCTTTAGGAACAGACCTACTCTGTAGGAATCAGTATGGGTTTCGAAAAAGACGATCCTGTGAAACCCAGCTCGCGTTATTCGTCCACGAGATTCAGAGGGCCATAGACTCGGTTTCCCAGGTAGATTCCGTGTTTCTTGACTTCGGCAAGGCGTTTGATACAGTTCCCCACAGTCGTTTAATGAACAAAGTAAGAACATATGGACTATCAGACCAATTCCTAGTTAACAGAACGCAGCATGTCATTCTCAACGGAGAGAAGTGTTCTGAAGTAAGAGTGATTTCAGGTGTGTCGCATGGGAGTGTCGTAGGACCGTTGCTATTCACAATATATATAATTGACCTTGTGGATAACATCGAAAGTTCACTGAGGCTTTTGCGGATGATGCTGTAGTATATCGAGAGGTTGTAACAATGGAAAGTTGTACTGAAATGCAGGAGGATCTGCAACGATTTGACACATGGTGCAAGGAATGGCAACTGAATCTCAATGTAGACAAATGTAATGTGCTGCGAATACATAGAAAGAAAGATCGTTTATCATTTAGCTACAATATAGCAGGTCAGCAACTGGAAGCAGTTAATTCCATAAATTATCTGGGAGTAAGCATTAGGAGTGATTTAAAACGGAATGACCATATAAAATTTATCGTCGGTAAAGCAGATGCCAGACTGAGACTTATTGGAAGAATCCTAAGGAAATGCAGTCCGAAAACAAAGGAAGTAGGTTACAGTACACTTGTTCGCCCACTGCTTGAATACTGCTCATCGGTGTGGGATCTGTGCCAGATACGGTTGATAGAGGAGATAGAGAAGATCCAACGGAGAGCAGCGCGCTTCGTTACAGGATAATTCAGTAATCGCGAAAGCGTTACGGAGATGATAGATACACTCCAGTGGAAGACTCTGCAAGAGAGACGCTCAGTAGCTCGGTACAGGCTTTTGTTGAAGTTTCGAGAACATACCTTCACCGAGAAGTCAAGCAGTATATTGCTCCCTCCTACGTATATCTCGCGAAGAGACCATGATGATAAAATCAGAGAGATTAGAGCCCACAAAGAGGCATACCTACAGTCTTTCTTTCCACGAACAATGCGAGACTGGAATATAAGGGAGAACCGATAGAGGTACTCAAGGTACCTTCCGCCACACACCGTCAGATGGCTTGCGTAGTGTGGATGTTGATGTAGATGTAGAAGTGAGCTGTTGTATATGATTGCTAAGAAAGGCGCTATTGTGTCTGGTAAACCATCTGGACTGGAAGACTTGCCTTTCTTAAGTGACTTGAGTTGTTTCGCAACACCTAAGATACCTACTTTTATGTGACTCATGCTAACAGCTGTTCTGGTTTCGAATTCTATAGCACTACACGCAACAGCTTCTGTTTTCTTGTCTGAAATAATTATCGTCCACGTTTCACTTCCATACAACGCTACACTCCAGACAAATGCCTTCAGAAAGATTTCTTATCTCAAATTGGCATTATATGTTAAAGAATTCCTTTGCAAAGAGGCAAAATTGCAACTAGTCAGACCACACTACGCGCCTCCAGTCACCTATTGTTACCTACTGTCCAGTTTCAGTGTTATATGATTCCGTGAGTACGTGCAGCTTTGAGTGTAGCTGAGAGAAATTGCTTTTGCTAGACACTCGACCCTAAATATCAGTTAAATTGTTGGAATGTAGCCCCATTCACTGGCGCCAATAGCTCGTTTTCAATTTAAAACAGGTTGCCATTGACAGTGTGTGACACCGGTCTCCACCTTCCTGTTGGGTAGAAGCTTTAACGACCGCTGTTCTTAAGGAGCGTAACATGGCTGCGAGTGTTACACTGTTCCTTGGACAGTCTACTTTGATACACCAACATATCGGGTAATTTCATTCTCGGTGTAGTCATGAGCAACTTTCAGCCATTCTTTGACGTCTCCACGTCGACCGGTCTCACTGCGCTGATATCATGCAACCATGCGGTACATTCACACTACTTTACTGCTATGATATGCGTCATTGGTAGAGAGTCACATGACAGCCTGGTACCAGTTCTACACTATTTCCAGCCCCCCATAGCCAACTTTGCGCCCTCCTAAGATGGTTACTAATATTTTGTTTGATGTGCTTGAGCCATGCATGTCTCGTGTTCGTGCAGTCTCTTATTGAACATCCTGTTTTTGCCGTACTGCCACCTCGTTATGTTAGTTTCAATTACTGATGTCACTAAGTTGCTACTTTGCCTGCCCGTGACCAGCAGCAGCAGCGCTTATCGATATAAGCCCTGCCGTATTATCTTTGCGGCACTGCTGTTACTTCCCGGTAGTCGTGTGTCGTGAAGTCAGTTGGAACGCGTCAGCAGTTAGTTCGGCCCTGGCAGTGTTTGAGTTGGCACGCGGCACAATTTCAGTCGGGGCGCGGCAGCAGTGAGGTCTTGACCGCCATGACTTGCTCGACGGTTGCCGACACACATGATCTGAGTGGGGATGACTTTTGGTTGGTCGTCGGTCGGTCGTCTTGTCGGACGACGTGTATTTGGCTGGCGATCGCTTATGGGTCGGCTGTGTGTGCCGACTTGTGATTCGTCCTTGTTATCGTACAGTCACTGCCGTTAGCATTGTCTAGTTCTGCGTGCAGTGTTCGTGAAACGGTGTGTAGTTTGACAGCCCCGTGTATGATTGGTTGTGGGTGCCAATATCTTCTACGTTGTTCCGTTGAACTCCCTGTTCTGTCCTGGTCGGGTGAAGTAGAAGTTATTTTGTCGGTGGGTCCGCTGACTGTCGGTCGGTTGGGTTGTCGGATCGTGAGTGGTTGACCCGACTGCCTGTCTCACCTAAGCGACCGTTAGTGTTTGAATTACAGGCCGACCCTCGAACATCTGGGCGCCGTTGTGTGTACTGCCTTATTTTTTAAATTTGTTCTTGTTGTTGGCACTTGTATGGCTTCTAGCCGGTTTTGTGTTTTAAATTAGAGTTGTTTTACTCTTAAGGCCTTCAGCCTAGTTTAAAGTACTGTTTCACGTAAGCCCTTTGGCATTAAAAAAATTGAGTTTTTAAGTATTCGGCCTTCAGCCGATTTGAATTTAACTTGTTTACTTCAGCCTATTGAATTTTTAAGTCTTCGGCCTTCAGCCGGTTTGACTTTCAGTAATTTGTTCTTAAGGCCTTCACGTAAGGACTTTGGTATTTAAAAAAAATAATGTTTTGGAAAAGAAAATGTTCAAATGTGTGTGAAATCTTATGGGACTTAACTGCTAAGGCCATCAGTCCCTAAGCTTACACACTACTTAACCTAAATTATCCGAAGGACGAACACACACACCCATGCCCGAGGGAGGACTCGAACCTCCACCGGGACCAGCCGCACAGTCCATGACTGCAGCGCCTTAGACCACTCCGCTAATCCCGCGCGGCAATGTTTTGGACTTTTACGTGTTCGGCCTTCAGCCGATTTGAATTTAACTTGTTTACTTCAGTCGAACTAAAGGACTGTTTTAAGATAAAGCTTGCCTTTTAACTTTCTGATTATGCTTGCATTTTATTTTATTGGCCTTCAGACGTTTTTAAATTAAAATGGCTTTCAGCCGGTAATTAAGACCCAAAGATAAAAGGTGTGTGTTTCAAAAAAATTTTTGGGCTCTTGTAATGTTTGATCAAAGAATAAAGTTGTATGTTCGAGTGTAACTGAAAGCCGCTTGTTTTGGCCCCTTTCCACAATTTAAACTTCCTGTCCTGTCGAGCGGGTTTAGCAGGGCGTCTCAGTGCTGATAACCGTTATCAGAATGAATAACATGAGACATATTGTTTGATTAATAAGACATGAGCAGACAAACAAATACTGACTGTCGTCGTCGTGGATGAGATTCGTGTTTTATATTGCAGTAAACAGTAGCTTGGAACAGAGGGAATGAAACCTGCTGACAGATTAAAGCTGTTTGTCAGACCGATTCTCAAACTGGGTAGCTTTCCTTTTCATAGCAACGCTCCTGTCGACTTTTGTTTTCTTTTTTGAGAGCAATTGCTCTACCGACTTTTTTTAACATCATATTTTTAAAATTATTCTTGTTAGAAAAAGGCGGTGTAACAAATAATAGACATAAACTGCTTCTTTCAGTAGAAAACAATAATGGGCTGTGACGATTTTCGTGGCCGCACTCGCCGGTCCTGTTGTTCCTCATGTTACAGCCAGGAACTGAAAAGTAGGAGAGAAATCAAAACGCTTTGAAAAGCAAACATCTCAAAGTAAGCAAAATACACTTTTTTTGAGTTTGCAGTTCATCCAGCGGGCTCTCTTCACTGACGTTTTCTAGAATAAGTAAGGAAAACAATTCTCCGTTGGTGGGTGAGTATAAGAGCGGTCCTCTCTGGCACTCCTGCCTCCGGGCACCACATCTCGTAGAACTGAGGGAGATAACTGTTTCGTCATGGTCAATGTATGCAACGTTTTCGTGTCCAGACCCAGGTTCTCATAGCTGGGACGTCCAAGCTGAATGGAGGATCTCGTAACTCCCCCCCCCCCCCCCCCCCCAGGAAATTAGAAAAGTATTATTGTATTTCGGGTTGCACACAATCACCGTATGTCGTTCATCCAGGTGGATCCAGATGTGTAGCGCATTCTTCAGGCCTTCGTCAAGGAGATAATGCACCACTTGGGCTCGTAGCCATCTAACCGTGTTCGTCTTGGCTCGTGTGTAGTACGTTCTGCACGAGAAAAAATAACAATTGTAGAGTCAATAGCGTGTTGGGCTAGGCCGAGAAGGAAGGAAATCATCTTCATCACTAGATGCGACACTTCCGCAGAGAGGCACATAAGTCGGTTGGCGTCGTAGCCTCTAACGTGACATATCTGGCACAATGGTGAGTTCAGCATATTGATGGCGGGAAGACGAAATCCGGTGATTTTTTTTACTATTAACTACCATATGCCATTGTTCGTGTTTCTGTGTCAAGGTTGATTTGGCGAATTGACGGCCATATCACCAGACAGTGTATTATGGGGCGCCGTGCTTCCGGAGGGTTTAGGAGGCGTCTGCTTCTGAGTATTCGACAGATGTCGCGTGTTGTCACCAGTCTATTGGCCGGTAGATCTGTAACAACGTAGCTATCTCCAAGCAAAAAATCTCTGATATGATGAAATCGTCACAAATGTTCTTCACAATCACCATCGCAGTTCGAGGATCTTGTGGCAGTTCGTCTATCAAGCTGTTGTCTACCATACGTTTTCAACATCGCACGGAGATAAAGTTCCAGTGTACGGTCATGAACGACCCCGAGGCCTTCTCTACCAATGGGTAAGGTCAGTGCATCGTACCGGATGTTGAAGAGTAATTCCGTGCTGGCGAAGTAGCCAAATACTCCCATTACGCGTCGAGCACCGTCTTCAGCACTGGAAGAATCTGAGCGTAGTGGGGGATACGGGACGCCAAATAGGTATTTTATAGGCAACCACTTGAACCATGTCTAAGGTGTCCAAGTCATTCGGTCTGTCCATTTCAGACAGCTTGGAGCAACCTCTTGAAGTTGATTGCTACCCTGCACCGTACATCATTTGTGAACACGAATCCCATACACTTCATACTGCCCCGTATCTGAAAGGGTGCCATGCAGTCAGCAATAGTCCAGTACCAATATTCATGGTCACCAATTTGTCTACATTCGTACGGCTACATGTAGCGGCACCGTATCTATTGATCCAGTCCAATGCTGCACTTGCGTCGTTGCCAGCCTGTACGACCACGACCGCGAGCCTGCACCACCAGTAATAGGTCGTCTGCGTACACCATGCACTGTACAGTGTGTCCCTGTATTGTAAGTCCTGTCAAGTGTTCGCGAAGGCCGCTGAGTAGTTGAAGGGCCAGCACATGTATGATTGAGGGGAACGGATATCCTCGTCAGACTGATCTCGTAGTATCGGCCATTAACAAGCACTTTAGAAGTTGCAACCTGGTGTTCCGCATTACAGAGGGGATCAGGTTGTGGAAAGGGGCCAAGGTGAATTACTGTTAGTTACTCAAGAACAAAAACTTCATTGCTCGCACCAGTGCACAGTTTTGTCTTTAAAACAACAAAGATCAATTCACGGCTGAGGGCCCAAGTAACTCCTCCAGAATAAGTTTAAATGATTCCTTTTAAAACACCAGGATTTAGAGTAACGGCTGGAGGCCATACTTAAATAAAATTGCAATATCTTCTCGGATAAAGGACCAAATAATATTTCAGATCAGCTAAGGAAGTTCTTTAGAAGCCAAGCGTTTACAATTTTCGGCTAAAGGCCATATTAAGGAAAATTCAAATAAATTCTTCGGCTGAAAGCCCAATAAAAAAAATTATATAGTATAAGAGAGGCTTTAAAGATAAGCCTTTACACAGTACAACAAAAACATCTTAAGGAAACTTGAAGTATCTTGTCGGATGAAGGCCCAAACAATTACTCAAGAATAATTAAAGACCACCTTAAGATAAACATTTACAGAACACGGCTGACGGCCGTTTCAAGAATTCAAGATAATTGAAGTGAAACCTTACAGACAAGGATTTACATATTAAAGCCACAGATTCTGAAACAAACACGGCTGAAGGCCTAAATACAGAGCAACAAGAATTTTAAATGAAACGCAGCTGAAGGCCTAATCTTAAAATAGTTCTCATGAAGTCGGCTGAAGGCCGTATAATAAACATAAAACAGACCATATTAATACACGGCTGAAGGCCTGGAACGGTACCTGCGACCAAATAAAACTACAATCATAAACGACAAACAGTGGTGCTCAGAAGTGTTCCTAGGGTCGGCCTGGAGTGGAAACTCTAACAACAGTTTAGGTGAGACAGGCAGCCAAGCTAACACTAAACAATCGGGTGGCAACACGACCTAGGGACGGCTGAAGAACCAACCAACAGCCTGATCAATTCCATCAATTCCGTTCCACCTGACACACTCGCTCCTCTATTTCGACCGATCAACTGACTACTCCAGTACGCAGACAGCATTCATCTGCTCAGTGGAAATCACAGAAGCTACATACGGTACCACGTAAACACACTTGCACAAGAACTCGAACAATCGTAAAAGCAATCAGTGTGGGACAACAAGGACGAATGAATTCGACACACAGGGAGTTTACACAAGCGGCTGGCAACCAAATACACGTCGTCCTATGAGACGACCGACCGAACGACCAACCCCGGTCGTTCACACTGAAGTTACGTGTGTCGGCAACGGTTGGGCGAGTCTTGGCTAACCGAAGCGGATTGCAGCTCCAACCGGACTCAACTCGGTGTCCGTTCGGAATTCGGAGACACGGCCACCCGGGCACACTGGCTCTGACCCAACCATGCAGAGGTAACTCTTGCGCATTGACCACGACATCTCCGCACAAGTAAGGAACCGACCCACGTCCGGCAAGATGACTATCTGACGAGGCCCAGAAACGGCCAAAGAACCAAATACACGTCGCCCGATGACCAACCGAATGACCAACCAACAGTCGTCCCGCTTCAATCTCCTCCCGTTTGACAGTTCATGTGTGCCGCCAGCGGTCAGCGAGCACTGGCTGTCCGTACCTCACTGGCCTTCCGTCCCCGCCTTCACTGCTGCTGCGTCCCGACTGAGCTCCCAACTCACCACGAGCAGGAGATACTATCGGTCGCTTCAAAGCTCTTATCGATAAGCGCTGCTGCTGCCACTCACGGGCAGGTGCGACAGGAACTTAGTGACGCCAGTAAATCGAATAAGAAAACGAGGCGGTAGTATCGCAAAGAGAAGATGACAAACAATAAAGAACATGAACACGAGCTGCGCAGGGCTCAGAGGTGGCTCTGCACAGTAGCCGTATCAGCGTGGAGAGGTAGGGCTGTGGGAACTTTACTTGTGTCAACACTTCCGTAATACATGTATGGCTGACCCTGTCAAAGACTCGATCAAAGTCTATGGATGTCAGAGCTTCGGGTAGCCGAAATGCTTTCACTAGTGCGACCGAATCGCGGTATTCGTCGAGCGTCGTCTGGATGTTGCTGTTGCCGCCAAGAGATGTCATCAAGTAACATCACACGATGTACTATTCTTGTAAGCCTTGCCGCCATAAATCTGGTAAACGTGTTAAAATCACAGCTGAGTAGCTGTAGTGGGCGGTAATCTCCAAGTTATGTGTCACCTGAAGGTTTAGGTACTGGAACGATCAGCCGCTCTACAAAGGCAGGCAGAAGTGGCACGTCGGGAGACATTAGTTCGCGGCAGATTTCATTCCAAAAGTGGTGAGAGATTCGATAAAGAGTCAAGAGCGCACCTTCTGGCATTGCGACTTATTGCCCCCCTTATCTATAGCTTGTACCACTTCGTCCTCGTTAATTTCCCCCAGTAGTATGACTTCCGCCTCCCGATCGAGCGCCACAAAGACCGTGTGAGTAACGTCTTGTAGGGGCGTCCTGTAGTGTTCTTTTGCGGTGTATAATCGGTTTTAATGGTTATCGAAGGCATTTGCTATGTCATGTTGTGTCGTCAGATACGTGCCAGCCTTTGTGTCAGTGACATGTCTTAGAGTTCAGTGGCGCCGCTTATGTTCATTAATAACACGGTGCATCAACGGGCGTTCGTTCGTGACTCGAACTAGTGACCTCGGCGGACCGCTGCTCCTTCAGATGAGAATCTATAATACCAGTGAGGTTTGCCTTGGCTCGTTGTACCACCACCTGTCGTTCAGGAGATGGAGCCTGTCTGGTATAGTCTCGTAATTCCGTGAAATAGAAGTTTAAAGTCTGCCGTCTCCATTGTAAGTGTTCTTCCCGCAACGCAAACAACGCCCGCTGTATCGACATGCTGGTACAGTAGAACCACCAACGTAATGTTAGGGGGATACCCGTCGACGCCCTTCACAAGATTGACAAACTTTGTAAGGAGAGCGATTAAGTGTAAGTTTTTTCAATTTTATTTGACTTCACTACAGTAGTCAAGTACAGTACAGTAAAGTACAGTAAGTTTACGTGACTAGTTTCTGTGAAGCTCAGTCACCATTATCAAATGTAACAAGTATGAAAGAAGTCGGATATTGATTCTGAGAACCTGATATACAGGGTGTAAACGGTATAAGGCGCCAAAATTATGCAGATGGCACATCTCGCAATGCTTGACAAAAAAGTCTAGTAACATGTTTGCGTATTTCCTACGGTTGTCCCAGGAAAAAAAAAAAAACAGTTCGTCTCAGGATAATGGTTTTGGAAAAGTAGATACTTGGCCGTGCACGTACGTAAGCAATCGGTACCTGTTATTGCCCGCTGCGCGTATTGACATCGCGAGCGTAAATCGTAAACACATAGGCAACTGCGGCCTGATTGGCTGCGTCATTGTAATACACCGAGCGACGACAGTAGGCGAGTAACCTGTGCAGATGTTATTGCAACTCTGTTAACTGTTAGGATGGAAAGGAGCTTTACTATAGCTGAACTATGCGTTAAGCATTTAATTTATAGCGAGGCAAAAGGTGTTGAGAGGGCAGCTGTACGAAGTTATCGAGAACGCTTCCCACAACGACGACTTCCTGCACGAAAGACATTTGCTGCTGTGCACCAAAGGTTTGTGTCATTGTAATTCTCTACTTGTATGCCATTATTATGCATTTACATCTTAATAAAGTACAGTAGTTATCTGCACATTTGTATATTTTCGTCCGTATGCGAAACGTACCTTATGTTCTGATATGCTTTCCGTTTTTGTTACATCATGACAGAATACAACTGACGAGTACGTATTTAATTTCCTTAGTTTGAGAGATACCGGCTCTTTACTGCCCCGCGCAGAAGGCAGAGGCCCACAACGCACCGATCGTACATTGAAAGCTGAGGAAAGAATTCTGGACTGCATCCAGGAGGATCCTTCTCAGAGTACTAGAAGCATCGGCCATGTGGGTATATCGCATACTGTCGTTCATCGCACTTTGCAAGATGAGCGTCTGCAGCCTTACCACATTCAACGCGTACAAGCATTGGAAGAACAAGATTTCCCTCCACGACGTGAATTCCCAGAGTACTTTTTGTTACACAGTGCGCAGCATGATTTTGTCAACAAAATACTCGTCACAGATGAAGCGTGCTTCACTCACGACGGAATAACTAATTTCCATAACATGCACACGTGGAGTGTACACAATCCTCGCCACGTAGTGGCAACACGTTTTCAGCGACGATTTTCCGTAAATATGTGGGCGGGTATGCTCGATAATTACAAGGGCAGTTCAATAAGTAATGCAACACATTTTTTTTTCTCGGCCAATTTTGGTTGAAAAAACCGGAAATTTCTTGTGGAATATTTTCAAACATTCCCGCTTCGTCTCGTATGGTTTCATTGACTTCCGACAGGTGGCAGCGCTGTACGGAGCTGTTAAAATGGCGTCTGTAACGGATGTGCGTTGCAAACAACGGGTAGTGATCGAGTTTCTTTTGGCGGAAAACCAGGGCATCTCAGATATTCATAGGCGCTTGCAGAATGTCTACGGTGATCTGGCAGTGGACAAAAGCACGGTGAGTCGTTGGGCAAAGCGTGTGTCATCATCGCCGCAAGGTCAAGCAAGACTGTCTGATCTCCCGCGTGCGGGCCGGCCGTGCACAGCTGTGACTCCTGCAATGGCGGAGCATGCGAACACACTCGTTCGAGATGATCGACGGATCACCATCAAACAACTCAGTGCTCAACTTGACATCTCTGTTGGTAGTGCTGTCACAATTGTTCACCAGTTGGGATAGTCAAAGGTTTGTTCCCGCTGGGTCCCTCGTTGTCTAACCGAACACGGTAAAGAGCGAAGGAGAACCATCTGTGCGGAATTGCTTGCTCGTCATGTGGCTGAGGGTGACAATTTCTTGTCAAATATTGTTACAGGCGATGAAACATGAGTTCATCACTTCGAACCTGAAACAAAACGGCAATCAATGGAGTGGCGCCACACCCACTCCCCTAGCAAGAAAAAGTTTAAAGCCATACCCTCAGCCGGTAAAGTCATGGTTACAGTCTTCTGGGACGCTGAAGGGGTTATTCTGTTCGATGTCCTTCCCCATGGTCAAACGATCAACTCTGAAGTGTATTGTGCTACTCTTCAGAAATTGAAGAAACGACTTCAGCGTGTTCGTAGGCACAAAAATCTGAACGAACTTCTCCTTCTTCATGACAACGCAAGACCTCACACAAGTCTTCGCACCCGAGAGGAGCTCACAAAACTTCAGTGGACTGTTCTTCCTCATGCACCCTACAGCCCCGATCTCGCACCGTCGGATTTCCATATGTTTGGCCCAATGAAGGACGCAATCCATGGGAGGCACTACGCGGATGATGAAGAAGTTATTGATGCAGTACGACGTTGGCTCCGACATCGACCAGTGAAATGGTACCGTGCAGGCATACAGGCCCTCATTTCAAGGTGGCGTAAGGCCATAGCATTGAATGGAGATTACGTTGAAAAATAGTGTTGTGTAGCTAAAAGATTGGGGAATAACCTGGTGTATTTCAATGCTGAATAAAACAACCCCTGTTTCAGAAAAAAATGTGTTGCATTACTTATTGAACTGCCCTCGTACATTATTGGGCCCTATGTTTTACCTGCAAGTTTGACTGGTAACTATTACTGAACGTTTCTAGAGGAAACATTGTTACCAACGTTGTTAGAAGACATTCCGTTAGGCATAACATGTGGTTCCTCCACGATGGTGCTCCACCCCACATTGGTCACAGAGTACGCAGATTTTTGGATAGTCGATTTCCAGGACGATGGATCGGGCGTTCGGGCCCACGTCGATGGCCAGCACGCAGCCCTGATTTAAATCCACTGGATTTTTACTTTTGGGGCCATATGAAGAAACTTGTTTATGCTGAGCCACTAAATAATGTGGACGAATTGACACAGAAGATTTTAGATGCTGCCAATACCATAAAGGCCAATGTGCATGTGTGTGAACGAGTGCGACGAAACTGGGTTCGCCGTAATGAGGCATGTGTAGAAGCGAATGGTGGACATTTCGAACATTTATTGTAGCATTGGTGTAAGAGGAAACGAAGTAATGGGTTTTCTTTTCGTTACGATGTTGTTGTACAGAAGGAAAATAATGTGAATTTAGTATTCGTTATGGCATTGCCGTAAAAAGGTGAAACAGTTGATTGTAATAAATGCACAACTATCTACTTGGTGATTGATTGAATTTGTACTAATGGAAATACATTTTCTTTGATATTAGCTTGTCATTACTACTACGACCTTCGTTATCGACTTGTTGAGAAACAGACTGGTTGTATTCAATTCACGTAAAGCGAATTACACATTCTTGACAACCCAAAATCCGTTCACATTCCTTTTTTCGGTACCACCTGATTATCACACCACGTCGTTGTACACGCCTAATGATTTCAATCCTCTGGTCGGCTCGTTGCCTTTCTCTGGCCGACCCGTCATTGTAGGCAATAAGTTCGGTACGCCGTGTACTGTCGGTTGACTACGTAAACAGAAATGCATATACTATCTATCCTACGAACATTAGGTTTTAATAATACAAAAATAAAGTACAAGATACAAGAAAATGTCATTAGACTTTTTTGTCAAGCACACCGAGATGTACCATCTGTATAATTTCGGGGCCTTATACGTTTACACCCTGTATATGTAACATGTAACCACAATAGGAAACAATACTGTACATTTATCATGTTAAACTAAACTTCACTGTGCAGTGATGGTAACGAAGCAACCTTTGCCATAGGAGACAATACTGAAAACTTAATCACTTAAAGGACGCTAGGTAAAGGTAACATTTGCGACAGGGAATGAGATGAACAATATAGTCCAATGATCAGAACAATAATAATGGTAGTCCACAAACCCCAAAGAACATCCTTAATGTATGTTACATGAATATAAAAGTCATCAACTAAATTTCGAAAACTGCATAATGAGGTTTAATCTGACATGATAAATGATGTGTCGGGAGCTGGGCCAACACCTTGTAGATAGAGGTGGCTTAAAGGGCACGCGAGACTAACGCAGACGGGCGTGAAGTACTGGAACAGGATACGTAATTAATGCTATGAAGAAAAGAACGGAGCTTCTCATATACTTATCTTTAATGTCTTCTTGTACATCTCTATGGTGCACACAAGTGAGACTCTAATTACAATCACTGTAAGGCTAATGGCGCCTTGCTAGTTCGTAGCCATTAACTTAGCTGAAGGCTATTCTGTCTCTCGGCTAATGAGAGAGAAAGGCTTCGTACGTCTAGTCGCTAGCTCTGTCGTCCGTACAACTGGGCTGAGTTCGAGTCAGTCTCTCGAGACCTGCCTTGTGGTGGCGCTAGGTTTGCGATCACACAGTGGCGACACGCGGGTCCGACATGTACTACAGGACCGCGGCCGATTTAAGCTACCACCTAGCAAGTGTGGTGTCTGGCTGTGACACCACAATAAATTTACAGTATTGCTTCCTACCACAAAGGTGTTGTGGTTAGATGTCACATACATTTCAGGTTGTTATAATTAACAGCCGACTTATTTCACACTTGTCACATTTGATAATGGTGACTGAGCTTCACCGAAACTAGTCACGTAAACTTTCGGTAATTTATTGCGGCTATGGCTTGACTGCTGTACTGTACTGTACTGAAGTCAAATAAATTTGAAAAGAAATTTGCCAAACTTCTTCCGTAGTTAGGTGACACTCTGGGGTTTCAACTGGAGCCACATTCATTATCCATAGGCTACGGCTTTGCCACACCTGCTGTCTTCAGAGAGTGATACACCAAAAGGTCGGTGAAGGCCGCTGGCCATAGTTCTGCATGGATGTCTGGTTGGAGGCGGCGCGCGACGTAGACGTGATCGATGCGGACAGTGGAGTGACTAGTTACATATGTACGTCCGGTTCGGTCTCCATGGACATGTTCCCAGGATCTACCAACTGCAGATCTCTTACCACCGTTGTCAACTCTGGGCACGGGTTATTATGTGGGTTACCGATCCTTCTCCGTCAGCGCTCAACTGAAGCCGCCGCCGAGGGTGTAACGAGCGTGCTGTCCTAGAAAGGGCGGGGCTATTTCTTCCGCGAAGAGGCGTGTTCGTTTTCTTCGTTAATCCGGTTCTGACGGCGCCCAAGAAGTTGATAAGCCGCATTCTAAGACTGTCACAGTCATTCCACAAGCCGATGTTAGATAGGTGACGTCCTCCGTCACGATATATCCTTTAAAGAGTCTCGCTATGCCACTACTGCTTCCTGAAGCTGGTGACATCAAGCTGTCATAACCAAAGAGAGACGGGAATTCGTCGACGTATACTGTAAAAGAGCGATATACACTCCTGGAAATTGAAATAAGAACACTGGCGACAACATCGATGTACTGTGGAGACCTCACGCCCCACGTGTTGAGCAATTTGGCGGTACGTCCACCCGCCCTCCCGCATGCGCACTATACGCCCTCGCTCAAAGTCCGTCAACTGGACATACGGTTCACGTCCACGCTGTCGCGGCATGCTACCAGTGTTAAAGACTGCGATGGAGCTCCGTATGCCACGGCAAACTGGCTGACACTGACGGCGGCGGTGCACAAATGCTGCGCAGCTAGCGCCATTCGACGGCCAACACCGCGGTTCCTGGTGTGTCCGCTGTGCCGTGCGTGTGATCATTGCTTGTACAGCCCTCTCGCAGTGTCCGGAGCAAGTATGGTGGGTCTGACACACCGGTGTCAATGTGTTCTTTTTTCCATTTCCAGGAGTGTATAAACTGAAGAGCCAAAGAAACTGGTACTCCGGCCTAATATCGTGTAGAGCCCCCACGAGCATGCAGAAGTGCCGCAATACGATTTGGCGCGGACTCGACTAATGTCTGAAGTAATGCTGGAGGGAACTGACACCATTAATCCTGCAGGGCTGTCCATAAATCCGTAAGAATACGAGGGGATGGAGATCTCTTGTGAACAGCACGCATCAAGGCATCCCAGACGTGCTCAATAATGTTCGTGTCCGGGGAGTTTGGTAGCCCGCGGAAGTGTTTAAACTTAGAAGAGTGTTCCTGTAGCCACTCTGTAACAATTCTGGACTTGTGTGGTGTCGCATTGCGCTGCTGGAATTGCCCAAGTCGATCGGAATGCACAATGGACATGAATGGATGCAGGTGATTAGACAGGATGCTTTCGTACTTATCACCTGTCAGAGTCGTATCTAGATGTATCAGGGGTCCCCTATCACTCCAAATGCACACACTCCACACCACTGCAGAGCGTCCATCATCTTGAACAGTCCTCTGCTGACATGCAAGGTCCGTGGATTCATGAGGTTGTCTCTATAACCGTACACGTCAATCCGTTCGATACAATTTGAAACGAGACTCGTCCGGCCGGAAACACGTTTCCAGTCACCAACAGTCCAATGTCGGTGTTTACGGGTCCAGGTGAGGCGTAAAACTTTATGTCGTGCAGTCATGAAGGGTACATGAGTGTGCCTTCGGCTCTTAAAGCCCATATCGATAAGTTTCGTTGAATGGTTCGCACGCTGACACTTGTTGATAGCCCAGCACTGAAATCTGCAGCAATTTGCGGAAGGGTTGCACTTCTGTCACGTTGAACGATTCTCTTCAGTCGTCGTTGGTCCCGTTCTTGGAGGATCTTTTTCCAGCCGCAGCGACGTCGGAGATTTTATCTTTTAGCGGATTTTTGATATTCATGGTACGCTCGTGAAATGGTTGTACGGGCAAGAACCCACTTCATCACTACCTCGGAGATGCTGTGTACCATCGCTCTTGCTCCGACTATAACGTCACGTTCAAACTCACTTAAACCTTGATAAACTTTCATTGATGTAATAACTGCGTCGGACTGTTGCCGTCTGCCGGCCGCTGTGGCCGAACGGTTCTAGGCGCTTCAGTCCGGAGCCGCGCTGCTGCTACGGTCGCAGGTCCTGATGACCTCAGATGTTGAGTCCCATAGTGCTTAGAGCCATTTGAACCATTTCTTTTCTTGTCGTCTTATACAGGCGTTGCCTGTTTACTTATCACTATATTTGAATACGCATGATTAGCCCAGTTTCTTTGGCGCTTCAGAGTATACCTGCCGCATGCTGCATATCGTCTTCATCCGTAACCGTATGGTATTAGTATTAATGGATGGGATGCGGAACGCCTGTTGCTGTCCTACTGGTTGTGGGGCAGACATATTAGGCGCACATTGGCCTTGACGGTGCGCCCTCAGTTGGTGGCGTCAATGAGCCGACTATTGTCAGTTATAAGGTGGGCTCTGTGTGGGTTGTCGCCTCAACGTGATACCCGCACTTGTAGGCGGCTGGATATCTTCGCCGTCATTGGCGAATCTTGTGGACGTGTCTTATCGTCAGCCGTTACGGCAATGTCTTCTTCTAATATGCCGAGTTCTGGGAGTTCCTGGAGATCTGCCTTAAACGTCTCGCTGGTGTGAGAAGGTCATCGCATTCGGTGGTGTAACATCGGTCGTCGTCGGGGACACCAGCACACTCTATTGTGGCGTCGTCATTGTCTGCTTGTTTGTCTTCATCTTCTCCCGTACGGAGAAAGCAATCGTCCGATGATGTACGACAACTTTTCTTTCGACTTTTTGGTGACCTGTGTGTGCGTTGTCGTACTTGCTTCTCCATAACCGAATATTGTTTGGAAGCTCCATAATCTTGAAAATCGGAGACGAAGGCGGCCATCGGTACCATCAGCCGGCCATATTCGTCTCAGTTCCTGCGACAGTGGACTTCTGTGGCAGCTGCTGAACGGGACGTTCCTCGCCTGACATGTTGGACGTGTTGTAATCCGCCTGTGTCGACTGTCCCAAGGGATCTTCCGTCATTGGTACTGGGGAATGTGCAAAGGAGACCTCTTCCCGAAGACGGCAGCATACATCGGAGGCATGGATGCTGTCATGGGCGGGAGTACACTTCGCCTGTTGGTACTTGCCAAGCCTCCAGGCACAGAAAGTGGGGGGGGGGGGGGGGGAACTGACAGCGGAAACCGAGAAAGAAATACAGCTCAAGATTTAACCGGGAGGTACAGCCTCCCGTACCTGTGTTGTGCCTACGGTAAGAAGTCTTTAACTCGGCCCACCACTGTAAGTGCACGCTGATATCACAGGGTCTTTTTGTCCAGGTGGCTTAGTAACGAAACGAGTACTACTGACACGATGTGTCTATCGTCACCATGCGCTATGTGGCAACAACACGAGTCACACAGCTGTCGCAATACTTCGCTGAGGTTTTGTTGGATCTCAGTCGGCGAGAGAGTGCTGAGGCAAATATACTGGGTGATTCAAAAAGAATACCACAACTTTAAAAATGTGTATTTAATGAAAGAAACATAATATAACCTTCTGTTATACATCATTACAAAGAGTATTTAAAAAGGTTTTTTTTTTCACTCGAAAACAAGTTCAGAGATGTTCAATATGGCCCCCTCCAGACACACGAGCAATATCAACCCGATACTCCAACTCGTTCCACACTCTCTGTAGCATATCAGGCGTAACAGTTTGGATAGCTGCTGTTATTTCTCGTTTCAAATCATCAATGGTGGCTGGGAGAGGTGGCCGAAACACCATATCCTTAACATACCCCCATAAGAAAAAATCTCAGGGGGTAAGATCAGGGCTTCTTGGAGGCCAGTGATGAAGTGCTCTGTCACGGGCTGCCTGGCGGCCGATCCATCGCCTCGGGTAGTTGACGTTCAGGTAGTTACGGACAGATAAGTGCCAATGTGGTGGCGCTTCATCCTGCTGAAATATGAATTGTTGTGCTTCTTGTTCGAGCTGAGGGAACAGCCAATTCTCTAACATCTCCAGATACTGTAGTCCAGTTACAGTAGCACATTCGAAGAAAAAGGGACCAAAAACTTTATTGGTTGAAATACCAACGTTTAATACACCACCTATCAGGAGGTTTAACACCATACTTCGTTCGAAATGCACACTGAACAACTGTCGTCGATTCACTTCTGCCGTACTCAATAACACAAAAAGCTTTCTGTTGAGCGGTCGCCATCTTAGCATCAACTGACGCTGACGCCTAGTCAACAGCGCCTCAAGCGAACAAATGTACAACTAAATGAAACTTTATAGCTCCCTTAATTCGCCGACAGATAGTGCTTAGCTCTGCCTTTTGTCGTTGCAGAGTTTTAAATTCCTAAAGTTGTGGTATTCTTTTTGAATCACCCTGTATTATTTGATTGAAGGCTTCCGAGTTTTCCCAGTTTCTGCCGACTGACTGCAGCGAGAATGAGCTAGAGTACTTCAGAGTATTTGATAAAATAATAAGTGAAATGAAAACATACCTCACATGCATCACACCCTTTGGTTCGGCATTAATTTTGTGACAGGAAGGCATATAAATGGAAAATTTGTATAGTTCCTAGGAAAATGTGCAGTTGGTTCTGGTGCCAAATCTACACTACATCATACTCCGCAAGCCACCTAGTGGTGTGTGGCAGAGATATTCATACAGTGCTAATGAAATAGCTTTAAAGTTCCAGGTTGAATAGATGATGTAGAGCATCGCTTTTGGACACATTTTTATAAGTATGTGTTAAGAGATGCGTTCCCAAACATCGACATGATTTTGAGGATATTTATGACAGTGTCAGTGACTGCACCATTCTGTCAACGCAGTTTCAGCAAACTGAAATGATAAATCGGGTACGGGTGTGGGAAAAGACTGTAAACATTAGCTAGCTTGGCTACAGTGTATTAGACAGTTGCTAAAATTGACTGCAATGATGTAAACAATAAGTTTACTTCAATCAAAGCAAGGAAAGGCGAAGTAAAACTTCAATATAAGCATTCCAGTTCCTCTACTGATAATTGTAGCAATTTTTATTTCCAATAAGTTATTTGTGGCACTACCAATTATTAGTGAAGAGCAAATGAAATCTGTTTTGATTACACATCATACAAAACCCATAGTACAGTAGCCGCTATAAACGCTAAAGTATAAATTTTGTTTTAGTTTCAATATTTTTAGAAAGTTTATACAATTTTCAATATATTTGCCGCCCCAGTACCCCAGGCCAACACCCCATACGTCAGTTAACATTAAAGCAAGGTATTGTTCAGTGAGCAGCAAGAAAGATTATTTACAGTACACGTGGTGTCCCAGGAGGAATGCTCAATATTCAGGGATCAGAAAAAAAAATGGTTCAAATGGCTCTGAGCACTATGGGACTTAACAGCTGAGGTCATCAGTCCCCTAGAACTTAGAACTACTTAAACCTAACTAACCTAAGGACATCACACACATCCATGCCCGAGGCAGGATTCGAACCTGCGACCGTAGCGGTCGCGCAGTTCCAGATTGTAGCGCCTAGATCCGCTCGGCCATTCCGGGCGGCTCAGGGATCAGACAGGAATGATTATTCGAAGCGTATGTTAGTAAAGATGGGTTCTAAAATTCATAACTTAAGAACTATGAGCACTTCATATTCGCCATTGTGAAACACATCTCTTCTGGTGAACAAATGCTGATAGCTCTTAAAGTATGCATTTTAGAGCCGATGTTTACTATACAATTTTTTCTTGTTCTGGATCATACTTCCTCTTCGCATAACCTGGAAATCTCCCAGAGCTTGTAGTAGAAAAGTATTGTTTCACAGTATCGAAGTTGAAGAACTACTCATAGCTCTAAGGTACGCATTTTAGTGCCCTTGTTTACTAGACTTCTTTTTACTTTGAATGATCGTTCCTGTTATATCCCTGAATACAGACAATTCCTCCTGCAACAGCGTGTATAAATGTGACGTAGAATCAATTGCAAACCTATACTGTGTTCATTTAGCGCCTACACAAGAACCAATGGACATGCGAAAAGACTAGGAGAAATAAAAGTAAGTTATATAGCACAACTGTTTAATCGTAAATAGTAGAATAACGTAACTGTACTGCCGGAAAACATTACATGTCTCATAGAAAAGAAATTAATTGATTGTTTTTTACTAACAAAATTAAAAATAGCATTGCTGACAACTAACAGATTTAAGTCAGGACACTTCTCCCCGTGGTGACTTTGGCCTAAATCACATGTTGTGGTTTCTTAGAACTAAGCATTCTGGGGCATCCATTACTGAGGATACAAATAAAGTCGACTGTCACATAATAAAATATTGTGCGTCATGAATCAGTGTTTTACGTGTCTTGAACTGAAAGAAAATTCAAAACTAGTGGTGGACGAAATGTTATCTTCGTTTTTACAGTTTGCAGTCGAATATTTCGTGCAGTAAGTGCGAAGGGAAACTGGATCCATACGATACGGTATAGTTCTGGACGATTGCAAGCAGTGATGGATATCCGAGATCTCGCGCCTGCGCCTTTTGGTTGGCAACTCAGCTGACGTCTGCACCCCACGCTACCTTTGGTTGCCTATACGTAGGCGTTCCCTGTCCAACCCGGATCCAAAGGCTGAAATTGTCTAAGTACGCTCAATTATGGTAACAGGTATTACTGCTTTATTCTACGCCCTCATGCTTCAGATGTTTATTGACATACGTGTCTTTATGCAGTCTATTATCATCAACAGATCATTTTTACTGTGATGTAAGCTTGAAACAAGGAGGAAAATAAAAGTTAAGACGTTGATACAAAAGCATATAATTACTTGTTGGTCAAACATCGCAAGGATTCATAAACAGTAAGAACGGTACGTTCACCACATATTCTAGCAAAAGCATTAGGTGATGTCAAAACTAATGGGGCACTGCTGCTTTACATCTGAACGCGGCACACGATGTACAAGCTAGAAACACTTCTGTTATTTCCTGTAGCATTTACATTTAATCCTTCGTTCGTTCCTATTTTGTGCCTGCCTGTTCACTGCCTTAACCTTTATAAATTGATGTAGCCAAACTCCGTACTACATACAAAGAAGGCCAATGTTGGCTTGTCCGCAGCTCGTAGTCGTGCGGTAGCGTTCTCGCTTCCCATGCCCGGGTTCCCGGGTTCGATTCCCGGCGGGGTTAGGGATTTTCTCTGCCTCGTGACGACTTGGTGTTGTGTGCTGTCCTTAGGTTAGTTAGGTTAAATTAGTTCTAAGCTCTAGGGGACCGATGACCATAGATGTGAAGTCCCATAGTGCTGAGAGCCATTTGAACCATTTTTTTTGATGTTGGCTTGCCAAGTAACTCAAAATACAAAGAGAAAATAAGTACTTTGGACTGATGGATACACATAACCAGGAAGAAGTGTAGCAAGATAATCAAAACTTTAAGAGAGGCAACGTATCATTGATGCTGAGGTCTTCCGTCGGAGACTGGTTTGATGCAGCTCTCCATCTTAGTTTTCCTATGAAAGTTTTTTCATCTCTGCATAAATTCTGCGACCTGAATCGATTTGAGCCTGCCTGCCGTAGTCTTTGTCTCGCTATACAATTTTGACTCTCCACACTTCCACCCATTACCAATTAGCGATCCGTTCTTTTAGTCAAGTTGCGGCAAATATTTCTTCTCTCCCTATTTCTATTTAGTATCTCCTCATTATTTATCCGTTCTATGTATGTAATTGCCAACGTTATTCTTTAGCGCCACATTGATAATCTAATTCTCAAAGCATCACCTGATTTAATTAGACTACTCCCTACTACCACGTTTCACGTCTCTACGCGACTACAAACAAGAGAAATATCTTAAGAAAACACCACCATGAAGTTATATTAGATGTTTAAATATTTCTCTTTCTCAGAGCTTATCTTGATATTGCCATCTTGAATTTTATATCCTCTCTACTTCTACCATCTGTTTATGTTGTTTCCCAAATAGCAAAACTCATCTGCTACTTTTGGTATCTCATTTGCTAATCTAACTCTCACAACATCACCTGATTGAATTAGACTATTCTCCACTTCCTCTGTTTGTCTTTTGTTGTTATCATCTCATAACCTCTTTTCAAGACACTATACATTTGGTTCAATTGCTCTTTTGAGTCCTTTGCCGTCTCTGATGAACTGCAGTGTCATCGACACACCTTTGTATGTCTTCTCCCAAATTCACTCAGTTTCACTTACTATTCGCTCGATATAAACTGCTGCCAAAAAAAAGTGAGGCACCCAAAAGGGGAAGAGGAAACGATCTCATTGGTAGAGAGCGTATGCGATATTTTAGTGATTACAAAATCGAGCCAAATTTGGAAGGAACTTGGCAGTATGTCTCTACTGACCAGTGTCACATTGCGTCCCTGGAGGCATGCACTGATTGGGATGGAAAGGATGTCATGAAGCCGGTGTATCCTCTCATGCGTCAAGCTGGCATACGACTTTTGTTAGATGGCCCTTGATATCGTGCATACTGGCAATGAGACTAAGATGACGCCCGAGACGCTATCGGACGTCATAGTAAATTCGTACACGTACACACGATCGGTGGGTATGTAAGCGATTAGAGTTGAAAGTAAAACGGCCACTGAGAGGATTAGTCATTCACGTTTAGTGTTTTTACTAGGCCTGGTAGGCTATATAATAGTTGTGAACGTTGTCAGATATTGAGGATTTGGAGAAGTGATGCACACGTGTGAGACAGTGTTATCAGCACCTGAATAAACTTCTAACAGGCCTCATTGTTGGTCTCCATTTGACCGGCTGGTCGAATCGTCCAATATCGAGATCCGTGGGGCATTCGGATCGACAGTGTACCGATGTTGGACTGCATTGGAAAGTGATGGCACGCGTTCTCGTCGTCAAGATTCCGAGCGACCGTGTCTGACAACACGGGAGGGTCGCCGTATACTGCACCAAGCACGTGAAACCCTTGACGTCCGCACCTGTCATCTGAGAATGGACTTCCAGCAACATTTAGTGTCTTCCCGCAGAATTTCTCGGAGAATAGCGGTAGCGCAGTCTCCCGCTAACAACACAAACGGCTACGTTTGGAGTGGTGTTGTGATCGGGAATCGTGGACTGCTTGTGAGTGGGGTCGCACTGTGTCCTGCGATGAATCGTGGTCCTGCAGTGCCGCGGATGACCATCGTCGACAAGTATGAAGGCGACCAGGGCAAAGTATTCTTCTTCTGAAGTTTTCGAGAGTCACAGCGGTGTTACTGCTTGCATCGTGATGTGGGGAGCCATACGGTATATCTTCAGGTCATCGCTGGTAGCGACTGAGTGAACTCTGGTGACACAACGTTACATCAAAGACGTCCTGCGTCCTCACGTGTTCCACCTCGTGCGACAAGACCGCCGTGCCATTTTTCAGCTGGACAGTGATCGTGCTGCGCGGGATTAGCCGAGCGGTCTACGGCGCTACAGTCATGGACTGTGCGGCTGGTCGCGGCGGAGGTTCGAGTCCTCCCTCGGGCGTGGGTGTGTGTGTTTGTTCTTAGGATAATTTAGGTTAAGTAATGGTTCAAAATGGCTCTGAGCACTATGGGACTCAACTGCCGTGGTCATCAGTCCCCTAGAACTTAGAACTACTTAAACCTAACTAACCTAAGGACATCACACACATCCATGCCCGAGGCAGGATTCGAACCTGCGACCGTAGCAGTCGCATGGTTCCGGACTGCGCGCCTAGAACCACGAGGTTAAGTAGTGTGTAAGCTGCTTAGGGACTGATGACCTTAGCAGTTAAGTCCCATAAGATTTGACACACATTTGAACATTTGACAGTGATCGTGGCTCTGTGAACTGTCTGCGTGATATTAAACACGTGGCCAGCAGGATGGCCAGATACGTCGCCGATGCAACATATGTTGAACCAACTCACACGTCAGCTCTGGCCCAGTATCAGTATCCAGGATACCAAGTATCAGTTGTAACAGTTGTGGGCTAGCCCGCCTCACGAGGGGATACAACGGCTTGACGTGACACACAAATGAATCAGTGCATGGACTGAGACCAGACGAGGTGCAAAACCATACTAATACGTGAGCTCAAACCTCCAAGTTCTTTGAAAATTTTAGTCGACTGTGCGATAACCGAAATAGCATCACATACCATCTCAACCTGTGAATTTTCATGTCGTTTCCTGTTCCTTCCCCTTATGCCTGCCTCTTTTGTTTCAGGCAGTGTACAATGAAGCTGTGCAGCACCTCTACAGAAAATACTTCTTATAGATGCAGTCTGGTTTCTGCACAAGTTGTTTGTTTCGCTGCCTGCACTTTATCATTAATTATGTTTCGAGCCGGCCGGAGTGGCCGAGCAGTTCTAGGCGCTACAGTCTGGAACCGCACGACCGCTACGGTCGCAGGTTCGAATCCTAACTCGGGCATGGATGTGTGTGATGTCATTAGGTTAGTTAGGTTTAAGTAGTTCTAAGTTCTAGGGGACTGATGACCTCAGAAGTTAAGTCCCATAGTGCTCAGAGCCATTTTTTTATGTTTCGAAAATAAATAATACTTTCACTTATCAGTTCCTTCCTGATATAAGTAACGGTCAGCAAATATCATTGATTTGCAAAGCGGCGAGTTATTTCTAAATACATGTATGACTTTTGCCTATTTTAAGGAATAATTTTTGGTTCACTATGTCTCCAGTTCTTCGCTCCCTCTGTCGATTACTATAAAGTGAATATTTTCTGTATGATACCTACCAATAAATTCCTGGACTCGTTTTCCTGTTTTATTCCATTTTCCTAGGCTATATTCTCTTAACGTCATCTCTTATTAATATTTTGTCTCACTGCCGTGCGTAGTGTCCGCGCAGTTTAGGGCGCCATGTCACGGACTGCGTGGCCCCTCCCGCCGCAGGTTCGAGTCCTCCCGTCCTCCCCCAGTAACGGGCATGTGTTGTTCTTAGCGTAAGTTAGTTTAGGTTAGTTTAAGTAGTGTGTAAGTCTAGGGACCGATGATCTCAGCAGTTTGGTCCCTTAGGAATTCACACACATTAACATTTTTCGGTCTCACTCAGCTATTACGTGTTTTTAATTCCACTAGACTTTGTCTGTTTTTAGCCGTAAAGGGGGACGAAAATCTAATAGTCATGGGCGACTGGAATGCAGTTGTAGGGGAAGGAGTAGAAGAAAAGGTTACAGGAGAATATGGGCTTGGGACAAGGAATGAAAGAGGAGAAAGACTAATTGAGTTCTGTAACAAGTTTCAGCTAGTAATAGCGAATACCCTGTTCAATAATCACAAGAGGAGGAGGTATACTTGGAAAAGGCCAGGAGATACGGGAAGATTTCAATTAGATTACATCATGGTCAGACAGAGATTCCGAAATCAGATATTGGATTGTAAGGCGTACCCAGGAGCAGATATAGACTCAGATCACAATATAGTAGTGATGAAGAGTAGGCTGAAGTTCAAGACATTAGTCAGGAAGAATCAATACGCAAAGAAGTGGGATACGGAAGTACTAAGGAATAACGAGATACGTTTGAAGTTCTCTAACGCTATAGATACAGCAATAAGGAATAGCGCAATAGGCAGTACAGTTGAAGGGGAATGGACATCTCTAAAAAGGGCCATCACAGAAGCTGGGAAGGAAAACATAGCTACAAGGAAGGTAGCTGCGAAGAAACCATGGGTAACAGAAGAAATACTTCAGTTGATTGATGAAAGGAGGAAGTACAAACATGTTCCGGGAAAATCAGGAATACAGAAATACAAGTTGCTGAGGAATGAAATAAATAGGAAGTGCAGGGAAGCGAAGACGAAATGGATGCAGGAAAAATTTGAAGACATCGAAAAAGATACGATTGTCGGAAGGACAGACTCAGCATACAGGAAAGTCAAAACAACATTTGGTGACATTAAAAGCAACGGTGGTAACATTAAGAGTGCAACGGGAATTCCACTGTTAAATGCAGAGGAGAGAGCAGATAGGTGGAAAGAATACATTGAAAGCCTCTATGAGGATGAAGATTTGTCTGACGTGATAGAAGAAGAAACAGGAGTCATTTAGAAGAGATAGGGGATCCAGTATTAGAATCAGAATTTAAAAGAGCTTTGGAGGACTTACGGTCAAATAAGGCAGAAGGGATAGATAACATTCCATCAGAATTTCTAAAATCATTGGGGGAAGTGGCAACAAAACGACTATTCACGTTGGTGTGTAGAATATATGAGTCTGGCGATATACCATCTGACTTTCGGAAAAGCATCATCCACACAATTCCGAAGACGGCAAGAGCCGACAAGTGCGAGAATTATCGTATAATCAGCTTAACAGCTCATGCATCGAAGCTGCTTACAAGAATAATATACATAAGAATGGAAAAGAAAATTGAGAATGCGCTAGGTGACGATCAGTTTGGCTTTAGGAAAAGTAAAGGGACGAGAGAGGCAATTCTGACGTTACGGCTAATAATGGAAGCAAGGCTAAAGAAAAATCGAGACACTTTCATAGGATTTGTTGACCTGGAAAAAGCGTTCGACAATATAAAATGGTGCAAGCTATTCGAGATTCTGAAAAAAGTAGGGGTAAGCTATAGGGAGAGACGGGTCATATACAATATGTACAACAACCAAGAGGGAATAATAAGAGTGGACGATCAAGAACGAAGTGCTCGTATTAAGAAGGGTGTAAGACAAGGCTGTAGCCTTTCGCCCCTACTCTTCAATCTGTACATCGAGGAAGCAATGATGGAAATAAAAGAAAGGTTCAGGAGTGGAATTAAAATACAAGGTAGAAAGGATATCAATGATACGATTCGCTGATGACATTGCTATCCTGAGTGAAAGTGAAGAAGAATTAAATGATCTGCTGAACGGAATGAACAGTATAATGAGTACACAGTATGGTTTGAGAGTAAATCGGAGAAAGGCGAAGGTAATAAGAAGTAGTAGAAATGAGAACAGCGAGAAACTTAACATCAGGATTGATGGTCACAAAGTTAATGAAGTTAAGGAATTCTGCTACCTAGGTAGTAAAATAACCAATGACGGACGGAGCAAGGTGGACATCAAAAGCAGACTCGCTATGGCAAAAAAAGGCATTTCTGGCCAAGAGAAGTCTACTAATATCAAATACCGGCCTTAATTTGAGGAACAAATTTCTGAGGATGTACGTCTGGAGTACAGCGTTGTATGGTAGTGAAACATGGACTGTGGGAAAACCGGAACAGAGAAGAATCGAAGCATTTGAGATGTGGTGCTATAGACGAATGTTGTAAATTAGGTGGACTGATAAGGTAAGGAATGAGAAGGTTCTACGCAGAATCGGAGAGGAAAGGAATATGTGGAAAACACTGATAAGGTGAAGGGACAGGATGATAGGACATCTGCTAAGACATGAGGGAATGACTTCCATGGTACTAGATGGAGCTGTAGAGGGCAAAAACTGTAGAGGAAGACAGAGATTGGAATACGTCAAGCAAATAATTGAGGACGTAGGTTGCAAGTGCTACTCTGAGATGAAGAGGTAAGCACAGGAAAGGAATTCGTGGCGGGCCGCATCAAACCAGTCAGTAGACTGATGACAAAAAAAAATAAAAAGCATTAAGAGGTTTGCAATGTAGAACTACAAACCTGATGTTCGTTTCGTGTTGTTTTTCAAATAATTCATTTGTTGTTGGTCTGCTTTCTTAACTTTGTTCAGTACCATAGACTATTCAGGATCAAAGTATACAGATAACTTTGGTTTAGAATCTACTTTATTTGAAATGTTGCCATGAGTTGATAAAAAGAATTTCATGTGATACTGTTGGCTAAGACAGCTGGAGGTGTGGGGTAACTCAAATAGTCGCAAAGGATAGTTTCATTGGGCAAATTGATTCCCCTCGTGTGTGTGTGTGTGTGTGTGTATGTGTGTGTGTGTGTGTGTGTGTGTGCGTAGGTGGGTATTTGTATGTCATAACTAAACATACATTTATAGTATGTGAACCACCTCATGGAGTGTGGAGGAGGGTACCTTCGTCCCATTATCAGTTCCGTCCTTTCCTGCTCCATTAGAGAGTGAGTCAACCGCCTCTGTAGCTGGGGTTATGTGGATTCGAGAAGTCCTAGGTAGGTTTCCGAAGATATATGAAACTAGATGTTTACGCACAGTTCACACAATTCCCTTAAATTTCTGTCCCGAGTTTTGTGATCGAAGAGTTGGGACCTATTACCGTCGCACAAGTGTTATGTCAGAGTTTAGATACGGTGAATCTGGTGGCTAAAGCGTCAACGTGAGTTCACTATCATGCTCTTCAAAGCGTTGTAGCTCGACTCTGGCACTGTGACATCCTGCTGGAAAAATTTTCACCATCAGGGAAATTATCAAACACGAAGTGGTGTATGTGATCCCTGATTATGTTGACATAGTCGGCAGTTGTCATGAGGCCTTCAATTACTACCACAAATCGCAAGGAAGTGCAGCGCCATAGCATAATAATGTCCCCACCAGCCTGCATTCATGGTGCAGTGCATATTTCAAGCAGCTTTTCACCATTCCCAACACGTCCATCGGCCTGGTGCAACAAGAAACTTGATTCATCCAACCAGACGTACCGTTTCCAAAAAACAAAAAAAAAAAAAAAAAACGAAAAAAACAAAGAAAATGTTGAAATGTGTGTGAAATCTTATGGTACTTAACTGCTAAGGTCATCAGTCCCTAAGCTTACACACTACTTAACCTAAATTATCCTAAGGACAAACACACACATCCATGCCCGAGGGAGGACTCGAACCTCCGCCGGGACTGTTTCCATTGATCCACGCTCTGATCTCCTCGATCTCAACAAGGGAACACCTAGAGATCGTGTGCTGTGGACTCCTATTCAGCGATGTACACTCAACGGTGTGCTCTGAAACACTACATCAGCATTGCAATCTGTGGTCACATCCGCCACTGATCGGCGCCTATCTTGATTTACAGGGAGGGAAAGCCACCGCCCCCCACGTTCTACATAGCCGAACAGCTTCGTTGTTTCCGTGCTACTTGTTCCCAGAACCCATTTCTCAAAGAGCTCACATTTACTGCCCATAAAGTAGCTAAAATTATTCCCCATCCGTCTCTGCTCCGCCTACGAACATTTCTTACCGCATCACGTGCCCACAACTTCACCAGGCGTCATTCACTCACGCGGTGGTTCAAAATGGTTCAAATGGCTCTGAGCACTATGGGACTTAACTTCTGAGGTTATCAGTCCCCTAGAACTTAGAACTACTTAAACCTAACTAACCTAAGGACATCGCACACATCCATGCCTGAGGCAGGATTCGAACCTACGACCGTAGCGGTCGCGCGGCTCCAGACTGTAGCGCCTAGAATCGCTCGGCCACTTCGGCCGGCTTACGCGGTGGATAGTGGTCATTATGTTTTGGCTCATCGCTATTGGAGGGTACAGCGAAACTCTTTGGTGTGAGTGCTGGATGAGTGTGTGAAGACTGTAGCGTCATGTTTGAGTTGTCGATAACATTGAAAGTAAAAGAAAAGGGTGGGTCAAACTTGGAGCCAGTTGTTTCTAGCAAATAGTGCCAACAATCCCAGCTGATGGACAGATCACCATCAATTGCGTCATATGGCTTGCTCCGTGAGATATTAAGGAGAAGTTTAGAATTCATCATAGTACATTGTCGTATGTCTGGTGCTGGTGATAGAAACGTTACACCATTTCAAAATCTGCTAAAGTGTAAAAGAATTTGTCGTTGTTCTTGACAACAGCTAATACTGTGAACAGTTCATCAGACGGGAGTGTAAAATTGGGTGAAGTACAAATACTTACCTTCTTGTTTTCTTCTTTGCTGCAACAGCTGATTATCGTAGATAATCTGAAGTTTTTCCGATATGCAGACTTTAAGTGCATTATGCATAATAATGAAGTTTACAGACGCACTGATTTAAATGATACTGTTTATTACCACGTTAGTAGGACCGACGACAAGCATAGATTCCGCCTCAAAATTTACAGTATACATTATGATGGATTAATTGTTATAAACAGACTTTAAGTGAATTACAATTAAAAGTTTTACATTGAGTTCAAAATTCGGATGGGAAAATACCTCTAATTCAAATGGTTCAAATGGCTCTGAGCACTATGGGACTTAACTGCTGTGGTCATCAGTCCCCTAGAACTTAGAACTACTTAAACCTAACTAACCTAAGGACATCACACACACCCATGCCCGAGGCAGGATTCGAACCTGCGACCGTAGCAGTCGCACGGTTCCGGACTGCGCGCCTAGAACCGCGAGACCACCGCGGCCGGCATACCTCTAATTCACAGGTACGTGTTTTTAGATACAAAGGTCACAGTAATTTTTATATTTTCGTAGCGAAATACGAGATGTTCAGTTTAACAACTATTCAGTTACTTCTTTCTTTCCTTATGGCCAAACTAATTAATACAAAGATTACCTGCCATATAATGAGACATGAAATTAAATTTAGAATTTCGTGCTACAAGTAAAACTTACTTTGGTTATCAGAAAGTTAGATTTGTTTGCATTTGATAATAATACCCTCACCATGAATTTTACAGTTTTAACATATTCCTGTAGCTCTGAACATACGAAAAGTTTAAGACCATTTAATAGAAATACATGTGGGTTAATATTGCATTGAAATATGATGGTTGTAATGTCTGATAAATTACATTCGATCAGTAATTTTTTGCGATTCCGTTTTTGCGAATTACAGAAGAGCCATATACTCTTATTCATTGCTAAAAATGTCAGCAACTCATTTCAATTCGTAGAACATTATTAAATAATTATTATTTCCGCAATATTTCCCTAAGGTGATTTTTACTCATATTTGGCTGGTTTGTATTACTGTCTTTTGCATTCTTTGTATCTACGCTTACCTGTAATTGCTAGTAAATTCAGTATAGACCGTCCGGCTAGCCGCGCGGTCTAACGCGCTGCTTCCCGAGCGGGAAGGCGTGCCGGTCCCCGGCACGAATCCGCCCGGCGGATTACTGTCAAAGTCCTTTGTGCCGGTCAGCTTGTGGATGATTTTTAAGGCAGTTTTCAATCTGCCTCGGCGAATGCGGGCTGGTTCCCCTTATTCCGCCTCCGTTACACTATGTCGGCGATTGCTGTGCAGACACTGTCTCCACGCATGCGTACACCATAATTACTCTACCACGCAAAGATTTGGGCTACACTCGTGTGTTATGCTGTTATGACACGTTCCCGAGAGGGGGAGGAGGAGCAGTAGGAGGGGGGGGGGGGGGTCCACTGGGGCCGAACCGCACAATAACCCTGGGTTCGGTGTGGGCGGTGGTGGGGTGGGTGGACTGTTGTGGCCTGTAGTGGGGTTGTGAATCACTGAGGGCTATGGCGGGACGAAGCCTGTCCGTCATTTCTAGGTCCCCAGTTCAATATACAATACAAAAAATTCAGTACAGCTATCAGTATCTGGAAATCAGTATTTAGTAAACGAATATTTTATTTGTGACTTCGGATGTGGTTGAAATCAGCTGTTATGCTTCATGATCAGAGTACACTATCATCTTTCCTCGACTTTTTCTTGCACCACAACGATTCGAACCCGCAGCCGCAAGTCGAGAGGCAGAACAGCCATGTGCGTTAGTGACTTCTGCAGTAGAAAGGACTAATTTCTCACCGAAGAAAGTATAACACTCTGAAACATCTGTATAATTTTGGAATCGAAGAAAGTACGATTCACAGGGTTAATTTTGGCGCGGCTTTTCAAATACATGCTACCGATACATTCTGAATCACATACTCAGTAGTATTACAATTATTTTTTCCCAATCCTCAGTACGTGTGTTGCATTATAACCCATTGATTACGAGTGCTGTTTTTCTCACGATAATTTCGATTGTAATTAGAATAATGATGCATTTTTCATCATTAGCGGCAGTATATTTTGGCTTTGATTACTTGGGTTGCAAGTTGATTGTCTAGTAGGCGTCTGTAGTGAACTTTGACGTCAAACAGCGGTAGAAACAGCCCTCAGATGTATGCTTACAGGTAGTGTACTTATTAAACTCCTTTCTGTCCAACATCGGCAACCTGTCATTTGAATATGTTTCCCACAAAAATAAAAAAAGGATAAAACCTTACACCTCAGCATTCTTCCCGCCAGCTTGTAGGTGAAGGGTAGAGTTTGAGTGCTTCTGCCACTAGTTTTGAGTGGATTATGAAATTTTTTCCCAGCGAGATAACATAATTTTTATGGTATCGTCAAGTTTTGAGCTGTATTGAGATTTTAGGCAGTCCTTGTGTAGCGCTATGCATGTAGTTGTGTACTTAGAACCGGTCTGTATTATTAATTACGTAACTAGGACCGATCTTCAGTGTCCAAACCAAAATAAATAAAATACACTAACAAACTGCCTATTGGCTTATGTCTCACCGCGAGCTATTTCACGTGGAATGGCGATTTCTACGAACAGCTGGAAGGCGTCGCCATGGGTAATCCTCTTAGTCCAGCGGTGGCCAACTTCTTCATGGAACAATTCGCACAGGCACTGGACTTGGCGACTTGCAAAGCTAAGGTGTGGTACAGATACGTCGATGATACTTCCGTTGTGTGGAGCCATGGTGAAGAACAGCTCGCTGACTTCCTAAGACACGTGAACAGCCACCATACAGACATAAAATTTACCATGGAAGTAGAAAAGGACAAAAACAGAAGCCAATAGGCAGTTTGTCAACAAGTGGCCACGAAAGCCTTAACAATTTTGAAAATACGCTAACCTAACCTTCCTCTCGTGCATCTGGACAGTTTCCTTGTTTTGGGGGGTGCACTTGAGGAAGGACCAGGTTTCGAGACCCGGAAAGGTCGCCTCCATTTTTAAATTCGTGACAATTCCAAGCGCCTCTGGAGGTATAATTGTGTTAATGGGGTGCACTTGTGCTTTCTGTCCAGGACAACAAGGGTTCGAGTCCTAACTAACCTAAGGGCATCACACACATCCTGCAAATTCCCAGATGGGGGTGGGGGAGGGGGGATGGGACTTCGGCACTGCTCTGGGACAGAGAAAGTCCCATCAAAATTCGAAATTACCGCCAAAATTTGAAATTCTCATCAAAATTGAAATTCGTTCCAATAGAGTAGGAGGGGGTGGGTTGGGGGGTTGGGGTGGGAGGTGGATGCAGGGACCCATGTGCTGGCTGTCAAAAACAGATGATGTCATCTGTGGTTGGGGGTGGGCGTGTTTTTGGGGTTATTAATTGACCAATTTAATTAAATGCATATCAATTTGATATCAAAATTACGCCAGTACTCCCATCTCCCTGTTACTCACACTAAGTCACCATTGTGTACTAGTGTTATCCCTTTATTTTCATATTGTTTATCGCTATTTTAAAGGTTTCTAAATTTTTTAGTGTGAACTTCAGCTTAATCAAATATTTTGTGAGCCCCTGTGTTCCGGTGTAGCTACAAGCGCCGGCACAAAGATGAAGAGTGCAAGAGAACATAAGGGTGTGACACGACGTCAACCAATAGTACGCTGACTAGGACGTCACCACGATAGGAGCGGCCTCTAGACAAAGTGAATACAAGCGCCGCTCCTGCCGGTCCCGGCTCGATAGTACCAGACTGGGACTCGCAGACCAGTGCAGTACTAGGAGAGCACTACGATAGCAGTAACGTGTGATTCACATCAGTTGCTTACATGGACCTTGCATACAGCAAAGGACTTTGATTGCTTGCATGTCGCCCATCGCTTGCGATACCGTTGTAAATTCAAAGTATTCTCAGTCTTATTATTTGTAATAAAGACTATTAATGTGATTTGCTTGAATTATTGTATGTCCCTACCAAACTCATCCACCCTCACCGCCCTACGCTTCCTCCACAGGCCGTCCTTCTTCTGCGTGAATCCCGCAGGCTCTACCGCTCCTTCCTCCGCACTCGTGACCGGGATACTCTCACCCGCCACCGGCAATTACAGCGACATATCCGGAACCCCCTTACAGCAAAGAAACGCCGGTACTGGCGTCAGACATGCACACGCCTCAACTCCACCCTCCCTGTCAACTCCTCCAAGTACTGGTCAGCCTTCCACCGCCTGACTGGTAGCCATCCCACCCCGCATTACCCCATCATCCATGACGACCGCCCCTTTCCTGACAGCCTCAGTAAGGCTAACCATTTTGCTTCCCACCTATCCGAGGTCTTCTCCATTCCTGACGATCCCCAGTTTGATTACTCCCTCTTCCCCACTGTCCTTGACCGCACTGACACCTCGGTCCCCCCACTCGCCCCTAGCTTCCAGTACTTGGATCGGCTATCCCCATCCGACATCAGCACACCCATCACCATGCAAGACATCACACTCGTCCTCCGCTCCAAACGCAACACCGCCCCTGGTCATGATGGCGTCACCTACCGTCACCTCAAGGAATCCCCTCCATCCTTCCTGTCTGTCCTTGCTACCCTGTACAATGTCCTCCTCTCCACTGGATTTTACCCTGACCTGTGGAAGACTTCCCGTGTCCTGCTGTTCCCTAAGCCTAACAAACCCCCCTCTGCTACCTATTCCTATCGTCCCATCTGCCTCACCTCCGTGTTCAGTAAGGTCTTTGAGGCCATCCTCTCTCGCCGTATCCACCGCCACCTTAACCAGCACCGCCTCCTTCCTCTTACCCAATGTGGCTTCCAGCCTTCCTTCTCTGCTGACGACCAGCTCCTTAACCTTACCCATCTTCTTTCCCTCCAACTTAACTCCTGTCGCTCTGCTATCTTTGTTTCCCTTGACCTCCAGAACGCCTATGACCGTGTCTGGCATCCCGGGCTCCTTTTCAAACTCCAGACCTATGCTCTCCCCATCAACTTCGTCCATCTCGTTGCTTCCTTCCTCTCCCATCGTCCCTCCTATGTGACTATCCACAATTCCAACTCCCGTACTTTCTACCCCTCTGCCGGCGTGCCCCAAGGTTCTGTCCTTTCCCCTCTCCTCTATCTCCTGTACACTGCTGATATGCCCAAACCTCCCCCTCCTGTTCATCTTCTCCAGTTCGCTGATGACACTGCCTTCCTAGCCCTTTATCCTACCCTTCAACGGTCCCAACGTACTCTCCAAACCCACCTTGACCAATTCACCGCTTGGTGCAACCAGTGGTTCCTCCGTGTTAATCCCTCCAAGACCCAGGCGATCATCATAGGCTGCACCACCCGCTCCTTCCGCCTCCATGATTTCTACCTTACCATTTATGGCCGTCCTATCCACCTCACTCCTACCTTCAAATACCTTGGCCTCACCCTCGACCGCCACCTCACCTGGACTCCCCATCTCCTTACCATCCAAAACAAAGCTCACAACCGCCTCTACCTCCTGAAACTCCTGTCCGGCCGGACATGGGGTCTGCATCCTTCCACCATCCTCCACTCCTACAAATCCATGATCCACCCCATCCTTTGTTATGCCAGCATCGCTTGGATTTCCGCCCCTCCCCAGTTCTATAACGCCCTCCAAATCCTCGAACGCCATGCACTCCGCCTCGCCTTCCGCATCCGCCTTCCGTCCCCCACGCGCATCCTCTATGACCTCATCCCCTTCCCCCACCTTCTCCTTTTCCTTGAACACATCCGCACACTATATATTGTCCGTCGCCTTGATCCCCCTCACCCCCTGGTGTCTCCCTTCCTCTCCACTCCTGACCAGTTGCCGCGCCTTTACCGTTGTGTCCCTCCTTCTCTCCATCTCCACACCCTCCATCTCCTTTCCCAGCACAACTTCCACCGTCTACCACTCCCGGATGATGAGCTTCGCCCTGACATCTACCCTTCCTACCAACTCTAGCCCCCTCTTCCTGCCTCCTCCTCAGGGCTCCCTCTCCTCCCCCTCCCTCCTTCTGAGCGGATTTCCCCTCCTACTCCCCCTCCATCTCTTGTGCCTTCTTTCAGTGTCTCTGCGCTCCCTCCTGCCCTGTCTTCCCTTTTCCTCTCCCGCCCCATGTGTCTCCTGCCTCTTCGTGAACCCACGGTTGCCCCTCCTCTCTTCATCCCGCCGCTTCCCCAGCTGCCCCATGCTCTCCCCTCCTTTTCCATCCTCTCTGACCTTTCCCTCGGCAGGTCCCACCACCAGGTGAAAGGAGAATAAAACTACCAAGTTTTATTCTTCGTCGTGTGTGCTCCAAGTGGGTTTTAAGTGTGTTGTTTCGGAGTGTTTTTAATACTGTGGCTGACTTTTAACCTGTGCCTGCGCATCCAGTGACTTCTCTGTGTTTTAAGAATCGCCAACTGTGTTTTTTTTAACTTTCTGGTGACTTTTTTAACTGTCCCCAATGAACGTCTACATATCAGTGTATTTTTACCTCCATTTTCTCCCCTTACTCTGTTTTATGTTCCCCTTTTTTTACCTCCTTATGTATGTATTATTTTATTCTTGTTTTAGTTGTCATGTCACTCGGCTGAAGAGTGGCGGATTGTGCTGCTGACAGCCCTCCCCTGCCCATATGGGGCAGGGGAATGAAATCACAATAAAGAAAAAAAAATTATTGTATAGCATTCCAACTCCCGTAAACTCGATCCTCCTCACCCACTAGTCTCCCCGATCCTCTCCCGCCCCCGCCCGCTGCCGCGCCTGTACTCCCACATCCCACCCGGTCTCCATCTCTCGACCCTCCTTACCCTCTCCCGAGGTGGCTTCCACCAGCTCCCCCTCCCTGATGATGTCCTCCTCCCCTCCATCTGCCCCTCCTATCAACTTTGACCCTGCCCCACCTCCCACTTCCGGTGTCCTTTCCTTTAGGTACCCTCCCTCCCTTCTCTTCCCTTCCCTTCTCTTTCCTTTTCCCCCGTCCCCTCCCTCGACCTCTCTGCCCCCGGGCTTCCCCTCCCCCTTCCTCCCTTCCTCCCTCCCCCTCTCTCCCCTGCCCGTGGCATCTCTGCTCTCCCCTCTCGCTCTCCCACTCCCCTTCCTCCTCCTCCTCCTCTCTTGGCAGGTCCCCGGACTCGTACACGCTCAGTGAACATTCGCGCGCCGGAGATCATCGCCGTCAGTGTTTCGTGTGTGTGCCTTCGTTTGTGTGTAGTGTTGTTCGCCGTCACGCCACCACCGTTCACATGCCGTCGCCATCATCCATGTTCTGTGCACCGTGTCGCCCAGTGTTAGTGATGTTTCTCGTCCAGCGTGAACGTCTCCATGTTTTTTCGATTTTTAGTGTCTACATTTTTTGCCCACCGTTTTTACTGTCTACTCTGTGCCACCTTTATGTACTACTTGTTGTCAACCTCAAGGCTGAAGAGCGGCGTATTGTGCTGCTGACAGCCCGCCTTTGTATAAGGTGTTTAAAATCACAATAAAGAAAAAAAATAGCATTCCGAGAACGAAGCATCCTTTAGGCACTCTATACGAGACGAGTGGGCAGGACCCCACACCCTGAAAATGAAAATTTTCTCTTGTGCGTGTAACGACTGCTGTCATCGATACACATGTTACTGATTGTTGCGTGAACTTAAATCTGATTATAACCATTTGATTTTAGAAATAAGCTGTCCGCTTTACTGTAATTTCGCTAAGATGCATATTTTGATTAACGGCACATTCGGCTCACCAATCTGATAACATTTCTCTTAAGTTTTCATTAACACGATATATTCAGTTGCAATACTGGTGATTAATTGTACACTTTTCCTTATCATTTCGGGCAAATTTCTTCGAAATCGATGTCTTAGCGGCAAATCGCATGCACACAAACACGATCGATTATGGTATATACCGGACAAAGTGGGAACGTTACGGGTTGTGTACATATTTTCGAGTGTATGATATAACCCGCCAAGCGGAATTTACACGTCTACAACGTTTCCGCTGCCCCGATAAGGGATTACCACACAGGTACTCCTCTTAATCAAAGGGCTCCACTATTTCGTTTATGCTCTTGTAGAGGTGTGCTTGGGTATTGTCGCATAGGGAATTCAATGTGTACGAAGACTGCGGCTGTGTATCTGCAGACAAGTAGACATCAACTGATACAGTCATTTCTGAAAGGGCCTTACTGCAGATTTTGACAAAGTGAATTAAGAACGGTACCAGGTTCTATACACATAGATACTCCTTTCTGCAAGGAAAGGGCTTTATTCCAGACATTGTAAATGTGTTTTTGGTAAATCGTTACAGCAACGTCATTTTTGAAAGGGCTTTACTCCTGGGATAATGCCCTTTCAATAGTGATCAGTTTCGCATGCCATCAAGTCATAATGTTAAACGATACTGCTAAATTGTATGCGTAACGAAACGAATAATGAGTCTGTAATGTATGTATACGATGAAGGCACTGCGAAGAAAGGAGCAAATGAAATGTTTTCCTTCCGATTTGATTATATAGAAGAATAAGTACCAGAATATGTCAAGAAGCTAGGTTTGTTTTCCGATAGTTTCGCTGGACGGCACGAGAATAACTAAGATTCTAATCTGCGCATCTTTGATGAACACTAAACATTTGGTAAAGAGGAACAGTTCTTTTTATCCGTGGACATTCGTGTAACGTATGCGGTAGGAACTGTTCCATGTTGGAATGGATAAAGAGCTTATAGAGAGTATAAGATTAAATAATATTGTGAAATCATTGCAAGTGCTTGCAAACATCGTACGCTCACCATAATAATAGAAACGGAAGATATCCACAACTTGGTCGCCGATATGCTACAGGGAAGGGCTGTTATCGAACTAATCAAAACGATGACATGTTCCAGGATACCAGAAAGTCAAGTTTCAACCATGTTCCGTTATGCATTTTGGACAGCCGGGTGTTGTGGCTTCTAAATACATACGATTACACAAACATAATTCGATTTTATGTTTCTGGAAGTGTCTGTTGTTTTCAATTTTGGAAAGGCTTACACTGGACCAGTGGCTGTTAACAGGAAAACCACAAGACAATCGACATTTGCTTGATCATATTCCGTATGAATATCGGTATTTCTATAGTGATTCTATGAAATGGCCTCTATGTAACAGTGCTACTGCTGCTGCTGCTGTCTTGATGACTAACATTGTATGTACTTTCATTAGAGTTATGATACTGTGAAAATATGTGGGAGAAAAAAAAACTTAAAACACTACTATCTTGTATATGAATTACTTCCTCAAGCAAAGAGCCTTCATCTTCATTCCAAGATTTAGGAAATACTTTATTGCAAAAAGATTGAAAAATCTAGCAACTGCAGTTATGGCAAAATATCCATTTTATTCTGTTCTTTACACACGGGGAAGCCCAGTCTGTTACATTCTGTATGTTCATCTATAGAATGTTTTCCTTCTTTCCTGAAAACTTAAAATTTGAATTAAAGAACTTTCAAAAATGACTGTATTAATTTCGTAGCTATTTTTTCGTGTTCATTATTCAGTGTGACTACTTTTTCGTACCAGCAGTGATCAAGATTTCCCAACATGTCATTCCTTATTATGAAAATGGTGGGGTTTTGTGCCCTATGACCATGTGAAATGGCAGGCGCTGCATTCGCCTGATAATGTGAGACATGTCTTCAGTCACGTGGATCTGCAGTTAGGACGGATTGCGAAACCACTCGTGGCAATGAGAGAGACAGCACACGCCAAGTGAAGCGCCTAATAAGATGGGAAAGCAGTTGCGATGACCTCCAGAACACTGCGTGACATCTCAAGGACAGCAGATCCAGAACTAAAGCCCAGTGCTGCAGTGGAAGGGCACCAGGTGTGACGTCACTATCCACATTGTCCCGTCTCCAGCACACATCAGACTGAAGTTTGCATGATTTGAGAATGGCATCCCTACTGAATGCTGAATCAACGATTAAACTTGTTTAGCACGCCGAGCAACACGTTGCACACCCGTTATTGATTTTCCTACTCGGGTGGTAAAGGATAGCAGCTCACTGATAGATAACTTCTTTATAGACCAAGATAAGTTTAACCAGATAAATGCTCAGCCTGTTGAGAATGGTCTTTCTGATCATGGTGCACAGCTAGTTACAATATATGACATAGCTCCATTCGGCAATACTAAACAGTCCTCCAAAGTAGTACGTTCAGTCAACGATTTAACAATTGCAAATTTCAGGGAAAGCCTACAGCAGTTAGACTGGGATGAGGTGTACCGTGAACCTGATGCCAATTTAAAATATAATTTATTTCATGACATTTTTGTAAATGCATTTGAAAACTGCTTCCCCAAGAAAATAGTTAAATATACTCGTAAGAAACCTTGTAACAAACCATGGCTTACTAAGGGTATAAAAATATCTTGTAACCGGAAAAGGGAAATGTATCTGACAGCACGAAAGAGTAGTGACCCAGAAACTATCAAAAATTATAAAAACTACCGTGTTATATTAAGAAAAGTTATTAAAAAATCCAGGAGTATGTGTATCATGTCTGAAATCAGCAACTCTGATAATAAAATTAAAACAATTTGGAATATTATTAAAAGAGAAACAGGTCAACCAAGAGCAGAGGAAGACAGTATTACCATCAAATTGAATGAAAAATTTACGAACAAAAAGTCAGATGTTGAAAATATTTTTAATAATCATTTTCTAAATGTTGTGGATATAGTAGGATCCAGGTGTTCATTAGAAGATGCTAGGCTGTTAATGGAAGAGGCCATACCTATGCAATTTGATACAATTGAAATCTCACCCACTTCTCCCTCTGAAATTAGGAAAATAATAAACTTGCTTAAAAGCAAAAACTCACATGGAATTGATGGCATTTCCAGCAAAATACTAAAAGCTTGTTCTCAACAGATAAGTAAGATTCTCAGCCACCTGTGTAATAGCTCTCTGGAACAGGGCATTTTCCCTGATAGACTGAAATATGCTATTGTTATACCTTTGCATAAAAAGGGGGATGGATCTGATGTCAACAATTACCGTCCAATCTCCCTTCTAACAGCTTTATCTAAAATTTTTGAGAAAGTAATGTATTCAAGAGTAGCTTCACATATCTGTAAAAATGAAGTACTAACAAAATGTCAGTTTGGTTTCCAGAAAGGTTTTTCAGCAGAAAATGCCATATATGCTTTCACCAGTCAAATTTTGAATGATCTGAGTAACCGAACACCACCCATTGGGATTTTTTGTGATCTCTCAAAGGCTTTTGATTGTGTAAATCACGAAATTCTGCTAGACAAGCTCAAGTATTGTGGCATGAGTGGGACAGTGCACAAATGGTTTAATTCATACCTAACTGGAAGAGTGCAGAAAGTAGAAATAAGTAGTTCTCGTAACATGCAAAGATCAGCACATTCCTCAAACTGGGGAACTATCAAGAATGGGGTTCCACAAGGGTCAGTCTTGGGTCCTTTGTTGTTCTTATTATATATTAATGACTTGCCATTCTATATTCATGAAGAGGCAAAGTTAGTTCTCTTTGCTGATGATACAAGTATAGTAATCACACCTGACAAACAAGAATTAACTGATGAAATTGTCAATACTGTCTTTCAGAAAATTACTAAGTGGTTCCTTGTAAACGGACTCTCACTGAATTTTGATAAGACACAGTACATACAGTTCCGTACAGTGAATGGTATGACGCCATTAATAAATATAGACCTTAATCAGAAGCATATAGCTAAGGTAGAATATTGCAAATTTTTAGGTGTGTCCATTGATGAGAGATTAAATTCGAAGAAACACATTGATGATCTGCTGAAACGTTTGAGTACAGCTACTTATGCAATAAGGGTCATTGCAAATTTTGGTGATAAACATCTTAGTAAATTAGCTTACTACGCCTATTTTCACTCATTGCTTTCATATGGCATCATATTTTGGGGTAATTCATCACTGAGGAATAAAGTATTTATTGCACAAAAGCGTGTAATCAGAATAATAGCTGGAGTCCACCCAAGATCATCCTGCAGACATTTATTTAAGGATCTAGGGATATTCACAGTAGCTTCTCAGTATATATACTCTCTTATGAAATTTGTTATTAACAACTAAACCCAATTCAAAAGAAATAGCAGTGTGCATAACTACAATACTAGGAGAAAGGATGATCTTCACTATTCAAGATTAAATCTAACTTTGGCACAGAAAGGGGTGAATTATACTGGCACTAAAGTCTTTGGTCACTTACCAAATAGTATCAAAAGTCTGACAGATAACCAACAAGTATTTAAGAAGAAATTAAAAGAATTTCTGAATGACAACTCCTTCTACTCCATAGAGGAATTTTTAGATATAAATTAAGAAAAAAAACAAAAAATATTTAAAAAAATAAAAAAAATAAAGAGAAACAAAAAACACAATAAAATAAAGTTGTTATATTAACTTAAGTATGTTGTTAAATTAACCTAATTATGTCATGTATTGGAAAATTCGACTCGTTCCACATCATTACGAAATATCGTATTCATGATCCATGGAACTAGTATTAATCTAATCTAATCTAATCTAATCTCAGCCACACTAGTGCCGTGTTACACTGAGCCTAGCCTTGAAAATAGCCTAATTTCGGCGAAGAACAGGTCACACAATTTTCGTTAGCTATACCATACCCAGTTGAAACCACACACTGATGATTTGATTACGCAAGGCTCCCAAATGGTTCAAATGATTCCAAGCTCTATGGGACTTAACATCTGAGGTCATCAGTCCCCTAGACTTGGAACTACTTAAACCTAACTAACCTAAGCACATCACACACATCCATGTCCGAGGCAGGATTTGAACCTGCGACGTAGCAGCAGCGCGGTTCCGGACTGAAGCGCCTAGAAACGCTCGGCCACAGCGGCCGGCAGATATGCATGCAAACCTGGAGACACGCTGCCATCACCGTAGAAGACGGAAGCGTCCATAGAATCATTGTTAAAATGTAGGAGATGGGGTAACACTTCCCCATAGAAAATGTTGAAATAAACACCATTGTCGATGTTCACGTTAACCCGAATCAATTGGCCTGATTCACGGTACGAAAACTGGCCTCTTAAACTCGTGAAGACCCTCCGGAATGAACAACACACTCTCCACACACTGCGAATTAAACATCCTCATTACAGCATCGGTGTACTCGATGCCCCGCATAATTTGGCAACAGGCAAAATAGCGACTCACCGGTCTACTCTACGCGGTTCCACTCCCCTATTGTCCTGTTTCTTTGTTGTCTGGCCTACTGAAGACGTGCTGCCTTATGTGACGCGAAGGATCTAATGGCAATAAACAAATGTGACCTCTTCGAAGCTGTCCACGTCGAAACTGGTATCAATGACCATGACGCAGCCCAGGCAACAGTGATTGGCACACTAAGAAAAGGATAACTAAAACAAGCGGAAAAATACATATGTTCAGTAAACTAGATAAGAAATCATAGTGTCATATCTCAATGGGAAACAAACTTTCAGAAGCATGTTGAGGAACTATGGCTCAAGTGTAAAAGAATGGTTGAACATGCACTGGATAGATACATGCCCAGTAGGGCATTGTATAATGGGAGCGAACCTTCATGGTGAAGTCATTGTAAAGAAACTTTTAAGGAAAAAGTGATTATTGCATAATAGGTGTAAAACAAAGCATACGCTATATATAGAGAGATATTGAATGAAAAGCGTCTGGCTGTGAAGAGAGCAATGCCTGATGCCTTCAATGACAACCATAGCAGATTATAGTCAAACGATATTTCACAAGACCCAAAGAAATTCTGGTCGTATGTAAACGCCGTTATTGACACCAAAGTTAGTGCCCAGTCCCTAACAAATGACACAGGAACTCAAACTGAGGGTAGCAAGGCAAAAGGTGAAATGCTTAACTCCGTCTTCAAATGATCGTTTACTAAGAAAAATCCAGGAGGATAGCTCCAAATTTAATCGTCGTACCACTGAAAAGATGAACGAAATAAGTATTACTGCCAGCGATGTTGATAACCAGCTGAAATCGTTGAAATTGAGGCAAAGCTTCAGGGCCTAATGGAATCCCTGTCAGATACTATGCTGAATTTGCGACTGAGTTAGCCCCTCTCCTAACTATAATCTATCGTAGATTTCTCGAAGAAAAAACCGTACTCAGTTCTTGGAAAAAAAAAAGCACAGGCCACACCCATCTACAAGGAGGGTAGTAGAACTGATCCACAAAACTACCATCCAATATTCTTGACATCGTTTCGATTTGTTGCAGAATCTTAGAACATATTCTGAACTGAGACATAAGGAGGTGTCTTGAACAGAATGATCTCAGTGCCAACCAGCACGGATTTCGAAAACGTCGACCATGTGAAACCCACCTCACAGGTTTCTCACCTGACATATTGAAGGCTTTGGATCAAGGCAATCACGTAGATTATTTCTTGATTTTCGAGCATTTAACTCATTACCGCACCGACGCTTATAGCCAAAAGTATGATCATGTGGGTTATCAAATGAAATTTTTGACTGGACTGAGGATTTTTGGTGGGAAGGACGCAGCATGTTATCTTGGATCGAGAGTCATCGTCAGATGTAGAAGTTGTGCCCTAGAGATCTGTGCTCTTTACATTGCATATTAATGACCTAGCAGACAATATTAATAGGAAAGTCAGACTTTTTGCAGATGATGCAGTTATCTATAATTAGGTACTATCTGAAAGAATCTGCATAAATATCCAGTCATATCTCGATGCAGAAAATGGCAACTTGCTTTAAATGTTCAGAAATGTAAAATTGTTTACTTCACAAAACGTAGTATCCTATGATTATAATATCAGTGAGTCACTGTTGGAGCCGACCATATAATACAAATCCCGAGTGCAACTCTTTGTAGGGAAATGAAATGGAATAATCACATATTCTCAGTCATGGGTAAAGCAGGTGGTAGACTTCGGTTTATTGGTAGAATACTGGGGGGGGGGGGGGGGGAGTGCAATCAGTCTACAAAGGAGATTGCTTACAAATCATTGGTGTGACCGATTCTAGACTATTGATCAGGAGTGTGGAACCGTATCAAATGGGATTAACAGGGGATATTGAGAGTATACAGAGAAGGGTAGCACGAATGGTCACAGTTTCAGTACAACGATAAACCTGTCCAAAGTTGGAAATTTTACTTTTTTATTTGATTTTTTTGTTTGATCTGTGGGAGAGTGTAACAGAGATAATGAAGGAACTGAAGTAGAAGACTCTTGAAGATAGATGTAACCTACGCCCTCTCTTTTTTTACTATCAGTCTCTCCGAATCGCCCCCTCTCCAATCCAGCATCACGAACGTCCAACTGCGCAACCGTGCAAATCTCGCTTTTATCCTTCTAGCCATTAAACTAAGGTGACTAGACTTCCTCATTTTCTAGGGACAGTTTTCAGTTTTCTCGCTTTGTCCTCAGTTCCTTTCCTTTAAAACTGATTTGAGGAAAACGAAAGTCGTAAATTTCTTTTTTTCCCTCAATTTTAAGAAAATGACAGCTAATTTATTTGGGAAAAGACGGTATAATTCTTTCCCCATGCCGCTAGTCTCGGACCCTTAGAGACAAACTTAGAGGCTGACACCAACTCATTTTTATGTATGGGTACCTGTATGTTGAAATAGAAATACCTGTACGTGATCGATTATTTATAGGAAATAATAGTAGAACTAAAAACATCAACAGAACCACTGAATGCAACTACACTTGGGCGATTATCTGCAGACAGAAAAACAAAAAGAGGAGTTGAGGGTGGTAAGGTATCAAGTCGCAATACGATCGCAAGCCAGCGCACGTGCCCCGTTCCAGCGCTCGAAGGATTCGAATAACGGCCATGCCTGTTTCTGTTTTCTACTCACAAGGGAACCTCCCTATCGCACCCCCCTCAGATTTAGTTATAAGTTGGCACGGTGGATAGCCCTTGAAAAACTGAACACAGATCAACCGAAAAAACAGGAAGAAGTTGTGTGGAACTACACTCCTGGAAATGGAAAAAAGAACACATTGACACCGGTGTGTCAGACCCACCATACTTGCTCCGGAAACTGCGAGAGGGCTGTACAAGCAATGATCACACGCACGGCACAGCGGACACACCAGGAACCGCGGTGTTGGCCGTCGAATGGCGCTAGCTGCGCAGCATTTGTGCACCGCCGCCGTCAGTGTCAGCCAGTTTGCCGTGGCATACGGAGCTCCATCGCAGTCTTTAACACTGGTAGCATGCCGCGACAGCGTGGACGTGAACCGCATGTGCAGTTGACGGACTTTGAGCGAGGGCGTATAGTGGGCATGCGGGAGGCCGGGTGGACGTACCGCCGAATTGCTCAACACGTGGGGCGTGAGGTCTCCACAGCACATCGATGTTGTCGCCAGTAGTCGGCGGAAGATGCACGTGCCCGTCGACCTGGGACCGGACCGCAGCGACGCACGGATGCACGCCAAGACCGTAGGATCCTACGCAGTGCCGTAGGGGACCGCACCGCCACTTCCCAGCAAATTAGGGACACTGTTGCTCCTGGGGTGTCGGCGAAGACCATTCGCAACCATCTCCATGAAGCTGGGCTACGGTCCCGCACACCGTTAGGCCGTCTTCCGCTCACGCCCCAACATCGTGCAGCCCGCCTCCAGTGGTGTCGCGGCAGGCGTGAATAGAGGGACGAATGGAGACGTGTCGTCTTCAGCGATGAGAGTCGCTTCTGCCTTGGTGCCAATGATGGTCGTATGCGTGTTTGGCGCCGTGCAGGTGAGCGCCACAATCAGGACTGCATACGACCGAGGCACACAGGGCCAACACCCGGCATCATGGTGTGGGGAGCGATCTCCTACACTGGCCGTACACCACTGGTGATCGTCGAGGGGACACTGAATAGTGCACGGTACATCCAAACCGTCATCGAACCCATCGTTCTACCATTCCTAGACCGGCAAGGGAACTTGCTGTTCCAACAGGACAATGCACGTCCGCATGTATCCCGTGCCACCCAACGTGCTCTAGAAGGTGTAAGTCAACTACCCTGGCCAGCAAGATCTCCGGATCTGTCCCCCATTGAGCATGTTTGGGACTGGATGAAGCGTCGTCTCACGCGGTCTGCACGTCCAGCACGAACGCTGGTCCAACTGAGGCGCCAGGTGGAAATGGCATGGCAAGCCGTTCCACAGGACTACATCCAGCATCTCTACGATCGTCTCCATGGGAGAATAGCAGCCTGCATTGCTGCGAAAGGTGGATATACACTGTACTAGTGCCGACATTGTGCATGCTCTGTTGCCTGTGTCTATGTGCCTGTGGTTCTGTCAGTGTGATCATGTGATGTATCTGACCCCAGGAATGTGTCAACAAAGTTTCCCCTTCCTGGGACAATGAATTCACGGTGTTCTTATTTCAATTTCCAGGAGTGTATAAAAAAAATAAGCAAAATATACAAACTGAGTAGTCCATGTGCAAGATAGGCAACATAGAGGAGCGTCTGAGCTCGGAAGCGCCGTGGTCACGTGGTTAGAGTGAGCAGCTGCATATCGAGGGGTCCTTGGTTCAAGTCTTCCCTCGGGTGAATATTTTAATTTTTTTACTTTCGCGAAGTTCTGATCTGTCCGTTCGTTCATTGACGTCTCTGTTCACTGTAATAAATTTAGTGTCTGTGTTTTGCTACCGCACCGCAAACCGTGCGATTAGTAGACGAAAGGACGTGCCTCTCCAATGGGAACCGAAAACATTTGATAGCAAGGTCATAGGTCAACCGATTCCTCCACAGGAAAACACGTCTGATATATTCTATAAGACACTGGTGACGGCATGTGCATCACATGACAGGAATATGTTGTCGACCCACCTAGCTTGCACACTTGGCGAATGGTTAAAAAGATTCTTCTACCTTGCCTGATTTAGGTTTTCTTGTGTATGTGATAATCACTCCCAAAAAGTGATGAAAACATAAGAGTTGGTCAGATAATAATTGTCTGAAAATAAAAAATTAAACTTTTCACTCGAGGGAAGACTTGAACCAAGAACCTCTCGCTCCGCAGCTGCTCACGCTAACCACGGGACCACGGCGCTCCTGAGCTAATACCGCCGTTGAAGTTGCCTATCTTGCCATGGACTACTCAGTATATATATTTTGCTTATTTTTTTCATAGTTCCACACAACTTCTTCCGGTTTTCTCGATTGATCTGTGTTCAGTTTTTCAAGACCTATCCACTGTGCCAACTTATAACCAAATCTGAGGGGGGTGCAATGGGGAGGTTCCCTTGTCAGTAGCGGCTCCTTTGGTATTGAGGTAGCTAGAGGCAATGTCTTTACTTTCGTCAAGGTAATTGAAGGTTTATTAAGGAACTATTCGGTGTTTCAATTTTTCCTCTATTTCACTTTTCCTCTTCATTTGCTCAGTTTGTATTCTGATCTGAAATTAATTTTTTTCTACTCTTTACCACCCCTAAAATTTTTCCGCCCTAGGCGGCCTCCTGGTCTTGCCTAATGGTAGAAACGGCCCTGAACAGCGTCAGACACGATAGCTCCTTTCTGCTATTCTAATGGAACGGGGATAATAGATACTGAGGTTTAGTGTGAGGTCCTGTTGTTGCGATGAAAAGTGACGTGATAACCCCTAGAAAATTGGAAATCTACATCCAGGTTTGGCGGGGGTTTGAAGACAGACAATAGCTCTTTGTGAAAGGGTAGGTGGAAACCGACACAGCGGATTCTGCCGACTGGCTGGCGCCAAACTAAGACTGTTGTTACCCTGGGTGCACGAGGTAAAGGTCCACCCTCCCTTGCGTGCCTTCTAAATACTGGGTTCCAACAAAAGAGGGAGTGAACGAATCCCATCGCTACATTTTAATTGAGTATGTTAAAAGTAATTCCTAAATTCAAGACGTACAAGGAGTGGACAAAAATATGAAAACACCAAATACAAGACATTACCATGCCCAATACGGTGCAGGAAACCCGTCGGCATTCAAAACAGCTTCCAGCCGTCTCGGTAAAAATGGTTCAAATGGCTCTGAGCACTATGGGACTTAACATCTGAGGTCATCAGTCCCCTAGGCTTAGAACTAATTAAACCTAACTAACCTAAGGACATCACACACATCCATGCCCGAGGCAGGATTCGAACCTGCGACCGTAGCAGCAGCGCGGTTCCGGACTGAAGCGCCTAGAACCGTTTGTCCATAACGGCCGGCGCCGTCTCGGAATCGATGAATAGAGTTCTTGTACGATTTTCAGTCGGATCTTATACCATTTTTCCTGCGAAATAGTGGCACGTTTAGGTAACGATAATGGAGGTGGATAGCAGTCACCTCAATAATATTGAGGTCAGCTGATTGGTGACCACGGGAGATACGACCATCCTCGTGCTCACAAAACCAGTTCTGGACGATGCGAGCTATGAATAGGAACCCTGTCGTCTTGGAACAGCGATCACCACTGGTAAACAAATATTATACCGTGGGATAGACCTCATCAGCCAAAAACGTTACATAATCATTCGCAATAACTCGACCTTGCATTGTATAAGCTCTCTCCCGTGTAGCACTTGGAACCTGCTCTACATCTCCGTCTAGTACCATGAAAGTCATTCCCTGATGTCTTAACGGATGTCCTATGATCCTGTCCCTTCTCCTTGTCAGTGTTTCCCACATACTGCTTTTCTCTACAATTCTGCGCAGAACCTCCTCCCATACAATGCCTTGCTCCAGACGTACATTCTCAGAAATTTCTTCCTCAAATTAAGGCCTATGTTTGATACCAGTAGACTACCACGGTATAGCTGCCAAATAATCACCGAAGCCTCGTCACGTTTCACTCTTGGCGGCAAACAGCGAATATGCCATTCGTAAACTCGGCCAGAAGTAGGAAACAATATGCAGTAAGATTCATCCGACGAAACATCTTTCTTCCACTCGCCCATAGCCCAGGTCATATGCTTGAGGTTCCACGTTTTCCTGTTACAGGCATACGCATCACTGTTGAATGGTTTTGGAATTCCAGCTTGTCCTGCAGTTCCTTCTTATGGAGCTCCCTTGGTATTGTCTTGGTGCTGACAGAATTAAAGAGTACAACATTCAGTTCTACAGTGACTTTGGCGCTGTCGTCCTCTTATCTCTCGTAACAATCCTCTTCAATAACCGTCTGTTACGCTCACTTAACACACACTTTCAGCCGAGTTGTGACTTAGCGGATGATGATGTTCCGCTTCTCCTGTATGCGGTATAAACCTTCGGTACTGTGCCCCCTGAAACGCTAAACATGTCGGCTACTTTGGTTAACGGAAGCACCCACCATTGGAGCACCAACGATCAGTCCACATTCGAAGTCACTTAGCTCCGGCCGGCCGCAGTGGCCGAACGGTTATAGGCGCTTCAGTACGGAACCGCGCTGCTGCTTCAGTCGCAGGTTCGAATCCTGTCTTGGGCATCGATGTGTGTGATGTCCTTAGGTTAGTTAGGTTTAACTAGTTCTACACTACTGGCCATTAAAATTGCTACACCAAAAAGAAGTGCAGATGATAAACGGGTATTCATTGTACAAATATATTATACTAGAACTGACATGTGATTACACTTTCACGCAATTTGGGTGCATAGAGCCTGAGAAATCAGTACCCAGAACAACCATCTCTCGCCGTAATAACGGCTTTGATATACCTGGGCATTCAGTCAAACAGAGCTTGGATGGCGTGTGCAGGTACAGCTGCCCATGTAGCTTCAACACGATACCACAGTTCACCAAGAGTATTGACTGGCGTATTGTGACGAGCCAGTTGCTCGCCCACCATTGACCAAACGTTTTCTATTGGTGAGAGATCTAGAGAATGTGCTGGCCAGGGCAGCAGTCGAACATTTTCTGTATCCAGAAGGGCCCGTACAGGACCTGCAACATGCGGTCGTGCATTATCCTGCTGAAATGTGGGGTTTCGCAGGGATCGAATGAAGGGCAGAGCCACTGGTCGTAACACATCTGAAATGTAACGTCCACTGTTCAGAGTGCCGTCAATGCGAACAAGAAGTGACCGAGACGTGTAACCAATGGTATGGCGATGAATACACGCTTCCAATGTGCGTTCACCACATTGTCACCAAACACGGATGCGACCATCATGATGCTGTAAACAAAACCTGGATTCATACGAAAAAAACATGTTTCGCCTTTCGTGCACCCAGGTTCGTCGTTGAGTACACCATCGCAGGCGCTCCTGTCTGCGATGCAGCGTCAAGGGTAACCGCAGCCGTGGTCTCTGAGCTGATAGTCCATGCTGCTGCAAACATCGTCGAACTGTTCGTGAAGATAGTTGTTGTCCTGCAAACGTCCCCATCTGTTGACTCAGGAATCGAGACGTGGCTGCATGATCCGTTACAGCCATGCGGATAAGATGCCTGTCATCTCGACTGCTAGTAATACGAAGCCGTTGGGATCCAGCATGGAGTTCCGTATTACCCTTCTGAACCCACCGATTCCATATTCTGCTAACAGTCATTGGATCTCGACCAACGGGGGCAGCAATGTCGTGATAAGACAAACCGCAATCGCGATAGGCTACAATCCGACCTTTATCAACGTCGGAAACGAGATGGTATGCATTTCTCCTCCTTACACGAGGCATCACAACATCGTTTCACCAGGCAACGCCGGTCAACTGCTGTTTGTGTATGAGAAATCGGTTGGAAACTTTGCTCATGTCAGCACGTTGTAGATGTCGCCACCGGCGCCAACCTCGTCTGAATGCTCTGAAAAGCTAATCATTTGCATATCACAGCATCTTCTTCCTGTCGGTTAAATTTCGCGTCTGTAGCACGTCATCTTCGTGGTATAGTCATTTTAATGGCCAGTAGTGTAAGTCTAGGGGACTGATGACCTCAGATGTTAAGTCCCATAGTGCTTAGAGCCACTTGAACCATTTGAACTTAGCTCCTACATAGTGCAATGACTACACAGAACACTGTTATGATCACGGCTGACACTTACAACGTACTGAGGACACAGCACAGGAGCCGTTCATGGTTAATTACGACAGCACAACGAGGAGGCGTGGCTAGCAACTACATGTATGTTCAACCATGCATTCCTTGCGGTGTTTCCATTGTTTCCATACGTTTTTCCAGCACGTGTGTAAGCGAAAAGGGTCTGTCTCACACTAAGATTAATTACCTTTACAAAGACAGAATTATTACAAGATGACATTAGAAGCTATGGCAGCGTGGAGAAACATACTGTCGCCTGATGGGCTGGCACAAACAGTCGTTGTGCGGGCCATTCTGGATACAGCACCGCTCTAAAACATCACAGGGTTCTGGACAGTCGGAAGCGGCAGATACATAAGATTTTGTCATCAATATGTGTGAGCTGGCGGGTATCTTGGAGTATAGTGGCGCACAATGCTGAGACGTTATGGATCGAGTTCCTTGCTCCATTAGATTGATTTGCCCTGAATAGGTACAATCGTCTGTTGTCCTGTGTTATAAATATTGTTCCAATAGCTATTCTGATTGATTGTAACATTAAATAGCATTTACGGTCAACATTCTCACAAAATATCTGCTTTTTTGGTAATTAACGCTAAAAAATCATTAAATATCAAGATCTGCTCACGTGATCGAAAACGCTCTCTTATTGGCTGATGCTCTGATGACGTCACACGCTGGGAGTACGACGAAGCTATACTTGTGTTATAATAGCGTTAGTCGACGTTACGAGGTTCTTACGTATTTTAACTGCAAATACTTCAGCTATTTAGTGGTCGTAAACGCAGTTACAGCTTCTAAGTAACAATAAAACAGAATTTTGTGGACGCTGATAGTGGAAACCTTGCTAAAGTTGTCGCGTTTATGTTCCCCATTTAGTGTGGCGATATGTGCAACGACGGACATTTTTTCTCTGCTCCCTGCAAGATCATTAAACCCTCTCAAAACTAAGGAATTGTGGAACTTTTGCAAATGGATCCGTATGTTATAAATAGATTTTCGATTATCAGTCACGAGCTAGCAACCAAAACACAAATTATTCTTGGTAAAACTTAGTGCCGATTTCCTGGATGGAAAGAACTTAGAAAAAGTACTGCATCCATCATGCATTCCATGGTGCAATGGATAACGCATTCGATTGCAGTGTCAGAGGACACGTGTTTTTAAAAGTTTTACATGAAATACGAAAATAGCGTTAGCAAAATCTGATGGTAGCAGTTGCTTCGATTGTGGGATGCATTATACAGAGCTTCACATTATACTCTGAGAAACGAACAACAGAGAATAAAGGCATTTACTTTGCGAACAAACAATTCAATTTTTTGGAAAGCATTGCTAGTAGTGAAGATATAACCATACCCTCACCGGAAGTGAACAGTAACGAAATCCTAGACACAGAATGGAATATATACCGCAAGGATAGGATAAACGCCAATGGTGGAGGAGTATTTATAGCAGTAAAGAATTCAATAATATCCAGTGAAGTTATTAGCGAATGCGAATGTGAAATAATCTGGGTTAAGTTAAGTATCAAAGGTGGGTCAGATATGATAGTCGGATGCTTCTATAGACCACCTGCATCAGCAACCGTAGTAGTTGAGCGCCTCAGAGAGAACCTGCAGAACGTCGTGAAGAAGTTTCGTGATCATACTATTGTAATAGGGGGAGACTTCAATCTACCAGGTATAGAATGGGATAGTCACACAATCAGAACTGGAGCCAGGGACAGAGACTCTTGTGACATTATCCTGACTGCCTTGTCCGAGAATTACTTCGAGCAGATAGTTAGAGAACCAACTCGTGAAGCTAACGTTTTAGACCTCATAGCAACAAATAGACCGGAACTTTTCGACTCCGTGAATGTAGAAGAGGGTATCAGTGATCATAAGTCAGTGGTTGCATCAATGACTACAAGTGTAATAAGAAATGCCAAGAAAGGAAGGAAAATATATTTGCTTAACAAGAGTGATAGGGCACAAATCGCAGAATATCTGAGTGACCACCATCAAACGTTCATTTCTGAGGAAGAGGATGTGGAACAAAAATGGAAAAAATTCAGAAACATCGTCCAGTACGCCTTAGATAAGTTCGTACCGACTAAGGTCCAAAGCGAGGGGAAAGATCCACCGTGGTATAACAATCATGTACGAAAGGTACTACGGAAACAAAGAAAGCTTCATCATAGGTTTAAGAGTAGTCAAATCATAGCTGATAAGGAAAAGCTGAACGAAGCGAAAAAGAGCGTAAAGAGAGCAATGAGAGAAGCATTCAACGAATTCGAACATAAAACATTGGCAAACAATCTAAACAAGAACCCTAAAAAGTTTTGGTCATATGTAAAATCGGTAAGCGGATCTAAATCCCCTATTCAGTCACTCGTTGACCACGATGGCACCGAAACAGAGGACGACCAAAGAAAGGCAGAAATACTGAATTCAGTGTTCCGAAACTGTTTCACTGCGGAAAATCGTAACACGGTCCCTGACTTCAGCCGTCGCACGGACGCCAAAATGGAAAATATTGAAATAAACGATATCGGAATTGAAAAACAACTGCTATCACTTAGTAGCGGAAAAGCATCCGGACCAGACGAGATACCCTTAAGATTCTACAGTGATTATGCTAAAGAACTTGCCCCCTTTCTATCAGCAATTTATCGTAGATCGCTGGAAGAACGTAAAGTACCTAGCGACTGGAAGAAAGCGCAGGTCGTTCCCATTTTCAAGAGGGGTCATAAATCAGATGCGAATAATTATAGGCCTATTTCGCTTACGTCAATCTGTTGTAGAATAATGGAACATGTTTTGTGTTCTCGTATTATGACGTTCTTAGATAATACAAATCTCCTTCATCATAACCAACATGGATTCCGCAAACAGAGATCATGTGAAACTCAGCTCGCCCTATTTGCCCAAGAAATCCACAGTGCCGTAGACACTGGCGAGCAGATTGATGCCGTATTCCTGGACTTCAGGAAGGCATTTGATACGGTTCCGCACTTACGTTTAGTGAAAAAAATACGAGCTTACGGAATATCGGACCAGGTTTGTGATTGGATTCAGGATTTCCTAGAAGAAAGAACACAACATGTCATTCTTAACGGTTCAAAATCTGCAGATGTAGAGGTAATTTCGGGAGTACCGCAGGGAAGCGTGATAGGACCTTTATTGTTTACAATTTACATAAATGACTTAGTTGACAACATCGGTAGCTCCGTGAGGCTATTTGCAGATGACACTGTTGTCTACAAGAAAGTAGCAACATCAGAAGACTCGTACGTACTCCAGGAAGACCTGCAGAGGATTAATGAATGGTGCGACAGCTGGCAGCTTTCCCTAAACGTAGATAAATGTAATATAATGCGCATACATAGGGGCAGAAATCCATTCCAGTACGATTATGCCATAGGTGGTAAATCATTGGAAGCGGTAACGACCGTAAAATACTTAGGAGTTACTATCCGGAGCGATCTGAAGTGGAATGATCACATAAAACAAATAGTGGGAAAAGCAGGCGCCAGGTTGAGATTCATAGGAAGAATTCTAAGAAAATGTGACTCATCGACGAAAGAAGTAGCTTACAAAACGCTTGTTCGTCCGATTCTTGAGTATTGCTCATCAGTATGGGACCCTTACCAGGTTGGATTAATAGAAGAGATAGACATGATCCAGCGAAAAGCAGCGCGATTCGTCATGGGGACATTTAGTCAGCGCGAGAGCGTTACGGAGATGCTGAACAAGCTCCAATGGCGGACACTTCAAGAAAGGCGTTACGCAATACGGAGAGGTTTATTATCGAAATTACGAGAGAGCACATTCCGGGAAGAGAAGGGCAACATATTACTACCGCCCACATATATCTCGCGTAATGATCACAACGAAAAGATCCGAGAAATTAGAGCAAATACGGAGACTTACAAGCAGTCGTTCTTCCCACGCACAATTCGTGAATGGAACAGGGAAGGGGGGATCAGATAGTGGTACAATAAGTACCCTCCGCCACACACCGTAAGGTGGCTCGCGGAGTATAGATGTAGATGTACAACGAGGTGTAGGACGGTGAGGTTATACGGAGAGATACAAAGCGCGTACAAAGTTCAGGTGACAGAAACGTAAGAACTGTGACGTCTGAAGTAGATTTAGTTCATCTTTCCACGAGATGATGAAACTGCAAAAGTTTAAACAACAAGGATCCTAGCAAGACAGTACAAGGATTGAGAGTTGGCAATACTCTCTTAGGATTTAAAGGTTGGCTACAGCGCGCATACACAAGCTATGGAATCTAAGACATTGTTGTCGCGCTTCGCAGCGCACGGATTAAGTAGTGGCAGTTTTGAAGCCAGTGTAGGAGCCCGCCTGCTGTGGTGCGCACGTGTGTTGGGCGAGGGGTCATCGCCGAGCTGCCGTACTGCTGTGTCCGCCAGCAGTGACACAGGATTTGGTATTTAGTTGATATTTTTATATAATTTGCAGCGCACTTCTTAATTTAAAGAAAAGGGTTTGTGTATGTGCATAGCAGCAGATGGTAATTTTGATAATGATAGGAGTTGAATTCTTAAGGGAAACCATTGTTAGGCAAATAGATTAAGTATTGATTTTTGTCATTGATTTCTTTTGTAATTGTCAGGGAATTGTTTCACTATGCATTTAACTGAGAAGTATTGCAGTCTGTCTCAAGAGTTTGATTAATTTGTAATATTGCTTTAATGCCACTAGAGGCAGATTTACATACGAAGCGATTGTTCAAATAGCTTCTAGCGTTTTGTTAATTGAATGAGAAAGAATCGCTTTCAGAATGTAGTTTTGGAAAAAAAAGAATTACGTGTTTGTGTTATCATTTATCGAGTTTAGATTTGACCAAACCCTTTCTCTTGAATTACATGCAGTTGTAGTAAGCAGCAGCAGCCGCAGCAACAGCAGGAGCCGCCATACAGAACATGCGTTGCACTCAGCATGAATAATAGGTTTTTTTATGTTTTCGTTAAATAATGGATGCAGCAGATCACGCAGTGGCAGCAGAAAGACCAAGTAAGTTATTTAAGTTATTTGTTGCACACAGGACCAATAAAAAGTAAATAAATTTTAGGCGATCTCTGTAATAGTAAAGTTAACACGAGTACAAGCACGAGATTTTCAGTAGAAAACACGAGATAAGAAGAAAGAGCTCGAGACTTTCAAGATAAAAACATAAACACAGTTCTAGTATAGTAAAGCGTGTGTAATCACATTAACTGGAAAATATCTTTTCGAGCGCAACGTGTGTGAACAGCAATTGCAAATGTAAGAGCATGTAAACAACAAGAAAAATACAATAATATTCTGATAATCAAAATATCCACGGGTGTGCTGCCGGTCTATAGTGTCCAACGGGCACAATATTTCGGCGATCATACATGTCGCCATCATCAGGTGAACTGACGGACTGAGCTCCTGTGAACGTGCCGGCACGGAGATCCGTACGCTAAGGCCGCTCAGAGGGAACTGGGTTCGGTCGCGGCGGCGGACGATTTAAATACCCTCCGCCCGCGGCGCGCTCCCTCCGCCGTCCGCGCCCCGCGCCACGGTCGCGCGGTGGAACAGATGCGACGGCGTCAGAGATGACGTCGGTGTGATGGCTCTGTCCGCCGTGGTCGTCACAACTATACGTTTTCTCGATGTACTCTTGATTAACCCGATCGCTGGTTCCCAAGCCTTGCTAAGATTATAGCCACCAATGACGACCTCATAAACCGCGACTGTGGCTATAATCTTAGCAAGGCTTGGGAACCAGCGATCGGGTTAATCAAGAGTACATCGAGAAAACGTATAGTTGTGACGACCACGGCGGACAGAGCCATCACACCGACGTCATCTCTGACGCCGTCGCATCTGTTCCACCGCGCGACCGTGGCGCGGGGCGCGGACGGCGGAGGGAGCGCGCCGCGGGCGGAGGGTATTTAAATCGTCCGCCGCCGCGACCGAACCCAGTTCCTCTGAGCGGCCTTAGCGTACGGATCTCCGTGCCGGCACGTTCACAGGAGCTCAGTCCGTCAGTTCACCTGATGATGGCGACATGTATGATCGCCGAAATATTATGCCCGTTGGACACTATAGACTGGCAGCACACCCGTGGATATTTTGATTATCAAATACGCCGGGAGAAACTCAAGAATCACAATAATATTCTGCTTCTGAGCTAAGTTTTGTAACTGTAATTCAGTTTTCATGTAGGACGACTGTCGTGTCGTTTTACAAATAAGTTAAAATGTGGTTTCGGGTTAGATTCGAAATAGCGATATGTAGACATCGTCTTATAAAATTCGACCGTTTGCTGCTCTAAAAACTGCGCTACCGAATAACTGGGTGTAGTTAGGGAAAACGGCAAGTTTCACTGATAGTTTAATTTCGTTGAATGACGCTATCCTTCGTCTTTACAGTGGAAGAGCATATCTCCGAGATAAGCTAATGTTAACTTCATTGTACGTCGACATGGTGGCAATTTGCCGGCACAGTGCAAAACATTTTACGCATCTTCTCATTCTGTAGAACATTCAAAAACAACTTTTCAGGAGTTGTAGATTTATTTGTACTGCATGGTACTACACATTATCTGCAGCCCGTTTCCGGAAAGTAAATCCCAAAACAAGACATCGCTTATAACACTAACTTGCGGTGAAACAAGCTAATGTTACACTCTGGGAGGATTTTTAAGGTTGACAGCGTGTGTGTCTAATGGGCAATAGTATCGGAGTATAATTTTGAATTTGGTGAAAGCAATAGGAAAAAAACCAAGCAGACTTTAATCTTGGGAGTTAATGGAAGTGATAAAATCGTAAGTGAATGAAAAAACATGAACGGTCGCCAGCCCAGATAGGCTTATTAATTTGGAATTATACGTTTAAGAAAATTGAATATTGGCTATTGAAGTTACTTTCGTTGAGATTTTCCTTTGAATAGCAAACAGGATACAAACTGACACAGTGCACTCTGAACTGTATGTACCAACAGTTATCAACAACGCACACGTATGTAAATTGTAAGAAGTAATTTTGCACTAAGCTCATGCTAATGACAGCTACACTCAAGTGCATTACTTAATCAAATACTGAAATGTTACTTCAAGAAGTGCAGAACTAAATTTGTACATGAGGGGCTTTTATCTTAACTGACAAACAATTAAAAAAAGATGAATAATGTCATAAATACACTCTTTAAGCTCCTTTACATACATCAGGTTTCCTTAGCAACAGTAATGGTTCATTTTTTTCCTAATAAGTGGAGAACATGATGGAGACCCATAAACTAGTATAGTTTCTCTAGTCAACTCTCTCTGATTATTACAGTAAAAAAAAGACTAATTCAAAAAGATAATCATTCAGTAGTTCATAACCGGGCTTAATTAACTTCAAATAGGATCCATTCATGATAGAAATGAAACCACACTATTTTTGAAAATGAGCTTAACTTATTTGCTTTTCTATCACCTGCGAAGCAAGTATTTTAGACAACAATATTTACACAATCTTGCACTGTATTCCTACAACACTATACTTTGTAGTAAACTAAGGATACTTTAGCAAAATCCTATCCGACTTCACTTATGTGGTTTTAACTTTAATTTTTACTACTCCTTTTACATTAGGCAAATAGTCACCTCAAAACACTTGAATGCAAGAATTGTTCGTTTAAATCGGGATACTCGCTTTTAGTAACACTTACGTGAGGACCCTGCTTAGGTTCATGATCAGGATAGAAAGTATGGTTCTGGACACAAATTTGTTTTTGCGATTATTATTCAAACCACACACAAATTAACTGGTCCATGCCCATATACATTACTGAATGTACGAAGTTAGTGAAGTAGTGGCGAAGATTGGTGGTAAGCGACATGGCGGCTAACTGTACTCACGGCTCTTGATGTTCGCATGCTCTATAAACTCTCTTCTTAGCCTCGGATTTTCACCATATTAGAGCCATTCCTTTTTGCCGATAATACCATATAATAGCCAAATCCATATCCGAGGCAAATCCATTGTAAAGCAGCTTCCAATCACCTCTCTTAGCACCGTCGAAGTGCACCGTGCTACGGCTAGCCACATACTGCGTACCGTTCACACCAAGGAGCCGCTCAGTTCGACCGCCAAAACCAACTTTTACGTCGCGCCATGCCACTTCCGTTGCGTAGGGACTTCCCTACATCTTTTATACAACACAAATATAAGTGCCCTAAGCATGAACCAGCTTTCAATAAACATTTTCTTTTTATGAACATACACATATTATAATAATTTATATTATAATAATTTATCATTTCAACAAATCATTTTGATTTTTCATATATACATTACAAAATTCTAATTATCCTGTAACAAATCAAGTACTTTAAATAACAAAGAATACACACTCCATAATTGCAGATACACAGTTACATAATATAAACCTACTTCCAATCGATATGTGTGTTATACGCTGTGAACTAGCGATATGACAGTGGAAGCAGCGACCTAGCCAGTGACGGCACAGGCATCACAGGACTTGGATGGAGCGTTTTAGAGGGCGTTCAAATTATTTGGATTTAATTTCCGTTTTTATAAAAAAAATTCTGAAATTAAAGAGGGAATAAAGCATGTTAGCGGCATAAAATATCATAATTAATCATTTAAGACAATTTCCAGAAAAGAGTCAAATATCCTATTGTTGCATTTGCCATTTTAGTGTGTACGGATAGCACAAGATATAAATACTGCTTCTTGAAAGCAAATCAGTAACGTGTGGTAGTTGGTGTGTGACTATTTTAGTAAAGAATAGTCTTATCCTGACTAACCTTTGTCTATTCCATGTTACGGACCAGATGACAGCCTTGTCATCTTTATTAGTTCCTGCCGAACTGTTAACATGTCGTGTACAGAGTGTTGGATGCGTCCATTGTGCGGAGGTTTAGGTAAAAGTTGGGTCAGCTGTGCTTGAGCAGTACAATGCAGATCTCGATCTGCTCGATTCCACGGGTTAAGGAATCTGCATGCACAAGCACAATACAACAACAGCTTGACTAATGCCACAGATAGCTAGACTAACTGGTTACTTGATGATCAAAAAATCTTGTTTACTGACTCGTTTCGGGCACTCAATTGAGTTGTGATGTTCACGGCTGATATCTGTGATTGCATACCCTACATATTATTTTGGATAGGGTCCGCCGTTAGCAAAACACAATTTTGTTTTTTAACCCAAACATGTTTCACTGCAGTTGCAGCATTTTCAGTTGGCTTTTATTTTGTGGCTGTTAAAGATAAAGAATTTTCTTTACTGTTTGTATACATGTAACAATTAGTTTTTAAATAAAAATTACGGATATTTCAAAAAACACATAAAATTATGAATTAATACCTTTTTACCACATGGTGTGGTTTTACTGATGTGTTGTATTTCTACAGTGACTGTTTTGTTTCCCAATTTGTCATGTGCAACCACTTACACCTTAAAGTAGATAAATTGTTTAACCCAAAATTGTGTGTGTGTGTGTATTTACATTATGTTTCACTTACGTTTTCTTTTTCCTCATCTTCATCACTTTCAAACACTATATATTGAACTGTCACAATTTATCTGCTTTAAGGTGTAACTGGTTGCAGATGACAAAAAAATGGTTCAAATGGCTCTGAGCACTGTGGGACTTAACATCTGAGGTCATCAGTCCCATAGAACTTAGAACTACTTAAACCTAACTAACCTAAGGACATCACACACATCCATGCCCGGGTCAGGATTCGAACCTGCGACCGTAGCGGTCGCGCGGTTCCAGACTGAAGCGTCTAGAGCCGCACGGCCACACTGGACGACTGCAGATGACAAACTGTGAATCAAAACAGTCACTGTAGAAACACAATGCATCAGAAAAACCACACCATGTGGTAAACATATATGAATTCATAATTTTGTGTGTTTTTTCAAATATCTGTAATTACGATTTAAAAACTAATAGTTACATGTATACGAACAGTAAGGAACATTCTTTATCTTTAACAGCCATAAAATAAAAGCCCACTGAAGATGCTGCAACTGCAGTAAAACAAGGTTTGGGCTAAAAAACAAAATAGTGTTTCGCTAAAAGCGGACCCTATCAAAAAACATATGTATTGTTAAGCAAACACGGAAAAAAGAGCTTCAACCCCAAGACGATTATTCCATACTCATGTCGCACCTTAAGACAACAATTTCCAAAACCTTTAACGCCACAAGCAACTTATACCACTGCACCATTCTGTCCAATGTTATTTATAAACCGTCTTGATTGAAAAAAAAATGTTTATTCACATGACCGATTTTGGTTCCTCTTGAACCATCTTCAGATCTGTAACAATAATGACACTACTTTACCATTTCACATATGCAAACTTTTTTCATCCTATCCAATCAACATCAAATGTACCAGAACGTAGCTGCAATTTCGGTTACAGGAGTAACCCGTCCGTACACAGCAACCTTCACATGCTGCGTCACATAAAACTGGTTGGCAAAATGAACGTCATTTATATTAATTATAAAACTATTACCGACAGGTGGCGTCTGGTACATTTGTTACATTACATATGCACATACTGTATTAAGTAGATTTTTATAATTTACTTTTATCTCTAAAAATACTTAATTAAAATCTGTAGATGTCAAGGAAAAAATCTGTGCTTGTCAGTATTGAAATACACAGTAAAATTATCATTTTTATACGATCTAGAAACAAAGGGCGATTTCTATATCCATGGCGCTGGTGTACACTTGTTTCCCTCCATGGTCTGCTTCCGTGGTTCCCGACATTTCGGTGTTGTGCCGCGATCCGCCCAGTCGTATGACGGATTATAAATAACATTGGAAAAACCGGTGATTGCGGTTATCCAATCAGACACTATGTCTGTTTCTGCACCATTCTGTCACTTCTTCATGTCTTCTTGTTCTGCTGACTCCTTACAGTCGACTGACACATACACACCACATCACTGCCATGTCTTACGTCAATTGACGTCCTGGGATCAGTACCACACCATTTACAACGTTCCAAAACGAGCGGTGTGCTCTTTTAAGGGAGTTACTAATACAGGGTGGGTCAAAAAGGACTTTATAATCTTTGAATGACACAGAAATTTTGTAGAGATATCTCACAAAATCGATAGATGTGACATTCTGTAGAAAACAAACTCAACTTTGATTCACGTAGTGCATCAGCACACCATTCCGCCATCAGGAGTGCAACCGTAGTGCACAGTTAAAATGGCAAATGTCACTGGTGCGAACGGTAACTTCTGTGTGTTGTTTCAAGAAACGAACTCTGCAACAAATGTTCTGCGTAAATTTCGAACCGAATACGCTAAAGAACCTCCAAGCAGGCCTACAATTTTCTCTCGGCGCTAGAACTTTGTTGAGATGTGTTGTTCACTGCGACGTGATAAATCACCAAGTCGCCCGATTTGCTGCAGCTAGCGTGGGAAGAAATTGATTACCGGTGGGATATTTGCCGCAACACAAACCGTAGTCAGCATCGAACCAAAATGCATTTATCACTTTCATGTGAAACTTGAGGTTGTTTGCTACAAAGTGACACATCTACCGATTCTATAAGTTATCTCAATAAATTTCTATCTCATTCCAAAGTTTTTGACTCATCCTATGCATTTTTGCGGTGAACCTACAAACACTCGCCAGATGTATGCATTGCGCAAGAAAGCGATTGTCGTTTCCTACAGCCCCTGGCAAACCTCATTTCCATTTCTAAATTGCTTCTAGTATCTTTACATGTTCATGCTTATATTGTTTCCATTTTTGCATTAGAATCAACTGTCTTTTGGCGAATGTGGTTCGTGAATTATGTATAATAAAATCATAGAGCAAGCAAATTATTTTCACTATTTGTATTTGGGCAGCGGCATTTCTTTTAATTACCATAAAGACATAAATAATAAAACAGCAACATTACATGGTGTCTACGGAACAATAAAAAGAACATCAAGCAAAAGGCAACTAAAGAACGCAATTGAAATTCTATAAAACACCGGCGGTTCATGCGCCACTTTACGGATCTGAGGCTTGGATAGCAAACAAGGAGGAAATGAACCGAATAGTGACGTCAGAAATGAAAAATCCTCAGAACTTTTAAACGATGTAAACTAGAAGTAGACTAAGAAACGGAAATATTAGAAGTCAGCTTAAAATATTGTAATAAGAGAAAAAGTCAACTCATATTAGTAGAAATGGAAACAACGTGTAGACAGGATGCAACATGGCAGATATCCTAAACAAGTTTTGCAATTTGTATCCAAAGGGGTAAAGGAGCTCGGATGCTGAAACAGGAACAGGTTCTTCGAAACACAATCAATGGATGTAGGTGATTATGATGATGATGATGATGATGAATTGTTATGCCCGTGCTTGGCAATGGAAGTTAGGAAGACCTCTGCACACAGTCGCTTTATTTCTTTTAACAGGAACTTACTATTGGAGTAATGTTAGATGGTACATCATGACTGAACTACGATGAAAGGAACGTATATTTGTGTTGTAAGATATAAAGCAGTAGTGCAAAAATTACGAAATTTCGGGTAGCCATTATTGAACAATTCATCTTTTAAGTGCTATACGCGTCTATCTAACCGTCTCTCTTTTTGCGGTTGAAGTCTTATATCCGCGAAAAATGAGATTAAGTACAAGGCGCTGAACACGAAATAAACACACGTGGTTATCTATGTTAGTTAGTATTTTACTAATCGGCGTGAGTATCAATTTGTATATAAGAAAATTGTACATCTTAAGAATGTTCTGTGTGTTTAACGGATGGATTTTCTTGTTGCTTAACTATCCTTCGGTAATACTGGTTGTTATGCAATTCATTTCTGGCTAAGAGGCCACAATGTAACTAATGGAACGAAATTTTTGGTATACTTTTCATACCCACATTTCCCCGTTAGGGACTGAAGTTTGGAAAATGATTTCTCGGTGGGTGCCTAATTTACATAACGGATGTTCTATAAAATTTAATGTTTCTAGCATCAAAAGCTTAGACTGGATATTCATATTATTAGCACCTACGGCACTGAAAAATAAGTTTACTGGAAGCCATGACGGAATTTCTGTAACTTCTTACGTTGAATAAGCCACGGAATAGCTCCTTTCCTAGATCTCATTCATAGACAGTCGCTTGCGCAGCGAACAGTCCCATCTGACCGGAAAAGAAAAAAGTGTAAATAGCCGGATGCAGAGAATTACACAACAATATCGCTGACCTCAGTCTGTATCAGTATACTGGAACATAATCTAAGCTCAAAAGTTACATCGTTCCTGGAGCGAAGCAAACTTCCTTCAAAGAGTCATTAAGTTAAGAAAAATCATTCGTGTGAAATATATCTTGTTTTATTCATATACACCTTGCAAGCAGGAGATGCAGATGAAAGGGTAGATCCTGTCTTACTAGATTTCAGAAACGTATTGCACACGGTCCTCCATTGTCGAAAATTAAGCTAGGTATAGTTGTACACACTATCTTCGCTCAAAGAATAGTTGACCAATAGTGGGTTATACCGGGTGGCGAATGTTCCACATTAACGAAAGGAAAATCGAGCGTGTCTCAAAGAAGGATAGTAAAATGTGTAATGTTTAGAACCGAGAGAAACGATTTGTCAGATATGATCAGCAGTTTCGGGACGTAGCTGTTGTAACAGGGAAGTATCGTTGTTGCACGATCGTAAAGGAGCGCTTAGGCAAAATTTACACTTGGTGTAATGAATGGCAGCTCTCATTAAATATATGTAAATGTAAGATAATCCTTACAAAGAAAAATAGCCCGGCAGGCGTTTCGAGGCGCTTCAGTCCGGAACAGTGCTGATGCTACGGTCGCAGGTTCGAATCCTGCCTCGGGCGTGGATCTGTGTGATGTCCTTAGACTAGTTAGGTTTAAGTGGTTCTAAGTTCTAGGGGACTGATGACCTCAGATGTTAAGTCCCATAGTGCTTAGAGCCATTTTGACAGTATCTCATTACGACATTTGAGCGCCTCATATCTTATAAGTATATAGTGAGAAATTTAATGGGACGAGCATGTGAAATCAGTATTACAGGAAGACGAAAGGAAGACACAGACTTGTGGGAGGGGTTCTATGAAAGTGCAATGCATCTTTAAGTAGGTCGCATACGAGATGATAATGCGATCATTTCTGTCTTTACAGTGTTTGAAGTTCTTATCAAGTCACCGTGGCAAGAAACCGAACGAATTCAGAGACGCTCTACTCGGATCGCAGAAGGTCAGTGTAGCCCCTACGAAATTGAGAGATCGTCGGGAAACTTAAATAGTAATCCTTGGAAAAGAGGCGACGCACCTCTCGAGAAACACTGTTGGGTAAATTTTGAGAACCTGTATTCTAAAAAGACAGTGCGACAGTTTATGAGGTTTGAAGCATGTAAGTAGACATTTTTCCCTCGCTCAATATGCGAATGGTATAGGAAAGACAGTTGTTAATATCGGGACGCTCTACACTCTGACACGCACTGTACAATGGTTTGCGGAGGATATGATTATATAGATTTACATTTACAAACATTGAACTATAGTTAATCCTCTTAGAGGTTGAATTCTGAAATTTTTTCTATGCATCAAACAATACACTCTCCACATTTCGTGTCTGTAGAACGAATGGTTTGGTCGGGCGTTGGTCCTTTCATCGTATGACGTAGCACCCCCATAAACAAATCATTCCTCAGTGGAATGTCCAATAAATATTACAACCAAGTTTCATGTTTCTGCGATCAACTTGGCATCAGACTTTGATCTCCTTTATGTCCCCTTAGGAGCTGAACTGTGAAACATTTCTTAGCTAGCGCCTATTTCTCACACAGATTGTTTCTCCAAATTTCATGTTTCTGTCACTTGTTGACTGGTAGTTATGTATCAGATTCTTACTTTATACATGGTGTTTGTAAAGGAATCGTCATAGTTTGTACAGTAGATTGAGCGGTGTGCAGGTAAAAAGACGACTATGTGAAACCCAGAGAGAGATGGAGAACACTTAGAGACGTCCCCAGATCTCCCTCTGCCTGCTGTCATTTCTGCAGGAGGCAGACAGCTCGCCCGAACGCACGAACATTCGCGAAGGATTGTCGTAATTTGTACGAGTTTGGTCTTTACAATGCAAATGCTGGGCACCTAGTAAACACATATCGTGATTCTGTAGATAGTGGAGTTTACTGCTGCCACGATATCATCGCTGAGAGCAACAATGACAAACTGAGAACTGATTTTAATTCGTGAAAACTAAGAAACTGATCGAATACCAAACCATGACAACTTTGACATACAGTTTTATTGTTAGATTGGGTGAAAAAAAAATTTCTGTCGCAAATCCTTGGAAAGAATCCTTGCACTAACAAAGACTAACAGTCACATGACTATCAAATGCAGATCTAAGTAATAAAAAACGCACTCACTAGCGTGTAACGACAATGCTATATGTATGGATCAAAGAAAAAACAATAAACTGTGTAACGACCTTAATGTAATTTTTTGCGGAACTGGAAGCTGAGTCAGGTCCTAATTTTAAACTATGCGGCACATTAACGAACAAGTCGTCAATCTGTGACTTTTAGGAGTTTTTCCACGCTTGCTTAGGCAAATGCCGGTCCAATCGTCGTCCCAGAAAATGCGATACACAAACAGAACACGATTAATTTCACGTCACTTAGATGTTTCATATGACGTAATTTTTCCTTAGCCTTTCAATTAGGCTCGTGAATTTGTTGATACAGATGTAGAATATGAATGTGTTAGTAACTGTCGAACATAACGTATTGACCGATGCAGAAAGTTCCCGATTCATTAAGGTCGTTGGACAGAATATGATGACACTGGATTATGTACTTAAGATCCTGATAGTCATCTCATACGTTACTACACCCGGCTTTTATGCAACCTTGAGAATGATTTGACATGGTTATAGGTGGTACCCTTAGTCTTCGGGATGGAATACATTTCATTTTGAGGTTTATGTTCGGACTTATAGGCGGCCTCTTATATTTTTCTCTTTCTTCCTTTCCTTTTTATTCGTTCGATTCCACTTGGTACAATCCTACATAATTGTATAGGACTTATATGTAGGGAGATAGACATTTTTTGATATACAGAGATTGAGAATCTTCTTTGTTTCTATGACTACATGAGGCAACTACTGTCGTTGCATTAATCCACTCAGCACAGTACAGAGTGGTCTTACATAGGGGTTCTAATAAAGTGCCGACGGTGACCAAGTGTTTGATGATTTTTATAGTACGATTTCATTGGTTTAATTCGTAAATGCAATTGGGTTTTAAGATAAACTCTTTCATGCTTTTTATCGTTAGTATTGCGGCAGCTATTTGTCGTACCACACATAATACGACCTAGACTACACATATGTAACTTATGTATTCTGACATGATTTTGTCATATTTTCTTGTATTTTAATTTATTTTATTATTTATTCATATTAGTTAATTATAAAGAAAAATTCTTCCACTGGACATATGATTGTATGCAGTACATTTGATTGTTGTGTTGCATGGCCTATTAAAACTACGTGGTACGAATTTATGAATAATAGCGCATACATATGTTCATCTATCGTGCTATATTCGAGTAAAACAGTGAAAATTATTGACAACAGCATGACATAGGCAGAAGCATGTTTGCCCTAATGTTACATATAGTTTTAATGATACACAATATGTCTTTTTGAGCCACTTACATAGTTAACATGATAACTGTCAATTGTTAACCTATGTTCTATTTTTTTTGTAATAGTACATTTGTTCTACTCATTGTACAGGGGCCTGAAGATGGCATCAATGTAATGCCGAAACTGGTAGCACATAAGAAGTTCATAAAATAAATTTCTACAATACATACGGCTGTTGGTATGCTAGCCGTTGTTCCACGGTCCATAATGGATCAACGAAGATAACGTATTTCATTGTCGTATATTATCGGTCTGGAGCTCGTTACTATGTTGAATGCCTTAGACTAGGCTCAAGGAGCAGTTTAAATTGGAAAGGACACATGAAACTAATCGAAGGTAATGCAGATGCTAGACACAGGTTCACTGGAAGAATCCTCAGGAACTGTCGTCCGCTCACAAAGGAGCTAGAATAGAGAAGAAAAGAAATAGAGAAGATCCAAAGAATAGCAGCATGTTTGGTTACAGTTCCGTTTGGTTAGCGCGAAAGCGTCACAGAGATACTCAGCCACTTCAGTGGCAGACGCTGCAGGAGAGGCGTCGTGCATCAAGGCGTGGTTTACAGTTGAAATTCCGTGATCGTACTGTCGTAGAACAGTCAAGCTCTATATTTCTTCCTCCTACGTCTTTCTCGCGAAAATACCACGAAAGCAAATTTAAAGAGACCCGAGCTCGTTCGAAGGCTTACTAACAATGGTATTTTTTTTTTTCTCCGCGGACCATTTGCGGCTGGAACAGAAAGGGGGCGGGGGGAGGTTGGAGTGACAGCTGCAACCAAAGTACCTTCGCCGCACCCCATAAGCTGGGTAGTAGTGTATAGATATAGCTAAATACTAAGGCAGACTAGTTGAACAACCAGATAATTAAGATTAAGTAGGCCGTTGGGGAGTGTTCCAAGTAGGGCCGAACAGTCGAGGAGAGATGTGAGGGAAATCGGCGACGCACACGACCAGAGTAGCCGAGCTTATCATGCCGTCAGCCACTTGGTCTGTCATCTTCGTAAAGGCAGTGGATATTTTCGATTTTCGGCGTACTAGGACGATGTCTGCAAATACATGCCCAGCAGACGTTGCGGTTGGTGCTGTGAGCGGATTTCCGGCACGAATTTCGATAACTGGTTGGATCTGATACACTGAGAACATGTGGGAGCGCTGCCATCATTACCATACGAAGTCGATCAGGTCAATTGTCAAAAATTTGTTTCATTTCTCTATACGTCCATCGTTTCAGCGATGGTTGGGGGACTCGGCTGTTCGCTGAAGATGTCAAATCAAACACCTTTCAGCCGTCTAATTTCGAAACTTATTTTATTTGGCTACCAGTTTCAGCGATTTACTACGCCATCTACAGGTCCTGTGTACAGACAACTGTAGCAGTGTGAAATAGATAAGAAAAAAAGTTGGTGGTACAAGTCTTATACAGGGTGGTCCATTGATCCTGACCGGACCAAATATCTCACGAAATAGGCGTTAAACGAAAAAATTACAAAGAACGAAACTTGTCTAGCTTGCAGGGGCAAACCAGATGGCTCTATCGTTGGCCCGCTAGTTGGCGCTGCGATAGGTCAAACGGATATCAACTGCGTTTTTTTTAATAGGAGCCCACGTTTTTTATAACATATTCGTGTAGTACGTAAAGAAATGTGAATGTTGTAGTTAGACCACTTTTTTTCGCTTTGTGGTAGATGGCGCTCTAATAGTCACAAACATATGGCCCACAATTTTAGACGAACAGTTGGTAACAGGTAGGTTTTTTAATTAAAAATACAGAACATAGCTACGTTTGAACATTTTATTTCGCTTGTTCCAATGTGATACATGTACCTTTGTGAACTTATCATTTCTGAGAACGCATGCTGTTGCAGCGTGATTACCTATAAATACCACATTAATGCAATAAATGCTCAAAATAATGTCCGTCAAACTCAGTGCATTTGGCAATACGTGTAACGACATTCCCCTCAACAGCGAGTAGTCCGCCTTCCGTAATGTTCGCACATGCATTGACAATGCGGTGACGCATGTTGTCAGGCGTTGTCGGTGGATCACGATGGCAAATATCCTTCAACTTTCCCCAAAGAAAGAAATCCGGCGACGTCAGATCCGGTGAACGTGCGGGCCATGGTATGGTGCTTCGACGACCAATCCACCTGTCACGAAATATGCTATTCAATACCGCTTCAGGTTCGAATCCTGCCTCGGGCATGGGTGTGTGTGATGTCCTTAGGTTAGTTAGGTTTAAGTAGTTCTAAGTTCTAGGGGACTTATGACCTAAGATGTTGAGTCCCATAGTGCTCAGAGCCAATACCGCTTCAACCGCACGCGAGCTATGTGCCGGACATCCATCATGTTGGAAGTACATCGCCATTTTGTCATGCATTGAAACATCTTGTAGTAACATCGGTAGAACATTACGTAGGAAATCAGCATACATTGCACTATAGATTGCTATCGATAAAATGGGGGCCGATTATCCTCCCTCCCATAATGCCGCACAATACATTAACCCGCCAAGGTCGCTGATGTTCTACTTGTCGCAGCCATCGTGGATTTTCCATTGCCCAATAGTGAATATTATGCCGGTTTACTTTACCGCTGTTGGTGAATGACGCTTCGTCGCTAAACAGAACGCGTGCAAGAAATCTGTCATCGTCCCGTAATTTCTCTTGTGCCCAGTGGCAAAACTGTACACGACGTTCAAAGTGCGATTCCTTGTGCATAGAAATATGGTACGGGTGCAAACGATGTTGATGTAGCAGTCTCAACACCGACGTTTTTGAGATTCCCGATTCTCGCGCAATTTTTCTGCTACTGATGTGCGGGTTAGCCGCGACGGCAGCTAAAAGACCTACTTGGGCACCATCATTTGTTGCAGATCATGGTTGACGTTTCACATGTGGCTGAACACTTCCTGTTTCCTTATATAACGTAACTATCCGGCGAACGGTCCGGACACTTGGATGATGTCGTCCAGGATACCGAGCAGCATAAATAGCACACGCCCGTTGGTCATTTTGATCACAATAGCCATACATCAACACGACATCGACCTTTTCCGCAATTGGTAAACGGTCCATTTTAACACGGGTAATGTATCACGAAGCAACTGGCTGAATGCTATGTGATACCACGTACTTAAACGTTTGTGACTATTACAGAGTCATCTATCACAATGCGACAAAAGTGGTCCAACTAAAACATTCATATTTCTTTACGTACTACACGAATATGTAATAAAAATTGGGGTTCTTATTTAAAAAACCGCAGTTGATATCCGTTTGACCTATGGCAGCGTCATCTAGCGGGTCAACCATAAAGCCATCTGCTTTCCCCCTTCAAGACGAGTTTCGTTCTTTGTAGGTTTTTCGTTTGATGCTTATTTCGTGAGATATTTGGCCCGGTCAGTATCAATGAACCACCCTGTATACAGTGGTAGTATGTAATAACATAACAGTACCAATCAGCACAGTAAGTTCTTTCAGAGGCATTGCATAACATGAAATATTGACCTCCGTTTAGTAGGTTCCTTTACTACGATTATATGACGTTTGTACTTTGCTGAGTAGTTTAAGTTAATACAGTGTGCAACTGTTCTCTTATTTCATTCCTTATTGTATCTGTAACTTTACGTAACGTACTGTACTGGTTGTTATGTTGTTACATAATACCGCTGTATGTAAGACTTTCACCACCCCCCTTTTTTGGCTATCTATTTCATACTTGTATCATTGTTGTCTGTACAAAGGACCTGAAGATCGTGTAGTGAATCGACAAAACAGGTAGCCAAATAAAATAAGTTTGGAAATCAGATAGCTGAAATATGTTTGATTTAACATCCTTGTCATCATTTTGTCTGGACAATCTGAAATATTTCTTCTGTATATAACTCGGGTACTTGTTGAGCAGTGGCAGGTAATGTAGGAACGACAGTTAGCAATCTTACAGAAGCAATGGAAGAGGAGGAAGCGGAAGTAAGTGGAAGGGTAGTGCCTGCCAGAAGTTTCCCAGCTGTTTAAAACGTGCTATATTCGAACTACTTAACAGGTAAGATGACCGCTGTTTTCTGCTTATGTCCACTGAAATGCGCCTTAAAGATGGTGCTAGGGAAGTTGCAGACTAGAATGTGAAGCGAGTGCTCATTTAAACTCGTCGCGTTACAGTCCCACACTCCTATTTATGCTGTTGTTTGTCGGCCGTTTGCAGGCACTTACTTCTGAATTACTCATAATTATCTTCTGCTACAGGCGTTTATTCCGCCTGGTGTTCGCAAGGTATTTAATTTCACCATATTTCAAAAGTTTCAGTGCCTGGGAGCTTGCGTTTTTTCTTAATGATTTTAGTTTTAACGCGAGAACGTCCTACATTTCATACTCGATGAAATACAACTCAAAAGATACCGATATTTTAGCTCATATTATTGCATGCCACGAAGAGAAATAGGATGCGAACTCCGTTTCACTCCGTTATTACTGGCAGATATAAACTGTACGCCAAACCAGTACGGGAAGCCACGGGTTGGTTCAAATGGCTCTGAGCACTATGGGACTCAACATCTGAGGTCATAAGTCCCCTAGAACTTAGAACTACTTAAACCTAACTAACCTAAGGACATCACACACACCCATGCCCGAGGCAGGATTCGAACCTGCGACCGTAGCAGTCCCGCGGTTCCGGACTGCAGCGCCAGAACCGCTAGACCACCGCGGCCGGCGGAAGCCACGGGTTTCTTTTATGTATGCAGTGCTCTTAATTATTGTTCAACCATGCCTCACGGTCGCTCACACAAACGCAATTGTGCCAAGACCTCTCTCGTCAAACTTCAACAAAATTCTTTTGTCCTCCTTGCTGCAATTGCCTGATAGAAGCAAACCGATCAGATACTGTTATACTGGATAACGACACTACTTAGCAAGTGGATCGTATATAATAATTGTGGTATTTAAACGAAGCATTAAATAAATTATGTCTAACATACGTCGAATATGGCGGGAAACGTGACACAGGAAGAAAAAACCGCCAGCAATACAGTAACAGCAAAAAGTCTGACCTATTTTGCAGCCATTCTGTTATTATTCCTCTTTCTTTTTCCGTTTGGCTCATCCAAGGACCAAGCGCCAATTTCGGTGCTTCCTCCTTTCTTCTTCTTCCTTCTCGTTCCTTTATTGTTCTTTCTACTTTCTCCAGTATTCTTTCATCTTATCACTATCTATCCTTTTTCTCTCCTCAGACCATTTTGACCCTGCCTTCTTCTCCCTCCTGCTTTGGAATTCTTCCATTTTTTACCCTTTCTTCTTAAAAATCTCTTTTTCTGTTGCATCTTTTTCACTTGCGTTATTTCCTTCCCAGTCATTCCTAACTTAACTTCTTCATTACTTCTTAATTGCGGTTCTAGGCGCTTCAGTCCGGAACCGCGCGACAGCTAGGGTCGCAGGTTCGAATCCTGCCTCGGGCATGGATGTGTGTGTTGTCCTTAGGTTAGTTAGGTTTAAGTAGTTCTAAGTTCTAGGGGACTGATGACCTCAGGTGTTAAGTCACACAGTGCTCAGAGCCATTTGAACCATTTGAACTTCTTAATTTGCATATCTCTGTATTTCTTAGCTAACCGAGTATTTTTCGAATGACTTCAAGTTTGTGTAATTTGTAATTCAATGCTTAACATTCACTTGCATAGAGACTGTGTTGTAGTGCTGTGTTTTCAAATTTTTAGACAGAGACCTCTTGTTGTAAATGTTCCTTGTTATACCATAGGCTCTCTCCACTTCACGAACTCTTTCTTCTACAGTGTTTTTCTAAGCCATTTCCATGTGTCATTAATCCAAGATATTTGAATTTGTTAACCATCTTCCTTCCAATATCTGTTTCTAGGAATTCTGTAGCATTTTTTATGCTTGCCATAAAATTTGTTTTGTTCTACAGGACTCCTTAAACCTGCTTTATTGCCTATTTCTTCTAAGAGACTAATTTTATTTCTGCATTTGTTAGGTTTTCAGAAAGAATGGCAAAATCATCCGCAAATGCTATACAGTGAATTTCAGTACCTTTGTTATTAATCCCCAGTCTTATTGGTGATACAAGGACATTTCGACTGTCATAATTTTATCAGTAAACTATTAAAATATTCCTAACAAAGTTCCCAAATTCACTGCCCTCTGGAAATGTTATCACGCTCAAAATATTCTTGAGACCGAGAGATAGCTGAAACCGAAGTGAAAAGCTCTGAGACATTTAGAGAGTCGTGGAACGTGTATTGGAAGGCCGTAGGAGGGGTAGTGTTCTTTGTAGTTGACAAAAATTTTGTGTCTGATGAGGTCGAGTTGAATGTGACAGTGAAGTTATCTACTCGCGTGTAAACAGCATAGGTGAAACCAAGTTAACTGTCGGATGTTTTTACCTTCCACCCGATTCTGCTGTGGCTGTTCTGGAGCCACTCAATGAATGTCTATAGTCAGTAGCACATAAACACTCAGATCATGCATTGCTAGTTGGAGGCGAATTTAATGTCTATGGATTCATTTTTAGGGGTAGACAGACAGACAGTCAAGCGAAGTATTTTTGAACACGTTTTCTGAAAAGTATCTCGAGAAGCTAGTTCGGTATCCCACAGATAATGGCAGTGTCTTAGACCTCGTGGCTACAAACAGGACAGTCCTTATCGACAACGTCAGTAAAGAAACGGGGATCAGCAATTATGATGTCATTATAACAACTATGTTTACGAAAATTAATAAGTGAAGAAGGCTAGGAGAGTGTTTCTACTAGATAGAGCAAATAAGCAGTTACTATGCCGTAGCCCGATAGACCCAGGTTCTTTTACGAGGTATTACTCCCCCTCCTTCCCCCTCCTTCTCCTTCCTCATCACTTGCAAGGTGAGGCCACGTGCTTGGGACCGGCATTGACTGAGATCCTATTATTATTATTATTATTATTATTAGCGAATAAGTCTGTTAGAACTATGCAAAGTAAGTTACTTACAGATGGGCATCCGCCTTTCTTTGTGGCCATATTTCTTTGCTCCTCTTCCTGTGGGCTTTCTTTCTCTCTTGAGACCACGTTGTTCCAGGCTGATTCTTTGGGGTTATCCTCTTCGTCAGCTTGCCATTTTTAAACTTAATGAACTTTGGACCGGTAAATTTTGCGGTTTTGGACGTCTTCTGGTAAACTGCCGACAATTTTAGATTAGTTTTGATCTCGCCAGGCCATTTTATCATGTCCATTTTGGCTTTACCCCTGTTGGCATAGAATTCGACCATTTGTCTTGTAAATCTGCCTTGATTCACTCTTTTAAGGCGCCCGTATATTATTAAAGTGCTGTTTCTGATGTCATTAAGGATATTGGTGTATTGTTGAGTTCTGTTGTCTCAGGTCGATATCGTTCGTACCCAAGTTTTGGACATATAGTTTTTCTCGCGATCTTGCCTTCCTTTTTGGCAATGTTTTCATTGTCTGTTACCCTGTTCACAATTAGTGTTTTTGATCCATAGAGGCGTTCTGGTTTAATAACTGTGTTGTAATGTATTAGTCTGGCGTCCTTGGAGATACATTTATTGTTGTAGATACTGTAACACCAGAGCTCTAAGGCTCTAGTAATTTATTTTGCCTTTTTGTTTTATTTAACATTCTGTAGTTAAATTGTTGTAAATATTATTTGACTGTATCGATACCATAAGAATGTTTGTTTTTTCCTTTGTAAAAACTTTGATGTCCTGATAAAATACTGTGTAATGTGTAGTGGACTGACAAGGCTGCCAGTCCACAGAGACGGGTAGCCGAAAGGGCACACGTACACACACGCCGACTGGCGCGAAGTCTGGAACAGGATACGTGATGAATGTGATAAAGATAAGAACGTAGCTACTAGAACACTTAACTTTTATATCGTCCTTTGGTATACAGCATTCTTGATGATACAAGTGAGACTATCTTGAGATACATGCAACGTTACAAATGGTTAATGGCGCCTTGCTAGGTCGTAGCCATTAACTTAGCTGAAGGCTATTCTAACTGTCTCTCGGCAAACGAGAGAAAGGCTTCGTCAGTGTAGTCGCTAGCAACGTCGTCGTACAACTGGGGCCAGTGCTAGTCAGTCTCTCGAGACCTGCCTTGTGGTGGCGCTCGGTCTGCGATCCTGACAGTGGCGACACGCGGGTCCGACATGTACTAATGGACCGCGGCCGATTTAAAGCTACCACCTAGCAAGTGTGGTGTCTAGCGGTGACACCACATAATGTATTGTCTTTATTAGTTAAATTCTTTGCCTCACTTGGAGGTAGACAAAACTTATTATATATAACTGAAACTTTGTCAAATAATTTTATGTTGAACCGTCAATATGTGCAAATAATATGTTTTGTTCAAAATGTCTTGTTAGTTTGTGTTTGCTGATCCTCACTTAGGATTCTTAGTTCTTTATATGTAAAAAAGGCGTTGTGGTTCCTCTCTGGAACGGAAATTTGCAGCACGCACAAAATGTGGTTGGCAGGGATAGAAAGGTGGAACCAAGAGTTAGTCGAAGACGAACCGAACCGCCAACAGCTCCTGTGAGGTGTATTGTACTGGTGCCGAGAAAGGCTTTTTTTCCACTGCACCAAAGTCTTGGATGGATGGATAGATGGATTAAGTACCTTGTTCTGTTTCTGGAAATCGTATTCAACAAACTGAGGAACGTCTCCACCAAGAGAATGACAGAACTTACCATTACCAACAGCAAATCCACCTGCCAAGATGTACTCGCCACCACATTGCGCAATCACTGAAACGAAGTGGAAGAATTATAGATTTGTAAGGTGATGGATCAGCATTTTTCGTGTGCTGAAATAGAAGGTAACTCATACCTGCATTTATGTACGTACCTTGATGTTTTCCTGATCACAATACATCTTAGGTTCCTCTCCGGATTAACTATGGTTACCGAGTGTTCTTGTTGTGTAAAATGAAAGTCATAAAGTAAAACAGTTAGTAAATTACTTTTATTGGAAATTTGGTAAAAAGGAGTATTTAAATTTGCTGTGGAATTTGGTAAAGTTGAGGGAGGCAGTAAAGGTAGTTTTGTGAGAGCCTCCTAGTATTTGAGATAAATCAATTTAAGTTTTGTGGGCTTTTAAAATCATTTGCTCAATTACTGACTTTAAAGTTAAAGACTGTGATGATAACGAAAAGGCAATAGACCATTTTGAAGTTAGTTTCAAATTAAACGTTATCAAAGATTGGTTTGAAATGCTTTTCCTAGTAAATAAATTTGTTGCGCATCTTGTTGAAATAGAACCACAGGTGAGTCAATGTTCAAAAAAATATGTACTGGTTTGCTTTACTCCAGTAGTGAAGAGTGGTCAAATGCACAAAGTTACTTGATTATAGAAAGTTCTAACTGCTCTTAATATTTATGTAGAATTCTGTGCTCATTGTGTTCTAAAAAGTGTAATATCAGTTTATGGGCACCCACTTACTGTTTTATCCTCACTGAAGGTAAAGTTGCTATGAATGTCATTATCCATGAGAACAGTTACTTCTTTGCCTTTAAAGAATAGTGGGAATCTTATTGCATGTGAATATTATTTAAATTTGTACTGTGCAGAAAATATCTGATGATGGAGGACTAGGCCCATGCCAAATTTCCAGTTTAGTAGTGACTTGCATGTGTAGTATTGATGGAGTTATTCAGTTAGGCAAAGCATTTAATACTGATGAATGTAACAGTGTCTTTTGTGATTGTGAGAACGTGAACATCTTGCTGCTACTTCTTTCACCCACTACACCGTTTGTTGTGGATTGTGACTGGTTTCATTGCTGTGTCTTTCCACTAAAACTGCTTACTTTTTCTAAAAAAAAGAATGTCACACATTTCTATGCCTAATTAGACTGGCGACCATATTATTTATCATTAGAGCAATTTGATTAATGAAAACAGTTTCTTAACAGTATCTGTTTCTAGTTGTGTATTTACGTAATTCTAAATTTCATGTCCGATAGGCAACCTCCTTTAGGCATTTCACGCTCAAAACTACAAAAATCCTTACAGAGGGTAACACTGTTCTCTTTCTGTATACCATAATTGGTTAAAAAAATAGTTTCACGACGTAAATAAAGAGCAGTACGAGTGTTATAATACATTTGGGTAAATCGAGATTATAATTTCCATTTTTTGACATTTGTTTTAGTTTGCTTTTGTTTCGGTTCAGTTATCCTTAATGGTTTTACCGAAATATTTGCCGGCCGCGGTGGTCTCGCGGTTCTAGGCGCGCAGTCCGGAACCGTGCGACTGCTACGGTCGCAGGTTCGAATCCTGCCTCGGGCATGGATGTGTGTGATGTCCTTAGGTTAGTTAGGTTTAAGTAGTTCTAAGTTCTAGGGGACTAATAACCACAGCAGTTGTGTCCCATAGTGCTCAGAGCCATTTGAACCATTTGAACCGAAATATTTAAATTGTAAAACGAGCTTAATTTTGTTATATTTCGTCCCCATTAGTTTTGGTGCTTTTTGTTGCAGTCCACGTACTCTGTCTTTTCAAACGATAACCGGTGACCGACTTCGTCCTTAGAGTTCGAGCTGATTTTGTGCTGATGATGTGTCGCGAGTTAAGACGGCTAGTTTGTCTGCAAATTACTGTCATTAAGAATAATTTCACAAGCTTCTGATTTACTTAAAATATTTAGACGCCAGGAAATCTAGCTATAAATTATTTATGGGGAGGAACCTATGCTGGTGGTGCATTGCTAGTTTACGTCGGTCGTTTTGGTATGTTAAATAACGACAGTGTTTCAATCAGTGGTTTAAAAGAACATAATAGCTGCATAATTCCACGCTACCCGTTACACGAAAATCTGCCCCCCCCCCCCCCCCCAACCCGGAAAGGTAAAGGTTTTCAGAATACCTGCTTTATTCTCACCACCAATGAGGAAAGCCTGACAGAGTAAGGTGAAATGTGAAATGCCACTGCATAGAGAAACTTGTCGGGAGAATATTACTTTATTTTAAAAAAATTTAGGACACGGCTTGTATTAGACTGGACTGGACAGTGCTTCACACTGAGCAAGCTACAGTGCCCACACTAACTGTGTAAATGGATTTTTTGTCACAGCAAATCAATCGTTGCTCAGAATAAAAGTAGTATTTTATCAAAGCGGTCGTTGAAAGCTGCACATATTTAAAATGTTTCATTGTATGTACAACAGCTAAATTCTTTAATTCGTTATTTGGTCTGTATTTTGCCGTCTTCAGATTACATGAAACATGCAGCGCTGGTCAGCTTTAATATTTTATATTGCCTCAGAATGGCGCAATGTAGACCGAAATCGGTAAGTGAATAATAAATAAATTCCAAGTGCAGCTCAGAATAAAGTTGTTGACCCTGAACTGCACGTACCTGTTGCCCGTACATGCAGAATTTGTGGAGATTCTCGTCGATAACGGTGCAAACGCTGATTTGTGCAACAATGATAACAACAAACCACTGGAGCTTGCTATGAATCTTGTTCTCGGTAATATTTTTTTCAGTGGACAAGTCACGTTATACAATCAATAGTTTATCTTGTTGCAGCGAAGTGGACTATGGTGGTTAACTCACACTGAAACTGCACGCTGTCGTTTTTCGTTGCTATGTTGTTGGTAATACCAACACACCAGAAGAATACTTGAGCCAATAGTTAAGTATTCCAGTCTATATTTACGAATGAGGGAAGAACGATATAAAGGGACGAGTGAAATGGTTTTATGCATGGTATTTTCGTATCAGAGAATATAAGAACACTCCTGTTAGCTGCAACTGAAAGACCAAGAGTAGTCTTCATTGTAGTACATGGCACCAAAGTAATCGGTTCACACACTTGTTTCTCAGCCGTGTTGCCCGGAAACCGGGACCTGGTTTCCTCACGAGCCAACACACGTGACTTCCGTAGCGGTACTCATTCATCATGACCACTATAATGACATCTCCTTGTATCCGGTCGCGGGACGCTCATTAATTTTCCGCCCCGAAGAACATCCGACTGTCCACTCCATGTAACTGTGTAACGACTCGTCAGTAGGCACAAGACGCTGGAAATCCACGTCGGTGTTTGGATGAAAAGCTTCCTTTGGAATACCGAAGTCGTTTTACGATACCTGTTATACCAACATCGTAAAGGAATGCACCAGTATAATATTCCTTCAGATAAGCGAATGATGCGCATCCTGTAGTCATGAAACAGCTGCGTAGTAACAAAATGTTTCATGAGACTGAAAAAAGACTTAGAAAAGTATAGTATTTAAGAAGATTCGGAGGTCAGAAGGCATACACAGTGTGAGGGACATAAACTGTTGACATCAAATACTTCTAGAGCCATTTAAGAAGTTGTTATTCGTTCCAACTCTGATGAATTGTAGAGAAGTCCTTGCTAATCCACGTAAAGTCACTTGTCTAACAGGGCTGATTACAGTGATGTCGATATCGACTGAGTCATTTTTAATATAAAGTAACTGTAGTTATTATGTTGGTATTAATATAGACTTGTAAGCGCCAAATTCAACGACTCTTTCTTCTCCAAAATACACTGATGTGTAAAAAGTAAGGACGAAAGCAAGTTTCTTATGATGTGTCACTGCTAAGTAACATAGCAGGATGAGACTTGGACCCGTTATAGTACAGAAGGTAAATGAAAGAAATACGCAGATGAAAAGAAGTAAGCTTTTATTCAAAGATAATAACTACAGTGGAGTCACCGCTTTATTAAACAACAATGGACGTATCCTCTTCTAGTAGTAAATAGGAGAAAGTGCACCATTTAAAACTTCAATATTTCTCTGTATTGCGCATTAAACCGGTTGTTACGTTATGCTGGACTGTCTCATTGGGCATACGGGCCGTTCCGGCATGATGCTGACAGGGTTTACAGAGTCGAAATAGTGAATGGAATGAATAAAAACCTGCCCTTTCTTTTTATACCGCTATCGCAGCAGCGCAAGATTCTATTTACTCCGTATTGAATGCGACATACTTACTTACTTGGAAATCAGTCAGATGTTCAAAAGATCGAAAACCTAAGTTCTAAACGCCGAAATTACTCGTAAGTATTTAAGAATTACATGGAGTGATATGTTCTTAAATTAATCTCTCTAAGATCTACGATATGAGCAGTATTTTAAAAAATGTTGATACAGATCCGTCTGTAACTAATTTCACTACGAGAAGAGGTTATAACTCGTTCTGTGTGAATTTTGTTACGGCTCATCTGGGTGAAAAAAGAACTGCACTATTTTTAACAATGCCATAAATGTGTGGTTAACAGCCGAAGAAAATCATCCAGTGTATCTTAGATGATTTGTTGTAAAACTAAAATATCTCTGGTAGTCACGTGGTAGATAACCTTTCTATCCTTTTTAAATATTTGATTATTCGCTACATAAACATATTACTAGTTCATCGACGTTTTTGTCTAAGCTACTTTGAATGTTTTTGTCATATTTCTAATGAGACACTATTGTATTCTAATTTATCTCATTTTTGGTTCAATCTGTGTAAGACAAAAATTGACCTACAATTGAGGTGAGACGTCACCCAGCGACCTCTCATGTACAAGTCGGCAGTGTTTTCAAAATGACTTTTCTGTAAGCCTACAACTTCCTCTGAAGACAGGAATCAGTACTGAGTCTTGTTCTTTTCTGACGCAAGGTCGAGAAGGCTGGATTCAACCATATTCTATCCCAAGTCGTGTTTCTCGGTTTAGCGAAAGCCTTTGATAATTTTCATGCTTTCTTCTTATAACGAAAATATTTGCCAAAGGAAAGTGACATAAAATATATGTTTTGAATGAAGTCAGCTTACCAAACAGAGCCCCGTAGGCCTCTGTCCAACCGGAGATACAGCCCGAAGCGGCAGTAGCCCGGAAGTATGTGGATGATCTGCTAAATAAAATCGCCGAGGGTTTTTATAGACATCGTAGCTCCATACAGGTAGGTCGCCACATTAGGACTTTATTCTAAATGCAGAAATACCTGTAACTGATCACCTAACTGGTCACCACTAATTTCAAGAAAGCTAATTTGTTAAGAGTGACTTGTAGACGGGCTTGTAGAGATCAGCAGTGAGTGCGCCAGAGGGATATCGCGGAGTCCCAACAAGGGGACATGCGAAATGAAAAGTGCGCGCAAAATGCCGTGGCTGCTACATGCCGTTCTAAAATGAAGCCTACATTCACATTTTTTCTAAATTTTAAGCGGTGCCACTCCACGCCCACACTTGCAAGGTGCCCATTCAAAAAGACCTATTGGCACCTCTGCTTTCGTTAGTATCCAAAAAGAATGCCGCCGAAAATGCAGTGATTTATTTTCGCCTGGATTTTTAACCATTTGTAAATTCCAGAGAAGCGTAACGAGTGTTGAATTTTGAGTAAAACCTAGACATTTCTTGCCATGTCAAAATTTGCTTCTTCTGCCAAAACACAGTGGAGTTTATTCTGTCTCACATCACTAACATATTGTGCAGACACAATTGCGAGAGAATTCTGAAACAGTGGTTTATTAAGTTTATTAAATGAGGAACCAAGGAAAATTAAAGTAAGTAGCTTATGAAAAAGCGCAGCTTCTGTACAAAAGAAACTGTAACGTCTTCACATATATTGTTCCAAAACCCATAGGATTTCTCGTTTCACCAGCTGTCGATGGCCCTTAAAAATTATATTCTTTCACAAAAAAAAGTATGTAGTTATTGGAATAACACGGTAGATAAAGGAGTATAATAAAATAATGAGATGGTAAAATACTCTCGTCCTTGTATGCTACCCTTTGCAAAAATCTCATTTCGATATCCGAAACCCTTTATGAAATATAAAGAATGTTGCAGATATTTCACTCTGGCTTTATCGATGGCGCGGCGGGATCGCAAATGAGTGTACTACATTAGATCAGTTTTCTCGAGATTGGTGACAGTTAGGTACCTCTACCCAAATCTAAAGGAAAATTCAATATGTTAGCTAAATTTCGTATGCAAAACATATTATGTAATATACACAAAGCGCAAAATCATGGCTACCCTTATTTTTCATTGCACACTTTCCCAAAATTCGCACAGTGTCTTACTTTCGCGTAAATATGACAATACCTATGGCCATTAACGAAATGGTGGACGCGTCATCATGAACCTGACAGATAAAGCTATGAGCAATGCAAAAATGATTTTTTTTTTTTTTACCGAACAGTTTCTGTAAAATCATTTGAGAAAGATAGCAGGTTGCGCGCCGCGATTATGTCATCGCTGACCGGCCGAAAGGTGGGAAACACTTACCAGCCTTTTGAACAAACGAATGAACTCTCCCAGCTCATTGGACGAAAACTGGTCACCGTGCATCAGCCACCATACCCTGCGCTAGCTATAAACCCCGAGCACGCATATACCAGCCTGGCTTGGTCGGTAGCTTGATAGTGTTTGCTAGCTCCCAGATTCGGAGCAGCAGGTTATGCTTCGGTTGGATTGAAGCACGTGTGAATGCCCCATATGCGGTAGGGTGATGGCTACAGTGATGAAGTGTGGTGTTTAACCGTAATCATTTCTGTGTATCGTACACGACCAGTTGACCGAAGTCTACAATCATGTGGTCAAGTGGGCCTCAAACACTCGGTCTCTAGTTTGGGAGGCATTCATGTGGGTGCTCGGTTTGATGTGTGGCATTTAATGAAGGACATTTATTGTCAGCGGAGATGTTATGGGAATTTGATGAACATGCTTGGATCCTATTTAATTGAGTGAGCTTTGACTCTGTTAAACTAGTTGTGAGTGATTCGTAACGGTACAAGAGGCCACCATCACATTTTTATGTAGGTATTTTTATGTGCTATGAACAATCTGGTTATTTTAAGTAGGAAGACGTGCTTTAGAAGTTCATAAGTTTTGTTTAAGAGCTACATGCCAAATCACACTCTGATGTGACTCGAATGCTTTTGTAAACATTTACCATTTAATATGTACATCGTCAGTTGCGAGTGGAGTGTTGAAGGATGAAATTATTTTCGGCATGAATTTTCATTCTCATTGCTTATCGGCTGTGCGCATTTTTCTTTGTGTATTCATTTATATTGGTTGTTCTAACTCTGCTCCCTTATGTTGTATTAAATTAGGTTGTTAGTGTGGGTTGCTTTCTTAACTGAATTAGTAAGTCATACGATCATGTTTCAGAATCCACCTGTGACTGATGTACCAAGCTGTCAGATCAGCCCGATTACTATAGAAAAAGCGATTGTTTTTCAGTAATTCAAATATTTCTTCGACCTGTTAATTTAAAAAGAACTGTAAAGATGTAATTTCTAAAATAATGATTTTGTTTTGCCTTTAACCTCATATTGAAAGCTGTTTCTTTAAATTGCTCCAAGTTTCCTTTGTTAATACCTCTACGGATTAAAGTTGAGGAAGGACTCATATTTTGTATCCTAGCACTTTACCGCTTCCTGCTCCATGTATTGCTAACTTTTCGGACAGACTGGTTGACTACCAATGCAAGCTGATAGAAATCACATTCTGACACGAATTTAACCATCTTCGGCAGCAGAAAACTCACAATAATGTAGTACGCTATTGAAATGTATTAAAGCAGTCAGACTGGTGCTATCTGTATCTCAATCTCTTCGATTTTCTTGTTGATATGTGGAAATGGCACAAGGCATTATATGAGCCCATAGTGAGCATTCCACAAGTGCAAACCCAGTTGCGTATTATTGATTTCTATTACTGTGTGGTGAATTTTATTTTATTTTATTTTATTTTTTGTATTATACGTATCAGAAGTTAATTATCGCAAGAGGTTGAGAGCAAGGGTTTGCTGTATTCATATGCGTTCTGGTATCGTGAATTGTTGCTTAATACCGTAGATTGATTTAAAGGCCACACTTCCACAACTCTGATCCATACTCCACTTCCATACAAGTCCTGCGCCCACACTACTAATGATAAAAATTAAGAATAAGTGAGCTCTCATTAATTATAAGCTGATACGAAAATGTGCATCGGCACAACTTTCTCAATTTGTACAGGACTGTATAACAGAGTGTGAGTGAAATAGCGTGGCAATTGGAAACGTACTTGGTATCTCAAGTGATGCATTGCCTACAACATAAATGTTGCCACCCAGTGTCACAGGGACACGGTGCCAACGCAACATGGCATTTCTCTCAACAAGAAATTAAACATCCAGTCTGCGTGAGTGGCGCATTGGTAGAAAAGCACATTTTCCGGGTTTGCTGCGGACACAATTCTGCTCTGGTATTGGTAACAGTTGCCTCACATGTGGGAGTGAGATGGCGTGGCAACTGGATACGTACTGCAAAGTTGAAGTACACGGAACAGTACAACTGCTGCGGGCAACACTTCTAAGGTCAACACAGATTCGCCGTGAGATTATATCAGTATGTGGACCCAATGCAATCACAAGTCTGGCCGTTACGAAATGGTAACAATATTTTGACCAACGTCCCACAGAAGATGATGATGATTGGTTTGCGGGGCGCTAAACTGCGCAGTGATCAGCACCCGTACCAAGTCCTGATTTTTTACACAGTCCAATTTTTACACAATCAGATCTAGCCACTGTCACGAATGATGATGATAAAATGATGACAACACAAACACCCAGGCCCCATGTAGAGAAAATGCCGTACCCGGCCGGCAATCGAACACGGGACCCCGTGATCAAGAGGCAGCAACGGTAGCCGCTTTTTTTTGTTCTCATTTTGTTCGTTGAATTTGTTGGTGGCGGACGTCCGATGACACCAGTTCAGGTTGTTCGTTGATCCATCCACTCAGTTTTTTTATTACAGAGGATAGCTAATCCCTCTGACCGAACAAGCCGAGCTACCATGCCGCCACCACTAGATCACTTGCTGCGGACTGCCGCACAGACGATAGTCATGCTAATCATTTCCATCTTTCCGGCAAATTGAGAGAACATCTGGGTGGGAAAGAGATTTTCCAACAATGAAGACGCGCACACAGTGGTTCTAAAATGGCTCCGTGACAAAGGGGTGGATTTCTAACGTCGAGGAACTGAACAAGTGGTGGAACGTTCAGACCGTTATTTACAGAGATTCGGTGACTGTGTTGAGAAATATTGTGTTCAGCGGTTGGACATAAACGTGGAAACACTAAGAACACCACACATTACCACGTCTGATACAGCATGGGAAAAGCTTTGTGACTCAAAATAGCTTCCATTCGTATTGTATTCAAGGAAATCTTACACCAATCTCCATGCAAAATACGCCCGTAGAAGTGGATAGCGATCACACAACCTTCTCTCTAAAGTAGACAACAAAGGTTCAATAAAACTGAGATAATGTTCTGACAAGAATTTAATCATTTTAGATAACAGAGGCCAGGGGAGATTCAACAAGTCATCCTTATGTTCGCAAAACTAGGTCTCGACGATGCAAGCTGCGTGGACAGGGCCCTTATCATTTTGGAGCACAGAATCACAAATATGTGAATGGCTCGAAGACTTCTTAAGTCAGGGCTTCACAACATACGTGCTCGCGGAGCAAGCTGTGAGCAGCAAGGCGCGAGCACTGAGCAGCGCGAGCACGCTACCCCCACTACGGGACCAGAGCGGAGAGTGGGGAGAGTCACGTGGGGTACACAACAGCTGCCGCCAGTCGATGTAAATCACCTGCAGGGATATCACTCACGAATTATTACTGCGACAAATGAAACAAATAAAGGAGAATGTACACGTGCCACATAATTTTGTTAGCTTAGTGTATGCCTTACCATCTGTAGATACTGAAACTAAGAATTCCACGACAATCCTATATTTTCAACACTTTCTTCAACACTGCTTAAAATATCACCTCCGGTTGTAGTGTTCTTCATGGCTACTACATCGAGGAGCTCCTCCCTCACCTGAAGATCTCTATTAACACCTCTAATAAATATGGCAAGCTGCGCTGTTCCAGTGATATCAACACTTTCGTCCAGAGCTAGAGAATACGCCATAAAATCTTTACAGCTATTTGCAAGCTGGCTCTGGACGTCGTCTGCCATGTCCTGTATGCGACGCATAATGGTCATGTTAGATAATGGCACAATCCGAAACTGTTCAACTTGAGAGGGACACAAATGTTCCGCTGCAACTACCAAACATTCCTTTATTAAATCGTCATCAGTTAAGGGGCGCAGGGATTTTGCTAAAAGCAAAGCAATTTTGTAACCCACTCTGAGAGCTGCCTCAGTTGATTTTTCTTCGTCGTCCAGATCTTCGGATAGCTTCCTTTTAAGTTTAATAACTTCCTGTGCACGTTCTGGTCAATCTCATTTTCCACGTCCGTAGTCTTTCGTGTGGTACGACATATAATGTCGCTGCAAATTAAATTTCGTAAAAGAATTCAGCGTTTTGTGACATATTAAACATTTTGCAACACCATCTTTTTCTGTATACAGATACAATTCCCCGCAATGGGGGCTGAACTGCGAAAGCATAGTTGGGGTTACACAACGGCGACTTGACATGATTCTTAACCAGCGAAGTGACTTAAGAGCTGATCGTAGTACTTTAAACGTTACACAGTCGGCGCGAATTCAATAGGCACGCTGCGGCCCTATTCAAACGTGCGCGCGCATTTCCCCTCCCTCCCTACTCCTTGCAGCTGCTCGCGAGCACGTTCCTGAGCAGACGCGAGTACTCGCACTCAAAACCGGCCAGTTGTTAAGCCCTGTCTTAAGTGATAGAACTCAGTATGTCGTCCTCGACGGCGAGTGTTCATCGGAGACAAGGGTATCGCCAGCAGTGCCCCTCGGAGGTGTGGTAGGACACCTGTTGTTCTCTATGTACACAAACGATTTGCAGACAGAATGGGCAGCAATTGCTGATGATGCTGTGGTGTACGGTAGGGTGTCAAAGTTGAATGACTGTAGGAAGATACAAGACGACTTAGACAAGATTTCCGGGAATGTAGGTGGTTACTGTTTAACGTCCCGTCGAGAACGAGGTCATTAGAGACGGAGCGCAAGCTCGGGTTAGGAAAGGATTGGGAAGGAAATCGGCCGTGCCCTTTTTTAAAGGAACCATCCCGGCATTTAGCTGAAACGATTTAGGGAAATCACGGAAAACCTAAATCAGGATGATGGGCGACGGGATTGAACCGTCGTCCTCCCGAATGCGAGTCCAGTATGCTAACCACTGCGCCACCTCGCTCGGTCAAGATTTACGGGTGGTGTGATGAATGGCAGCCAGCCTTAAATGTCGAAAAATGTTAAGTTAATGTGGATGAGCAGTAAGAACAAACCTGTAATGTTTGGATGCAGTATTACTAGTGTCCTGCTTGACACAGTCAAGTCGTTTGAATACACTACTGGCCATTCAAATTGCTACACCACGAAGATGACGTGCCACAGACGCGAAATTTAACCGACAGGAAAAAGATGCTCTGATATGCAAATGATTAGCTTATCAGAGCATTCATACAAGGTTGGCGCCGATGGCGATACCTACAACGTGCTGACATGAGGGAAGTTTCCAACCGATTTCTCATACACAAACAGCAGTTGACCGGCGTTGCCTGGTGAGACGTTGTTGTGATGCCTCGTGTAAGGAGGAGAAATGCGTACCATCACGTTTCCGACTTTCATAAAGGTCGGATTGTAGCCTATCGCGATTGCGGTTTATCGTATCGTGACATTGCTGCTCGCGTTGATCGAGATCCAATGACTGTTAGCAGAAAATGGAATCTGTGGATTCAGGAGGGTAATACGGAACGCCGTGCTGGATCCCAATGGCCTCATATCACTAGCAGCCGAGATGACAGGCATTTTATCCACATGGCTGTAACGGATCGTGCAGACACGTCTCGATCCCTGAGTCAACAGATGGGGACGTTTGCAGGACAACAACCATCTGCACGAACAGTTCGACGACGTTTGCAGCAGCATGGACTATCAGCTCGGAGACCACGGCTGCGGTTACCCATGACGCTGCATCACAGACAGGAGCGCTTGCGATGGTGTACTCAACGACGAACCTGGATTCAAGAACGGCAAAACGTCATTTATTCGGGTGAATCCAGGTTCTGTTTGCAGCATCATGATGGTCGCATCCGTGTTTGGCGACATCGCGGAGAACGCACATTGGAAGCGTGTATTCGTCATCGCCATACTGGCGTATCACCCGGCGTGATGGTAGGGGGTGCCATTGGTTACACGTCTCGGTCACCTCTTGTTCGAATGACGGTCCTTTGAACAGTGGACGTTACATTTCACATGTGTTACGACCCGTGGCTCTACCCTTCATTCGATCCCTGCGAAACCCTATAGTTCAGCAGGATAATGCACGACCGCACGTTGCAGGTCCTGTACGGGCCTTTCTGGATACAGAAAATGTTCGACCGCCGCCCTGGCCAGCACATTCTCCAGATCTCTCACCAATTGAGAACGTCTGGTGGGCGAGCAACTGGCTCGTCACAATACACCAGTCACTACTCTTGATGAACTGTGGTATCGTGTTGAAGCTGCATGGGCAGCTGTACCTGTACACGCCATCGAAGCTCTGTTTGACTCAATGCCCAGGCGTATCAAGGCTATTACGGCGAGAGGTGGTTGTTCTGGGTACTCATTTCTCAGGATCTATGCACCCAAATTGCGTGAAAATGTAATCAAATGTCAGTTCTAGTATAATATATTCGTCCAATGAATACCCGTTTAGCATCTGCATTTCTACATCTACATCTACATCTATACTCCGCGAGCCACCTTACGGTGTGTGGCGGAGGGTACTTATTGTACCACTATCTGATCCCCCCTTCCCTGTTCCATTCACGAATTGTGCGTGGGAAGAACGACTGCTTGTAAGTCTCCGTATTTGCTCTAATTTCTCGGATCTTTTCGTTGTGATCATTACGCGAGATATATGTGGGCGGTAGTAATATGTTGCCCATCTCTTCCCGGAATGTGCTCTCTCGTAATTTCGATAATAAACCTCTCCGTATTGCGTAACGCCTTTCTTGAAGTGTCCGCCATTGGAGCTTGTTCAGCATCTCCGTAACGCTCTCGCGCTGACTAAATGTCCCCATGACGAATCGCGCTGCTTTTCGCTGGATCATGTCTATCTCTTCTATTAATCCAACCTGGTAAGGGTCCCATACTGATGAGCAATACTCAAGAATCGGACGAACAAGCGTTTTGTAAGCTACTTCTTTCGTCGATGAGTCACATTTTCTTAGAATTCTTCCTATGAATCTCAACCTGGCGCCTGCTTTTCCCACTATTTGTTTTATGTGATCATTCCACTTCAGATCGCTCCGGATAGTAACTCCTAAGTATTTTACGGTCGTTACCGCTTCCAATGATTTACCACCTATGGCATAATCGTACTGGAATGGATTTCTGCCCCTATGTATGCGCATTATATTACATTTATCTACGTTTAGGGAAAGCTGCCAGCTGTCGCACCATGCATTAATCCTCTGCAGGTCCTCCTGGAGTACGTACGAGTCTTCTGATGTTGCTACTTTCTTGTAGACAACCGTGTCATCTGCAAATAGCCTCACGGAGCTACCGATGTTGTCAACTAAGTCATTTATGTAAATTGTAAACAATAAAGGTCCTATCACGCTTCCCTGCGGTACTCCCGAAATTACCTCTACATCTGCAGATTTTGAACCGTTAAGAATGACATGTTGTGTTCTTTCTTCTAGGAAATCCTGAATCCAATCACAAACCTGGTCCGATATTCCGTAAGCTCGTATTTTTTTCACTAAACGTAAGTGCGGAACCGTATCAAATGCCTTCCTGAAGTCCAGGAATACGGCATCAATCTGCTCGCCAGTGTCTACGGCACTGTGAATTTCTTGGGCAAATAGGGCGAGCTGAGTTTCACATGATCTCTGTTTGCGGAATCCATGTTGGTTATGATGAAGGAGATTTGTATTATCTAAGAACGTCATAATACGAGAACACAAAACATGTTCCATTATTCTACAACAGATTGACGTAAGCGAAATAGGCCTATAATTATTCGCATCTGATTTATGACCCCTCTTGAAAATGGGAACGACCTGCGCTTTCTTCCAGTCGCTAGGTACTTTACGTTCTTCCAGCGATCTACGATAAATTGCTGATAGAAAGGGGGCAAGTTCTTTAGCATAATCACTGTAGAATCTTAAGGGTATCTCGTCTGGTCCGGATGCTTTTCCGCTACTAAGTGATAGCAGTTGTTTTTCAATTCCGATATCGTTTATTTCAATATTTTCCATTTTGGCGTCCGTGCGACGGCTGAAGTCAGGGACCGTGTTACGATTTTCCGCAGTGAAACAGTTTCGGAACACTGAATTCAGTGTAGCAATTTTAATGGCCAGTAGTGTATCTGGGTGGAACGTTGCAAAGCGATATGAGATGGAGTGACCATGTGAGAACTGTGGTAGGGAAAGCGAATAGTTGACTTCAGTTTATTAGGAGAATTTTAGGAATGAGTGGTTCACGTGTAAAGGGGACTACTATAGAACGCTGGTGCGACCTGTTCTTTGGTACTACTTGAGTTTTTGGGATCCGTAACAGGTTAGATTGAAGGAAGACATGTAAGTAATTGAGAGTAGGCTGCTAGATTTGTTGCTAGTAGATTCGAACAACACCTAAGTGTCACGGAGATGCTTCGGGAACTCAAATGGGAATTTCTGGAGGGAAGGCGACTTTCTTTTCGAGAAACGCTATTGAGAAAATGATGGCAACTGCATTTGAAGCTGACTGCTGAACGATTCTGCTGACACCAACATACATTGCGCATCAGGTCCACGAAGATAAGATAGGAGAAATTAGGGCTCATACGAAGGCACACAGACAGTAGCGTCTCCCTCGCTCTATCTGCGAATTGAACGGGAAAGGCAGTGACAAGTTGTGGTACTGGGTACCCTACGCTACTCACCGTACTGTGGTTTGCGGGTAAGTGTAGATCACCACTGGGGGCTTTGTACACATTGTACCATGGGGTGGACCTGATCAGCCAAAATGGGCACATAATCCTTGGCAGCAATACGCCCTTGCACAGTAACCATGGCGCCCACGGAACGCCACAGTATGGCTGCTCAAATCATCACCGAACCTCCACCGTGTTTCACTCTTGGGACGTAACCCCTACCAGAAACTGGAAACAGTGTGAAACAAAACTCTTCCGACCAAATGACTTTCTTATGTTCCCTCATAGAGCAGGTTTTATGGCTTCGTCACTCCGTTTTCCTGTTATGGTCCTTTGCATCGCTAATGAGTGGTTTTAGTTTTAGTCCTGCAATTTCCAGCTTGTAGACTTCCATTCCTGTTGTTTTGGTGCTGACATGGTTCCTGAGTGCGACTTCAGTTCTACAGGGACTTTTTCAGCTGTCGTCCTCCTATATTTCGTCAAGTCTGTTCAATGGCCTTCTGTCACGATCACTGAACACAACTCGGCCCACGTTGCGACTTAGCGGGTGACATTTTTCCGCTTTCCCTGCGTGCGGTATAAATCTTAGATACCGTGCCATCTCAGAAACTTCGTCTTCGTTGATTACGGATGCAGACGCCATATAAGCACTCACAATTTGCCCACCTTTGAATTCACTTAGCTCCGATACAATACACACACAACTACACAGAGCACTGCTCTCACCAAGACTGACATTTCAAACGTGTTGAGGACACTGCACGGGTGGCGCTCGTCGTCAAATACAACAGCGCAACCTTCACGCTTGTCTAGCATGTTCAAGCAAGCATTTCTCTTAGTACTGACACACACACACACATCAAAAAAAGGTTTTCTATCACCCCGGTTCCCAGAACTCCTGAAGACAGAAGTTGACTGTTGATATTGTATCACAGAAACAGCCCCTTAGACTGTTCAGATATGTCACTAAACCGGCCCGAAGATGTAGACAACCCTGCATGAGCAGCTCCTATTAGATGGAGGGGGTCCGACAGCCGATCAGTTCCAGTCATTCCATCAGGAAGGAGGTATACGGCTCGTGTTGTCCGTACTTCAACCATGCCAAGACGGTCAACACCGCGGTTCGATCGCGTCCGCATTGTTATTTTGTGCCAGGAAGGGCTCTCGACAAGATAAGTGTCCAGACGTCTCGGAGTGAACCAAAGTGATGTTGTTCGAACATAGAGGAGATACAGAGCTACAGGAACTGTCGATGGCATGCCTCGTTCAAGCCGCCCAAGGGCTAATACTGCAGTGGATGACCGCTACCTACGGCTTTTGGCTCGGAGGAACCCTTACGGCTACGGTACCATTTTGAATAATGCTTTTCTTACAGCCACATGACGTCGTGTTACGACTCAAATTGTGTGCAATCCGATACATAATGGGCAGCTTCACTCCCGACGTCCGTAGCGGGGTCCATGTTTGCAACCAAGACACCATGCAGCGCGGTACAGATGGACCCAACAACATGCCGAATGGACCGCTCAGGACTGGCATCACGTTCTCTTTACCGATGAGTGTCGCATATGCCTTCAACCAGACAATTGTCGGAGACGTGTTTTGAGGCAACCAAGTCTGGCTGAACGCCTCAGACACACTGTCCTACGAGTGCAGCAAGGTGGAGGTTCCCTGTGTTTTGGGGTGGCATTATGTGGGGCCGACGTACGCCACTGGTGTTAATGGAAAGCGCCGTAACGGCTGTACGATACTTTAATGCCATTCTTCGACCGATAGTGCAACTGTAACGACAGTATACTGGCGAGGCTTTCGTCTTCATAGACGACAGTTCTCGCCCCCATTGTGCACATCTTGTGAATGACTTCCTTCAGGATAACACATCGCTCGACTAGAGTGACCAGCATGTTCTCCAGACGTGAACCCTATCGAACATGCCTGGGATGGATTGAAAAGGGATGTTTACGGACGACGTAACCACCAACCACTCTGAGGGATCCACGCCGAATCGCCGTTGAGGAGTGGAACAATCTGGACCAACAGTGCCTTGATGAACTTCTGGATAGTATGGCACGACGAATACAGGCATGCATCACTGCAAGAGGACGTGGTACTGGGTATTAGAGATACCAGTGTGTACAGCAATCTGGATCACTACCTCTGAAGGTCTCGCAGTATGGTGGTACAACATGCAATGTGTGGTTTCATGAGCAATAAAAAGGTCGGAAATGATGTTTATGTTGATCTGTATTCCAATTTTCTGTACAGGTTCCAGAACTCTCGGAACTGAGGTGATGCAAAACTTTTTTTGATGTATGTAGTAAGAGGCGATTTATACGCTGAAATATATCAAGACATAGTGCAATGAAGGGTTAATATTGTAGGACTAATTTATGTATCAGCGTGGCCATATTTTCATGAGGTATAGTTAGATACAGTCGGTAGTGTGGGATTGTGCAGCCAATTACTTCGATAATGTACGCGTCTTTCGAGCAATTTTCACCTGCAGATGTATGGCAGTCTGAGTCAGAGCCTAAGAATTATGCAAATCTGCAAAGATGTTTGTCTTTATTCTTTGTACTTAATCAGCATGTTATGTAACGTGGTCCATTACATCTTCTGAGGAAGACAATTTCAGAATTATCGAAAAGTAGGTCAAGGATTTCAATAAACCTTAAAGATGTTTGTCTTTATTCTTTGTACTTAATCAGCATGTTATGTAACGAGGTCCATTACATCTTCTGAGGAAGACAATTTCAGAATTATCGAAAACTGGGTCAAGGATTTCAACAAACCTTTATTTACACTTAGTTGGCTGATTTTCTCAGCCTCTCCAAATCTAGTAAACAGTCACAATAGGGAACTGTGGTACCAGTACATACGACATGGAGAATGAGTACGATTGTTTACTATCTTAGTTTCCCCAAGGATGAACGAAGATTAACCGTGTGGCTCCACAATTTGAATAGGAGAGGGTTTAGTCCATCAATATACTATAATTTTTGACAAATTGCAAATCTGTTGCATGTCAGAGTGAAAGGTGGCTACACTGAGTCACAGCGCCAGAGATTGCGCCAAAGAGTATTATTCCGCCGCCTCCACTGGCAGTGCTTGTTCAGAAGTTGTGGTGGTTAGTGCTTTGCTGAGAGGATGTCGATAGCTGTACTAGTTGAGGTCATGTCGTGTTATTTAATTAATTCAGTGTAATTGGTATTTAAAATATCTTGTCTTATTGAGGAAGAACCGTGCCAGATGTGTACGTTGAATCACACTTCCATACACAGAACAGTTACACTTGTGCTTTATTGTTCCGTAGTTTTTGTTTCGTAGCTTTTATAGTTTCTGGGGACTTAATTAATTAATTGTGGTAACGGAAATTTCCTTTCATTCTTTGTTGTTATTCTATGCAGTCAGATTGCGTACTAATACTAGTCAGGGCCAACCGTTTACGAGACTTCGTAACCGGACATACAGCTACTAAAATTAAAAATATTTGCATTCTAAATAATTAAGCCCCCATGCACGTGGCGACCCTGCCAGGATCGTCCCTTGGAATTCTTTTGATAGTAAAAATAGCAGACAGTAGTATTGTTGTAGTAATTTGTAGTTTAGTAATTGTAGTCTATATTGCATGTGTAGATTTGGTAATGAACATTTGTAGTTGTCTTGTCTTTCTTTTAATGGTATTTTTGCAGAATTTAATTTTTGATGTCTTGTATACGCATTTGACAATTTTGTGCAATTAAGAAGATTTCAATTGTTCGTTAATTGTGTTTGAGGGAAGCATTTCGTGTGAATGGTATTGTTGGTGATAAAGTGTCATATTGTGTGTAATTTTCGTATAGTGACGAGTTTTGTATGTTTTGTAAATGATTACGCAGTCGATGAAAAAGGCAAAAATAATGGATAGTGAGAGTGATGAAATTGTTAACGTGGCGAACTCGCCAACACAGGAGAACAGTATGATGAATAAAGAAGTAGAAAACAATTTAATAAGCAGGGAAAATAGTCTAGAACCAGTTCAAAACTTTTCACAATTAAAGAATTTTCAGAATACGAGATTAACGACAGAAGATTCTGGAATAGTATCGAACACAGATAGCTTTACAGCTATGACGAAGGAAGCTGGTTTTGCGGGAAATGTTAGGGGCGAAAAAAATTTCGAACCGGTTAATATGGAGCAGTTGATGGGTGCTATATTAAATTTGGGACCACGGATGGGAACAATGGAAACACAGTTAAGATCTGAATTAAAAACAGTGGGATCATACATAAGAACAATTAGAACTGAGATGGGAACAATGGAAACACGGTTAGACTCACAAATAGGAACAATTAAAACAGAGATGGAAACGATGGAAACACGGTTAGACTCACGAATAGAGACATGTTTCAAAAACATGAAAGATGAATTAAAGAAAGAAATTAGAGAAGAAGTACAACCGATTTTGAATTCTCAGAATCATAGATTAATTGCAATAGAAATTAGACAAAAGGAACAGGATAGAGAACAGGAAGAAAGAGATCGCGTGATAGTACAAAAATTTTCAGAGTTAAATTTACAACGTGCACACGATAAGGAAGAAATATTTGAGAGAATCGAGGAATCCGTACCAAATGACAGAATAAATAATGTAACACAACAATATGAACAGTTAACTACTAAATGTGTCAATACTGAAACCCGAGTCGCGACACTTACGGAAGACGTAAATAAACAGAAAGAAAAAATAGGTGACTTATCGGAAAGAGTTGAGGAGATTTCAGATAAATTGACGAGTCTTAGTTTAAATGGGGACAGAGATTCGGATGATATAGCTCCATTGCCATTTGCAGAAACAGAAGAGTACCAGAGCATAAATAAACATGTTGAAAATCAGGGAAAATTTAATGAACGCGTTAAAAGGGAATTTGAGGCATTACGAAAGCAAGTCAAACAAATTGAAGGCGAAATCGTGGGAAAAGACAACATAAGAAATTTAGAATCACAGATAGCAGAGGGCTTTGAAGAAAATAATTTATTTCATTTACGAGATGCAAGAAGAGTGCGCCAGGCGCGCGAACTTGACAATAATCGACATTCGGACTGGGACAGACGCGGTAGGCCTTTGTCGCCACGAGGCGAAAACTTTGACTATAAACACTTTTTAACTGTTCGGAAATTTAAGATCTTTCGCAATTCTAAGGATGACATACATTCATGTTCATGGTTAGATCAATTTATGTACGCACTTCCACCAAACTGGCCACTAAGTCACAAACTGGAATTTATGTGCGGCTATTTAAGTCCTCAGGGGATTGACTACACTAAGTGAATATGTGCCGTAGCGTGCACAGGGCCCCGAGCTGTAGAGGTGCTATTTCCCTTTTAGTTTTCTGCACCGCTACCTACTCTTTTACTATCCTTTGAATCTATCAAACAACTCTTCAACTATCAATCTATCTAGAGAGTCGGTAAAGAATAACCTGATATGACTATTTTACCCAAAAGTTATTTCGGAAATTACCGTTTGGACTTACTATATTTTCTGCAGCATTCATTCGTGGTTTAAACGAAATTTTACCTGTTTATCTTCGTGACAATACCACTTCATATGTTGACGATATTCTTATTGCTAAACGTTCTTGGAGTGAGCACAACAAAATTTTTGATTCATTATTACATATTTTTGCAAGAGTTGGCATTACAGTGAACTTGGAAAAATCTGAATTTGGTCGTTCTCAGGTGAAATTTCTTGGTCATATTATTTCTACAGAAGGTATTCTTCCTGATCCAGAGAAACTAGACGCTATTCGTAATTATGCTGTTCCTACTACAAAACGTGATGTTCGTAGTTTCCTTGGTGTCTGTAATTTTTCTTAGACGCTTTGTTAGATTGGACAATTTGGCCACATCTCGTTTATGTGAACTATCTGGAAAGAATTCTAATTGGGGATGAGGAAGCTCAATCAGAATTTGAACAACTACGCGATGCTTTAGTTGCTGCTCCACTTCTTTCACATCCGGATTTATCTAAAGATTTTTGTTTGGCGACGGACTCATCATACAAGGGCCTAGGTGCACACTTATTTCAAGAGACAGAAGAAAACGGCGTTGTAGTACAGAAGACTATTGCATTTGGAAGTCGTGGTCTCTCTAAATTAGAAAAGAATTATTCGATTACGGAACTTGAAGCCTTTGCTGTTGTATGGGCTTTCATAAAATTTCGCATATTTTTGTGTGGCAGACATACTAAAGTTTACACCGATCACCGAGCTCTGGAATTTCTTATGTCAACAAAATTAACACATGGAAGATTGTCACGATGGGCGCTGTATTTACAGGAATTTGATTTTAGTATTGTTTATATACAGGGTTCTTCAAGTATTATTGCTGATGCTTTATCACGTGCACCTATGGGTTTGAAACAAAGTGCTGAGGAGGACTGCAAAGAAAACAATTATTGTTTGATGTATATTCAAGGTGTTGCGTTTGAAAATTTTTTTTCGTCTTCGCTCCAGTACATCGCTAATGAGCTAAATAAGGATCCAATCTGGAAGGACATTAAGGAGAAGTGGAGGAGAAAGGAAAGCGTAGCGATTAGACAATATTATTTAGTTCGCAATGATATTCTTTTTAAACGAAAATCGGTCGACAACTCTGTTTGGTTAGTTTGTATTCCTGATGAGTGGGTTAATAAATTGATTTGGTATACACATTTCAGTTATGCACACTTTGGTCCCAGAAAATGCTTTCATAAATTACGAGAAAATTGCTACTTCAGTAATATGGAAAAACGTATTCGATCTGTTCTTGCCAAATGCAAATTATGTCAAAAGGTTAAGCCGCCAACTATTTCTCACAGAGCACCGTTGTTTCCTATCATTCCAGCGAAATTAAAGGAGATGGCTGCAGTCGATTTGTTCGGTCCAGTGGTTCGTTCTACTAATGGTTTTGCGTACATTTTGGTGGTAGTGGAATTGACATCAAAATATGTGTTTTTTACACATTTGCGCAAAGCAACAGCTCGTTCAGTATCTAATGCTTTTATCCAACATTTTCTTAAAGAAGTGGGTCATGTTGATAAGGTTATATCAGATAATGGATCACAGTTTCGCTCTAAAATTTGGCTTCATACTCTATGGCGTCGTAAGATTAAACCAATTTTCATTTCACTTTTTCACCCTCAATATAACGCTTCAGAGATATGGATGAAGGAAATCAATAAATTGTGTCGACTTTATAGTCATCAGAATCACAGAACTTGGGATCAGTATCTACATATTTTTCAAAACATTCTGAATGAACTCCCTAATGATTCAACTTCTTTACCGCCTCTATTGATATTAAAAAATAAAGCACCGACAAATCGCATTTCTGAAATCGTTCCTTTTCCGCCTTCACGAAAACTGCGGCATTCTGAAGTTGTCAACCTGGCTCTAGAAAATATTGCATCTGCGGCTGCTAGAAGAGAGAAATCAGCTAAACGTCCGGTCGTTTAAAAAACTTGTCAGTTGGTCAAAAGGTGTTAATTAAGTCTCACCGTTTGTCTCACAAAGGAAAGGGCTTGTGTTGCAAATTTTTTCTGCTTTATAACGGTCCATATAGAGTTCGCAAAATTATTCATGATAACACTGTCGAAGTAGAAACTCTTAAATCTCGGCGCTCTAAGGGAATACATCATATATCGAATGTTAAAATTTTTGTGGAATGGCATACTTTAGAGAAACTAACAGTTATACGTAAACACACGGAGAGTACAAGGATACCGCGCCGTGTTCCGGCGGCACATACTCAAAGCAACAGTCAAGTCTGCGCGGCGCACAAGGCAGTCGTTGACCGCAAACAATTACTTCCTACGTCACGCGTACCTACAGCTGATCGAGCGCTCAGTGTGAATGCACTGACAGCCGTAAACAAATACACAGTCTAATTTCTCTCATTTACTTCAGTATAAAGCTATAGTGACTTGATAAATTATGTTATTAACGTTCAGTATTTTTCAGGATACGGTTGTATAAAATATTTAAGAACTTCAGGTAAATTGCGTGTGTGTCCGACGTTAAGAGGACTAGCTATTGAGAAAATTTCAGGGAGAATGTAATTTCGAAGAAGAAACTAATAAACTAAAAAGGTAACTATTAATTGAGTTCATTTTCAGGTAACAGATTTCCACTTACGTACGTACTTTAGACGTAATTTGCTACTCGCGATTACGTGATTTATACTTTGTGCTAAATTTTATGTTCTATGAATTACTTGTGAAGCGACGTGCTTGCGTACATTTGCTGATTTTTGACAATGGTTTATTAATGAACAGGGTTGTTACTTGTGTATATTATGCATCGCTTGGCTGCTATGCTTTTTCACTGATCTCACTTTTTTTATTATGTGCCTGCTGTGCTTATTTATTTAAATTATAATTGTCACCCGATTAATTGTGCTGATATAGTTATGTATGTAGGTTATACATTGTGATTTATCTGCTTTCGCCTTCATGTTTACTTATTAAGATTACATATGAACATTTATTTGCTTATGCTGATATGATGCTAATGACCTGTTTATTATGTAAGATACATATTTGCTGCCTTGCGTATGGATTGCATATTTACACATTTCTGTTTTGTTGTCATAACTACTCTTTAATTTGTATATAGAAATGCTGATATACAGTGTACGAACATGGAGTTTAGGTCACACTATGGTATTAATTATAGATTGTTCGCTTGGCAGAGCATCGTTGTAGGGATTGTGCTACATCCATTTATTGACATTCTGTTCTCTGCTGCTATATTTACTCGCTATTGCATGTTTTGCTTACGCTCAGTGCTTTATATGTTAAGATAAGACAATGAACTGCTATAATTCTACGAACGACATTGGTACAAGAAACTTCATTGAAGTCACATGAGCTGGAGGTTTTATGGAAGCTGTATAAATTATATGCTAATAGGAAGGAAGCTAACGCCATGACATACCAACACTAGGTTTAGACCATTGACAGTTATTACACTGCATTCTTCGTGAGCAATTGAAATAGCAAGTGACACTTGACACAAGAAATACTCCACATGTTTGCTTCTGTTTTGCTATGATTCTTGAAGTTGTGTACATACTGTGAAATATTATGATCATTCACACTCCGTACTCGTACTTACTTACTGAGAGTTATTCAAACTAAAGGCTGTTAGAGGCCATGTATGCATTTCTTTTATTTAATGATGGAAAGATAACCAAAATGTATTTTATAATTCATAATGAGTAGAAGATTTGGGTCAGATGGATTACACAGAGGTTGTGTGTGGACATTATGTCTTCGGATTGTATGGGATGATGAATTGAAGTTTGCACTAGGATTTTATCTGTACTTGTTCGAGGAGACTGACTAGAGGAAAGAGTTGTTATGGAAGTGAAATGATATTGGCGATAAGGTTTATATGTGTCGACGTATTGAAGAGGTATTATTGAGGTATTGAGATTGTGTGAAGTTAATGATTATTGGAGTTTTGGTGGACAAGAGGTAAGGTAAATGATATTGATGATAAGGTTTATATGTATCGACGTAAGAGGTATTATTGAAGTATTAAGTTTATGTGATGCTGATGATTATTGGAGTTTTGGTGGATAAGAGGTAAAGTAAGTGAGGAGCATATTTTTTTGTTGGTTTATATGGAACAAGGAGGATGAAGATGGCAGACTAGAACACTCAAGTGGAAGGAAGATTGTCTACACACACACTTTGTTGAATCACTAAGCAGTATATACTGTTTTTGGAGAGAGGAAGTAATTGCATATCTTGGCACACTGACAGTTGTTCAGCAACCATACATTTGATTTGGCTTGGCAAACATTGGTCTTGACATGATGACTATGACGTTGACTAACTATTATTGACTGTTATACACTGTTGCCACTACTACTTGATACACATGTTGAACATCAAATTTTGACATAATTGCATTTACACAGTTAACACTATTCAATTACACAATAGTACTTAATATGTGGATGAAAGATGAGTGAGTGCGTTTTGTGTTTTCCTTTCCTAATCCCAAATAACTGGTACCGACCTATCTCCTAAATATTATTTTACTTGTTTGTTGCGGCTTGCACTGACACCCATAAATGTTATAGGTTTACTGATATTTGTGTATTTGTAATATTTAATATGACAATTATCTGATATCATTTGTGTGTTTATTATAATTTGTATGTTTAGTGTAAGAGCATTGATGATAATTTTGTAAAAGCAATTGTGTGTGCATTCAAACTGTTGTTCGTGCTTACACGTATTAACATTAATGGGTGCCACTTGGAAATGTTTAATTTGTGCTAATGAACTCTGATGAATTGTCTGATTAGTGATAGTGAATATTATGGACTGTTACCTGCACTTGTTTAATTACTGCTGATGAACTGTCTAATTAGTGATAGTGAATATTATGGACTGTTACCTGCACCTGCTCAACATTGCTGGGTGCCACTGGTGGAACTGCTTCTACTGAAATAATGTCACTTGTTGTTGTCTGCACCTGCTCAACATCGCTGGGTGCCACTGATGGAACTGCTTCTACTGAAATAATGTCACTTGTTGGTGTCTGCACCTGTTCAACATTGCTGGGTGCCACTGATGGAACTGCTTCTACTGACATAATGTCACTTGTTGGTGTCTGCACCTGTTTAACATCGCTGGGTGCAATTGATGGAACTGCTTCTACTGACATAATGTCACTTGTTGGTTTCTGCACCTGTTCAACGTTGCTGGGTGTCACTAATGGAACTGCTTCTACTGAAATGATGTCACTTGTTGCTGTCTGCACCTGCTCAACATTGCTGGGTGTCACTAATGGAACTGCTTCTACTGAAATGATGTCACTTGTTGCTGTCTGCACCTGCTCAACATTGCTGGGTGCCACTGTTGGAGCTGTTTAAATACTGCTGATGAAATGTTATGAGACTGTTATTTGCACCTGTTGACCATTGCTGGGTGCTACTGTTGGAATTGTGAACTACTCTGAGGAGTCCTACTTGTTTATTGAACTATTGACAAGATTTTATGTGAATATTTGTATAAACTGATTTTTTGTGTATTTACTGTTTATGAAATGTCATGAGACTCTTACCTGCACCTATTCGTCATTGCTGACGCTATTGATTGAATTGTTTAACCACATGATACTTGTGTAAACTATTATGTAAAATCACATGTATGCAAGCATTTCTATTCCTTACTGTATTTTATATATTAGGTTATTGAAGGGTCAGTACAAAGCCAAAATTTATCTAGTTACGTGATATTTACTTATTAATATTATCTTTTATATTTGTCTGTATTTTTTTTGGACGAATTTGGTGGTATTTTCACCACCAATGCTGTCAAAAATACCATCAAATTCTAGCCCGTGGAGGAGGGGCATATGAAAGGTGGCTACACTGAGTCACAGCGCCAGAGATTGCGCCAAAGAGTATTATTCCGCCGCCTCCACTGGCAGTGCTTGTTCAGAAGTTGTGGTGGTTAGTGCTTTGCTGAGAGGATGTCGATAGCTGTACTAGTTGAGGCCATGTCGTGTGCAGTTGTTATGATGGGCTAGACAGCAGATTTTGTCCGAATGGAGATGTTGTAATGATCAGAGTGTATTTTTAGTCAATATATATGAAGGTAAAAAACATTTTTTTATTTTTTTTTTAATTTCCTAACTAACAATGCCTCTTGGTCACAGGTTCAGCCAACAAAGCATCTGGCTTGTGTTCATGTATTAGACTGTAATTCGGGTTTCTATTTGCAATTATAGCATTTCAGTTTGATTTAATTAATTCAGTGTAATTGGTATTTAAAATATCTTGTCTTATTGAGGAAGAACCGTGCCAGATGTGTACGTTGAATCACACTTCCACACACAGAACAGTTACACTTGTGCTTTGTTGTTCCGTAGTTTTTGTTTCGTAGCTTTTATAGTTGCTGGGGACTTAATTAATTAATTGTGGTAACGGAAATTTCCTTTCATTCTTTGTTATTCTATGCAGTCAGATTGCGTACTAATACTAGTCAGGGCCAACCGATTACGAGACTTCGTAACCGGACATACAGCTACTAAAATTAAAAATATTTGCATTCTAAATAATTAAGCCCCCATGCAAGAGATCCTAACTCGTTTTTTTTTCGTAATACTGTCTCGGTGGTGTACTAGGAAGTCAGTTCACAATGCCATCGGAGCATATTTTATTAAAACAGAGTGAGCCTTGCGTGGTTCTTGTTCCCGTCATTATGTGTTTTACACCCTGTTTTCAACGTACTTCCACCTCACTACGTTAATTTAAATTACTGTCACGGAGTTGCTCCTTTGCCTGACCGTGATATATCCCCTCTCGTAGTATCTTTGTTTGACTGCTATTGCTTCCCGCTCGTTGTAAGAGAGTTCCGGTCGGGAGTTCGGGTCGGAGAGTGGGGCTTGCCAGTCAGTTGGAACGCCTCTGGAGCGTACTCCGGACCTGCCAGTCGGGGAGTTGCAATGACGCACTAGTGCAGTCGGGCTGGAGCAGCAGATAGGCCTGCGTCGGCATGGCTCGCCCGGCCATTGCCCCCACACACCACTTGAGCCGGGACACGGGCTTGGTGGATCGTAGGTCGGTCGTCCAACCGGACGACGCGCTTTGGCTCACCGATCGTTCTTGAGTCGGCTGTGTGTGTGTGTGTGTGTGTGTGTGTGTGTGTGTGTGTGTGTGTGTGTGTGTGCGCGCGCGCGTATCGACTCCCAATTTGTCTTCGTGGGTTCTTAGTTACTGTTGTGTATTATTCAGGTCTTCGTGCAAGTGTTCGGTTCAAATGGCTCTGAGCACTATGCGACTTAACTTCTGAGGTCATCAGTCGCCTAGAATTTAGAACTAATTAAACCTAACTAACCTAAGGACATCACACACATCCATGCCCGAGACAGGATTCGAACCTGCGACCGTAGCGGCCGCTCGGTTCCAGACTGTAGCGCCTAGAACTGCACGGCCACTCCGGCCGGCTGCAAGTGTTTGTCAGGTTGTATGTGTACTTGGCGTTAATTCCATTGACGACGATTTTAGATGTTGTTGGCATTCTGAGGCAGTCGGGCGGTTGTTGCGAACGAGGGAAGTTATCTCCGTGCGGTGCAGTCGGCTGGGTCCATTGGCAGCCCCTGAGCAGTGACGGAGCGTGTGTGGAGCTGTGCGATCGCTACGAGCTACGTGGTTCACCGACCCGGGACGTCGAAGTTGAGTAGTGGCTTCCACTACCCAAGCCACGTCCTTTCATGTTGTGGTGGTTCGTTTCGTTGGTTTGCTGTTGGGGAGGTTTTCCTGTGAGCAACAGCGAGTATTTCTACTGAGACGCAATGCGGTGCACAGAGATTCATCAACACGATGAAGTACATAAATACCTTGATAAATATCTGTGACTTTCCCTTTTTGCCATAAAATAAAAAGCGACAGGTGAGCTATCACACATGGCGCAAACCTACCAAATGTACTTACATTTATCTGTTCAAGAGTTAAAGCCAAGTTCATTTCAGTAAATGCATACAAATCATGCAATTCGAAAGCAAATTATGGATAAAAAATTGAAAAATTTTTTGTATCTTATTTCTGATTTTGGGATGTTGAATTCAGAAGTGCAACCAGATTTCCTCTATCACGTCGCATTTCTGAGATGCAAAATAAAAATAAAATAGAATTTACTTTTATCCTTAATGCGAGGTGAACGTTATTAAAACCAAAGTATGATACATTGTATCAGAAAATTATCCAGACATTTAAATAAAACATCAAAATAACAAGACTTGCGCGGAAAACGGACTAACACTCAAATGCAAAAGCTTAGAGATGTACCCGTCTGTTGCTGGGTACGGGAACTATCAAAACAGACATTGGTCTCACCCCTAAATATCACATTAGGATACTTACGTGTGGGGATAATGTCAGTTTTGATAGTTCCCGTACCCAGCAACAGATGGCAATACGCATTCTAGGCTTTTACATTTGAGGGTTAGCCAGTTTTTCCGTGCATGTCTTAAATCATAATGTTGAACAAAATGTCACATAAAACTACTGAAAGAGAAACTATAATTGGAAATTCTAATGTGTTACGTAGTTTAATATTAATTTATTGGAGAAATGGGATTGGGAAGCTTTTCTTTTTACGATGTGCTAGCAGTTTCTGCAAACAAAATGTGACAGAAGCTCATCACTGGGGGTACTGGCGTCCCTGACAGCGATGTTCCGTGGTAATAATGTCTTGGAGGAAGCGTTCACCCCGTTCATTGCAACAATAACAAAGATCTACAGGAAAAAAATGAAAATGCGAATGTAACAAGTGTATTGGTTGCGACATTCTGCATCTCATCTTTTTGTAACTGCCCAGCAGTTCACTCATATAGAAACATATTCTCTTCCTTTCTGTTGCCCAAAACGCCCTTAACAGTAGGCTCCAACCATGTAAGTCGACGTTCGTAAGTGAAGCATCAGAGCTCTTATCGATCAAACCTTTTTTATGTGTCACCCGATAAACACTCTTCCTTTCAACTTTGCCTCCGTGACCCTGCGAGAAGAATAAAATATTTTGCGTCTACATCTTGTGGGGCGGCGGGTGGAATTAATTTTTTTATAAATGTAATGTAGAAACACTTCCCGGCCGATGCACCAATTGTGGGGCGGCGGTGGAATTTATTTTGTTAATATATAATGTAGAATGTAAAACCAGTTCCTATTATTTATGCTGTTGTTTTGCTGTTCTCAACACTGGCTCTCTAACTACAATATTGGCAACCAGAAAGTGATTAGCAAAACGTGAAGCCTGTAATTAGAATTCCTAGTGCCCACTTCATCTGAGAAATACACTTATAGCTACAGCTTATAGCTCTGAGGAATTAGGAGATTGTCTGGGATTTATAATCAAAAACGATCGTGAAAAAAAAAACAACAAATTTGCTATATTCTGAAAGTCACAGATGAAAAAAAAGAAAAAGCATCCACACAATCTGACTAACAGAGCAGTTCAGAGTCTAATGCGCTGATGCAACTATAACTGTCCAAATTAAATGTTTAAGTGAATGCTCGCCATAATTTGATGAATATGCTCATCAAACGCCACGCTAAATATGGTAGAATGTCTGTCCCGCGACGGCACGTGAAAAACGACATACGCAAACTGAAGATAGATAATTAAAGTCATCCCAGAATTAACACTTCACTCGAAAATGATTTCATGGTTACACGTATCCCGAGTAACTTAATACGGCATCCGAGGCTGTTTATAGCAATGATACCGACGCGACGCGACTCCCGACTCAGATGGTGTGTTTTTCAGCGTCTGGAGAGAACTGGGGCCTTGCTTCCTCGCGCAGCGTTCTTAATTATAAAGCCGCGGTGCGGACGGCTAAGGGAACGCCTGATCAAATCGGCTCTCCCGACTAGCCGCTGGGCTAGTAATGCACCACATTAAGTTATTGAATAAATCATAGCTTCTTTTGCTGATGGACGATGAAGCTCTCAATTTAAATGTGCATTCAGCACACAGGTAAGTAATCATAATAAAAGTTTGACGTGGCTAAGTTAAATTTTTGGGCGAGAGAATTAATTTAATTACACTGCACACAGTAGACGAGCTCTGAACTTGCCCTTTGGAGATACGCTATGGCTATAGTTTTATAGTTATTCAAATGAAACTTCTCACATCTTTATGGTTATAGCGGATCTCCATTCTACTTAAATATAAACATCCTAGCCTTATTTATTAGCCTACTTAATCTATCTTGCTTCCTTAATTTTTAAGACAAAAACCAGAAAATTATGAATTTCAACAAAAATTTTAATTTGTGAGATCCAAAGTACTGTTGCTATTAAATTATTATGGAAAAGGAATCTAAATATAAATTTTTAAGTCTCTAGCTCTTTTCCGTTGCGCCAATGATTTTTACAGAAAAACGTCCAAATTTCGAAAATGGTTTGAGTTATCGAACTGATATTCAACACACATTAATTTAGTTTTATTCCTGACTTGCTAGAACCGTTTCAGGTTATTTACTTGATTTTAAAAGTATTGCGCAACGTTTATGACGTCAGAGCTAGTTACAGCGGACTGGCTGGCACACAATGGAAAGACGGCGTGAGTAGGCTGCTTCCCTACAATCTACACGGATATTCAGCAGTCCGCCCTTTGATGCGTGGCAGATGGTACCCCGTACCACTTCTTGTTGGCTCCTTTCCTATACCACTCGCAAACAGAACGAGGGAGAAACGATTATCTATTTGCCTCTGTATGAGGCCTAATTGCTCTTATCTTCTTCCTTACGCGTAATGTATATAGACAACAAAATTGCTCTGCAGTCTGCTTCAAATGCTGCGTCCCTAAAATTCTCAATAGTGTTACTCGAAAAGAATGTCGTATTCCTCCAGCGATTTCTACTTGAGTTGGTTGGTTGGTTGGTTGGTTTTGGGGAAGGAGACCAGACAGCGAGGTCATCGGTCTCATCGGATTAGGGAAGGACGGGGAAGGAAGTCGGCCGTGCCCTTTGAAAGGAACCATCCCGGCATTTGCCTGGAGCGATTTAGGGAAATCACGGAAAACCTAAATCAGGATGGCCGAACGCGGGATTGAACCGTCGTCCTCCCGAATGCGAGTCCAGTGTCTAACCACTGCGCCACCTCGCTCCTACTTGAGTTCCCAAAGTATCTCCGTAATACCTGCGACATGTTCCAACCTATTAGTACTAATTCTAGAAGACCGTCTCTGAATTTCTTCGATGTCTTCCTTTAGTCCGACCTGGTACGGATCCCAGACACTCGAGCATTACTCAAGACTAGGTCACACTAGCGTCCTATATGCGGTTTCCTTTACATATAATTCAAATAACGAGGTTCACCATTCGCCTTTCCTACCACAATCCTCACATGATGGTTCCATTTCATATTACTTTGCAAACGTTACGCCCGGAGATTTAAAAGACGTAACTGTGTCAGGCAGGACACTACTAACGCTGTATCCGAACATTACAGGTTTGTTTTTCTTTCTAATCCTAGTTAACTTATATTTTTCTACATTTAGAGCTGTCTGCCATTCATCACACCAATTAGAAATTTTGTCTAAGTCATCTTGTATCCTCCTACGGTCACTCAACATCGACATTTTACCGTACATCACAGCATCATCAGCAAACAACTGCAGACTGCTGCCCACCCTTTCCGCTGAATCATTTATGTAAGTACAGAATAATTGCATTCCTATGAAGCTTCCCTGGAGCGCGCTTATCGGAAATCTATAAATACGGAATCAGCATGTTGCCCTTCATCCTGTGTTCGCAGTGTATAATGTGAGAAAATGGCAAGTTGAGTTTTGCCGAGCGATGCTTTCTAGAACCACGCTGCTTCGTGAACATAAGCTTCTCCGTTTCAAGAAAATTTATTGTATTCGAACTGAGAATAGCCGGCCGATGTGGCCGAGCGGTTCTAGGCACTACAGTCTGGAACCGCGCGACCGCTACGGTCGCAGGTTCGAATCCTGCCTCGGGCATGGATGTGTGTGATATCCTTAGGTTGGTTAGGTTTAAGTAGTTCTAAGTTGTAGGGGACTGATGACCTCAGAAGTTAAGTCCCAAAGTGGTCAGAGCCGTTTTTGAACTGAGAATATGTCCAAGGATTCTGCAGCGAAACGATGTTAGCGATATTGATCTGTACTTTTCTGGGTCCGTTCTTTTGCCCTCCTTATACGCAGGAGGCACCTACGCTTTCTTTTTCAGCCGTTTGGGACTCTGTGCTACGCGAGAGATCCACGATACATGCAAGCTAAGTAAGGGGTCAATGCCGTGGAGTACTCTTCGAAAATCTGTATTAGTATTCCAACCAGACCTGATGACTTACTTGTTTTCAACTCCTTCAGTTGTTTCGCTACGTCAGGAATGCTTATTACTACGTCGTCAAAATACGGGAGCCTGTTCGATGGTCAAACTACGCTACATTTGTACAATTCTCCTGTGTAAACGATCTCTTGATCGTGAAATGTAAAACTTCATCTTTCGTTTCTCTGTTTTCAACTGCCATACCAGACTGGTCAATAGGTGACTGGAGGGAAGTATTTGACCTTAACGATTGTACAAAAATGGCTCTGAGCACTATGGGACTTAACTTCTGAGGTCATCAGTCCCCTAGAACTTAGAACTACTTAAACCTAACTAATCTAAGGACATCACACACATCCATACCCGAGGCAGGATTCGAACCTACTACCGTAGCGGTCGCGCGGTTCCAGACTGTAGCGCCTAGCTCGGCCACCCCGATCGGCCAACGATTTTACACAGGACGAGGATTTCCTCAGGTTCTCTGGCAGATTTTTCGCTAAGGTATGACGGTGGTAGCTGTTATATGCTTCGTGAGTAGATCCTTTCACAGACGCACGAATTTCTACTAACTTTTGCTTGTCACCAGTTTCGGGTTCTCTTTTGAACAGAGTGTGCGACAACCTCTGCTTCCCCAGCAGTTTCCGAATCTTGTTCTTAAACCATGGTGGGTCTTTTCCGTCCTTAATCCACTTACTAAGTATTGTCAGACCACGATTTGGAATCTGCTTAAACTTTGCCCATAATTCCTCTACTCCATGTTATTGGAACTAAGTGGAATCAATTTATAGTCTAAGAGAAATGCTAAAATTTGCGTATCGGCTCTTTCTTGTAGAAATACTCTGCTGGTCCTCTTAACTGGTTTATTACCTTTCGTAACATGGTTGCTATGATGACATCATGATCGCTAATACCGGTTTCTATACCGACGTTGTCGATGAGGTGTGGCCTCTTTGTAGCTACGAGGTCTCAGCAGATACTGCCACTGTGCGTGGGCTGCCGGACTAGATAATTTTCAGAAAATGTGTTCAAAAGTGCTGCATGCTGTCTGTCTATACCCCCCCCTGCGGGTCCGGGGTAAGAATAGGCCCGAGGTATTCCTGCCTGTCGTAAGAGGCGACTAAAAGGAGTTTCAACCGTTTCGGCCTTCCATGTGATGGTCCCCCTTGGGGTTTGACCTCCATTTTTCAAAATTCTACAGAAGTACGAGCCTTTTGGGGAAGGACACCTTATGTGGTGCACCACTGGTCCTAAGTGCACTAAGACCTTGGCACTCAGCATTGCACCAGCGTTGTAACCATACCCACTATTCCTCAAATTGGGCCTAAACGCCTGATGGGTTGTCCAAGTTACGCCCATAGTGCATCTCCATCTGCACCAGCGATCATGATGGACTTTCCATGGCACCAGAAATCCAGCACGGTAGCCAGCCCGTTGTGGTGGGGTCGTCATGTACCCTCTAGGTTGTAGCCCCCTGACAACACAGGGATCGTACTGCCGATACCTGAGCTGCACCCTCCCCACGTCGGCCAAGGAGTAGATGCCCGTCTCCTTGGGGCATCAGGACTCCCGGCAATGGTCATCCTGCCAGGTGGCCCTTGCTGCGGCTGGGTGGCGCCCGTGGGGAGAGCCCCTGGTCGGAGTGGGTGGTATCGGGGCGGACGTTTCGCAGATGAAACGTCGACACGTATCAGGTCGCTCTGCGGCCGAGTCTTTCAAAAGAAAAGGTACCGTTTGTAGCTCTGGTTCTCCTGCCCTTTCCGCCTTGGCCACTCCATGGGAGGAGGGACAGGCCCGCCGGCTTGGGGCGAAGTACTTCCCCCGCTATTTGGTCTGTTCTCGAACCGATGGGGTGACATTCGCCACCTCCAAGCCCATGTTCTTTGTTCAGCACATTGAGGACATCTTCGGGGAAATCGAGGCTCTCAGCAAGATGCGTTCAGGGTCCGTTCTTATCAAGACCACCTTCGCCACACAGTCGGCGGCGCTCCAGGCGTGCGACCGCCTAGGGGACATCCCAGTATCCATTGTCCACATCTGGCACTAAATAGAACGCAGGGGGTTATTTTTCATCGTGACCTCCTGCTACAATCTGATGAGGAGCTCAGGGCCAACCTGGAGCGCCGAGGCGTGCATTTCGTCCGGCGAGTCCAGCGCGGCTCCAAAGACCGTCGCATCGACACCGGGGCCTTTATCCTCGCCTTCGAGGGGGACGTTCTCCCGGAGAAGGTAAAGGTGATGTGCTACCGGTGTGACGTGCGACCTTACGTCCCGCCTCCTATGCGCTGTTTTAGGTGTTTGCGCTTTGGGCACATGTTGTCACGGTGTGAGGCTGAGCCCCTTTGTGGCGATTGTGGACGTCCTCTTCGTGAGGAACATACATGCACCCCACCACCTCGGTGCATTAATTGTCCTGGCGTCCACTCGCCTAGATCCTCAGACTGCCCCACATATCAGAAGGAGAAGAAGATACAAGAAATCAAAACTTTGGATCGGCTCTGTTATTCTGAGGCCAGGAAGAAGTATGACCGCCTCCATCCCGTGCCATTGACCACTTCGTTTGCCTCAGTTGTGTCCACTCCTTCCGCAGTATCCTCACCCCTATCCTGTCCTCCCTCCGCCTCCTCCGCCCATCAGGGGGCTCTGCCTCCGCCTCCCAAATCCCTCCCTTCCAAATCCTCCTCCCCCATGGCCCCCACCCCCTCTGCCCCAGGGGCCACCCTTCCTCCTCCTCGTGCCCCCACGCCACCTGAGAAGCGATCCTCTTCTCAGGCGTCCATCGGGGAAACGTTCTGGACCCCAGCTTCCGAGGTCCGGCGTTCCAAAACGGACCCTGCACGTGAGGACCTTCTTCGGGTCCAGCCCTGTGCCTCCTCGGCCTTCCAAGAAGGCCTCCAAGAAGAAGTCTCTATCCCCCTCTCCACCCCGGCGCGTTTCGTCTGACGCTCCATCCGTGTGTCGCTGCTCCCGGCCGTCCTCAGTTTCGCCGGGACGCTCTGCTGCCAGGCGCTCAGCTGGCCTTTCGTCGGCAAACGATGCTGCCCCTACTACACAACCAGGGACAGCGGCCGTAGCTGGCGACGAGTCGATGGAACCGGATCCGCCTCCCGTCGGTTGTAGCGTTGTTCCCTCGCAACCTGGCCCTTCGCGGCCGTCGAGGTGACCAGCTCTTCCCCCGTCTCGTTCGCCCAACTTTTTGACTAGCGATGGCGTTGTTTCATTGGAACATAAGAGGTAATCGATCTAATCGGGAGGAATTACAACTGCTCCTCCGCCTGCACTGTCCGCTCGTCCTTGGTCTCCAGGAAACCAAGTTGCGCCCGACTGACCGTATTGCCTTTACCCACTATACCTCGGAGCGGTATGACCTCACCCCTGTGGACGGTGTCCCAGCTCATGGTGGGGTCATGTTGCTCGTTCGGGACGATGTCTATTACCATCCCATCCCATTGACCACCCCACTCCAAGCAATAGCTGTCCGCATTTCTCTTTCTGCTTTTACTTTTTCAGTTTGTACCATCTACACTCCACCGTCATCTGCTGTTAGTCGGGCTGACATGATGCACCTGATCGTTCAGCTTCCCCCGCCGTTTTTATTGTTTGGCGACTTCAATGCCCATCATCCCCTTTGGGGCTCTCCTGCATCCTGTCAAAGAGGCTCACTCTTGGCGGATGTCTTCAACCATCTCAATCTTGTCTGCCTCAATACTGGCGCCCCGACATTCCTCTCGGACTCTACTCATACCTACTCCCACTTGGACCTCTCGATCTGTTCTACCACTCTTGCCACTCTGACACCTATTCGAGCGACCACTTCCTCTGTGTCGTTCGTCTCCTGCACCACACCCCATCCCCATGTCCTTCGAGCTGGAACATACTGAAAGCTGACTGGGGACTTTACTCCTCCCTGGCGACCTTTCCGGACCACGATTTTCCCAGTTGTGACAGTCAGGTCGAATACCTCACGGCTGTTATCATCAATGCTGCCGAACGTTCAATTCCTCGTACTACTTCTTCTTCACGTCGCGTTTCCGTCCCCTGGTGGAACGAGGCTTGTAGGGACGCTATCCGTGCTCGACGACGTGCTTTACGCACTTTTCGCCGCCATCCTACGTTGGCGAATTGTATTGAATACAAACGACTCCGAGCGCAATGCCGTAGAGTCATCAAAGACAGCAAAAAAGCTTGTTGGGCCTCTTTCACCAGCTCCTTTAACAGTTTTACTCCCTCTTCCGTCGTTTAGGGTAGCCTGCGCCGGCTGTCGGGCATTAAGGCCCACTCCTCGGTACCTGGCCTGACCTCAGGTAATGAGGTTGATCCTGTGGCTGTCTCCAACGCCTTTGGCCGCTTTTTCGCGGAGGTTTCAAGCTCCGCCCATTACCATCCTGCCTTCCTTCCCAGGAAAGAGGCAGAAGAGGCTCGGCGACCTTCCTTCCACTCGCTGAATCTGGAAACTTATAATGCCCCCTTTACTATGCGGGAACTCGAACGTGCGCTTGCACTGTCCCGGTCCTCTGCTCCGGGGCCAGATGCCATTCACGTTCAGATGCTGGCACACCGTTCTCCGGCGGGCAAAAGCTTCCTTCTTCGTACCTACAATCGCGTCTGGACCGAAGGTCAAGTCCCCATGCGTTGGCGTGACGCCGTTGTTGTTCCTATACCCAAACCCGGGAAGGATAGACACCTTCCTTCTAGTTACCGCCCCATTTCTCTTACAAGCTGTGTCTGTAAGGTGATGGAGCGCATGGTTAATGCTCGGTTAGTCTGGATTCTTGAATCTCGACGGCTACTTACTAATGTCCAATGCGGCTTTCGTCGCCGCCATTCCGCTGTTGACCACCTTGTGACCTTGTCGACATTCATCATGAACAATTTTTTGCGAAGGCGCCAAACGGTAGCCGTGTTCTTCGACTTGGAGAAGGCTTATGATACCTGTTGGAGAGGAGGTATCCTCCGCACTATGCACAGGTGGGGCCTACGCGGTCGCCTGCCCCTTTTTATTGATTCCTTTTTAACGGATCGAAAGTTTAGGGTACGTGTGGGTTCCGTATTGTCCGACGTCTTCCTCCAGGAGAACGGAGTGCCTCAGGGCTCCGTCTTGAGCGTAGCCCTTTTTGCCATCGCGATCAATCCAATTATGGATTGCATTCCACCTAATGTCTCAGGCTCTCTCTTTGTCGATGACTTCGCGATCTACTGCAGTGCCCAGAGAACATGCCTCCTGGAGCGCTGCCTTCAGCGTTGTCTAGACAGCCTCTACTCATGGAGCGTGGCAAATGGCTTCCGGTTCTCTGAAGAGAAGACGGCTTGTATCAACTTTTGGCGATATAAAGCGTTCCTTCCGCCATCCTTACATCTCGGTCGCGTTGTTCTCCCATTCGTGGACACAACTAAGTTTCTAGGGCTCACGTTGGACAGGAAACTGTGTTGGTCTCCACATGTCTCTTATTTGGCGGCCCGTTGTACACGTTCCCTTAATGTCCTCAGAGTTCTTAGCGGTTCATCTTGGGGAGCGGATCGCACTGTCCTGCTTCGCTTGTATCGGTCCATAGTCCGATCGAAGCTGGATTATGGGAGCTTCGTCTACTCGTCCGCTCGGCCATCCCTCTTACGCCGTCTCAACTCCATCCACCATCGGGGGATACGTCTTGCGACCGGAGCCTTCTACACTAGTCCTGTCGAGAGTCTTTACGCTGAAGCTGCCGAGTTACCATTGACCTACCGGCGCGACGTACTGCTGTGTCGGTATGCCTGCCGGCTGTTGTCTATGCCCGACCACCCCTCTTACAAGTCCTTCTTCGCCGATTCTCTCGACCGTCAGTACGGGTTGTATGTGTCTGCCCTGCTGCCCCCCGGAGTCCGCTTCCGTCGCCTGCTTCGACAATTGGATTTTGCCCTCCCTACCACCTTCAGAGAGGGTGAGAGCCCGACACCACCTTGGCTCCAGGCTCCGGTTCATATTTATCTCGACCTCAGCTCACTCCCGAAGGAGGGTACTCCGGCTGCAGTGCATTGCTCACGGTTTGTCGAACTTCGTGCTCGACTTGCCGGTCACACCTTTATTTACACCGATGGCTCCAAAACTGACGATGGTGTCGGCTGTGCCTTTGTCATCGGGGCCGCCACCTTTAAATACCGGCTCCTCGACCAATGTTCCAGCTTTACGGCCGAGCTTTTTGCTCTCCATCAGGCCGTTCAGTATGCCCGCCGCCACCGCCATTCATCGTATGTACTCTGCTCTGACTCACTCAGTGCTCTTCAGAGCCTTGGAGCTCCCTATCCGGTCCATCCCTTGATTCAACGGATACAGCAGTCCCTCCATTCTTTCGCTGATAATGGTGGTTCTGTCAGCTTTCTGTGGGTTCCCGGACATGTAGGAGTGCCTGGGAATGAGGCTGCGGATGCTGCAGCCAAGGCTGCAGTCCTCCTGCCTCGGCCAGCCTCCCATTGTGTCCCGTCATCTGACGTTCGTGGGGATGTATGTAAGAGGCTTGTGTCGTTGTGGTGGGATGCTTGGTCATCCCTCCAAGGAAACAAGCTCCGGGCAGTAAAACCGCTCCCAATTGCTTGGACAACATCCTCCCGACCATCTCGGCGCGAGGAGGTCCTTCTGACCAGGTTGCGGATTGGGCATTGCCGGTTTAGCCACCGCTACCTGCTCTCCGGTGACCCAGCCCCGCAGTGCCCTTGTGGTCAGGCATTAACAGTGCGCCATGTTTTATTGTCGTGTCCCCGTTTTAGTCAATTTCGTGTTGTCCTGTCCCTGCCATCTCCTTTACCGGATGTTTTAGCTGATGACGCTCGAGCAGCTGCTCGTATTCTGCGTTTTATAACTTTAACTGGCTTGTTTCAAGACATTTAACCTTTTTACTTATTTTATCTGCATCTTCGTCAGGTCCTTCTGGTGTCCCCCCCATCCCCTTTTTACCAGATTCCATGTGCTCTCACAACAGTGACTGGGCGCTAATGACCTCAGCAGTTGAGCGCCCTTAAACCCAAAAAAAAAAAAAAGTCTGTCTATACCCCCAGCAATGAATCCACAGGCATCCCAGTCTATACTCGGTAGGTTAAAGTCGGCTCCAACTAGCACTGTCTGATCCATGTATTTACGCTTTGCTGACCAGACATTCTTTGAATGACACTAGAACTGCACAGCGGAATCGAATGGCCAGTAAAAACATCCAACAAGGTTTCACCTTTCCTGTTATAGGTGACAATGTAACTACACTGTTACACTCAACTTCGACCTCGATAGAGACAATATTTTTGTAAACTGGAATGAACGTTCTCCCTCGTACGGCCTCTAATCCGTCTTTCCAATATACGTTCCATGACTCATTAAAAATCTCAGAGGTTTCCAATTCGTGTTTCAGCCAACTCTAGGCCCCGAGAGTAATTTGAGCACGATAACGTTCCTAGAGGGTGGTATTCTTGGGAACTTTGTTAATATTACTTCGACAATTCACTGACAAAATTTTGAAGTGTCTTTACTCTGAGCGCGATCAGACTTCCCTTACTGTGCATCAACTGGTGACTGTTCGTCAGAGTGCCTCAAATTACCGTCTAGCCTAAAAAACGTCATGTGCACTCCCCAAGTACTCTGCTACCCGAGTTGCTGCCACCTTTGTGAAGTGGTGAAGTGCACCCTGATCTGTCAAGGGCTGGTGTGTCCTACAAATCCCCAACCGATAACACAGGTATAGAAATCTGAAGCCAAGACCGTCACAGAGTCGAGGAAACCTTTGGTTGAGATTCTCCACTCGGCTACAAACTAAAGGACCCCGATCAACTCTGGGAACAATGCTGCAAACTGCGAGCTCTGCTTGCACCCTGCGTGTGAGGCCAGCATCTTTCACCACTTCCGCCAGCCTCAGAACCCAAGTGACAGGTGTCGTTGGTGTCGACGTGAGCCACAACTTGCAGACAACTGCACCCTGCACGCTCGACAGCCCCAGAAAAGGCCACCTCCACATCTCGTACGAGGTCCCCCGGTAGACATACCAAGTGAACATAACTTTCATTCCTGCCCCGAACGTTTTCTGCCTAATGTGCTCCATAATGCTCCTAACATTGGAGCTCCCGATAACTAGTAAACCCCTGTGTGCCTGCTCGGGCTCTGCTGAAGGAGCAGCCACCCGTTCACTCACGGGGTGGCTGGGCGAGGGCAGATGAGCAACTTTCCCATTTGCCCTCTGCCTCAAGCAACGCAAACGCGTCACCACCCACCACTCACTCTGCGGTATGGGCGGATCCACCGCGTCCGGCACGCTAAATCCGTCGGCACACGGACCGTGCATCCGAACGTTGAGCGTTCAGCGTGCCGAGTTTCTGACGTCATAGCGTGGAATAGCACGTTCGGGAGTCTTTCCGAACGTGCAGAGCAATATCTGGCATGTCAGATATTCTGAGCGTGCGTCTGAGCGTTGACCAATGAGATGGCACAACGCCGCCTACGTCACAAGCACGCCGTCTCCCTTCAGAACAGAGTTGTGAGGCGCCATATTGGCATTCATTTCAAGCCTATATGTACATATGCCGTTCCGAGCACCAGCAAATTGAGAATCACTGCAAAACCCGTTGTTAACTGCGTTATTCGTTCCAATAAAATAAAGAGAAACATCATATTCGAGGCAAAAGAATTATTGTAACTTGCGTATTATGAGAGTAGGCTATTTGAAGGCAGCGACACACTGAAGATCCACCAAAAACGCATTGTTCAAGGTACAATTTGTTATAATTAAATTTCAGTTAATAAGGTGTCTACGATTAAGGTTTTGAGCATGGGTAACATAATGTGATTAGAGGCTCTACATGTGTTGACGGTTTAGCGTAATGAGTAGCGTCACTATCCCACAACAAGAATTTTATTGACGGCGATGCTTCATTACTTGACACTTTCAATTATTTTCCCTTAAGATTCGCGTTTTTATTAGGTTTTGATACTTTATTACTAGTTTCATACAAATATATACTACAATATTTGATGTTATGTAAATATAAGTGCACCTTTTTTTGAGGAGTGACTTTGTTCGATTGGCTTTATCTACAGGAAACTTTGCGCTACTTGTATAAAGATATTTTGCTCCTTCTTCTTTTACGCTTCGTAATTCACATGTTGCAAAGATTCTGCTACTGTGTAGGAACAGTTATCAAGTGAGACTGACCTTCTGATTTTTCTAAAATGTGGGAATGATGAAATAATGTTCATCTTATGCGGAGAAGCATTCCAAATTTGTACCGCACTGTTTGTAATGGAACTTTTATGAGCCTGTGTCCTTATTGATTGGACATGGTACTTTCCTTTTCGTGGACGAAGGAGGAAATGTGCGTTTTAATAGAGCTATCGTGGGAATTTTACGCTCGCCCGTTGAGTAATCAGTGTGATTTACGAACTAGAAACATCCCTCAACTGACGCTGGAGTGCGTTGCGATCGCGTTTACCACGTTGTGGCCCACGTACCGTATGCACAAGTCGCATCGTTCCTGAGCGTTCAGCAGCACGTTGAACTCGGCACGCTCAACGTTAGCGTTCGACAGCACGGTCCGTGTGCCCACGCCTTAAGAGGTGCATCGGTAGCAGAGCCCGTTGCTGAAACAAGCGACACCCGAGGCGTCCCATGCGACGCGACAGATTCTCCGCCACCGCTGCACCCCGAGGCAGCAGCTTGAAGGTGACTGACCTTAGCCAAAGGGGCGTTCATTTGTTCGCGAACTGCTGCAAGGTCAACCTGCGTCCGCACACAGCATGCACGGGTCATACTCATCCTAGCAACAATAGCCGAAGAAGTAAACTGTAAAAGCAGACAAATCCCAGATACGCAACTTGCTACCCTTCTGATGTGTCACCAAAGAACGATGGTGCTTTAATGAGCTATGTAGTTAGCCGTTCAGCAGAAATGAAACCTGCGCTACAGGCGGCCCGAATTTACCCTTACAAAATGCGTGTTTACACCTCTCAAAAGGAAACACGTACGAAATTTTAGAAATATATTACGAGTAAAAGACATAAAAACAGTTATTAAACTAGCAACTCTGTAGACGTGTATCAGCCGGGAGCTGGCGCCTGTTTATCAAGAGCCTTTGCATTTTTTTTCACCGCACCTAACTTAATTTGAGCGAAGGAACTACGATTGATTTTACTTGGCAGGTGACGGTTTGTTGTTAACACTCTCGTTTCCTACAATATGCATTTGTTTCATAGGTCGTTCCTTAACGTTATAGTAGCATTTGATGCTTCATCTCAACCACAAACACAGAAATCGACACTGTTTTGTGACACCAGCCTGTAAATCTGTAATTAAGGCAACAACTTTAAAATCACAGCGTACCATCCACTTGTGGTCCTCCTATTTAATTCCCTCCCGTTGCAGGAGTACAATATTATGTCCATCCTTCTTAACCACTGAACGTGGCAAAAGTGCTGACGGAGGTTTATGGCCATTTACATTTCGAATGTAAACTATGTGAACAAAAGTATCCGGACACTCACAAAAACATATTTATTTCATATTAGGTGCATTGTGCTGACACCTTCTGCCAGCCGCCCTATATCAGCGACCTCAGTAGTCATTAGACATCGTGAGAGAGCAGAATGGGGCGCCCCGCGGAACTCACAGACTTCGAACTTGGTCAGATGGTTGGGTGTCACTTGTGTCATACGTCTGTAGACGAGATTCCCACACTCCTAAACATCCCTAGGTCCACTGTTTCCGATGTGATAGTGAAGTGGAAACGTGGAGGGACACGTACAGCAGTAAAGCGCACAGGCCAGCCTCGTCTGTTGACTGACGGAGACCGCCGATAGTTGAAGAAGGTCGTAATGTGTAATAGGTAGACGTCTATCCAGACCATCACACAGGAATTCCAAACTGCGTTAGGATCCACTGCAAGTACTATGACAGTTAGGTGGGAGGTGAGAGAACTTGGATTTCATGGTCGAGCGGCTGCTCATAAGCCACACATCACGCCGGTAAATGCAAAAGACCCCTCGCTTGGTGTAGGGAGCGTAAACATTGGACGACTGAACAGTGGAAAAACGTTGTGTGGAGTTACGAATCACGGCACACAATGTGACAATCCGATGTCAGCGTGTGGGTATGGCGAATGCCCAGTGAGCGTCATCTGCTAGCGTGTGTAGCGCCAACAGTAAAATTCGGAGGCGGTGGTGTTATAGTGTGGTCGGGTTTTTCATGGAGGGGGCTTGCACCCCTAATTCTTTTGCGCGGCAATATGACAGCACAGGCCTAGATTGATATTTTAAGCATCTTCATGCTTCCCACTGTTGAAGAGTAATTCGGGGATGGCGAATGCATCTTTCAACACAATCGAGCACCTGTTCATAATGCACGGCTTATGGCGGGGGGGGGGGGGGTTACACGACAGTAACACAGTAACATCCCTGTAATGGACTGGCCTGCACAGAGTCCTGACCTATAGAACACCTTTGGGAAGTTTTGGAACGCCGACTCCGTGCCAGGCCTCAACCACCGAAATCGATACGTCTCCTCAGTGCAGCACTCTGTGAAGAATGGCCTACCATTCCCCAAGTAACCTTCCAGCACCTAATTGAACGTGTGCCTGCGAGAGTGGAAGGTGTCATCAAGGCTAAGGGTAGCCCAACACCATACTGAATTCCAGCATTACCGATGGAGGGCGCCACGAAATTGTAAGTCATTTTCAGCCAGGTGTCCGGATACTTTTGATCACATAGTGTATAATAAAATAAAATAAAGTCACGGAGAAGGTAAAAAAATATTCTATATAAGTTTAAATATTTCGAAAAATATCTGTGTTCTTACATTAAGGATATATTTTGATTCTACAAACAAAAATTTATAGGAACAGATATATCACACACCATATGCAAAACGGCTGTTAACCACTGATTATTAAGGTGCCTGTGAGAGGTGTGTACAAAATCAGCGATACTTTTGAAAGTCAGCCGACCGCGGTGGTCTAGCGGTTCTAGGCGCGCAGTCCGGAATCGCGCAACTGCTACGGTCGCAGGTTCGAATCCTGCCTCGGGCATGGATGTGTGTGATGCCCTTAGGTTAGTTAGGTTTAAGTAGTTCTAAGTTCTAGGGGACTGATTACCACAGATGTTAAGTCCCATAGTGCTCAGAACCATTTGAAAGTCATCTGTCTGTACAATAAATGTACCTGAGTAGTCATAAAGTTTTAATTGTTCCCTCGAAAAAATGAGTTTATATAATTCGTGTTTTGCTTCTTTGGAGCTACGCGTCTGCAGTCCTGGTACACAAGCGAATCCTCGCGTCACAGTACCGTTGTACGCCGTCACAGCAGCCGAAATGAAATGGCGCAGCCATCTGATAAAGCGGAGTAGCGCGCGATCATTCGATTTCTTCATTTCAGGAGGAAGAATGACTAAAGACACCATCATTAATTGGAGGGAGTATCCAGCAAAAACTCACGATCATATGACACAGCGCACAGGTGGCGCACACGTTCGAATGAATGTGCTCGAGCAAAAGTGAATGATGAAGAACAAAGTGGCAGTCTATCGCTCTGTGAAGAGCCAGAGGTTGCAAGAGGAAGTCCTGATTCCCAAGACCAGCGTATCACACTCCAGGGAATAGTGTAAAACGTGAAAATCGGCCGTAGATCAGTTTTCAACTTTTGACGCACATTTTGATCGTAATAAATGTTGCCGACTACTCAAACACATCCAAAACGTCCACGGAACTGGTGCGAAAGGTAAATGCAGAGCTGTGTCTCTAGCTGCTTAATCATCGTGGGCGAGAGCTTGGTGCAGAAACAGGAACGGCAAAAAGTGCATTCACCTCCACCTAAAGAGACGAAGATCCAATCATCATCGGATAACGTGATGCTGTGTGGTTTTTGGCAAAGCCAAGGTGTGAGGCTGACAGATCTCCTGACGAGAGGCCGTCAACACGAAACATCGCAGGTAGCTGTACAACATCTCAGTTTTTCTACGCAGTGCACAGTCAAACATTACGTTCCCTTGGGTTGTCAAATTTTACGTCACCGCCCTTATTATTCTCACTTGGCGCTCAGTGGCGCCTTCTTCCTTCCCGAGATCAAGAAGCGATTGTGTTTCAGGGATTTACAAAAGTTTAAGGAGGTGATTCATGAAGAGTCAAAAACGAATTCAAAAGTCGGAAAGTCTCCGACAAGTCACTGGAAAAATGTACGTATTGTAATGGTTCAAATGGCTCTAAGCACTATGGGACTTAACATCTGAGGTCATCAGTCCCCTAGAACTTAGAACTACTTAAACCTAGCTAACCTAAGGACATCACACACATCCATGCCCGAGGCAGGATTCGAACCTGCGACCGTAGCAGCCGCGTGTTTCTGGACTGAAGCGCCTAGAACCGCTTGTCCACAGCGGCCGGCGTGTCGTATTGGAGGATGATTGTGCAGTGGAGGACTGCAACATTCCACAAGTATTGTCGGAGCAGTTTCATGTTTTGTGTAGATATTTAAAAGTTCCGAACTACCCAACGCAATGATCTTCAGAATCTGCAGGGCTCATATCTACATCAACGTCTACATATTTAATCCGCGAGGCACCGTAATGGTGCTCATCGTATGGTACCACGTGTCACAACTAGTCATTCCCTTTCCAGTTTCATGACTGTATATATGCTTCCGTAGCAGCCCCAGTTTCTTTTATCTTCGTGGTCTTTACGCGAAATTTTCTTTAGCGGCAGTAGAATCGTTCTGTCGTAAGCTTCAAATGCCGGTTCTCTAAATTTTCTCAATAGAATATCGTGTTCCCTTCAGGGATTTCCATTTGAGTTCACAAAGTGCGTATCTCCGTAATATCTGCATGTTCATCAAACCTACCGGTAACAAATCTAGCGGATCCAAAAACTCGAACAGTACTCAAGAATGGGTCGCCCAAGTCTTATACACATAGCCTTCTTTACACACTTTTCTAAAATTCTCCCTATAAACGTAAGTCGGCCGTTCTCTTTCCGTAATACCGTCGACAGATACTCGTTCCGTTTCAAAACGCTTTGCAAACTTTACGCCTAGGTATTTAATCGATACGACTGTGTAAAGCAGCACACCGGAAATCTTGAATTCAAACATTACAGGATTATTTTTTCTACTCATCCGCGTTAACTTACATTTCACTACATTCATAGCAAGCTGCAATTCACCACACCACCGAGAAATTTTCTGTAAGCCATCTTGTATCCTCCTACGGACACTCAAAAACAATACCTCCCCGTACACCACAGCATCACCAGCAAACAGCCACAAATTACTGCTCATCCTATCCGTCAGATCATTCATATACGTACATAGAGAACAACAATGGTTCAAATGGCTCTGAGCACTATGGGACTTAACTGCTGAGGTCGTCAGTCCCCTAGAACTTAGAACTACTTAAACCTAATTAACCCAAGGACATCACACACATCCATTCCCGAGGCAGGATTCGAACCTGCGACCGTAGCGGTAGCGCGGTTCCAGACTGTAGCGCCTAGAACCGCTCGGCCACTCCGACCGGCAACAACAATGGTCCTATCAAAATTTCCTGTGACACTCCTGTCGACATTCTTGTCTCTGATGAACGGCCACTCCGACCGGCAACAACAATGGTCCTATCAAAATTTCCTGTGACACTCCTGTCGACATTCTTGTCTCTGATGAACACCGGCCGTCAATGAAAACGTTATGGGTTCTTTTACATAAGAAGTCTTCGTGCCATTCACGTATCTGGGAGCTTAATCTGTATGCTCGGATCTTCGTTGACAGTCTGCAGTGGGGCACCGTATAAAACTCTTTCCGCTTAAGGGCAAACCTCACGCTGTACCAGTGTCATGTAACATTGGGGGTAATGTACCGGTGACGAAAGTTATGGAATCGCGGTATGCGCCTATGTAGATGGTGGTAGTATCGTATACGCGAGGTATAAAAGGGCAGTGCATTGGCGGAGCCGTCATTTGTTTCCGAGCTGATTATGGCCGCAAGACGGGAATTAACAGACGTTTAACGCAGAATGGTTGCGGGAGCTGCCGGCCGGAGTGGCCGTGCGGTTCTAGGCGCTACAGTCTGGAGCCGACCGGCCGCTACGGTCGCAGGTTCGAATCCAGCCTCGGGCATTGATGTGTGTGATATCCTTAGGATAGGTAGGTTTAATTAGTTCTAAGTTCTAGGCGACTGATGACCTCAGAATTTAAGTCGCATAGTGCTCAGAGCCATTTGTAGGTGGAGCTACATATATGGGACATGGGCAATCGTCAGGGAATTCAATATCCCGATACCCACAGTGTCAAGAGTGTGCCAACAATACCAAATTCCAGGCATTACCTCTCATCATGGACAACGCAATAGCCGTCGGCCTTCACTTAACGATCGAGAGCAGCGGCGTTTGCATAGAGTAATCAGTGCTAACAGAAAAGCAACTCTGCTTGAAATACCCGCAGCAATCAATGTGGGACGTACGGCGAATGTATCCGTTAGGACAGTGCGGCGAAATCTGGCATTAATGGTCTGTGGCAGCAGAAGACTGAGGCGAGTGGCTTTGCTAACAGCACGACATTGCGTGCAGCCCATCTATTGGGTTTGTGACCGTATCGGTTGGGCCGTAGACGACTGGAAAACCGTGACCTGGTCAGAGGAGTCCCGATTTCAGTTGGTAACAGCTGATGGTAGGATTCGACTGTTGCGCAGACCTTACGAAGAGTTGTCATCAAGGCATTTTCCAAGCTGGAGGTGGCTCCATAATGGTGTAGGCTGTGTTTATATAGATGGACCGGGTCCTCTGGTCTATCTGATTGGATCATTGACTGGAAACAGTTACGTTCAGCTACTTGGAGACCATTTGAAGCCATTCATGGGCTTCATGTTCTCAAATAAGGATAAGGATGACATTTATGTGGATGGCGATGCGCCAAGTCAGCGGGTCAGAATTCTTGGTTTGAAGAAAACTGTGGACGATTCTAACACCCGACATGAATCCCATCGAACATTTGTGACATTTCATGCACAAACTCCTGCACCGGCAACACTTACGCAATTGTGAACAGCTATGGAGACGTCACGGCTCAATGGTTCTGCAGAGGACTTCCAATGGCGACAAAAATTCTATACCGCGAATCTGAATCCACACTCCACAGACACATCTAAACCGAAAGCCGACACCTTCGTCTGTTGAGCAACAGAAAACGAGTGTGTGCGCCGGATGGGACGGCGGCAAGGAATTCCTACCTGACACCGTGCCCGGAAGCCGGCGGGAGCTTAGCTTGATGTGTTGCGGTGCGTTAGCGCTCTCCGGCGCTTTCAGCCACGGCCGGCATTAAAAGTCCATTACACGGCAGGCACCTCGCGGCTGTTTATACGCACCGCTGCTCCCATCCAGCTTGCGAGTAGCTGTCGCAAGAAGAGCCACCCACTGGATCAGCGCGGCCTAGGTGCTTACTCTCCTTGTCTGCAGCACACCTCGCACAGACTGCAAGGAAAGTGCAGTGCGGCAAAAGCGGGCACTTCCCACGGCCGTGGAGAATACACGGGAGCTGATAACTGTTTCTTTTGGTTCTGCATTAAGGTGTCAAGTAGCCTTTTCTAGCGATACAAATGTACTGAGAAGTACATTTGCCTATCGAAGAGCAAAAGACAAACACATTACTACATCTACATTCCGGTGAATGTGGGAGAGTACCTCTATCATTTTGTCCCTTTCCTGTTTCATTTGCAAATGTCCCCTGGAGAGAACGACTATACATAAACTTCTATATGAGCTCTAAGTTCTCTGATTTTCTGGTCGTTGTCATTTCGCGAGATATTTGTTGTAGAAAGTAATACATTGACATAATGGAGTTTGTTGCACAGTGAATACCGAATAAATGCTGCCGAACTCATATTCCACCATTTCAATACCTCGCTGATATGCTGATTAAAATTTCATCACCGAGCGAGGTGGCGTAGTGGTTAGACACTGGACTCGCATTCGGGAGGACGACAGTTCAATCCCGCGTCCGGCCATCCTGATTTGGGTTTTCCGTGATTTCCCTAAATCGCTCCAGGCAAATGCCGGGATGGTTCCTTTGAAAGGGCACGGCCGACTTCCTTCCCTAATCCGATGAGACCGATGACCTCCCTGCCTGGTCTCCTTCCCCAAAACAACCAACCAACCAAAATTTCATCTTTAATTATTATTATTTTGAGCTTTTCCTCATTACAGAGGCGTACCTCCAAAATAATAATTTACTCGGAAATTACAATACAAAGAATAAACGTTCTTAAACTATATTTTCAAAATATTCCTCCAGGTGTTTCGATCTTGTATTTCCTCTTCCTCTGCGCCCATCCTCCTCATTGTATGCTGTACATTTTGGATCCAGGTGGTCATAGGTCGTCCTCTTCTTCTTCTCCCCTCCGGTTCCCACTGGCTTTCTCCATTCGTCGTCCATGCCCGTACCACTGTAATTTCTTCCTATTCATTACGTCATATATTCTTTCTTTTATTTCCATTCCCCTTATTATTTCGGTGTTCCTTATCTTTTCTTTCCTGGAGATTCTTGCCGATCTTCTCCAGAATTCCATCTCTAGAGCTTATAATTTTTTAATGTGCTTCATGTTAATTGTCCAGGTCTCCGTTCCATACAGAACCACACTCTCTAATATGGATTTGTATATTAATTTTTTAGGTCTGCTTACATTCCTGCTCCATAAGACTGAGCTAAGCATCCCAATGACCTTCCGTCCGCCACTAATTCTTTTATTGATTTCTGACTCTGATTTTCCCTCGATTTCTAAAATGGATCCCAAATAACAGAAAGTGTTTATCTTCTTGATTTTCTTTCCTTCAATGTATAGCTCATCTGAATCATTAGTCAAGTATTCTGGTTTTTGGTAATTAATCTTCAAACTCCAAGTTTTTTATGCTACTGCTAGTTGATTGCACATATAGTTAGCATCCTCTCCACCTTGTGCTACGAGAGTTTATTCTCAGTATTTTTAGTATAGATGAAAAACATTCCTACAGATGAAGAATGGTGTGCTTATATGATGGCTGATAGCATGTCTAACATAACCGAAACTTTTCAATTGTAAAAAGCAGCATAACATGTCCAGGGGATGTATACGTGTAGCACATCGCCGTCTTTCGGGCTTTTGAGAAAGTTTGAATTATTGATTTGAGGGACATGGAAAGCTGGTATGGACAGTTTTGTTTAAGCAGTAGATCTATTCGTGACGAGATTAACTTAGGACAACAGTATGCCATGAAGAGTATTCTCAGAAAGACAACACTGAGAGAACGTCATAGGTGTGTTCGATTGGCCCTGACGACAGACGTTTGACAACATCTAAAATCCAGGCATAGAGTGTCACCACAAACTTTGCCGAACGGACTGCTAGAAACTAGATTGGCATCTCGAGTTGGCATGCGTTGTGTACCACTGGGATCATGCCACTCCTGCCAGCAGTTATGCTTTGACCAACTTTTGACAAGTTACAGATGTAATGACATTGTTGCACTTACATACCAATTATAGTGTAAGTATAAACTGAGGATGGTTGCTGTTGTTATTGTTGTGGTCTTCAGTCCTGAGACTGGTTTGATGCAGCTCTCCATGCTGCTCCATCCTGTGCAAGCTTCATTTCCCAGTACCTACTGCAACCTACATCCTTCTGACTCTGCTTAGTGTATTGATCTCTTGGTCTCCCTCTAGGATTTTTACCCTCCACGCTGCCCTCCAATGCTAAATTTGTGATCCCTTGATGCCTCAAAATATGTCCTACCAACCGATCCCTTCTTCTAGTCAAGTTGTGCCACAAACTTCTCTTCTCCGCAATCCTATTCAATACCTCCTCATTAGTTACGTGATCTACCCACCTTATCTTCAACATTCTTCTGTAGCACCACATTTCGAAAGCTTCTATTCTCTTCTTGTCCAAACTACTTATCGTCCATGTTTCACTTCCATACATGGCTACACTCCATACAAATACTTTCAGAAACGACTTCCTGACACTTAAATCTATACTCGACGTTAACAAATTTCTCTTCTTCAGAAACGATTTCTTTGCCATTGCGTCTACATTTTATATCCTCTCTACTTCGACCATCATCAGTTATTTTGCTCCCTAAATAGGAAAACTCCTTTACTACTTTAAGTATCTCATTTCCTAATCTAATTCCCTCAGCATCAACCGATTTAATTTGACTACATTCCATTATCCTCGTTTTGCTTTTGTTGATGTTCATCTTATATCCTCCTTTCAAGATACTGTCCATTCCGTTCAACTGCTCTTCCAAGTCCTTTGCTGTCTCTGACAGAATTACAATGTCATCGGCGAACCTCAAAGTTTTTACTTCTTCTCCATGAATTTTAATACCTACTCCGAATTTTTCTTTTGTTTCCTTTACTGCTTGCTCAATATACAGATTGAATAACATCGGGGAGAGGCTACAACCCTGTCTCACTCCTTTCCCAACCACTGCTTCCCTTTCATGCCCCTCGACTCTTATAACTGCCATCTGGTTTCTGTACAAATTGTAAATAGCCTTTCGCTCCCTGTATTTTACCCCTGCGACCTTCAGAATTTGAAAGAGAGTATTCCAGTTAACATTGTTAAAATCTTCCTCTAAGTCTACAAATGCTAGAAACGTAGGTTTGCCTTTTCTTAATCTTTCTTCTAAGATAAGTCGTAAGGTTACATTTCTACGGAATCCAAACTGATCTTCCCCGAGGTCCGCTTCTACCAGTTGCTAGTCAACCGAAACCGGCTTCTTGTAATTGTCACTACATTATATTGCCATTAAGGCCACTAAAATTTGTAGTTAAGCTTTCTGTCGTACAGTACTTGGTTAGAGCACGAAACAGCGTATTTCAGCAGCATCATGCAAGACCACACACCGCAGTTCACGCCACAAACGCCTTGAGAAATATACGAATCCTTGACTGACTTACCTAATCCCTTGATTTGCAACCACGGAATATGTCTGAGATAGATGGGAACAGATGTTTTTTCATACCGGCTTCCAGCGAGTAATCGTCATGGAATCACATTGTGTGTGTTTCAGGCGTGTCAAGAAATTGCGTGTTTCCTTGCCATAGCGAATACAAAAGTGGATTCATACCCGTGGGCGTCACAGGTCATACTGACGTTGATAATTCACATCAGTTGCCAGTGGAATGTGAGTTTCGTCATTTAATACATTATGTATTAAATGGTGGATGTATTTGATGAATACCCGACAGGTGCTTCTTGGTGCAACACTTTCCGTTTCTGTCAGTCCATCTTCTGGAGCTTCTCATGCAACGCAGGCTGTCGACATGTCAGCATGATATACAGCACATCTCTTGTGGCGTCTACCGCCCGTGCTCGATGAGCTTCTCCGTAACGAACTTGAGCTTACTAAATGATCCCTTCAAGAAACCTGCTGCTCTTCTTTGGATCTTTTCTGGATGTGAGAGTAGTCTGGACTGAATCCGTTGTTCTCCTCCTAGTAGAGTTAAACGCCAGAATACAATGCAGGCAGCGAAAAACTCTTGCGTGCTCTATAAAAGTAGCTGGACATGCTGATGGTAAATGCTTTTTTAGCAACCTCCCTCAGCAAAATATTTCAGTTTCTCCTTTCTGCAAAAGGAAGATTCATCTTACAGCAAAGTTTAACAAAACTCAGTACAAGAATCAACCAGGAAAAATGAGAATGGAAGACCAAGGACGATGAGCTCGGACTGACAAGGGTTTAAGCCAGGGATGCAGCATTTCGCCCCTAGTCTTTAATCTATACTTCGAAGAAGCAATGATGGAAGTAAAAGAAAGATTCGAGACTGGGATTAAAGTTGAGTGTGAATAGATATCAATGATAAGAGTCCTGTTGACACTGCTGTCCTCAATGAGAGTGAAGAAGAATTACAGGGTATGTTGAATGTGAAACGTCCCCTTAGAGAAAATACGAATGACTGTGCTGGTACCCCTCTTACGTTATTTGATTTTCAAACAGCTGAGCAAAACTGAACGTACTCAGACAGTTCTCTCTTTACTTATTCTGATCATCACTAAACTGACACACAATATTTTTAGCGCAACGCAATCTGACTTTCAATAATCCGTACAAAAGAACGGCCCTGACTAACAATAACCTCTACATTTCATGAATCACAAAAATCTTCGTTATTCGAACTACTGCAATACAGCGAGCGCCACTACTGCCAGCTAAATAAAAGATTCTAGCTACTGAAGGCACTAACTACTGATAGACATAGTTAGCAAATGAAAGATTTTGATAGAGAACAAACACTGTACACAGCTGGCCACCGTAAATGCAACACCCTGAAGGAAGCATCCGAATCAAGTCAAATTTACACCATGAGTTTGCAGCGATGAGATATGCAACTGATTAGAATTTCAGCGCAGACGCACATCACGCGCGCCTGTGGCGCCACCTCATAGCGCCATTTAAGGCTTGGCGATTTCGACGAGTGTACGTTCGGCACGTGTGTTTACCTTGTGGTTGTTTCACAAGACGATCAGTTATGCCTCGTAGACAACAGCGAACATCTTTTGATCAAGTATCCGAGTTCGACAGAGGAAGGATAGTGGCTTACCGAGATTGTGGATTATCATACAGAGAAATCGCTAGTCGTGTTGGACGAAACCAAATAACTGTAATGCGGATATGTGACCGTCGGATGCAGGAGGGTACGACGGACCGACGTGGTCGATCTCATTCACCTCGGTGCACCACTGCACGTGCTGATAGGCAAATTGTGCGCATGGCAGTGACGGATCGCTCAGTGACATCCCGAACCATAGCACAGCACATTGCGTCTGTAACGCATCATCCAGTGTCTGCGCGTACCATTCGACGCCGTTTACAGCAGAGTGGTCTGTCCGCAAGACGTCCATTGCTTCGTCTACCATTGACAGAGAACCACAGACGTCTCCGTCGCCAATGGTGTGATGACAGACGGATGTGGACGGCAGAATGGAATGACGTTGTCTTTACTGACGAGGCACGCTTCTGTCTGCAGCACCACGATGGTCGGATTCGAGTGTGGAGACACCGTGGAGAGAGGATGCTGGACAGCTGCATTATGCACCGCCACACTGGTCTTGCACCGGGTATTATGGTATGGGGCGGTATTGGATATTACTCTCGCACGCCTCTAGTACGCATTGCCGGTACTTTAAATAGCCGGCGCTACATATCCGAGGTGCTGGAGCCAGTTGTCCTTCCTTACCTTCAGGGCTCGGCCACAGCCATATTTCAACATGATAATGCGCGACCACACGTGGCACGCATTGTCCAAAGGTTCTTCGTCAATAACCAGATTGAATTGCTTCCCAGGCCGGCTCGCTCTCCGGATCTTTCGCCGATAGAAAACATGTGGTCCATGGTTGCTCAACGAGTGACCCAGATTACATCCCCAGCTGCCACACCAGATGATCTTTGGCAACGTGTGGAAGCTGCTTGGGCTGCTGTACCCCAGGAACACATCCAACGTCTCTTTGACTCAATGCCGAGACGTGTGGCAGCCGTGATCTCCAACAATGGCGGCTACTCTGGCTACTGATTCTGGCAGGAACCACAAGTCACAGACGTCTGTAAACGTAATCATTTGATACTTGGTCAACATGTTATCTACAAAATAAATTTTGTTGTGCTACCTCTTGTCTTTCTTGGTGTTGCATTTACGGTGGCCAGCAGTGTATTTACCTTAATAATGTTCAAAAGTCATCATATACGGGTTATATATCTGTCAATTCATGACATCCATCTTTACAAATTTTCTTTTTCTGGCGGACACACGTCCAGACCGTCCGCTTATGGTAACCTCTCAAAACTCTGGCATCTCTCTCTCCACATCCACCACTGCTGGCGGCTCACCTGCAACTGTCCAACGCTACATACATACGTACATACACTGATTTTTATAAATGTATAGACAGAGGTATAAAACGTCAAAAGTACTTACAGCGTTTGCCGGATTGTTCTGTTGATGAATATACTCTGCTCTTTGAATATGATAAGGTAATTTATTTAAAAACCGTTGAAACAATTTCACTCTAATAATCCCATCCCTTTAGCTATTGTGGGCATCACAGACAGTTTCCAGGAATTCAGCCGAAAATTTTATGAAGAGTCTGACAAGGAATCCATCGGGCCTTGGATACTTCTTTAGTTTTACCAGTTTTTTCCAGCTTCTCAGCGTCACTGACATTAATACCTACATTACTCGTACTTACAGGTGTGTGGGAATTACACTAGGAGACTGCTCCTGGATCTTCCATTGTAAAGCAACATTTGAAAACAGCGATTATCGTTTCCACTTTTACTTTGGTACCCTGAAAATCGGTTTCCGTGTCGTCTGTGTGTAAACACTAAATTTGATACCGCTGATAGCCTTTACATATGAGAAGATTTCCTTTGGGGTTTGTGAGGGATCTTACAGTACGATTTTGCTTCTGCAGTCATTGAAGCGAAACGCTTGGTCTTAATCGAACGGAATCGCTGAAATGGCAGAAAGACTCACGACAATTACTGTGAACTGAACGGGAAAATTTATGTTGGAAGTGGGTTGCAATCGTGATATCACATATTCTTCATTGGATGTTGGAAACCTAATCCAATGAATGACCTCTGCGTTCTGTACAGAACACTCCCTCCAACAAACGGTTCAGGAAGTATTAGGTCGAATCAAAGCTTCTTACGGTGAGACTATAGTCCGGTAGTATCCTACTGCAACTACTGTCAGAATAAAAACTAGCTCCAGCAGAAATCAGTATGCCACATCTTTAAGAAGATGAAAAATTACACTGTGGGTTCGAATGTAGCGTGCTTCAAAATGAGTACACGGGTTTTAAGGCTTTGTAGCATTTATTACACTCAGCTTACAATTGTAAATAATACGTCAAGTGAAAGCGCAGCTCAAACGGTTTTGTTTGTATACCCGTGCTCAAAGAGTGGTTGAAGAACCTATTGAACAAGTGAGAGTCTTTCACGCGTAGTCCCAAGAAATCAGTTCTGAACGGTAATCGTGAATAAAAAAAATACCAGTATCGTCTGTGTGGAGGCTTTTAAAAAATGGCTCTGAGCACTATGGGACTCAACTTCTGAGGTAATTAGTCGCCTAGAACTTAGAACTAGTTAAACCTAACTAACCTAAGGACATTACACACATCCATGCCCGAGGCAGGATTCGAATCTGCGACCGTAGCGGTCTCGCGGTTCCAGACTGCAGCGCCTATAACCGCACTGCCACTTCGGCCGGCGAGGCTTTTAAAGAGACGCTAATAGCCGGCCGGTGTGGCCAAGCGGTTAAAGGCGCTACAGTCTGGAACCGCGTGGCCGCTACGGTCGCAGGTTCGAATCCTGCCTCGGGCATGGATGTGTGTGATGTCCTTAGGTTAGTTAGGTTTAAGTAGTTCTAAGTTCTAGGGGACTGATGACCTTAGATGTTAAGTCCCATAGTGCTCGGAGCCATTTGAATTTTTGAGACGCTAATAACTAAGTCCTCATTGTTTGTAGTTGTTACAAGCTCTAAAGGCTGAAGACTACGTTTTAAGTGCCCACTTTGCAAGCGATATGTTGCTGCATGATGCAGATTTCTTGGATCGTGTACTCTTCACTGATGAATCGAGATTCCACCTAAGTGGAAATGTGAACACACATGATGTGCACATCTGGGAGTCAACAGATCCCCACGAGGTGGTACAGTTGCAACGAGAGTACCCTAAATTGAATGTTTTTTGTGCAGAATCCCGGCGGAAAGTTTACGGGCTTCTTTCTCGGTGAAGCAACTGTAACTCGTTCTTGTTATTATCATCCTATGGAACTATGAGTCTTTCCTCAATTGGAAGAGATTGAACCACAGAACTTTATTTGGTAGCAAAATGGTGTGTCGCTTCACTGGCATCTCAATGCGCTATTGGTTAAACGACCTTGTACCCGACCTCTGGATGGGTCGCAAGGGGCCGGGTTTGTTTTGCGTGACCTCCAAGTTCACACACGATATTATGCACTGCGATTTTTACCTTTGTGGCTTCATAGAAAATGAATGCGCCTCAGCTACCAACTGATCTACCCGACTTTAGAAACAGCATTTTTGGAACAATTACTCCAGACACACTCATCAAGGTTTGGGATGAACTCGCCTATCGATTCGATGTGCGACGAATGGAGGCCACATAGAACACTTGTTAGAAAAACTGTATGAGCTGGTTTTTCATTTGATGTATTATTTATTATTGTAAGTTGAATGTAATACATTTTGAAACACGCTGTATTTGAACTTCTTGGAATGCTGAATTGTCTACGTTCCTGGGTCAACAGGCCGAGAGTACAGCTGCACATGTGGGATTTCTACGAAGATGGAGACAGTTCACGTGGTGTAGCGATGAAGAAACAGAAAAAAATTCGAGGAAAGTGCTGTCATATCCCAATGCTGGTGCCATGGACACTCTTGTAAAGCCGGCCGCGGTGGCCGAGCGGTTCTAGGCGCTTCAGTCCGGAACCGCGCGACTGCTACCGTCGCAGGTTCGAATCCTGCCTCGGGCGTGGATGTGTGTGATGTCCTTAGGTTAGTTAGGTTTAAGTGGCTAATGGCTCTGAGCACTATGGGACTCAACTGCTGAGGTCATTAGTCCCCTAGAACTTAGAACTAGTTAAACCTAACTAACCTAAGGACATCACAAACATCCATGCCCGAGGCAGGATTCGAACCTGCGACCGTAGCGGTCTTGCGGTTCCAGACTGCAGCGCCTTTAACCGCACGGCCACTTCGGCCGGCGGTTTAAGTGGTTCTAAGTTCTAGGGGACTGACGACCTCAGATGTTGCGTCCCATAGCGCTCAGAGCCATTTGAACCATTTTTGAACTCGACAAAGTGGCAAATTCTCTTGTTGATAGCCCTAATGTTGCTATTGGAAAGCAGTTGGCTACGTTCCAGTAACGGAGTTTCACTCTCACCGTTGTATTTCATCGTCACGGGCAGCACGATAATAAAGCAACGCAACAACTGTCTACCCGCATTCATCATCCGCGTTTGTTATGCGTACTGTGTGAGTGGGTGGGTAGGTATTTACGAGTTTTAAACGTAAGTGTGTTAAATCGTCTGCACACAGAGGGCGTTCCACTCCTTTTGCACGCCAAATCTTCTACTTTGAGATTCGAAACTAATCGCGAGAAATTAATGTTTTGTTTTTTATTCGCGTAATTGACACCTTCCATTTGGAATCTGAGCTCAACGTGAGGACCGCCGATCTCAGTGCATGCATTACAACGGTGCGCAAAATTTTGGCACATTCTGTCAAACGCCGCTGTTGTTTATTGTTCAGTGAGACAGAAACAGGGGCTCCGCCAGTCAGTTTCCCTTCAGTTTCTGCTGACGTTTCGGCCACCAATAATTTTACGTAACCCATAGTAAAGTAATCTAAGAATTGTGTGTATTCCTTTTCTTTTATGGCTCTAGTCTCCTTGCTATGCTGGGATATGTGGTATTGCCTTGACACCATGGAGACAGTACTTGCTGTAGCAGCACTAGCTGCTAATTTAAGCAGACCTGGCCAGCACTGTTCCCACCCGCTTTTATTACCCATTTGCTTTTACTGTGGGTGATATTTATTTTATTCAGCTATACCAAGTAAAATAGCAACAGCAATAACTTTCTCAAACATGACGCCAATTAAACTGAAGGGTACATGTTTTTGGACACGGAAATAGAGTTGGTAATATCTTTGAATATTTTATGCAATTCAAGTGATGCTTCTGTACTTTTCTTAATTCTTTTGGAAATACTGCAGTACTGTGAATACCTTTGATAAATAATTCGATACTTTTGAACACGGTAGGCTAAATACTGGTTCACTGTTTCGTTTTAATGACCCTTAAGTAAAACTGTCCACTGTGATTGACAGTTTCATATTAATGCATGCTAAAAACTTTTTTTAGATTTCCAACCACAGCCATCTTGAATTCATTTTTGAATTTGCCACCATCACTATCTCGGATTTTTTAATTTCCGCCTCCACCACTACCACCACCACCACCACCACCGCCACACACATCTTGCTTTGTGACGTCACTGTTATTCGACAACAAAGTGACAGCCATCTTGGATTGTGACGTAGCAATACCACATACTTCAACACCGCATTCAAGTGCAAAGTGCCCCAGGTAGTACCTTGCTGTACTACTCATATCATTGTTTTACCCTAGCTCTATACTTCGCAAAGGGAAGGACACCTGGCACATAACTAATGTGCCACGTACTGTCACTCAACGAGATATCTTCGAAATTTTTAGGTTTGAATCCAGGATACTTGCACTCAGCCTGGTAATCTTGAGCTGTTCCCCACCAGATGTTCTCGTCTTGTTGGCCGAACGGAGATTTTTGCTCCGCCAGGATTCGAAATAAATTCGGGCCCGTTGAGGGATGACGGTTGCAAATACTGCTGTTGAGAACACCATTGCGTGACTGTGCGACAAGGCGCCATTTCAGTGGGGTGTATTGTCAGCAGCATGAGACAGTCAAGTTATGAGCCGAGAAAGCGCCAGCCAGGCGAGATATATGGACTAATAAATACGTAACACGTATGAGCGGTTGCAGCGGCACGCAAGCCGCAGTAAAGCATAGGTAACTGTGGGCGCGTAGGAATGCAACGGTCGACAGCCGGCGCAGTTAATAGCGGACGGCACTGCCCAGGCGCCCTGCACCGCACCGCATTGCGCCTGCGCGCTGCATAAGTAACGGCGGGACGGCCGGCCAAGGGCGGCGGACCAAAGTGCAAGGAGAGCAGAGCGCAGCGCTGCGGCTCCCACGCTGCGGGCAGAACGGGCGCGAGCCACGCCCAAGACGGCCGGCCGGCACTGTGCATCCTGCAGCAGCAGCAGCTGCTGGGGATGGCAACGTACGGACCAAGCCCAAGTATGGTCTCCGTGTGAGGCTCTCTCGGTCTGCACAGCCCGAACACAATTGTGCGATATACAGGGACGGTTGCTTGAGTCAGTGATTGATCGGGAGTTGCCCAACAGCTGATCCAATGGTCTTGGGTTCGATCTACGATCACTCTTATAATTTTTATCTGTCACCTCCTCTTTCACCTCTGGCAATGTTCGTTCGGAGTATATACACTGCTGGCCATTAAAATCGCTACAGCACGAAGATGACGTGCTACTGACACAAAATTTAACCGACAGGAAGAAGATGCTGTCATATGCAAATGATTAGCTTTTCAGAGCATTCACACAAGGCTGGCGCCGGTGGCGACACCTACAACGTGCTGACATGAGCAAAGTTTCCAACCGATTTCTCATACACAAACAGCAGTTGACCGGCGTTGCCTGGTGAAACGTTGTTGTGATGCCTCGTATAAGAAGGAGAAATGCGTACCATCACGTTTCCGACTTTGATAAAGCTCGGATTGTAGCCCATCGCGATTGCGGTTTATCGTATCGTGACATTGCTGGTCGCGTTGGTCGAGATCCAATGACTGTTAGCAGAATATGGAATCGGCGGGTTCAGGAGGGTAATACGGAACGCCGTGCTGGATCCTAACGGCCTCGTATCACTAGCAGTCGAGATGACAGGCATCTTAACCGCATCTTGATCACTGAGTCAACAGATGGGAACGTTTGCAAGACAACAACCATCTGCACGAACAGTTCGACGACGTTTGCAGCAGCATGGACTATCAGCTTGGAGTCGATGGCTGCGGTTACCCTTGACGCTGCATCACAAACAGGAGCGCCAGCGATGGTGGAATCAACGACGAACCTGGGTGCACGAATGGCAAAACGTCATTTTTTCGGATGAAACCAGGTTCTGTTTACAGCATCATGATGGTCGCATCCGTGTTTGGCGACATCGCGGTGAACGCACATTGGAAGCGTGTATTCGTCATCGCCATACTGGCGTATCACCCGGCGTGATGGTATGGGGTGCCATTGGTTACACGTCTCGGTCACCTCTTGTTCGCATTTACGGCACTTTGAACAGTCGACATTACATTTCAGATGTGTTACGCCCCGTGGCTCTACCCTTCATTCGATCCGTGCGAAACCCTACATTTCAGCAGGATAATGCACGATCGCATGTTGCAGGTCCTGTACGGGCCTTTCTGGATACAAAAAATGGTCGAGTGCTGCCCTGGCCAGCACATTCTCCAGATCTCTCACCAATTGAAAACGTCTGGTCAATGGTGGCCGAGCATCTGGCTCGTCACCATACGCCAGTCACTACTCTTGATGAACTGTGGTATCGTGTTGAAGCTGCATGGGCAGCTGTACCTGTACACGCCATCCAAGCTTTGTTTGACTCAATGCCCAGGCGTATTAAGGCCGTTATTACGGCCAGAGGTGGTTGTTATGGCTACTAATTTATCAGGACCTAAGCAAATTGCGTGAAAATGTAATCACATGTCAGTTCTAGTTTAATATAGTTGTCCAATGAATACCCGTTTATCATCTGCATTTCTTCTTGGTGTAGCAATTTTAATAGCCAGGAGTGTATAAACAGAAACCGCCCCCCCCCCCCCAACTCCCTCTTCATCCTCACCCCCCCCCCCTCCCCAACTGTAGAAGATACAGTTCAACAACGGGTGGAAGGGAAAGGCATACCATGCAAAATTATAATTATATAGGCAACGGAGAAGAATAAAAAAACAGCAATCGATCGCGAAATCCGTCAATGTATTACGGAAGATCTAGATTTCAACTATTGCTAGCGCTAAAAATTACAAAACAGGAGAATCAGTTACAAATATGAGGTAGATGACACTATATCGTAAGAACAAATACAGGTATAAGGACCACACAGTTACGTATAAGAACGGGTGACCCTAGCCAGAAGTGTCACATAGTCAGAAATATTGGTGCCACAGAGAGGGACATGAAATTCACAGTCCTCAAACCAATCACAAAGCGCAATCACAAGAAAACACAAAGATTTATTACATATATCCCCAAAACAAGTTTTAGAAAATCTTTCGCAAAACCGGCCTTCCAATAGCTACCAATAACAAATATAATTAAAAACTTTATACAATCTTTACAAGAGCGTACGGCATGAAACAAGTTAAGTAAAGATGCTTCCTTTTAACTAAATAACAAATAGCCCCAGATAAATATAGACAACAAGCATAACTGCCCACAAATTTAACAAAGAATGGCTCTGAGCACTATGGGACTTAACTGCTGTGGTCATCAGTCCCCTAGAACTTAGAACTACTGAAACCTAACTAACCTAAGGACATCACACACATCCATGCCCTTGGCAGGATTCGAACCTGCGACCGTAGCGGTCACGCGATTCCAGACTGAAGCGCTTAGAATCGCACGGCCACTCCGGCCGGTAAATTAACAGGAATTTACCTGGACTACATCCCCATCGGTAAAACAAGCAACAGTACATAATATTAAATAACAAATTTAAAGTAAAAGAGCAAATTCCCAACGGGAACCTTAGTCCAATAAACAGACCATGTTGTTGTTGTTGTGGTCTTCAGTCCTGAGACTGGTTTGATGCAGCTCTCCATGGTAATCTATCATTTGCAAGCTCCTTCATTTCCCAGTACCTAATGCGACCTACATCCTTCTGAATCTGCTTTGTGTATTCATCTCTTGGTCTCCCTCTACGATTTTTACCCTCCACGCTGCCCTCCAATGCTAAATTTGTGATACCTTGATGCCTCAGGACATGTCCAAACTATTTATTGTCCATGTTTCACTTCCATACATGGCTACACTCCATACAAATACTTTTAGAAACGACTTCCTGACACTTAAATCTATACTCGATGTTAACAGATTTCTCTTCTTCAGAAACGCTTCCTTGCCATTGCCAGTCTACATTTTATATCCTCTCTACTTCGACCATCATCAGTTATTTTGCTCCCCAAATAGGAAAACTCCTTTACTACTTTAAGTGTCTCATTTCCTAATCTAATTCCCTCAGCATCACCCGACTTAATTCGACTACATCCCATTATCCTTGTTTTGCTTTTGTTGATGTTCATCTTGTATCCTCCTTTCAAGACACTGTCCATTCCATTCAACTGCTCTTCCACGTCCTTTGCTGTCTCTGACAGAATTACAATGTCATCGCCGAACCTCAAAGTTTTTATTTCTTCTCCCTGGATTTTAATACCTACTCCAAATTTTTCTTTTGTTTCCTTTACTGCTTGCTCAATATACAGATTGAATAGCATCGGGGAGAGGCTACAACCCTGTCTCACTCCCTTCCCAACCACTGCTTCCCTTTCATGCCCCTCGACTCTTACAACTGCCATCTGGTTTCTGTACAAATTGTAAATAGCCTTTCGCTCCCTGTATTTTACCCCAGCCACCTGTAGAATTTGAAAGAGAGTATTCCAGTCAACATTGTCAAAATCTGTCTCTAAGTCTACAAATGCTGGAAACGTAGGTTTGCCTTTCCTTAATCTTTCTTCTAAGATAAGTCGTAGGGTCAGTATTGCCTCACGTGTTCCAACATTTCTACGGAATCCAAACTGATCTTCCCCGAGGTCGGCTTCTACCAGTTTTTCCATAGAACAACGGAATTCCAATTATATAGTAATAAATTCCGCTGAACTCGCTCGTGAAATCCCTTTCAAGTAGGACTATAACAATATTTAGGCAGGAAAGACAGTTATCTTAATAATCAGTTTAAGTTCGACCCAACATTGGGCACACCCCAACGATTGACCCACCCGAATACAAGAGTGACCCAACTACTAGAAACAAGGGACGCACCTTGGCGCAGCCATAACGTATTATTGACAGAAATCTCCAAATAATTATGAGATAGAATACTGAACTTCTGTCAACGGCCGGCCGCAGTGGCCGAGCGGTTCTAGGCGCTTCAGTCTGGAACCGCGCGACGGCCACGGTCGTAGGTTCGAATCCTGCCACGGGCATGGATGTGTGTGATGTCTTTAGGTTAGTTAGGTTTAAGTAGTTCTACGTTCTAGGGGACTGATGACCTCAGATGTTAAGTTCCATAGTGCTCAGAGCCATTTGAACCATTTTTTTCTGTCAACGACTGGGGGCGAGCTGCGGCTCTGACAGGACACAGCCAAGTAGCCCCGAGCGTCACCAAGACGTAGCTGGCCGAGCTAACGGCGTCCGAACATATTTCAATCAAGGCGCCACCCCCTGTATTGGTCAATCCAGACAACCAAACCGAAGGACGCAACACAAATCCTCTTATTTCAGAGCTCTGCCCCCTTTAAATTTAATACCCTTAACACCTGAAGGACCTCAAACAAATAGCATGGAAAATATTTACCTCTTACAGCTCATTATTCTTTACGCTTACAGGTAGACCCCAGTAACAAGCGTAAGTCTGGAGAAGTTAACGGCCTGCCGAACTAAGAACATAAAAACCCACAATGCAAGACACCAAAGTAACGGCCCCTTCAAACGAAGACCACAGAATAAATCATGAGATAATCAGGTATCGTTACAAGCATACTGTCTTAACACTAAACATGGCCTGCGCACTAGCCTAGAATGACTCATGCAGCCTTCACGCTACTCACGCTTAGTACTCCCGGCACTGAGCAGTCTTAACACCACTAAACAACATATACCGGAACCAAGAGTGAATTCCTTATTCCCGCCACGGTGGGAATAGCACTCCGTCATCAGGCCACAAGTGGCCCATCGGGACCATCCGACCGCCGTGTCATCCTCAGCTGAGGATGCGGATAGGAGGAGCGTGTGGTCAGCACACCGCTCTCCCGGTCGTTACGATGGTTTTCTGTGACCGGAGCCGCTACTATTCGGTCGAGTAGCTCCTCAATTAGCATCACGAGGCTGAGTGCGCCCCGAAAAAGGGCAACAGCACATGGCGGCCCGGATGGTGACCCATCCAAGTGCCGGCCACGACCAACAGCGCTTAACTTCGGTGATCTGACGGGAACCGGTGTATCCACTGCGACAAGGCCGTTGCCCCCACGGTGTGAATAATCACATAGAAATCACTGTTTCCGGCTGTGAACACAAATTACGATCAAACTGATCACAAAACACAACTTCGAAGAAAGAGCAGATGCCCACAGTTAGTAGCTGCAAACGACGAGAGTCACGTAGCATACATAGGCATCCAGCATCAGGTAGTGCAATATACACACTTGCTAGTGCATTGGAGGCCATCACCACCAGCCCGCCGCCGACACACTCCTCATATCGTAACACAGCGCCGCGAACACCAGCGCTTCTCCGTAACGGTCACTCCAAGACTCTCCAACACAACATATACCCAAGCAACGGGCAAGCACGACCACTAAGGCCCCGAAGCGGAAAAGCGAGAGAACCACAGCCGGAAACGCCGAGCTTAAATAGCGGCCAGAAGAATAAAAACCAAACAGAAAACGGGCATGGCAGCTCGAACTGGATTACTGCCCTACTAGATAAGAGAATCACTTGCCACGCGACTCCCCCAAGACTCGTAGAGGTTACAGAAGTCTAACATGTACTGAAGCCACTGCTTACATCGCTGCACAGGAGCCATTTGGTACCCTCTATCGAGGTGCCGGTTGGTAACTGCGTAGTAGTAAAGCTACAAAATTCAATTTTTTTTCTGATAAGTACTGCACTGTGAAACCACAAGTAACAGTTAAATATGGAAAGCACATCACGTGTGTGGAACCGTAAGTGTAGCCCGTTGAATGATATTAACTACAGGATAGAATGTCATGTAGTTTTGCTTTACAAACTAATGGGCATTTTGGACTAGTGTTACCTGTTGTTACATGATATGTAAATGTGTGTCGCTTATGTCTGTAATTATCTTATGTTTTTCCTTCAGTCTCCTGTTTTGTAATTTGTAGTACTGAAAGATGACCATATAATAGCTGAAACATAGGTCTACTGTAATAAAACGTCGGATTTCGCGATCGATTGATGTTCTTTTCTACGTTGTCTATATTCAAAGATCGCTGCGCCGACTGAATTTCAGTCGGATTACAGTTACACGTTATCCTCGAGATATATGTACGCGATCCTCACGAAGTCACCTGAAAATATATATAATATATAAAATATATGAAGATGGCATTTGTTCCCAAAAAAACAGATACCATTGATGACCGTGCAGCTTCTCTAGAATGAAATGATAATTAAATCGAAACCCTTAGCTGACGACAGGAGTTTCTGATATACATTAATAGGAACAGCGGAAAATGTCTGCCCCGACCAGGACTCGAACCCGTGATCTCCTGCTTACATGGCAGACGCTCTATACATCTTTTTTTTTTTTAATCTCATTTTGTTCGCTCTCGTTCGTTGCATCTGCTCGGTGCGAACGTCATAAGACACCCATTTAAGTCCACCGTCGTTGGTCGATTAACTCAGTTATATATATATATATATATATATATATTACAGAGGGCAGCTAACCCTCTAATCGAACACGCTCAGCTACTGTGCCGGCAATCTGAGCCATCGAGGGCACAGAGGATAGTGCGACTACAGGGACTTATCCCTTGCACGCTTCCCGTGAGACCCACATCCCCAACTGTACATTCGTAGTGTTCCTAATAGATATTTGCCCAATCACTCATTACTCGCACCAGACTGAGCTGACGAGTCCGGTAAGAGTTCGGGCAAGGTGTTCGCATTCGCACAGAAGAGGTCAATGGCCGGGTAGCCTTTAACTATACAGGGTTATTACAAATGATTGAAGCGATTTCACAGCTCTACAATAACTTTATTATTTGAGATATTTTCACAATGCTTTGCACACACATACAAAAACTCAAAGTTTTTTTAGGCATTCACAAATGTTCGATATGTGCCCCTTTAGTGATTCGGCAGACATCAAGCCGATAATCAAGTTCCTCCCACACTCGGCGCATCAATGAGTTCGAAAGCATCGTTGATGCGAGCTCGCAGTTCTGGCACGTTTCTTGGTAGAGGAGGTTTAAACACTGAATCTTTCACATAACCTCACAGAAAGAAATCGCATGGGGTTAAGTCGGGAGAGCGTGGAGGCCATGACATGAATTGCTGATCATGATCTCCACCACGACCGATCCATCGGTTTTCCAATCTCCTGTTTAAGAAATGCCGAACATCATGATGGAAGTGCGGTGGAGCACCATCCTGTTGAAAGATGAAGTCGGCGGTGTCGGTCTCCAGTTGTGGCATGAGCCAATTTTCCAGCATGTCCAGATACACGTGCCCTGTAAGGTTTTTTTTCGCAGAAGAAAAAGGGGCCGTAAACTTTAAACCATGAGATTGAACAAAACACGTTAACTTTTGGTGAATTGCGAATTTTCTGCACGAATGCGTGAGGATTCTCTACCGCCCAGATTCGTACATTGTGTCTGTTCACTTCACCATTGAGAAAAAAATGTTGCTTCATCACTGAAAACAAGTTTCGCACTGAACGCATCCTCTTCATGAGCTGTTGCAACCGCGCCGAAAATTCAAAGCGTTTGACTTTGTCATCGGGTGTCAGGGCTTGTAGCAGTTGTAAACGGTAAGGCTTCTGCTTTAGCCTTTTCCGTAAGATTTTCCAAACTGTCGGCTGTGGTACGTTTAGCTCCCTGCTTGCTTTATTCGTCGACTTCCACGGGCTACGCGTGAAACTTGCCCGCACGCGTTCAACCGTTTCTTCGCTCACTGCACGCCGACCCGTTGATTTCCCCTTACAGAGGCATCCAGAAGCTTTAAACTGCGCGTACCATCGCCGAATGGAGTTAGCAGTTGGTGGATCTTTGTTGAACTTCGTCCTGAAGTGTCGTTGCACTGTTATGACTGACTGATGTGAGTGCATTTCAAGCACGACATATGCTTTCTCGGCTCCTGTCGCCATTTTGTCTCACTGCGCTCTCAAGCGCTCTGGCGACAGAAACCTGATGTACGGCTTCAGCCGAACAAAACTTTATGACTTTTTCTACGTATCTGTAGTGTGTCGCGACCATATGTCAATGAATGGAGCTACAGTGAATTTATGAATTCGCTTCAATCGTTTGTAATAGCCCTGTATATGAAGATGGTGTCTTTTCCCGAAAGAACAGATACCATTCATGACCGTGCAGCTTCTCTAGAATGAAATGATAATTAAATAGAAACCTTTAGCTGCCGACAGGTGTTGTTGATATACATTAATAGGGAGATCCCGGGTTCGAGTTCTGGTCGGGGCACACATTTTCCGCTGTCCCTATTAATGTATATCAACAAGACCTGTCAGCAGCAAAGGGTTTTGATTTAATTATCATTTTATATATAACATAATTTTATACCGATAAGAATATGTTAATACTATAGCGAATGTAAATTTGGATTTCATTCTCCGTGTGAAATGGTTTGTCTTTAAAATCAAAGGATACATACTTTATCAATGAGCCAAGACTACAGAAACGATGGAAATCTGTGTAACCTTTAGCGAAAGAAGCAAAAACGCTTACTTCAGTTATTCTCGCTTTATGAAGGGGCCTTATCGTCGTCTAACTGTCTTAACGTAAGCAGACATCTTTCTTGTGCTCTCCTTCCGGTTTAAATAGAGCATATTGCTACGACTCTGCATGTGTGACTTGTTTAGTAGTATTGGAACTGATAACTATGTTGACAACATATATACCACATAATTCTGTATGAGTTTTTGATTTTTTTTTCATAGGCCTTAAGGAAAATGTTGGTGACGCATTATTCGAAGGTATAAGGTGTTCTCTCGTTACTCAACTTGTATCGCTAAGCAGAATCTCCCTGCACTTCAGTTGCCGATCGTTTCTCTTCGTTCCTTGCGTACGTTTTTAAGCAAGAATTGTTCTCAGTTTGATCGGTCAGTTAACTTCGAACAAGGCGTCGGCTATCGCTTCATTGGTCTGATCGAAAGAGCTCCACAAGAAGACGACTAACTGAAAATGGTTCAAATGGCACTGAGTACTATGGGACTTAACATCTGAGGTCATCAGTCCCCTTGACTTAAAACTACTTAAATCTACTTATCCTAAGGACATCACACACATCCATGCCCGAGGCAGGATTCGAACCTGTGACCGTAGCAGTCGTGGGGTTCCGCACTGAAGGGCCTAGAACTGCTCGGCCACCGCGGCCGGCGACTAACTGAAGTATTGCGTTAAATGAGTAACCAGCTGATACTATCAACTATTTTTTATTGTCTAATGTTTTTGGTCAGTTTCGTCGTCATTGGGGGTTCCTCACATGGTATAATGTCACGTCGAGTTATAGTGTTAAAGTCGCATTATATCATTGCCGTGACTTTCTGAGAAAAGTTTCATTTAAAATATCCCAGTTTAAATCTAAAAACATGAAGAGGAGCGCTTCAACCACTTCCAATAGGAAGATGCCTACTAAAGTACTGTGGTATTCAGACAAACCTTTGAATTTATCTCAGTCTTACCTCAAGATAAACCGTAGTTCAAACTGAGGAGACGGTGGCTTACACATTTTGAAGAAATTCAGCAGACAAAATCTGTCACCGTCTATAAAGTAACACGCTGATAGCTTTCGAGCGCTATAGATGCAGAACTGTTCTCGGGTGGACATCTGAACATCCCCGCAGTCAGGATTTGTGGTTGTGAGGAAATGACAGTTAGTTGTATGGAATTAGCGCAGTAACATGGGGTGGCGTGGAGATTTGTCAGAAACAGGCTACCGCTTTAGGAAGTACATATCACCCCATCGTGAAAGAAGTTGCCAGATTTGTTGCTGTATCAACGCGGGCTCTCCAACGTGTCTACAACGAATGGTGTACCAGTTGCAGCCGTGTACGACGACTTAAGACCACTTGTAAGTTAGTTAGTTAGTTACGAGTTCCATTGATCTATAGCACGGAAAACCGTTATGATGTGGAACGTGTCAAATGCACAAGAGATTCCCACAGGAAACAAGCTTTTTTCTTTTTTTCTTTACATTATAGTGTTATACCTAAATATTTCTATTATCTATCCCATTCCCTTAAACGGCACAAATGCATATATTATATCTCCATATTTATTTACTCATTTTCAAGAATTTATCTATAGTATAGAAGAAGTTGTCAATTTGTTTTTGAAACTATTACTGCTGTCTGTCAGACATTTTATTTCAGCTGGTAATTTATCAAAAAGTTTTATAGAAGCATATTTTACCCCTTTCTGTGCCAAAGATAGGTTAAGTAAAGGATAGTGTAGGTCTTCCTTTTTTTCTGGTATTGTAATCATGAATGTCGCTGTTGATTTAAAACTGGTTCATGTTGTTGAGAAAAAATTTCATTACTGAGTAAATGTACTGTGAAGCAGTTGTAAGAATTCCTAACCTTTTAAACAGATGCCTGCAAGATGTGCGACTTTGAACCCCACACATAATCCTAACTACTTTCTTTTGAGCAGTGAATACCTTTTGCCTAAGTGTTGAGTTACCACAGATTATTATTCTGTATGACATCAGTGAGTGGAAGTATGCAAAGTATGTTGGCTTACTAATTTCTACATCCTCAAAATTGGCAATTATTCTGATTGCAATAGTTGCTGAACCTAGACGCTTTAGGAGATCCAAAATATCAATTTTCCAATTAAGATTCTCATCTATATGTACACCCAAAATCTTAGCATGCTTTACCTTGGCTACTGACTTTATTGAAGGAATTATTCTTTTTGCAGCAGAAAATGGAATGTACTGTGTTTTTTCAAAGTTCAGAGCAAGCCCATTCGCAGAAAACCAATTAATAACTTTGCCAAAGACCTCATTTGTATCATTTTCTATCGGACTTTCTTTTACTGGATTAATAATTATGCTTGTATCATCAGCAAACAGCATCTTGTTTCACATAAGAAGGGAGGTCATTCACATATATCAAGAACAGGAGGGGACCCATGATCTAACCTTGTGGAACACCTAATGTAATTTCACCCCAGTTAGATGAAGTGGCAAACTCCTTTGAATCACTTGAAGTTAAAAGGTCCTAAAGCAGGGACCAGAGAAGAGTGTCACGCTTTGTGAATGACAGTTAGTTTCAATCCCGAGAGAAATGACTGCTGTCAGTGATCATGATGATGTTTGGTTTGGAGGGTACTCAACTGCGCGGTCATCAGCGACCGTACAAAGTCCCAATTCTTATACAGTCCATTTTTTCATAATCCAATCTAGACACTGTCACAAATGATGAAGATGGTGATGATGAAATGATCATGAGAGCACAAACACGCTGCTGTCAGTGAATGCAAGTGAATTTTAACCAGTTTGAGAGAGAATGTTGCAATTAATGGACATCTAGAGTTGGGTATATCCGAAAACGCCATCTTCAATGGAACGAACAACATAGAAACTGAAGGGTAGCGAGCTGGAGGCGCATAGTGTTTTCCGACCAGTCGTGATTTTGCCTCGTTTCAAACGTAGGAAGGCGACAACTACACTGACCACAAAATCATGAGCTTAACCTACAGTGTGTGGTTTCTGTGGGGGATGCAGCTCATGTCAGAGGTGATTTTATGAAGTTTTGCGGGTATTTTTCATACAATGTCTAGGTGCCAGTCATTCATGTTTTCCTGGGCGTGTCTCAAGGTGTTTGTATCATTCTCGGTGAACAAGTGCGGCACTCGGTTCTACAATTTCATGATACGCATGGTGCGCACCCTCTCGTCTTCCACTGTGATAACAGTCTAGTTTACAAGGCTGCATGCACACGTTCTTGGTTTGCCTACTGACCCACTAAATCACTCGATGTTAATCTAACAGTGGGTGTAGCGTAGCACTGAACATTACTCCGATTCGGTAGCTTAACGGTATCCAATCATCAGTGAGTTGTAAACAGCAAAATTAAAAGGTGTCAAGAGAGCTGCGTGTAGCTGAGAACGAGTTCGGCATTCTAGTCACTCCACGGAGAACTTTTAGAAACCCAATTAATGTAAAAATAAGAGATCTGAGGTCATTGCTTTCGCATGCCTTTCCCTGTACAACTGCGAGGGGCCGTTTTTTCTGAAAGCAGTTTCGTGTTATTCAGGATTCCAATACACCATATTATTCCCCACTCTTTTGGCTACAAAGCCGTATTTTTCAACTAATTTCCGTACAGTGCCAAGGCATCACGCTACCTTACGGGCAGGGGCTGCATGTCCGCACTGTACCATCCTACTGGGCGACGTCGGAGGCAACGCCTTGTTGCATCAATAACCCCACCGTCACCATGTACTGCTTACAGCGGAATTTATCCGTCATTGGGCCGAACGGATGGTCCTTCGTTGCTCTTTATGGTCATCTGTTAGGCCAGGGCTTCACAACATACGTGCTCGCGGAGCAAGCTGTGAGAAGCAAGGCGCGAGCACTGAGCAGCGCGAGCACGCTACCCCCACTACGGGACCAGAGCGGAGAGTGGGGAGAGTCACGTGGGGTACACAACAGCTGCCGCCAGTCGATGTAAATCCGCGGCCACCTGCAGGGATATCACTCACGAATTATTACTGCGACAAATGAAACAAATAAAGGAGAATGTACACGTGCCACATAATTTTATTAGCTTAGTGTATGCCTCTACCATCTGTAGATACTGAAACTAAGAATTCCACGACAATCCTATATTTTCAACACTTTCTTCAACACTACTTAAAATATCACCTCCGGTTGATGGCTACTACATCGAGGAGCTCCTTCCTCACCTGAAGATCTCTATTAACACCTCTAATAAATATGGCAAGCTGCGCTGTTCCAGTGATATCAACACTTCCGTCCAGAGCTAGAGAATACGCCATAAAATCTTTACAGATATTTGCAAACTGGCTCTGGACGTCGTCTGCCATGTCCTGTATGCAATGCATAATGGTCATGTTAGATAATAGCACAATCCGAAACTGTTCAACTTGAGATGGACACAAATGTTCCGCTGCAACTACCAAACATTCCTTTATTAAATCGCCATCAGTTAAGGGGCGCAGGGATTTTGCTAAAAGCAAAGCTATTTTGTAACCCACTCTGAGAGCTGCCTCAGTTGATTTTTCTTCGTCGTCCAGATCTTCTTCGGATAGCTTCCTTTTAAGTTTAATAACTTCCTGTGCACGATCTGGTCAATCACATTTTCCACATCCGTAGTATTTCGCATGGTAAAACATATAATGTCGCTGCAAATTAAATTTCGTAAAAGAATTCAGCGTTTTGTGACATAGTAAACATTTTGCAACACCATCTTTTTCTGTAAACAGATACAATTCCCCCCAATGGGGGTTGAACTGCGAAAGCATGGTTGGGGTTACACAATGGCGACTTCACATGATTCTTAACCAGCGAAGTGACTGTTAAGAGCTGATCGTAGTACTTTAAACGTTACACAGTCGGCGCGAATTCAATAGGCACGCTGCGGCCCTATTCAAATGTGCGCGCGCATTTCCCCTCCCTCCCCTCCCTCCCTACTCCGCGACCTTGCGCTGCTCGCGAGCACGTGCCTGAGCAGACGCGAGTACTCGCGCTCAAAACCGGCCAGTTGTTAAGCCCTGTGTTAGGCGGTGAGGAACACAGCGGACATACAGCTTTGAGTACCGCACCTGGTGGACGAGTGTGTCAGCACTACCAATAGAGACGTCCAGTTGTGCTGCGAAGTTTTCGATTGTGATCGGTCGATCACCTCGAACGAGAGCGTCCGCACGTTCCGACACTGCATGAGTCACAGCTGTGTACGGCCGGCCACCACGCGCGGGAGATCAGACAGGTTTACGTGACCTTGTTGCGACGGTGACAGCCGCCTCGCCCGACCCATCGTGCTTTTGTTCACTTCTGGGTCTTCGTAGACATTCTGCACGCGCCTTTGAATATCTGAGATGCTCTGGTTTTCCGCCAAAAGAAACGCAGTGACAGGTCTCTGCTTACAAGGGAACCTCCCCATCGCACCCCCGTCAGATTTAGTTATAAGTTGGCACAGTGGATAGGCCTAGATAAATTGAACACAGATCAATTGAGAAAACAGGAAGAAGTTGTATGGAACTGTGAAAGAATAAGCAAAATATACAAACTCAGTAGTCCACGGGTCGCATAGGCAACATCATGAACAAAATGAGCTCAGGCGCGTCGTGGTCTCGTGGTAGCGTGAGCAGCTGCTGAACGAGAGGTCCTTGGTTCAAGTCTTCCCTCGACTGAAAATTTTATTTTCTTTATTTTTGCATAGTTATTATCTGTCCGTTCGTTCATTGACGTCTATGTTCACTGTAATAAGTTTAGTGTCTGTGTTTTGCGACCGCATCGCAAAACCGTGCGATTAGTAGACGAAAGGACGTGCCTCTCCAATGGGAACCGAAAACATTTGATCGCAAGGTCATAGGTCAACCGATTCCCCCACAGGAAAACACATCTGATATATTCTATACGACACTGGTGACGGCATGTGCGTCACATGACAGGAATATGTTGTCGACCCACCTAACTTGTACACTTGGCGAAGGGGTAAAAAGATTCTTCTACCTTGCCCGATTTAGGTTTTCTTGTGGATGTGATAATCACTCCCAAAAAGTGATGAAAACATAAGAGTTTGTCACATAAACTAAAAATAAAAAATTAAACTCTTTAATTGATGGAAGATTTGAACCATGGACCTTTCGTTCCGCAGCTACTCACGTTACCACGAGACCACGGCGCTCCTGCGTTTTCTCTTTCCTTGACGTTGCTTATCTTGCCATGAACTACTCAGTTTGTATATTTTGCTTATTTTGTCACAGTTCCACACAACTTCTTCCTGTTTTCGCAATTCATCTGTTTTCAGTTTTTCAAGGCCTATCCACTGTGCCAACTTATAACTCAATCTGAGGGGGGTGCGATGGGGAGGTTCCCTTGTTAGAACGCACCGCCGTTACATGCGCCATTTTGAAGCTAATGCATAGCGCCGCCACCTATCGGAACTTCATGAAACTATAGGGGCTGATGCGGGATTATTCCAGGATGTCCCACAACAAATTCCGCATTTTTTATCCGAAATTGGCCGAAAAAATCGTGTTGCATTACTTACTGAAAACTCCTCGTAAACATTGGAAATTCGTTGTAAGGTCTTATGAGACCAAACTGCTGAGGTCATCGGTCCCTAAGCTTACACACTGTTTAGTCTAACTTAAACTAACTTACACCAACAGCGACACGTACACCCATGCCCGAGGGAGGACTCTAACCTACGACGTGGGGAGCCGCGCGGGCCGTGACAAGGCGCCCTAGGCCGTGACAAGACGCCCTAGGCCGTGACAAGGCGCCCCAGACCGTGCGGCTACCCCGTGCGGCCAACACTCCTCGTACCTTCCAAGAAGTGTAGCGTCATTACTTGCCGTCCTGGGTGTATAGACAGTGAGCATGCAGGAGGAAGAATATCATGAAAATGGAGAGCAGGACTCCACGGAATGCCAGATCTGCGACAAGAGTTTTCTAAGAATGAATGACATGTCACCTGGCAAGACAAATCTGTGTACTACTACTCCTAAACAAAAGAGATTTTTACTTTTGCTACTATTCCGCCAGAAACCCGTGGTCTAGGGGTACCGTATCTGATTCGTAATCAAAAACATCTTCGGTCCCGGGTTCGATCCCCGCCACTGCCTAAATTTTGATAAATAATAAGCATTGGCGGCCGAAGACTTCCGGCATAAGAAGTCAGTCTCATTCTGCCAACGGCCTTGTCAAAGAGGGCGGAGGAGCGGATGGAGGTTCAGGGCACTCTCTTGTCCTAGGGGTGGGAAATTGCCCCTAAAGGCGGAAGAATCAGCAATGATCAACGACATGAGGATGCAGAAGGCAATGGAAACCACTGCATTAAAGACACGTAACGTGTATCCACAGGACATGTGGCCTGTAATTGAAGAAGTGTCATCATGATCTCTCCATTAGCAAAAGATTCCGGAATAGTCCCCCATTCGGATCTCCGGGAGGGGACTGCCAAGGGGGAGGTTACCATGAGAAAAAGATTGAATAACCAACGAAAGGATAACGGTCTACGAGTCGGGGCGTGGAATGTCAGAAGCTTGAACGTGGTAGAGAAACTAGAAAATCTGAAAAGGGAAATGCAAAAGCTCAATCTAGATATAGTAGGGGTCAATGAAGTGAAGTGGAAGGAAGAGAAGGATTTCTGGTCAGATGAGTATCGGGTAATATCACCAGCACCAGAAAATGGTTTAACAGGTGTAGGATTCGTTATGAATAGGAAGGTAGGGCAGAGGGTGTGTTACTATGAATAGTTCAGTGACCGGGTTGTTCTAATCAGAATCGACAGCAGACCAACACCGACAACGATAGTTCAGATATACATGCCGACGTCGCAAGCTGAAGATGAACAGATAGAGAAAGTGTATGAGGATATTGAAAGGGTAATGCAGTATGTAAAGGGGGACGAAAATCTAATAGTCATGGGCGACTGGAATGCGGTTGTAGGGGAAGGAGTAGAAGAAAAGGTTACAGGAGAATATGGGATTGGGACAAGGAATGAAAGAGGAGAAAGACTAATTGAGTTCTGTAACAAGTTTCAGCTAGTAATAGCGAATACCCTGTTCAAGAATCAGAAGAGGAGGAGATATACTTGGAAAAGGCCGGGAGATACGGGAAGATTTCAATTAGATTACACCATGGTCAGACAGAGATTCCGAAATCAGATATTGGATTGTAAGGCGTACCCAGGGTCAGATATAGACTCAGATCACAATATAGTAGTGATGAATAGTAGGCTGAAGTTCAAGACATTAGTCAGGAAGAATCAATACGCAAAGAAGTGGGATACGGAAGTACTAAGGAATGACGAGATACGTTTGAAGCTCTCTAACGCTATAGATACAGCAATAAGGAATATCGCAGTAGGCAGTACAGTTAAAGAAGAATGGACATCTCTGAAAAGGACCTTCACAGAAGTTGGGAAGGAAAACATAGGTACAAAGAAGGTAGCTGCCAAGAAACCATGGGTAACAGAAGAAATACTTCAGTTGACTGATGAAAGGAGGAAGTACAAACATGTTCCGGGAAAATCAGGAATACAGAAATACAAGTCGCTGAGGAATGAAATAAATAGGAAGTGCAGGGAAGCTAAGACGAAATGGCTGCAGGAAATATGTGAAGACATCGAAAAAGATATGATTGTCGGAAGGACAGACTCAGCACATAGGAAAGTCAAAACAACCTTTGGTGACATTAAAAGCAACGGTGGTAACATTAAGAGTGCAACGGGAATTCCACTGTTAAATGCAGAGGAGAGAGCAGATAGGTGGAAAGAATACATTGAAAACCTCTATGAGGGTGAAGATTTGTCTGATGTGATAGAAGAAGAAACAGGAGTCGATTTAGAAGAGATACGGGATCCAATATTGGAATCGGAATTTAAAAGAGCTTTGGAGGACTTACGGTCAAATAAGGCAGAAGGGATAGATAACATTCCATCATAATTTCTAAAATCATTGGGGGAAGTGGCAACAAAACGACTATTCACGTTGGTGTGTAGAATATATGAGCCTGGCGACATACCATCTGACTTTCGGAAAAGCATCATCCACACAATTCCGAAGACGGCAAGAGCTGGCAAGTGCGAGAATTATCGCACAATCAGCTTAACAGCTCATGCATCGAAGCTGCTTACAAGAATAATATACAGAAGAATGGAAAAGAAAATTGAGAATGCGTTAGGTGACGATCAGTTTGACTTTAGGAAAAGTAAAGGGACGAGAGAGGCAATTCTGACGTTACGGCTAATAATGGAAGCAAGGCTAAAGAAAAATCAAGACACTTTCATAGGATTTGTCGACCTGGAAAAAGCGTTCGACAATATAAAATGGTGCAAGCTGTTCGAGATTCTGAAAAAAGTAGGGGTAAGCTATAGGGAGAGACGGGTCATATACAATATGTACAACAACCAAGAGGGAATAATAAGAGTGGACGATCGGGAACGAAGTGCTCGTATTAAGAAGGGTGTAAGACAAGGCTGTAGCCTTTCGCCCCTACTCTTCAATCTGTACATCGAGGAAGCAATGATGGAAATAAAAGAAAGGTTCAGGAGTGGAATTAAAATACAAGGTGAAAAGATATCAATGATACGATTCGCTGATGACATTGCTATCCTGAGTGAAAGTGAAGAAGAATTAAATGATCTGCCGAACGGAATGAACAGTCTAATGAGTACACAGTATGGTTTGAGAGTAAATCGGAGAAAGACGAAGGTAATGAGAAGTAGTAGAAATGAGAACAGCGAGAAACTTAACATCAGGATTGATGGTCACGAAGTCAATGAAGTTAAGGAATTCTGCTACCTAGGCAGTAAAATAACCAATGACGGACGGAGCAAGGAGTACATCAAAAGCAGACTCGCTATGGCAAAAAAGGCGTTTCTGTCCAAGAGAAGTCTACTAATATCAAATACCGGCCTTAATTTGAGGAAGAAATTTCTGAGGATGTACGTCTGGATTACAGCGTTGTATGGTAGTGAAACATGGACTGTGGGAAAACCGGAACAGAAGAGAATCGAAGCATTCGAGATGTCGTGCTATAGACGAATGTTGAAAATTAGGTGGACTGATAAGGTAAGGAATGAGGAGGTTCTGCGCAGAATCGGAGAGGAAAGGAATATGTGGAAAACACTTCATAAGGAGAAGGGACAGGATGATAGGACATCTGCTAAGACATGAGGGAATGACATCCATGGTACTAGAGGGAGCTGTAGAGGGCAAAAACTGTAGAGGAAGACAGAGATTGGAATACGTCAAGCAAATAATTGAGGGCGTAGGTTGCAAGTGCTACTCTGAGATGAAGAGGTTAGCACAGGAAAGGAATTCGTGGCGGGCCGCATCAAACCAGTCAGTAGACTGACGACCAAAATAAAAGAAAACTATTCCGCCACCTGACGGCAGCCACACGGCTTTATTTGCTGTTTTTTGTTACTGTTACAATTTTCTCATATGATTTGACTGTTGAATTTTTATGATTTATTTTTTTGGGTTATGTTGTCAGTTATGACCAAACATGGCGCCACCATCGCTACTAAACTGAATCTGGCGTGAATGTTCACCTCGAAGTTTCATGTTAACATTTTTTCCCCAGTCTCCTTACGGTTGTTACGTACGTAATCATTATATCTACGTGCAGCATGTTGCTCCTAGGTATGTTTTTGCCTGAAGTACCTAGCGTGTGTAACTGAGAGTTTCTCGTGTATTTCATTATTCTTGTTCTGATTTATAATTTCAATGTATCTTTACTATTTTATCACACATTAGAAGATTGCTAAGTCCGGAACTCGTATTATTACGAGCGTTAAAGTCAATCTATTCTTGAAGCTTGACTTTTTGATTAGCGCCCAGTTCAACCTTTACGCAGTGTTACTGTTAATTTTCATCATGATAGCCTGTCTCCTGTGTGACTTCATGTCGCAACTGTGTTAATTTTTTTATACGTCGTAGTACCGGATTGAAAGAACCAGAGGTTGTAGAGAGCTACAGGGAGATCATTAGGGAACGATTGACAAGAATGGAGGAAATAAATACAGTAGAAGAAGAATGGGTAGCTTTGAGAGACGGAATAGTGAAGGTAGCACAGGGTCAAGTAGGTAAAAAGACGTGGGTTAATAGAAATCCTTGGGTAACAGAAGATATATTGAATTTAATTGATGAAAGGAGAAAATACAAAAATGCAGTAAATGAAGCAGGCAAAAAGGGATACAAACGTCTCAAAAATGAGGACAAATGTAAAGATGTAGAGGCGCATATCACTAGGGGTAAGATAGATACTGCCTACAGGAAAATTAAAGAGACCTTTGGAGAAAACAGAACGACTTGCATGAATATCAAGAGATCGGATGGAAACCCAGTACTAAGCAAAGAAGGGAAAGCACAAAAGGTGGAAGGAGTATATGGAGGGTCTATACAAGGGCGACGTTCTTAAGGACAATATTATAGCATTGGGAGAGAACGTAGATGAAGATGAAATAGGAGGTATGATACTGCGTGAAGAGTTTGACAGAGCACTGAAAGACCTAAGTCGAAACAAGACACCGGGAGTAGACAACATCACATTAGAACTAATGATAGCCTTGGGAGAGCCAGGCCTAACAACACACTTCCATCTGGTGAGCAAGATATATACGACAGGCGAAATACCCTCAGACTTCAAGAAAAATGCAATCATTCCTATCCCAAAGAAAGCCGGTGTTGACAGATGTGAAAATTACCGAACTATCAGTTTAATAAGCCACGGCTGCAAAATACTAACATGAAATGTTTACAGACGAATGGAAAAACTGGTAGAAGCCGACCTCGTGGAAGATCAGTTTGGATTCCGTAGAAATATTGGAACACGTGAGGTAATACTGACCCTACTACGTCTTAGAAAATAGATTAAGGAAAGACAAACCTACGTTTCTAGTATTTGTAGACTTAGAGAAAGCTTTTGACAATGTTGACTGGAATACTCTCTTTCAAATTCTGAGGGTGGCAGGGGTAAAATACAGGGAGCGAAAGGCTATTTACAATTTGTACAGAAACCAGATGGCAGTTAAAAGAGTCGAGGGGCATGAAAGGGAAGCAGCGGTTGGGAAGGGAGTGAGACAGGGTTGCAGCCTATCCCCGATGTTATTAAATCTGTATTTTGAGCAAGCAGTAAAGGAAACAAAAGAAAAATTCGGAGTAGGAATTAAAATCCATGGAGAAGAAATAAAAACTTTGAGGTTCGCCGACTGCATTGTAATTCTGTCAGAGACAGCAAAGGACGTGGAAGAGCAGTTGTACGGAATGGACAGTGTCTTGAAAGGAGGATATAAGACGAACGCCAACAAAAGCAAAACGAGGGTAATGGTATGTAGTCGAATTAAATCGGGTGATGCTGAGGGAATTAGATTAGGAAATAAGACACTTAAAGTGGTAAAGGAGTTTTGCTATTTGGGGAGCAAAATAATTGATGATGGTCGATGTAGAGAGGATATAAAATGTAGACTGGCAATGGCAAGGAAAGCGTTCCTGAAGAAGAGAAATTTGTTAACTTCGAGTATATATTTAAGTTTCAGGAAGCCGTTTCTGAAAGTATTTGTATGGAGTGTAGCCATGTATGGAAGTGAAACATGGACGATAAATAGTTTGGGCAAGAAGAGAAAGCAGCTTTCGAAATGTAGTGCTACAGAAGAATTCTGAAGATTAGATGGGTAGATCACATAACTAATGAGGAGGTATTGAACAGAATTGGAGAGAAGAGAAATTTGTGGCACAACTTGACTAGAAGAAGGGATCGGTTGGTAGGACATGTTCTGGGGCATCAGGGGATCACCAATTTAGTATTGAAGGGCAGCGTAGAGGGTAAAAATCGTAGAGGGAGACCAAGAGATGAATACTCTAAGCAGATTCAGAAGGATGTAGGCTGCAGTAGGTACTGGGAGATGAAGAAGCTTGCACAGGATAGAGTAGCATGGAGAGCTGCATCAAACCAGTTCTGGACTGAAGACCACAACACCAACAGTACCGTATTGAGTAATTTATATTTTGTTATGAGAATAAATAAGTGCATTTAAGGGAACCAGTATTGTCATTACTTTTCTCTTTAAATATGTTCGTCTAGGTTTCTTTGATGGACCAGTTTAAAAATTCTGCAATATTTTCAAAATTCACTATATACATTATCACAATGGAATTTCAATGCGCACCATTGTGTACCGTCATATCTATGTTGTACTCACTTATGTGGAACAATAGAAAATATTTATTTGACTCGGTCCTTACAGACGGCGGAATGACGAACCACAAACAAGAAAGCCGACGATAATCTGTCGACTGTCTTCCTCGCCAAGTTGACGCCGTTACCAAGACAGGAGGTAGTGTTCACACGGAATCAGCGTGATGGCTCCTGGCGGTGTTTAACTTTTGCCCGACGTGGTTACTTTACAAAAATCTTGATTTGCAGTTCTAGGACTCGTTCACTTCTTTACTGAAACGCTACCACGCTACGTCATACGATGATTCTGAATCGGTAGAAGAGGCCAAGCCGGCTGCTTTCCTGCCATACGGTGGGACGGCGAGCGCTAAGTTAGGACCTGTGAAGCATAGACGTGGGCTGAGGCCTGTGTTCCGGCCTGTCCCCAAGATTCAAGATATGCTGCGCCCTTTAACTTCTGTAGTCCTGTCTTCTTCTGTGCGTGCAATATTATGGTATATTGTAAATTTTTAACTGTCGACCGTCAAACTACAACTGAATGAAACAATTTTCAACAAGCAAAAATTAACAATGCTGCGCTCTGTTAAAGACGACGTTGTTCTACGCCTGTCGTATGTGAATGGTGTCTCTTTTTTTTTCAGGGGGCTGTACCGAACACAAGCGACATATTAAATAAAGGGAGCTAGACAAGTGAGCCACAGCCGAGCATTTCCTTGACTACGGACACAAAATACAATCTGAAAGTCGAGAGTGTTGGCTCATGCTTCAACATACTGGGGTTATGGTACAGGGTGTTTCAAACATGACCGGTATATTTGAAACGGCAATAAAAACTAAACGAGCAGCGATAGAAATACACCGCTTGTTGCAATATGCTTGGGACAACAGTACATTTTCAGGCAGACAAACTTTCGAAATTACAGTAGTTACAATTTTCAACAACAGATGGCGCTGCGGTCTGGGAAACTCTATAGTACGATATTTTCCACATATCCACCATGCGTAGCAATAATATGGCGTAGTCTCTGAATGAAATTACCCGAAACCTTTGACAACGTGTCTGGCGGAATGGCTTCACATGCAGATGAGATGTACTGCTTCAGCTGTTCAATTGTTTCTGGATTCTGGCGGTACACCTGGTCTTTCAAGTGTCCCCACAGAAAGAAGTCACAGGGGTTCATGTCTGGCGAATAAGGAGGCCAATCCACGCCGCCTCCTGTATGTTTCGGATAGCCCAAAGCAATCACACGATCATCGAAATATTCATTCAGGAAATTAAAGACGTCGGCCGTGCGATGTGGCCGGGCACCATCTTGCATAAACCACGAGGTGTTCGCAGTGTCGTCTAAGGCAGTTTGTACCGCCACAAATTCACGAAGAATGTCCAGATAGCGTGATGCAGTAATCGTTTCGGATCTGAAAAATGGGCCAATGATTTCTTTGGAAGAAATGACGGCCCAGACCAGTACTTTTTGAGGATGCAGGGACGATGGGACTGCAACATGGGGCTTTTCGGTTCCCCATATGCGCCAGTTCTGTTTATTGACGAAGCCGTCCAGGTAAAAATAAGCTTCGTCAGTAAACCAAATGCTGCCCACATGCATATCGCCGTCATCAATCCTGTGCACTATATCGTTAGCGAATGTCTCTCGTGCAGCAATGGTAGCGGCGCTGAGGGGTTGCCGCGTTTGAATTTTGTATGGATAGAGGTGTAAACTCTGGCGCATGAGACGATACGTGGACGTTGGCGTCATTTGGACCGCAGCTGCAACACGGCGAACGGAAACCCGAGGCCGCTGTTGGATCACCTGCTGCACTAGCTGCGCGTTGCCCTCTGTGGTTGCCGTACGCGGTCGCCCTACCTTTCCAGCACGTTCATCCGTCACGTTCCCAGTCCGTTGAAATTTTTCAAACAGATCCTTTATTGTATCGCTTTTCGGTCCTTTGGTTACATTAAACCTCCGTTGAAAACTTCGTCTTGTTGCAACAACACTGTTCTAGGCGGTGGAATTCCAACACCAGAAAAATCCTCTGTTCTAAGGAATAAACCATGTTGTCTGCAGCACACTTGCACGTTGTGAACAGCACACGCTTACAGCAGAAAGACGACGTACAGAATGGCGCACCCACAGACTGCGTTGTGTTCTATATCTTTCACATCACTTGCAGCGCCATCTGTTGTTGAAAATTGTAATTACTGTAATTTCGAAAGTTTGTCCGCCTGAAAATGTACTGTTGTCCCAAGCATATTGCAACAAACGGTGTAGTTCTATCGCTGCTCGTTTAGTTTTTTTTGCCGTTTCAAATATAACGGTCATTTTTGAAACACCCTGTATATAGGAAGCAGCTGAGATTCGAATAAACAGCGACAGTTTTAACAGAGACCAGAAGCACATACCTCATAGGACGTGAAGATGGGTATTGGATAACGCAACGAAGCAAAGACGGGTTCTTTACGCTCGTAGGGAGGAGGGAGCGGCAGTTTCAAGCGTGGTCCCAGCAGCTCGCACCACTTGACTTCGCTCGGTACCGCTCCGAGGCCCACGGGAAAGACAGACCGCGGCGTGTAGATCACAGCGCAGGGCTTACGTGTGCCAGCAGCCGTCTGTGGCAGCGAGTGAGTAACTATTTCTAACGAGTTTAACAATTCTTGACTGCATAAGCTAAGACCTTTAATGGGTACCTTCTTAATTACGTATTGATTCCCCGTGGGCCGTGCACGGAATTGAGAGCCCGCGAAGGGTGGCGGACAAACCGACTAGTGTGACATCAGAAGTTCATTGAGGGCCCGTATTTCTCGTGGGTCCCGGTACCACGGTGCGCCAGAGCTGTTAAGAGTTGTCCAACTCGCCTTCCACACACGCAACATTCCAGCCCTCTCCAATAGGTGCCTTTATAAGCGGAAAACTGTACCAGACCTGACAGTCGGCGGTTTTTATTGCTGAAAACAATGGAGGTAATAGCCTTCAAAAGCTTGAATATTTAATTCAAACTGGAATGGCTCGAAAACCGAGAAAATTTTAGTCTTTTTCATTGTACACAGGCGCCTGTGGATAATCTGCTATTTCGTGGAAACTGGTGGTATGCAATACAGAAATTGTAACACGACAACTCTGTGAAGGATCAAACATTTTCTACGTGTTTTGAGAAGTTTGCTTCTATAGTTGTGCTGAATATTATTCTTGTAAATATGTTGTCAAGTTACAAATGCTATTAGTTATTTGAGAAAGAGAATAGACATGGAATGTTAACATTTTGTAAGTAGACACGCTGGCCTAGTCAGGGAAAAGCTATTGTCAAAGAGTGTAATAAATTGTAAATGCATTATCGCTGGGCGTGCGAGCGCGCCAAAAAAGGTAGAAGTGGGGAGTAACGAGGAGTTGGTTGTGTGTGTTCTCCGGTGTGGTTATGCAAAAGGGCGGAAACAGGAAGTCTGTTTCCGAAGTGCGGAGCAGTGAAAACGGAAAATGTTGTTTTGGCGGATCTTTAATGGTTTAACTGGCTCTGAGCGCTATGGGACTTAACATCTGTGGTCATCAGTCCCCTAGAACTTAGAACTACTTAAACCTAACCAACCTAAGGACAGCACACACATCCATGCCGAGGCAGGATTCGAACCTGCGACCGTAGCGGTCACGCGGTTCCAGACTGAAGCGCCTAGAACCACACAGCAGTATTGGGACAGGGCCGGTCCCATTCCAATCCCGGTACCATTCCGAAGTACCGTTATCCATGATGGCGGCCATGACGTCAGAGACACATCCCCCGGCCTACATGTACGCGATAGGCATGAAATGTTTTCATAACACCGCCACCATTCCAAAGCACCGTTATTCAACAACAACAACAAGGTCGCACCCAGTGTATCCACCACGTGATGCGTGTCTAGTCTCTGTTGCCGTAGCGAGGTGTGTGAGAGAGAGAGTTAGCGCCATCTCTCTATGTCACAACCCCGCGCTTACATACACGCGCTAGGCAGGACCTATACAAATCAGTGCACGGTCCACCTCACTCTCACACTGCTCGTATACTTCGTTCGTCCAGTACTTGTCACGTCTTCGTAATTAAACGTGCAAAAATGAAGCGTTCAAGTGTAACTCCACTCTCTAAGGATACGATATTACTTATTGCCTAAGCCACTTCCTCTTACGTCATCACGTACAATACATTACAATTATTTTACAGAAATATATTTCCTAAAAAAAATTTTCAAAACAAAATTATAAAAACAATCATGATGGTCTGTTCCTGTGGATAAAATAAACGTTTATTAATTTAGTCATCCCATCACCACATGGTCTCTAACTACTAATTTCTCTATTTCTACTTTCTACAGTTGACGTCAACATGCTGCTACTACTATATGCCGTGACCTTTTATAGTAAACTCCTTTCCCTGGCGTCGCTCAGTTGCTGCTATTATCTGCGAACAATTAAAAACATTTGTTGCACATTATTGTAGGATACTGTAACTCCGAATTTCTCCGATACCCCTTTGATGTTGTGCTTGTTTGACTGGTTACGGCATTGGTCTTCCGCTCCTAGTCTGCTTCTGTCTGTAACGGTAGGCTCAATTCAACGTCATGCTTATCTGTTGAACAAAACAAGAGTTAGTTTTGCACGTTACAGCAAGTAAAAATCAGTGATAGTGGTCAAGGTTCATGGCTGGACTTGAGAGCATCTATCTTTTGTGGTGACCTTCATTATCATCCTTTAAACTGACTGGCGTGTTGTTTTAGCGTCTCCGCTTAACTCAAATAGTTAAGCCCAGACTCGGCTAGCGTCTCTACAACACTCCTACGGCCCAAATCATCAATAAGCTCTGTCGATCACGCTATTGCGTGCGACCAGCCACCTGATTTACGTCTTTCTACGACGGCTCAAAACTCGCCTTTTCACACAACATCCTCATCGCACCCATTACGAATTATCCAAATTTGGTGCGTCCCTATCGCCTAATTTCGATTGACTGGCCACCGGATAGTCGTTTCGATCACCGTACTCACACTATCAACACAATTGAGATAACAGGTGCGTCTCGAACACTACTGCGTCGGACAGACCACCTCATAATTATCACCCGAAACACCCACAATCGCCATACACCGATAACGCAACGGGTGGGTCCTGAACACTACCGCGTCGGACATCATACCCTGCACTCGTCTCAAGAAACGCAACACATTCGGTGGGACGCAATATCCACCTACCACATCACAACACGCTCAACACACCCCAAATCCATCCACCACAGATCCAGATTTTATCCTGAAAGCTCTCCTGTCCAATAGCCTTGCCATAAAATTTTGTATAGGAAGTTATCTACATAAGATAACCCCTTCTATAATTAATCTAATACTTCTAAATATTGTTTGTGTCATAGCTGAAGCAAATTTTCTATACTAAGCGACCCAGTGGTCCCCATACAACAAAATTGACCATCAAACACATAATATACACACAATCCATACCAAAATAAGACAAGCACATGGAAATAGGAAAATAAATACACACAACATAAAACAAATAATCACAAAACATAAATAAAACGCTGCCTACATTAATACAAATAAACATCGCCAACAAATCACAAAAATCTGATCTAATTATACACTACTTTGTTCCCGGCCGCGTTCTTCCGCTGCCGAGTGTGCCGCCCTAGTCATTCTTGTCTGTTTTGCGCAGTTTGCGTACGGACAGGGTTCGCCGGACGTATTTTGATTATTTGTGTAGGTTCTGGATTGCGGTCTTCACTCGCTCTCCAGTTCTGCACTGGTTGATCCCTTCCCTTTTTACTAGCTGGTTTCCAGTTATTATTACCCTGGTTCGACCTACGTTCCTGTGGCGGATAATGTTTGTCCTCTATTATCGCGCCACTGTGGGTTGTTTCCCCTATTGTTACCGTTACCGGCATAGTTATTCCTCATCTGGTTTCTGTTTCTCTCTATATTCGCGTCTTGGCCTTCCTCATGCGGTCCCCTTTGCTTCTTCTTCTCACGCACCTGCTGGTCGTTATAGGCAAACTCCAGTTCCCTAAGAATGCCCATAAATGCTTCTACTTCAGTTCCGCATCTGCCAGCTAGCGTCTGCTGATATGTAAGTGGCAACTTCATATAGCATACGCGTATAATCTCCCCAAGGCTGCACGGTTCGTCCAGATACTGATTCTTTTTCAGCATGTTCTATAAAAATTTCACAACACTTCGGAAACCTGAGCTCTCGATGTCGCGTGTCTTGAGGATTTCTTGTTTAATTCTGTTTTGGGTCTCCTTTGACCAATATCTGCTCATAAATGCGTCGCGGAACTCTTGGTATGTTCTGCAATCTTTAGCAACACTACGCATACTTTCCGCTGATGCACCTTCCAAGAGCGCACACACAAAGTCAAGTTTGTACATTAACGGCCACTGTGGTGGTAACGTTAGATCAAACTGTCCAATGAACGTTTTTGGATGTAACGTATTATTATCATCCTTATAGTGCTGGAACTTGTGTATCGACAGAAAGTGTTTATAATCAAACTGCCTAGTTTCATCTTTATGCTGTGGCGTTTCGATGTTTTCATAAACTACCTCCGTGTGCGCCTCCTGGATATCCTGTGGCTCTTGCAAGTGCGAGGTGGATCGCCTAAGCGGGTAGCAATTGCTTGCGCCAGTTGTTCTGGTACTGAACTCCGCCTCCGGCAAATCACTTACTACACGCGGTACCTCCGTACGTGTGCCTCGCGGTTCATAGCTGCCATGACGTTCTAACGGTCTGGTTTCCAGCATGCATGCTTCATTATCACGTCGGTTCACAACTCCTGTGACAGATACTGTGTCCCGTTGCCGTACTTCCGAGGTTACCTCTTCCGTGGATACTGTCTGAATATCGGCTCCAGTTTGTCCTGTATTTGTAAAAGTTCTGTCGACTGACAGTCCCTCTACCCTGCTCTCGATTTGTCGTTTAAATTCGGCAAATTCTGCCATCAGTGGTGCCTCTCCAGCTTCCTCCTTCCTGCTCGACACGGTTTCTTCAATCTTTTTCACTCGTGTCTGCAGCATACTTATAACAGTTTTGCCGACCTTGGTCTTGTTCTCTGTGTCCTCCTTCGTTTCTCTCGCTATTCTCTTGGCTCTCCGCGCAATTAATTTCGCCTCATTAGCGGTTCTTTTCGCTTCGGCTATCTCTCGCTCTAACTTCTCACGCAACGCTTTTACTTCATCCTTCACACCGCATGTTTCACGCTTTATGATGGCAAGCTGTGTCCGGGTTTCCTTTCTACACTCATGTATGCTGCTGTGTGTTTCTTCGCTGATTCTTTCCAGACTAGCTTGCCTCTCCTTTCTACACGTTTAAATTCTTTCCTTCATCACTTTCGTACTAGCGTCTATCTTCTGCATCATACGCTCCAAGAAACCAGCGATGCCTGAACCGTCTACCGCCAAGTCTCCCCTTTCCGCATGATAACTACTGTCATGACTTGCAGGTGATCCCCTGCTCATTCTTCCGTCTCCTGTCGAGTAAGGTCCAAACCCTGCTCGGTACGACAGTGTCGGACTGCAGTCTTCGACATCTCCACAGCAACAAAGTTTTCATTGAAGTTGGTGGCAGGCTTAAAATTTGGTCTGGCTATACATTTTCTCACGCCCTAACGCCATTCCCATGCGGTTCTAATAACAATATCGCGTTCGTTTCTTACATTCTGCATAGTTTTCCCTAAAATGGAATTATTCATTAATTTATAAAAGTCTTTTGCAAAATCATTACTCGCGACCGCCCTCTTTTCGGTATTTAGTTCTATATACTCCTTCAACCAGGGGGATTGGTTGTAGGAGATTACTTGGGTGAGTTTAATGAGCTCCATTCCTAATCTGAGGCATTGCTGGAGGTTACGATAGTGAATAATATACCTCTGCTTATCACCAACAGTGGCCAGCAGTTTAGGGATGGTGCTTCCTCGTGGAATTTGTTGCTCTGGACATAACGGCAAGTCGCTTGTCTCTCCATGCAAATTATTAGGGTACGCGACGTCTGCCTCAAGCACATACCCTACATCAGAATCGGCCGGAAGACCCATTATCTGTCCACTTAATCCCTTCAATTCGTCTTCAGGCACCCACTGGAACCCGGCAACCGGCAGCGGTTGCTTCATAGCATGCCCATATAAATTGTTAACATCTAAGTACAAAATGTAACTAGAATCAGGGATGCGTTGTACTCGACACCCATCCGCGGGTTATTTGCCTTGGCGTGCCTGTGAACACATTGACAAAGTCCGCCGCGGATCCCTCGCTCAAAAAATAGAAGCATCGTAGCATCAGTCAAAAGTTCAATGTTGCAATCCGTTTTTTTGAGCATAGCGACCCAGTACAACCCAGGTGCCGTGTAATAAAAGGCAGGGTCCAGAGAGTGACGCGGAGACGGCTACTCTGCATTATATATGGGGTGACAATGGCGTTATTTCTCGGAGCACATCGATTGCTGAGTGGTACCGAGAATCCACCTTGAGCGCTATTATGGCCCGATTTTCCGAGATGGAAATACGTGGATCCGCTAAAGCGCTCAGCAGTATACCACACCTCGACATCCATATACATGTCTATGATCCAATGAATGGAGGGTCCAGTTATATTAAACTCCCTACAGATATTGAGAAAAAGCAGGCGTGCATTAATGTTCAAAATAACTATGATAATGCGTGTTTTACATGGTCAGTCCTGGCTTGCATGAGAAATTACAATTACTAACATCATCCCGAGCGTCCCAGCAGTTACAAAGTCAAAGATACTAAGAGACAGTATAACTTTGACGGAATAGAGTTCCCTTTAAGAATCCAGGACATACCTAAGTTTGAGGCTCAGAATACCGCAATATCGGTCCACGTTTATGGCCTGGAGAAGAAAAGCAAGCCAGATGAGCAGAACAAGCATACAGTAGTAGGCCCCCTCCATTTCTCAAAATTTGCAGGTGAGCGAGAGTTGCATGTCAACATGCTGCTCTTCTCCGAACGTGATAATTATCACTACGTCTGGATCAAAGACATGTACCGACTGCCCGCATCTCGTGGTCGTGCGGTAGCGTTCTCGCTTCCCACGCCCGGGTTCCCGGGTTCGATTCCCGGCGGGGTCAGGGATTTTCTCTGCCTCGTGATGGCTGGGTGTTGTGTGCTGTCCTTAGGTTAGTTAGGTTTAAGTAGTTCTAAGTTGTAGGGGACTGATGACCATAGATGTTAAGTCCCATAGTGCTCAGAACCATTTGAACCATTTGAACCATGTACCGACTCATTTCCTCCCAGTTAAGTAAAAATGAACATAAACAACATATTTGTATAAGGTGTTTGAATTATTTTTCATCTCAAGAGTTATTAGCGACACATCTATTAGATTGTGCATGCAAGGACCCGGTACGTGTTGTTATGCCCACTGAGGAAAATAACTTCATTAAATTTAAAAATGCTCACCACCAGCAGCGTTGTCCTTTTGTTGTGTACGCCGATTTTGAATGCTTACTGGCTCCTATTACTCATTGTGAAGGGAACCCCTTAGCCTCACACACAACCTTCACACAAAAACACGTACCTTATGCGGTGGCGTTCCAAGTTGTATGCGCATATGATTGTAAACTTAATAGCTATCAGTCTTATGTAGGGGACGATCCGGCGGTTTGGCTTCTCACTGAGCTTGAAAAAACCTTCATGGCAAGTTCACAGGCTCTACAGCATTAATATTCCCATGACCAAACCAAAGGAAAATGATGACTTGTATGAAAAGGCTGTTAATTGTCATATTTGCGGGCTGGCCTTAGATAGAAAAGCGGAGACTCCTCGTAGAAACCATTGTCATCTTACGGGTAAGTTCCGCGGTGCAGCCCACAAAGCATGCAACTTGAAGTATCAGTTACCTACACACATACCCGTCTTTTTTCATAATCTGAGCGGGTATGACGCTCATTTTCTCGTTGAGCACTTGGCTAAGTTCGGTATGAAGAATGATCAGGTCAGTATCCTGCCTGAAAGTGTTGAAAAGTACATTTCTTTTTCAAAACGAATGACGCCGAAAATTACGCTCCGCTTCCTTGACTCTCTACGATTTATACAGACTTCGCTCCAGAAACTGGTTGAGACTTTACCTCGGAATGATATGCATATCACTCGATCTGCATTTACCGGTGAGGAAAAGTTTCAACTTGCGACGAGGAAAGGAGTTTTCCCGTACGAGTATCTTGATAGTATGGCAAAACTCAATGAAACCAGGCTTCCCGACATAACTTCTTTTACCAGTACTCTCACAGGCGATGCCATAACTATCACAGATTATGAGCATGCCGTTAATGTCTGGCAGGAATTCAACATCCCCAATTTGGGAGAATATGCAAGGTTATACATGGACACGGACGTTCGTTTGCTTGCAGATGTTTTCGAAAAGTTCCGGAGTGTATGTATGACCACGTACTCTCTGGACCCTGCCATTTATTACACGGCACCTGGGTTGTCCTGGGACGCTATGCTAAAAAAAAAAAAACGGATTGCAACATTGACCTTTTGACTGATGCTTCGATGCTTCTATTTTTGAGCGAGGGACCCGCGGCGGACTTTGTCAATGTGTTCACAGGCACGCCAAGGCAAATAACCCGCGGATGGGTGTCAGGTACAACGCATTCCTTGATTCTAGTTACATTTTGTACTTAGATGTTAACAACTTATATGGGCATGCTATGAAGCAACCGCTGCGATACTGTCGTACCGAGCAGGGTTTGGACCTTACTCGACAGGAGACGGAAGAATGAGCAGGGGATCACCTGCAAGTCATGACAGTAGTTATCATGCGGAAAGGGGAGACTTGGCGGTAGACGGTTCAGGTATCGCTGGTTTCTTGGAGCGTATGATGCAGAAGATAGACGCTAGTACGAAAGTGATGAAGGAAAGAATTTAAACGTGTAGAAAGGAGAGGCAAGCTAGTCTGGAAAGAATCGGCAAAGAAACACACAGCAGCATACATGAGTGTAGAAAGGAAACCCGGACACAGCTTGCCATCATAAAGCGTGAAACATGCGGTGTGAAGGATGAAGTAAAAGCGTTGCGTGAGAAGTTAGAGCGAGAGATAGCCGAAGCGAAAAGAACCGCCAATGAGGCGAAATTAAATGCGCGGAGAGCCAAGAGAATAGCGAGAGAAACGAAGGTGGACACAGAGAACAAGACCAAGGTCGGCAAAACTGTTATAAGTATGCTGCAGACACGAGTGAAAAAGATTGAAGAAACCGTGTCGAGCAAGAAGGAGGAAGCTGGAGAGGCACCACTGATGGCAGAGTTTGCCGAATTTAAACGACATATCGAGAGCAGGGTAGAGGCACTGTCAGTCGACAGAACTTCTACAAATACAGGACAAACTGGAGCCGATATTCAGACAGTATCCACGGAAGAGGTAACCTCGGAAGTACGGCAACGGGACACAGTATCTGTCACAGGAGTTGTGAACCGACGGGATAATGAAGCATGCATGCTGGAAACCAGACCGTTAGAACGTCATGGCAGCTATGAACCGCGAGGCACACGTACGGAGGTACCGCGTGTTGTAAGTGATTTGCCGGAGGCGGAGTTCAGTACCAGAACAACTGGCGCAAGCAATTGCTACCCGCTTAGGCGATCCACCTCGCACTTGCAAGAGGACAAACATTATCCGCCACAGGAACGTGGGTCGAACTAGGGTAATAATAACTGGAAACCAGCCAGTAAAAATGGAAGGGATCAACCACTGCAGAACTGGAGAGCGAGTGAAGACCGCAATCCAGAACCTACACAAATAATCAAAATACGTCCGGCGATCCCTGGCCGTACGCAAACTGCGCAAAACAGACAAGAATGACTAGGGCGGCAAACTCGGCAGCGGAAGAACACGGCCGGGAACAAAGTAGTGTATAATTAGATTAGATTTTTGTGATTTGTTGGCGATGTTTATTTGTATTAGTATAGGCAGTGTTTTATTTGTGTTTTGTGATTATTTGTTTTATGTTGTGTGTATTTATTTTCCTATTTTCATGTGCTTGTCTTATTTTGGTATGGATTGTGTGTATATTATGTGTTTGATGTTCAATTTTGTTGTATGGGGACCACTGGGTCGCTTAGTATAGAAAATTTGCTTCAGCTATGACACAAACAATATTTAGAAGTATTAGATTAATTATAGAAGGGGTTATCTTATGTAGATAACTTCCTATACAAAATTTTATGGCAAGGCTATTGGACAGGAGATCTTTCAGGATAAAATCTGGATCTGTGGTGGATGGATTTGGGGTGTGTTGAGCGTGTTGTGATGTGGTAGGTGGATATTGCGTCCCATCGAATGTGTTGCGTTTCTTGAGACGAGTGCAGGGAATGATGTCCGACGCGGTAGTGTTCAGGACCCACCCGTTGCGTTATCGGTGTATGGCGATTGTGGGTGTTTCGGGTGATAATTATGAGGTGGTCTGTCCGACGCAGTAGTGTTCGAGACGCACCTGTTATCTCAATTGTGTTGATAGTGTGAGTACGGTGATCGAAACGACTATCCGGTGGCCAGTCAATCGAAATTAGGCGATAGGGACGCACCAAACATGGATAATTCGTAATGGGTGCGATGAGGATGTTGTGTGAAAAGGCGAGTTTTGAGCAGTCATAGAAAGACGTAAATCAGGTGGCTGGTCGCACGCAATAGCGTGATCGACAGAGCTTAGTGATGACTTGGGCCGTAGGAGTGTTGTAGAGACGCTAGCCGAGTCTGGGCTTAACTATTTGAGTTAAGCGGAGACGCTAAAACAACACGCCAGTCAGTTTAAAGGATGATAATGAAGGTCACCACAAAAGATAGATGCTATCAAGTCCAGCCATGAACCTTGACCACTATCATTGATTTTTACTTGCTGTAACGTGCAAAACTAACTCTTGTTTTGTTCAACAGATAAGCATGACGTTGAATTGAGCCTACCGCTACAGACAGAAGCAGACTAGGAGCGGAAGACCAATGCCATAACCAGTCAAACAAGCACAACATCAAAGGGGTATCGGAGAAATTCGGAGTTACAGTAACCTACAATAATGTGCAACAAATGATTTTAATTGTTCGCAGATAATAGCAGCAACTGAGCGACGCCAGGGAAAGGAGTTTACTATAAAAGGTCACGGCATGTAGTAGTAGCATGTTGACGTCAACTGTAGAAAGTAGAAATAGAGAAATTAGTAGTTAGAGACCATGTGGTGATGGGATGACTAAATTAATAAACGTTTATTTTATCCACAGGAACAGACCATCATGATTGTTTTTATAATTTTGTTTTGAAAACTTTGTTTAAGAAAAGTATTTCTGTAAAATAATTGTAATGTATTGTACGTGATGACGTAAGAGGAAGTGGCTTAGGCAATAAGTAATATCGTATCCTTAGTGAGTGCAGTTACACTTGAACGCTTCATTTTTGCACGTTTAATTACGAAGACGTGACAAGTACTGGACGAACGAAGTATACGAGCACTGTGAGAGTGAGGTGGACCGTGCACTGATTTGTATAGGTCCTGTCTAGCGCGTGTATGTAAGCGCGGGGTTGTGACATAGAGAGATGGCGCTAACTCTCTCTCTCACACACCTCGCTACGGCAATAGAGACTAGACACGCATCACGTGGTGGATACACTGGGTGCGACCTTGTTGTTGTTGAATAACGGTGCTTTGGAATGGAGGTGGTGTTATGAAAACATTTCATGCCTAGCGCGTACATGTAGGCCGGGGGATGTGTCTCTGACGTCATGGCCGCCATCATGGATAACGGTACTTTGGATTGGTACCGGGATTGGAATGGGACCGGCCCTGTCCCAATACTCACGGCCACACCGGCCGGCGGATGTTTAATATGGGCAAGCTATGGCATTTACTGGGCACAGTACAAATGCAGCAAGAGTAATTCACTTAACATCAAGAGTATCGTGGGCCCTTTTTATTGGCTATGGTATGGCAAGGAGATCAACCTGTGCCCTATTTTACCGCTAAATGAAGCCACTCGACAAACCAAAGCCATCATGAAGTGAAGTAATGTCTAGATTTTTTATAACTAGGAGTGTAACAGACTGACCTGCGTAGTTGGAATTTTATTGCTGAAATAACAATGTTTTCTTGCGTAGTGTCACTTAATAATTTTGCTGAATCTTTATCCAAGTAGTATCCATCCTATCCCTTTGTGTGAACCGAGATAATCAGAAACTGAACTGATAGTGAAATGAACATTAATTTAGTACATTATCAAAACTTAATTTTTCAATTTTTGGACATTTGCGTTTTAATGAAATCTTTGGATGTAGTATGAATAATGTCAGAATTAGATTGCTACAAAAGCCAGTGTTAATTCATTTTCTAAAAATAGAGTAACTTTTCATAACAAAAAAATTGGTAGTAAAACTTTATGTAACTTGGGACACTGAATTTCACTGTCAAAGCAAAGTTGTAATTTATAGCTTGTGGCATAATTTGTAGATTTTATTACAAAGAAATATCATTCTATATTCAAACAAACCTTCTGCTTGCTACAATTACGACAGTCACTTTTACGTTGGGTAACGTAACAAGACGTTTCTGTCCAAAATCAGTAAACAATCTTACTTTGTTCAAATAACTTACGGGTTTGCCGCCGGCTGACGTCGTCGAACACCGCCGATATTTCGACAGGAGCACACCCTGCCATTCTCAAGGCACAAATGCAAGGAAGAAGAAATGTGCTAGCAAATTTAATACCTCGGTTCACAGAGGAGAAACAAGGATGACACCACACACAGAACGTCAACACAAACAAAGATAACTAACATCATAAATATCGATAGTTACTATTAATCAACAGGTGAGGTAGCACTAATTCTGTCGCTCTGTTTTTTGATGAGAGACAGAGCCGGATTCCAAGCAGCATTTAAACAAAATCCACCATCTCTGTTAATAAGGTTGCTTGATAGTCTGATTTCAACAGCTTCCTTAGTAACACTATCCCAATAGCTGGATGTGCAAGCCAGAATCTCCGTGTTGTTCTATTCCATAGGATGACCGGTGTCAAGGCAGTGCTCTGCAATAGCGGATTTGCTCGGCTGTTGTAAGCGTGTGTGACGCTTATGTTCAATACACCGGTCTTCCACAGTCCTGATTGTCTGACCAATATATGACATGCCACAACTGCAAGGAATACGATAGACTCCAGCCTTATAGTGACAGGCAGATCAAATGTGCGTTGCGCCATCAGCCTTCTGTGCAACGTATTAGTGACGATAGCAACGAAGTGGCACCTCAGTGTACGGTATTTTTACCTTACGCAGGAAGAATTTCCAACAGGATTGGCCGTATTTTTCGGAAATAAGATGTGAAATGTGTTTTTCGACCACCTTCTGAGATTAAGGCCCTGTTAGCGTCCGTAAAAGATGATCTTGGTTTGCGTAAGGCTGGGGTCTATCGTATTCCTTGCAGTTGTGGCATATTTCTGATGTTGGTTATCTTTGTGTTGACACTTGTTCTGTGTTTGGTGTCTTCCTTGTTTCTCCTCTGTGAACCGAGGTATTAAATTTGCTAGCACATTTCTTCTTCCTTGCATTTGTGCCTTGAGAGTGGCAGGGTGTGCTCCTGTCGAAATATCGGCGGTGTTCGGCGACGTCACCCAGCAACAAACCTGTAAGTTATTTGAACATTCAATTCGCCGGGAAAAGTTAAGGTCTCACAATCTTACTTTAATTGAACTTACAAAATTAATGTGGTATGTTGTATGTGTTTGCTATTTGATTATTATCTGACTACTGTGACATGTGTGGTAGAAAGTACTTGGAATTGTGCTTCAGGTACTGTTCCTACGTCATGACGTCAATGACTATTCTTACGTAAGAGTGCTTACGAGTATGAAGTTAAGTTTCAATTTAACTATTCTTGCTCCGGTGAAGACCTGGCGACCGTTGGTTATTTCATTAATGACGTGCTTTGAAGACCTTTTTTCCAAGTTTTCCACTAACTACTCTTAAGTAAAAATTAGCTCACGTAATAAAAACATATACAGTTAACCGAACTTTGTTTCTAAATCGTCATTGCTAGAGTACTGAGCAGTGACGATTCAGTTATAACTTCATCTACTTCTCTCGCTTTTGTATTATTCTTCGGAGTAGATGCCTTTTCCCCACAGATCAGGGACTTCAGGTACACGGTCATATAGAAAAGTCTAATTAGCTGGAGAGGTGGGAGGGTTATAAAATGACTTACAACTATAGCGCAAAATTATGGTTTTCGAAATCTGAGGTAAAAGTTGCACTGTTCTCATCTCGATGACTGGTTTCAACAATTCAGTACCTGGGCATGGTCCCATTGAAGGTTGGTATACAACTGCATTATTCTGAGCTTAAAGGAGACTTCTCCAGCCAGTTACAGTGGCGACTACAGTTCAACGTACATTCCAAACCGTTGTACAGCTTGACATTTTTCATATTTTTTTGTTTGAGCCATCAGTCTTCTGATTAGTTTGATGGGCCTGCCACGCATTCCTCTGCTGTGCTAACCTCTTCATCTCAGAGTAGCACTTGCAACCTACGTCCTCAATTATTTTCTTTATGTATTCCAGCCTCTGTCTTCCTCTACAGTTTTTGCCCTCTACAGCTCCCTCTAGTACCATGGACGTCATTCCCTCATGTCCTATCATCCTGTCTTGTCTCTTGCTAGTGGTTTCCATATGTGCTTTTGCTCTCCGATTCTGTGCAGAACCTTCTCATTCTTTACCTTATCAGTCACCTAATTTTCGACATTCGTTTGTAACACCACATCTCAAATGCTTGAATTGTCTTCTGTTCCGATTTTCCCACGGTTCATGTTTCCCTGCCACACAAAGCTGTGCTCCAAACGTACATTCTCAGAATTTTTTTCCTCAAATTAAGACCAATGTTTGATACTAGTAGACATCTCTTAGCCAGAAATGCCCTTTTTGCCAGTGCTAGTCTGCTTTTTATGTCCTTTCTCCGTCAGACATTGGTTATTTTCCTGCCTACGTAGCAGAATTTCTTTACTTCATCTACATCGTGACCGTCAATCCTGATGTTAAGTTTCTCCCTGTTCTCATTTCTGCTACTTCTCATTACTTTCGTTTTTCTTCGATTTTCTCTCAGTCCATATTCTATACTTATTAGACTGTTTATTCAGGTCACCAATTTTTTTAAACCTAGTGCTGGTCTGGAGCAGGTGACAGAGGATTTAGGATCACTTTGCAAAGATTTCACTAAGGAAGACACCGTGGTTATAGTGGGTGGGGCAGGTAACAGTATTGACAGAGATCCTGGGTACAGTATAGAGTGTGACCTGGCGAAGATTGCGTCAGCATCGAAGCATACTAGTGTTGAGTTTGTATCTGTTCTTGGGCGCCATGACCGACCTCATTTGAACTCTTCTGTCAAGAGAGTTAATTTGGAGCTGGAACGGCTGCTCATGTCGGGTGCGGGGTCACACATTGGTGTGGTTCCTGTTGATTCTCTCAGTAGGTGGGATTATACTAGGCATGGCCTTCACCTCAACAGGAAGGGGAAGGGTAAATTGGCTGGGGAAATAGCAGGAAAGTTAAAGGGGGGAGGCACTATCATGAGTGGTAAAATACCAGTGGTTATAGGATTCAGAAAAGACCCTTTTTTAGGGTAGGGAGGACAGAAAGAAAGCAAATTTTAAGAGAGGTTAGAACTGAGACAAATCTTCAGTTTGAGAAAGAAATCAAAAAAACATAATTCCAGCTTATTACATCAGCATAAACAGCCATTGGTTAAGAATTTTCAACTGTCAGTAGATATTTTAACTCCACCCAATCTTAACTCAGTCAATGAGAAATGTCAGCTATCTTTATTGCATCAAAATATTCGAGGACTGAGAAATAAAATTAATGAATTAACTATCTGCATAGATGAATTAGAGTCTTCAAACCCAGCTGACATAATCTGCCTCTCTGAACATCATGTGACCACTGGTATAGAACTTTTAAGTGTTACAGGGTTTAGGTTAGCATCTCACTTTTGTAGATCAGAAATGGAGAGGGGAGGAGTTGCCACATTCATCAGGAACTGTCATAAATTTAAGAACATAGACATTCATAAATTTTGCCTAGAACAGCATATGGAAGCATGTGCAACAGAATTAGAATTTCACAAAAAATCCTTCATAATATTAAGTGTATATCGAGCACCTGCAGGTAACTTTAATCTGTTTGTCAACCACCTTGAAGCTGTACTGGCCCATTTAACAACCAAAAACAAAGAAATAGTGGTTGCTGGTGATTTCAATGTAGATTTCCTTAAAGACTCTCCCAATAAGAACTTGTTTGAGTTAGTAACACTATCATTCAACTTAATTCCCACAGTAAAGTTCCCCACTAGGATAGCCACTTGCTCACAAACAGCCATTGATAATATCTTTATAGAAAAGTCCAATGAACAAAATTATATTACAAAACCAATAGTCAATGGCCTCTCAGACCATGACATGCAGTTCCTTCTGTTAAATGTTAATACTGAACAGGATATAAAATCTGTTAAATCTGAGCTCAAAAGGGTAATCAGTAAGCCAAAAATTGATTATTTTAGGACACTCCTCAGAGACATTCACTGGACTGATGTTTACAGCGTTCATGGCATGAATGAAAAATATAACATTTTTGCTAATAAAGTGCTTACCTTATTCGAACACTGCTTTCCCCCAAAACTTACCAAGGTTAGAGCAAAGTCTACAAAGAAGCCATGGATTACTCGAGGAATAGGGGTATCTTGTAAAACAAAAAGAAAACTGTATCTGTCACTCCGAAACATTTCCAATGTTGATGCTATAGCACATTATAAGAAATACTGCAAAATATTAAAGACTGTAATACGGATGTCAAAGCAAATATATTACAAGGAAAATATAGTCATATCAGATAACAAAATAAAGACAATATGGGATATAGTGAAGGAGGAGACCGGTAGAACCAGGCATGAAGAGGAACAAATAGCATTAAGAGTAAATGATACATTGGTGACAGATGTGTATAGTGTTGCAGAACTTTTTAACAAACATTTTATAACTGTTACTGACAAGATGGGGTTGTCAGGTTCGGTAGATGCTGCTATGGATTACCTTAGACCAGACATTTCAAGTAACTTCCTTAATATGAATTTGACCCTCACTACCCCAACAGAAATAATGTCCATCATAAAATCTTTAAAATCAAAAACATCTAGTGGGTATGATGAAATATCAACAAAGTTAATTAAAGAATGTGATTCTGAGCTAAGTAACATATTAAGCTATCTGTGTAACCAGTCGTTTATTAGTGGAATATTTCCTGAATGGCTGAAATATGCTGAAGTTAAGCCACTGTTTAAGAAGGGAGATAAAGAAATAGCATCAAATTTCCGTCCAATTTCACTGTTGCCAGCATTCTCAAAAATTTTCGAAAAAGTAATGTACAGTCGTCTTTATAACCATCTTATCTCAAATAACATACTGTCAAAGTCACAGTTTGGATTTCTAAAAGGCTCTGATATTGAGAAGGCTATCTACACTTACAGTGAAAATGTGCTTAATTCATTAGACAAAAAATTGCAGGGAACTGGTATATTTTGTGATTTGTCAAAGGCATTTGACTGTGTAAATCACAATATCCTTTTAAGTAAACTAGAATATTATAGTATAACAGGAAATGCTGCAAAATGGTTCAAATCTTATATCTCTGGCAGGAAACAAAGGGTGTTATTAGGAAATAGACATGTATCAAGCTATCAGGCCTCATCCAACTGGGAACTAATTACATGTGGGGTCCCACAAGGTTCCATTTTGGGGCCCTTACTTTTTCTTGTGTATATCAATGACCTTTCATCAGTAACATTACCAGATGCCAAGTTTGTTTTGTTTGCCGATGATACAAACATTGCAATAAATAGCAAGTCAAATGTAGTCTTAGAAAGATCAGCCAATAAAATATTTGTGGACATTAATCACTGGTTCCTAGCCAATTCTTTGTCACTAAACTTTGAAAAAACACACTACATGCAGTTCAGAACTTGTAAGGGGTGTCCCAAGAGTATATGTCTAACATACGATGACAAGAAGATAGAAGAAGTGGACAGTGTTAAATTCTTGGGATTACAGCTTGATAATAAATTCAACTGGGAGGAGCACACCACAGAACTGCTGAAGCGTCTTAACAAATCTCTGTTTGCAATGCGAATTTTGTCAGACATAGGGGATATAAAAATGAAAAAGCTGGCATACTATGCTTACTTTCATTCCATAATGTCATATGGGATTATTTTTTGGGGTAATTCATCAAGCCAATCTAAAGTTTTCCGGGCACAAAAACGTGCAGTGAGAGTTATATGTGGTGTGAACTCAAGAACATCCTGCAGAAGCCTGTTTAGGGAACTAGGGATACTAACTACTGCTTCCCAATATATTTATTCCTTAATGAAATTTGTCATTAAAAATATATCACTTTTTCAAACCAACAGCTCAATTCATGGAATCAATACTAGAAATAAGAATAATCTTCACAAGGATTTAAAGTCACTTAGTCTTGTACAAAAAGGTGTGCATTATTCAGGAACACACATTTTCAATAACTTGCCAGCAGCCATAAAAATCTTAACAACCAATGAAATTCAGTTTAAGAGAAGCCTAAAGGATTTATTGGTGGCCAACTCCTTCTACTCCATTGATGAATTTCTTAGTAAAACCAACTGATTTGTATATAAGTACAACATAACTTCTGCACAATTTCAGAGCCGTAATGTGTTCATTGAAAATTTGTGTGTGTGTGTGTGTGTGTTAGTATAATCTAACTTCTGCACCATTTCAGTGCAGTAATGTGTTCATTGTAAATAAGTATTACAGTAGTTGTATTACCTTATAAATAAATAAAAAACTTTTTTATTTTAAATTCAGTGCATTAGTATTTGTAAAATTACTCTTAGTGTTCATTAAAAAATGACGATCATTCCACTTGGGACCTGTGGAATGGTACATTAGCTTATTTGTTTTAATTGTAAATATTTGTCATGTATTGTTGTTTTTCTGACATGTTCCACATCCTGGAGGACCTCCTCACTACGGATCAATTGGAATGAAAGTAAATCTAATCTAATCTAATCTTCAGTTCAGCACATCATGTCATTCTTTTCACTTTCATTCAGGATAGCAATGTCATCAGGGAATCTTATCATTTATATCCTTTCACCTTGAATTTTAATTCCACTCCTGAAGCTTTCTGTTATTTCCATCTTTGCTTCTTCGATGTACAGATTGAACAGTAGGGGCGAAAGACTACATTATGTCTTACACCCTTTTTAACCCGAGCACTTCGTTCTTGGACGTCCACTCTTATTATTCCGTCTTGACTCTTGTACATATTGTATATTACCCGTCTCTCCCTATAGATTACCCTATCTTTCTCAGAAATTCGAATATTTTGCACAATTTTACATTTTCTAACGCCTTTTCCACGTCGACAAATCCCATGAACGTGTCTTGACTTTTCTTTAGTCTTGCTTCCATTATCAACCGCAACGTCAGAATCACCTCTCTGGTGCCTTTACGTTTCCTAAAGCCAAACTGATGCCATTTAACACAACCTCGATTTTCTTTTCCATTCGTCTGTATATTATTCTTCTCAACAACTTGGATGCATGAGCTGATTGTGCGGTAATTCCCGCACTTGTCAGCTCTTGCGGTCTTCGGAATTGTGTGGATGATATTTTTTCGAACGTCAGATGGTATGTTACCAGACTCATACATCAACGTGAATAGTCGTTTAGTTGTCACGTCCCCCAATGGTGTTAGAAATTTTGATGAAATATTATCTAGCCCTACTGCCTTATTCGATTTTAAGTCCTCCAAAGCGCACTTAAATCTGATTCTAATACTGGATCCCTCATCTCTTTTAAATCGACTCCTGTTTCTTCTTATATCACATTAGACAAATCTTCTCACTCATAGAGACTTTCAATGTACTGTTTCCACCTAACCACTCTCTACTCTGCATTTACCAGCAGGACTCCTGTTGCACTCTTAATGTTATCACCCTTGCTTTCAATTTCACCGAAGGTTGTTGTGACTTTCCTCTATGCTGAGTCAGTTATTCCGACAATCATTTCTTTTTCGACTTCTTCACGTTTTTCATGCAGCTTCCCTGCACTTCCTATTTATTTCATTCCTCAGCGACTTATATTTCTGTATTCCTGAATTTCCCTGAACTCTTTTGTACTTCGTTCTTTCGTCGATCAACTGAAGTATTTCTTCTGTTACCCATGGTTTCTTGGCAGCTACCTTCTTTGTACCTATGTTTTCCTTCCCATCTTCTGTGAAGGTCCTTTTCAGAGATGTCCATTCCTCTTTAACTGTACTGCCTACTGCGATATTCCTTATTGCTGTATCTATAGCGTTAGAGAGCTTCAAACGTATCTCGTCATTCCTTAGTACTTCCGTATCCCACTTCTTTGCGTATTGATTCTTTCTGACTAATGTCTTTAACTTCAGCCCACTCTTCATCACTACTATATTGTGATCTGAGTCTACATCTGATCCTGGGTACGCCTTACAATCCAGCAGCTGATTTCGGAATCTCTTTCTGGCCATGATGTAATCTAACTGAAATCTTCCCGTACCACCCGGCCTTTTTCAAGTATACCACCTACTTTTGTGACTCTTGAATAGAGTATTCGCTATTATTAGCTGAACTTTATTACAGAACTCAATTAGTCTTTCCCCTCTCTCATTCCTTGTCCCAAGCCCATGTTCCCCTGTAACCTTTACTTCCTTTCCCTGCAACTGCATTCCAGTCACGCATGACTACTAGACTTTCATCTCCCTTTACGTACTGTATAACCCTTTCAATATGCCCATATACTTTCTCTGTTTCCTCATCTTCAGTTTGCGACGTCGGCATATATACCTGAACTATGTTGTTGGTGTTGGTTTGCTGTTGATTCTGAAACGAACAACCCTATGACTGAATGTTTACAGTAACACACTCTCTGCCCTATCTTCCTGCTCATAACAGATCTTACGCCCGTTATACCATTTTCTGCTGCTGTTGGTATCACCCAATACCCATCTCACCAAAAATCCTTGTGTTATTTCTGTTTCACTTCACTGAACTCTACTATATGTAGCTTGAGCCTTTGTATTACCGTTTTTAGATTCGGAGCTTTCCTACCATGTTCAAGATTCTGACATTCCTCTTTTTTTTGTTATTGAATCTTTTTTTCATGGTCACCGCCCGCTAGGCAGTGGACTCCCGGAGATCCGAATGGGGGACTATTCCGGAATCTTGGCCATTGGAGAGACCATCATGACACTTTTCTTTAGTTACAGACCACATCTCCTATGAATATAAGTTACGTGTCTTTAATGCAGTTGTTACCTTCTGCATCCTCGTGCCGTTGATCATTGCTGATTTTTCCGCCTTTAGAATGAGGGAGACTTCTTATTAACTAGTTGCAGGTCTACTGACATCGGCCGCCACAAGCTACAATCAAATCGTGCTTTTAATTATCTGTAAAATGATATCTGTAAAGAAAAGGTGACCATGGGTAACAACAATTTCTTAAAGCTATTAATTTTTTCGAAGCCAATCGAGCTGAGTAGATAATAAATCAACGGCTAAAGACAAATAATTATTGTGAGTGGCCTACGTGGTGAAGCATTTATTTTACAATAAACTCTATGAAGATAACGTTCATGTCAATGTTTAATATCAGAAAAGTAGGGTAATTAAGTGTAGCTGGGAAACCATGTTTCACTTTCAGGTATGCGACCAGAAGAAATACCGCTAATACAGATTTCCCCCTCTTAACACCCTCGGTAATGATCTTCCAATCGCTAAGGTTACTTTGGAGGCCAGTTTCAGACATTATAAAATTAATGAGAAACGAAAGGGGTAGTCACAAAGTCATTACTAGACGTGAAAGAAAAGATAAGTGGAATAAAAAGGTCTATAGAAAATCGTGAACAGACCACTAGACATTTTGTTTGGCAGTCTGACCCTCACTGAGCCACCTGTGATGGGTCAGTTGAGCTACTGTCATACCCCTGTGAATGTGACAATGATCCCCAATTGGTTGGACTGGCTTACAGTCATATTGCTGCCCATGGGCTCATATACTTGAATAATATTGTAGTGAAACAGAAACTAATAGGACAGTAGCGACCGTAGCAAATAGTGACACGAACCACTGACCGAAAATATCACCTAGTTATGATAAAGCTCGCTACTAACATATACATGAACAAAAAATAATCGCAGGTTCTATTCGACGTTAAAAAATACAGAGAGAACGAAAACTGACAATTATTAACACGGAATAGTTCTAATCTAACACTTAAATGAGCGCGTAGCATAGGTCAATGGGACCAAACTCTACCCCAAGTCACTGCCTCTCTGTCTGGCCAGGCTCATCATGGACGCAACTAAAGTACGAAAATACCAGATGCAAAACTGCCACCAGAAGAGAGGAGGACTTAGTATAAAAATAAATGACTTACTCCTGGCAATCACTGAAGTTACTTATTACAAGTGTCAAGTATTTTTAATTTACAGTGATAGAAAAACTGTGAAGAATTTGATACAATTATGAATGAAATTTGAGTTGTCATTCCAGCAGTAGTCTGATGCCTACCACATCGATGCACATATGCAGTCGGTAAGTGACCCTCAACACCATTTTGGTATGAGGACCTACTGGTTGTAAATGAACACGATAGGCGTTATAGAATATGCACTGAGCAATGCGCGTGGGACATGTGTTTGTAAATTGGTTATGCTCTAGACCGACACTGCCCATGTTACCTTGAAAAACAATACCTTTATGGATGTCCATACCTCTTCAACTGAAATGCCATGTTCATTACCGCAGCATCTATAGCATCAGTGCAACTCATCATTCCTCATCACTTCAGATTCCCACTTCTTCGCACGTTCTCTTGAACTTCAGCCTACTCTTCAAAGTTGCTTTGTTGTGATCTGAGTCTATATCTGTTCCTTGGTACAATCCAATATCTCTGTCTGACACTGATGTAATCCAATCTTCCCATGTCGCCAGCGTTTTCAGCGTATACCTCTTCCTCTTGTAATTTTTTGACAAAGTGTTGGCTAATACTAACTGAAATTTATTGCACAATTCAATTAGTATTACCCCTGTCCTATTCTTACTTCCAAGCCTATACTCTCCCTTAACTCGATCTTCAATTTCTTTCCCTACTACAGCATTTCAATATCCCAGAACTAGATTAACACTGCGGTCGCAGATTCGAATCCTGCCTGGGGCATGGATGTGTGTGATGTCCTTAGGTTGGTTAGGTTTTATTAGTTCTAAGTTCTAGGCGACTGATGACCTCAGAAGTTAAGTCGCATAGTGCTCAGAGCCATTTGAACCAAGCCAGCCATCTAGATTGACATCTCCCTAGACATATTGAATGATAGCTATAATATTCACACCTACTTCCCCACTTCCTCATTTTCTGCGTGTGACGTTGGCTTGTATATCTGATTTATTGTTGATGGCCTTTGTTTGCTGCAGGTTCTGATGAGAACAACCCTGCCATTGTTCACAGTAACTCACCCTCTGTCTTAGTTTCGTATTCATAAAGAATCTTAATTCCATTACACCATTTTCTGCTGCTGTTGATATTACCCATTATTCATCTGAGCAGTAATCGTTCCTCCCATTCCAGTTCACTAAGCCTCACAGTATATAGAGCTTTTCTTTTTCGATTTTCCGATTTACTAGCTTCCCTACCACGTCCAGACTTCCGATGTTCCACAATCCGTTCCGTAAAATGTTAAATTATCGTTGTTTATTCAGTCTTTTTCTCACGGTTGACCGTTCCCTGCCGGAAATCTGAATCGGGGACTAATCTGAAATCTTTTGCCAATGGTGAGATCATCATGATACTTTTTCAATTGCAGGCCACATCTCCTGTGCATACACATTATGTGTCTTTAATGCAGCGGTTTCCATTGCTTTCTTCAGCCCCATGCAGTTGGTCCTCGCTGATGCTCCCATCTTGCTGATTCTCCCACCTTTTAGGACCAGTTTACCCCAAGGACAAGAGGTTGCCCGAAACTCTGTCCGATTCACAACCCTCTTTCACAAGGCTGTTGGAAGAATGAGAGTGACTCTTTATATTGTGAGTCTTTGGCCGCAACTGCTTACGATTTTTATGCAAAATTTAATCAGTGACTGGGCACTAACTGGAGCCCAGGACTTGTAGTTTACTATTTAAAAACGCCACCCTAACACGCTAACGCCATATGCGGATGTAACTGAATGATCACCCAGGCCATTCTGCACATCGTGATGTCCAAGAACTGAACAAATGGTTCAAATGGCTCTGAGCACTATGGGACTTAACATCTGAGGTCATCAGTCCCCTAGAACTTAGAACTACTTAAACCTAACTAACCTAAGGACATCACACACATCCATGCCCGAGGCAGGATTCGAACCTGCGACCGTAGCGGTCGCGCGGTTAAACACTGAAGCGCCTAGAACCGCTCGGCCACTCCTGCCGGCTAAGAACTGAACACCCTGTTTCTTTGAAGATGGATAGGACACCGTTGTCCTCAGGAAACGCCTCATTTAACACCAGCAAATATCTTTTTGTGAGTGCAACTAAAAAATCTTGTTTGTGCCACTAAACCCCCAACCCTAGATGACTTCCAACTGCGCATCGAGCGAGCTTGTCACTCACTGATGCCAGCAACTTTACAACTCGTTTACAGATCGTTTATAAGTTGTTTTGAGTTGTGCACTTGTTGGAAAACCTCACTTAAATGAACGGGCGAGTTGTGGCACCCCAAAAATATTGTACGTTCTGGGTTGGTGTGGCTTTTCGGCGGGCCGCGGCCCATCGGCGGCCATGTGGTGCCGAATGTTAGCCGGGGTCCAGGCCGACAGTGTGGCTGGGAATTCCACGGTGATGCTGTGTCGATGAAGGAGACATACCGGGATTGCCAAAGAAGGCGGACTTTGTCAAACCATAATGGCAGACATTTCGCAGTTCATACAGAAATTAACAGTAGCCAGAGGTATCATGATACCTTAGAAACAAACGTGTACGTTACCATTATTTGCTCGACGATTCTGATGGTGTAATCAGATTTTCAATATCTTTATTAGTTTAAAGTTTAATATCTGACTGTAAATTATACAAGTAACACCCAGCAATGGATTTGAAAAATCTAAACGGTTCATCCAAGTTTGTCGATCAACGTGTCTTTAGAAAGCTATTAGTGTAAACCTAAATTGGTATAAATTACAGGCATGTAACTTGAATAGTACATGAGTTATTGGAGGTCAAATTGGCCAATTACTATCGATCGCGTCAGGCCATAAGTACTCCACAATTACACGAAAAGACGGTAGCAGCATGCTTATAAATATATTTATTCATCTGTGTCTTTGTTTATATCCTATATATACTATTCACGAAAAAATTGGTCAATTATTTACTGTGTTTTAGAAAGTACAGAGATATTAGGCTACTGGCCTACCTTTTGTTTCTATTCCTTTGATATATGTTTATTTGATTTGTTTATGTATTTATTAATGTGTGTTAGAGCGTGTTTATGGTTCAGTCGTAGGAATATTTATTTAATTTCAAGTTATTTAAATGTAAATCCAGTATTTCGAATGTGTTTCAAAATGTTTGTGAGTGTGTGTTGGTTTGGAGACATGATGGGAGCTCTATCGCCAGTCACAGCGCTCGTTACGAAGGGAGGCGACTACTGAAGCGAATGGAGGGGAGTTGTGAACAGGGAGGCACGAGGGACAGTGGGACAGGACACGGAGATAGTCCTGGACAGTACGGGAGAGGAGATGAGAGAGTGCTGGACACTACGGCGCGGTGGACACATGGCTGGGGGAGATTTCGTAGTATTTTGTAGTGCCGACTTGTGAGATTTCAGTGGCTTCTACAGGCAAGATGTAGGATGCATTTAGAAGTGAATATTTCGGGAGCTATGCTATTGTTCATAACTAATTATGTGAAATAGGAATCTATTGTTTCCCTGTTATTCAACTTATATTTTAATTAACTGCTGGACGTTCGACACCGGTGTTTTGTAGTAATAAACAGCGTTCTTATAAGTATGTCTACTGTCATACTCATCATTTTGTAAGTAGGCTGTTTAGGTTTTCATGTTGGTAACGCCATTTAGCGCTCTATATGAAAATCACTGACTGTGCTGTGTGAAGGCTGTGGCTGGTTTGCATTGTTGGAATTTGCTATTGTAGTGTTGGGCAGTTGGCTGTTAACAGCGCGTAGCGTTGCTAGTGTTGCCAATTTAGCGACTTTGTCGCTAGAAATGGCGACTTTTGCCTTCGTCTTAGCGACAAAAAAATCTTTTTAGCGACAAAAATTATTTAGCGACTTATCTGGCGGCTTTTTGAGTACTGTCGACTTTTGGAGTACAAATCAAAACTATTTTGGGCCAGTATTTTCATTAACAAAACATTTTTAACTATAGAATGGGTATTACACTGACTTTGTTCTAGATATACTGAGTTAAATTCTTAGCAGATCATGTAGCATTGTTCAGCATTTAGTAAACCTGAATGTGGGAATTGCCTACAGAGTAAGAAAACCTTGACTATAGAACAATTCATTATTCATTGCCCACTAGCCTGTTATCGTCGATAGCGTATCGATATATAATTCTTCAACGTTTGAACTCCCTTTACTTTTCGAATTGACAAAAAACATACGTGATATTAAGTATAATAAAATACATTTCTGTCCAGCAACCTCTAATATTTCGAAACGTTGAATCGCAGTCAAATTATTACCACATGCACAGTGGTAACGCAAGAACAATTCGGTGGGGGTATCTCAGATATTATTACGTTTTAAACAATGAATAATAGGACAGATATCGAGTTACCGCGTGGGTAGATTGTTTCATGACCATGTATTTTCAGTGATGATAAATTGGTGAAACTTATGTTGTGGTGGCTTGCATAAGGGGTTTACCGCAGAAGAAGAAGCAGTACGCTCAAAAATATCGGGATGCGTGGGAAGCAGAACCTGAATTCAATGGGTGGCTGAAACCAGTCGTTGGAGACATATCCAAGGCAAGATGTCAAGTATGTGCAACAGAGTTTTATGCTAAATTGTGTGATATTAGAAGGCATTCGAAAACTATTAAGCATAAACAAAAAATTGATTTAAAAGAAACACAAACCACCTTACCTGTGAAAATTGTTCCGAAAACTACAGTTAGGATAGCAAGCAGAGCGGAAGGCGCCATTTCCTTATTTATTGCTGAACATTGTTCTATTTTAGCTGTAGATCATTTAGGAATACTGTGCAAGAAAGTGTTTTCCGGTGATGAGGGCGCTAAAAACATGCAATTACATCGTACAAATTGCACTAACGTTATAACTGAAGTTTTGGCTCCATATTTTACACAATCATTGGTTGAAGATATAGGTAACCAAAAATACAGTGTACTAATAGATGAATCCACAGATGTATCAGCATCTAAAATGCTAGGTATCGTTATACGGTACTATAGTGTAAACAACCAAACCATTAGATCAGCATTTCTCAAACTCGCTGTAGTAGAAACTGCAGATGCAAGAAATCTGGCTGCTGTTCTTGTGAATTCTTTGAAGGATCTCAAACTTCCAATCGCTAATATGGTAGGAATTGGCACAGATAATGCTTCTCAATGGTTGGAATAAACAATGGGCTTTTCGAACGACTCAAGAGAGAATATGGTTTGAAGCCTTTGGTATTGATCCGTTGCATTTGTCACTCTCTTCAGCTTGCTGTTTCGCACGCCTCAGTGAATACCATACCTAGAAACACAGAGTTTCTTGTACGGGAAACCTACAATTGGTTCTCCATTTCACCCAAAAGACAACAGGAATATAAAAAGGTTTATGAGGCAATAAATTGTGGAAAGCCACTAAACATTTTGAAGGTCTGTGCAACACGTTGGCTTTCAACTGAACCAGCAATACGAAGAATTCTGGAGCAGTGGGAAGAACTAAAGCTACATTTTTCACTTGTCATGGTTCAAGACATCTTTTGAACAAGATGTATTGTGACGACTCAAATCATCTTTACATGTTTCACCTTAAACATGCTTTAAAAGACGTACAAATAGCAATAAAAGCTTTTGAAGGAGAAGACAACGACCCCACTAAATTACTAGATACACTTGTATTTTTCATGCAGTCACTCGGACAAAACATAGTTTTTCACACTGTTGATTTGTTGACAACACCAGTTCCAAGCGAATGTATGTACGCAAATCCGAACCTTGGCTTTATGTTTGAACAGAAATTGTCTGAGTCAAGTTTTTCTGAAGAAAATAAAGTTTATTTGAAGAAGAGATGCATTCAGTTTAGTCAAACTCATAAAAAAATTCAACAAATACTGCCAAGTAACGTTACGATCCTGAAAAAAATGTCAATGCTGAATGTTGAAGAAACACTAAAAGTGAATAAAAATAATGCTGTAGCGGATGTAGCCAAAGAATTGGGTTTTAGTGGCGATTTCATAGACGGTATGCTGCAAGAATGGCATAATATCAACTTCATTTGGTGGAATAACTCTACTGACACTGTTCGATTTTGGAGTGAGGTTTTGCAGTATAAAAATGCCGCAGGTGAGAATCCTTTTTCTTTGATTTCACAGCTAGCAATCATTGTTCTATGCCTACCACATTCAAATGCAGAAGTGGAAAAAATATTCAGTTCTATGAACATTATAAAAACTAAACAACGTAACAGATTATCGTTAAAGACAATTAATGCTTTGATCATATTGAGAGACCAGCTGAAGAAACAAAATAAAGATTGTGCATCTTTAGACGTACCATCAGACATATTGGAGCTTATTGGAACGGACAAAAGTTACTCTTTTGCGACAAAACCAGTCTAACTGCAACATCATCTTTTGAGCGACGTTCAACCCTCTACATCAACTACAGTTCTGTCAGAGCATGAAACAGAAGAGTTATTCGATCTTCTGAGTGACGACGATGAATAGCTCACATACCGGTATGTATATATTTTGTAACCTAATTTGAGTTCTTGCTTTCTTTTATTACAAATATCGTTGTATATTTCTAGTATATTTGACTACTGTGATTGCAACAACAATTTATGTGTTGCGTCAATTATGATCACATGTTTAATTAAACGTTAGCGTATTTTATATGTACGTTGTTGCAAGCGATGCGTCATTTAATTAAGACAATATAGCAATTACGTATGAGACCATTTTTATTAAAATTTTATTACCCCCCCCCCCCCCCCCCAACTGGCTTGTTGCACAATTCACAGCACGAAATTTTCAGTACACCCCTAGTAAAATCATTTTTAGCGACTTTCTAGCGACTTTTGATATTGAATCTAGTGACTCGAGTTTTTTAGAGTTGGCAACACTGAGCGTTGCGCAGTTGGAGGTGAGCCGCCAGCAGTGGTGGATGTGGGGGGTGAGATGGCGGAGTTCTGAGAGCGGATGATCTGGACGTGTGTCCATCAGAGAGAGAGTAAATTTGTAAGACTGGATGTCATATATATATATATATATATATATATATATATATATATTGACTTTTGAACACTATTAATGTCGATACATTGTTTTTTATCAAAATCTTTCATTTGCTGACTATGCCTATCAGTAGTTAGTGACTTCAGTAGTTAGAATCTTTTATTTAGCTGGCAGTATTGGCGCTCGCTGTATTACAGTTTGCGTAAAGAAGATTTTTGTGAGGTAAGTGATTCATGAAAGGTGTAGGTTACTGTTAGTCAGGGCCATTCTTTTGTAGGGATTATTAAAAGTCAGATTGCGTTGCGCTAAAAATATTGTGTGTCAGTTTAGTGTTGATCAGAATAAGTAAAGAGAGTAATGTCTGAGTACGTTCAGTTTTGCTCAGCTGTTTGAAAAGCAAATAATGTAAGAGGTTCAATCAGCACAGTCACTCATAAATTTTTCTAAGGGGAAGTTTCAATTTAAAGTCGTAAGAATAGGACATGCAGATTTTATTTAATCGCAATCTTTCATTTATACATGTCTATTCATTCTAAATTAGCAATTTTCGAGTGATAGGAACCTTCATCCATTCGTTTCATGTGTATTTTCATATTGTATACTATAGACTCAGCAGTATTTGGCCTGTAATGCGGCAACTACGTATCCCAGCCCACAGACAACGAAAACAGCCAAAACTTTGAATATTTCAACTTTGGGTCAGAGGGTACGTAGCTGAGGGTCACAACATCATCACATTTCATTTTGTTTTTGAAAGCCTCAACATCATAACACAAACAATTATGTACGGCATTTATTATCGACCTTTAAAACTCTGAACGTATCTTGCCCTATAACTAAAATTGAGAACCATTTGATTTAAATTTATTTTTGCACTTTTGAAAGAAATACATCACTTGCACAATAGATAAAAATAATGTTGCATTTAAAAAAATACATCTTGTTTCTGTTATTCTCTGGAAAACAAGTAAATGAACTATGTTCATAACTCCACAGAAAGAGTGACGTTTCTTACTTTCGCCTATCTAAAAAAAATATTCCTTTAATTTATTGTTTTGTAAGTCTACCTCTGTAGCTGAATGGTCAGTGTGGCTGTGTGCTATGCGGAGTACCCAGATTCGATTCCAGGTACTGCCAGGGACTTTTATTTGGTGGTAGGACTGCTACGGGGTGCAGTCAGCCTCGTGAGGCCAGCTGAGGAGCTACTCGACTTATTAGTAGTTGTTACAAGGTCAAGATACCAGAAAATGAGCGGGGCAGCAGTACGAGGTGTGGCTAGAAAAAAACCGGACTAGTACTGGTGAAACAATAAAACGAATGCAATAAGGCTGAAAGTCGCATGGCCTGTCACGTGACTCTCGCTCCGCCTACTGCTCGAGTTTCATCTGCCTCCTGCACTCAGTCTGCCCGTGGCGTCTGTTTTAAGTAGTTGACGTTTTGTCTGTGCGTCGGAAAATGTTGAGTGTACAGAAAGAACAGTGTGTTAACATCAAATTTAGTTTCAAACTAGGAAAATCTGCAAGTGAAACGTTTGTAATGTTACAACAAGTGTACGGCGATGATTGTTTGTCGCGAACACAAGTGTTTGAGTGGTTTAAACGATTTAAAGATGGCCGCGAAGACACCAGTGATGACACTCGCACTGGCAGACCATTGTCAGCAAAAACTGACATCAAAGGGATTGTGCACATTGATTGGGTACCAGAGGGACAAACAGTGAATCAGCATTACTACATTAGCGTCCTGGCTACCCTACGTGAGCGAGTACGGAGAAAACGGAACGATTTGTGGAGAAAAAAGTCATGGATCCTTCACCAAGACAATGCCCCAGCTCACAGTGCGTTGTCAGTGAAGACGTTTTTGGCAAAACACAACATTCCCATCTTAGATCATCCACCCTACTCACCTGATTTGGCCCCCTGTGACTTTTTTCTTTTCCCTAAAGTGAAGTCAGCTTTGAAAGGAACTAGATTTGAGACTGTTGAAGCAGTAAAAGAAAAAGCGACGGAAGTAATGTATGGACTTACCGAAAATGATCTGCAGCATTGCTATGAACAGTGGAAAATTCGTATGGAGCGGTGTAGAGACCGAGGAGGAGAGTACATTGAAGGAGATAACATGAAATTGTAAATAATTGTAAATAAATGTTTTTTCCAGCATCAGTCCGTTTTTTTTCTAGCCGCACCTCGTATGCTGACCACATGTCCCTCCATTCCGCGGCTGATGAGGTCACGGGCAGTGTGTGACACGGCAGTCAGTTGGGCCCGTTTGTGCCGTCTAGGTCCAGAACGCGGAACTTTATCTTAGCTTATTATTTTGTAAGAGAAACACCTCATCTGAAAGAGCCTTTATATTAAATTGAAAGTGCAGTGCAAAGGTGGCGTTACCATCTCAGAGAAAATGATTACGCTAAGCCATGTATGTGTATACTGACATGTACATCATTATTTCTGATAGTATTACCAAAGTTCAGATTCAGAAATGCAACGACTGAGTTAGCTGACCGTTGGGATGGGTTGCGGTGATGGTTGATAGAGGTCAGGAGGTCGATGTACCGCCACTCCGGCGGGCGACGGTGAGCACTGGTAAGGTGAAGAGATGCTTGTTCGATGCCCGGTGAGATGTCAGAGAAACAGATATTATTAGAGTATAACAGTGGTCGGGGCGTCGCACATTGGGACCAAACAACGCGAAGCGGGCCAAAAGTCAAAAGCGTTATAAATTTGGCCGAAAGGCAGAACTCGGGGTATTTCGGGCTTGCTCATTAAGAAACCGAAGTCAAAATTTGAGATAAAGACAAAATGACAGATCTAACGAGAACCACTGTGAAAGTGCGAAATAAATCCATACACTACATGATACAATAATACATGAGGACAATCGGTTGATTAAAAGTTCATGCATCGTCATCCGAAGAATAGTCCGATTTATGTAAGTCTGCAGGCTGATGAGCTGATTCAGTTTTGTAATCGCTGGACTATTCTGAACTTACTGGTATATGTGAGACAGTTAACAATAAGACTGCTCCTCGGAGCAGCGACTTTTAGTTTTCTCGGGTTAATTCATGCAAACTCGAAATAAACGAATCAGATGTGGATAATAAGTGGAATATTCTGATCTGGGAAATTTTTCTTTTGAATTTTTCTCGAAACTTTTTAAAATATTTATTTCTATATTCTACAACGTCTTCAGACAAGTCCCCTGTCGGCAATATTTATGGGTTTATTACGTCTGCGCCTTGAATTAATACTTTTTGTGCCGTAGTTAGCATGTAGAACCACAGATATAACTGTACGAAGTATCGAACTGTCTGTGAGGCATTGCAAGAAATCGCACCAATAACGCAACTGCAGCTAGTTGCACCAAGTCAGTTTTTTCTTTCAGTAATAGCTCCACCTACAACTTGCAATCAGTCCGATCGTAGAGCGGTAGAGAACTTACGAATTTTTGTCTGTGCGTTTAAAATTTTCCGTTATACTCTTCCGGTCATAGTCGTAAAAATCATTCGTTCACTGTTATCACATACAGTATGACTATTAATTTTGCGATACACAGTTATATTCTACTTAGTTGCAGTTGCTAATTCGATTTTTTAGATTTAAAACTGATTCATTTTTAGAGACTTGGTGTTGCTCTTGAATATAGTGCTGAAGTCTTTGCTTTCTGCACGACACGTCTAGCTAGATTGAGGGTCCCCTTTCAATTGAATTACAGTGACGGGTATAAGGAATAGAAGATACTGAGGTCTAACCCATACTATAAATGTCCATAATTTCAACGTTAGTTTTCGACATTTAGCTATCTTTTGGGGATTTGACCTCACTGTGCATTGCTCTGCACAGCCACTGCTAGTGGGTCAGACGCAGCACTCAACCGGCTTGCGGGTGCTGTCGTCAGAGCATGGCCAGCATTGTGCCTGTGATTGACGTCAGAGGTAGCAGGGCGTTCCTCCCACATGTCTGTTGTACTGCTTAGCAACGCTCACGCATCTCAGCACGGTGCGCACTGTGATGCATCGGACGACACCAACAGGCAGCAGTGGAGTCTGCCCACAGGACTAGAAGTGGGCTGCAGCGAATCCGCTCACACTTGCGATGGTGGAAGAGCTGCTGAATGTCCCCAGACTCACACTGCAGGCCACCAGGAGGCCTGTAGGAAGAAAGGCTCTCAGTACATCACAACGGAGTCGACTTGAACAGAGGTTCTGAATGACTGTTCTTGCAGTCTGAATAAGTCTTCCTACCTCATAGAGCATTGTCACCACAAAGATAAATCTCTCTAGCTATGACACCATTTTGCTTTATTATTTCCAGACGGTTTACTGCTTGGACTATAGTGTTGCTCAACACTCCTCTACTCCGTGGCTTCTGGCATTATCTACCAGGAACGATGTCTTTAATTTTTACCTGCCTACATCAAGTACATTATTTTGCTACATTTCAATATGAATGAAATGTGAAGAAAGCTTCTGCTCCGTGGCTGAGTGTGGAACTACGCCAAATTTGTATTAGTAATAAGACTGTAAAACTGTCTTATCTGTCTTTCTGCCTGATTGAACACGCTAATCTCCAAAACTAGAAGAAGTTTTATGAGGTTTTCACAGGTAATGTGGACACAGCTCGGCGCAAGGTATAGGCTTCACTTCATCAAAATCAGATCACAGAAAAAAATTTCGTGATTTAAGGTTTTCTCTACAACTGTCACGTCTGTTTGTTTGCTGTTTGAACACGCTAATCTCCAAACTACTGAATTTTCATGCGGTTTTCACAGATAACATGAGCTTAGCTTGAGGCCTTATATGGGCTTGATTACATCAGAATCGATTTCAATGTTCTCCAGCAGGAGAAGTTAAACAGTCTTGTTAAAACAAATGTAAAATAGTTAAGCTGGAGAGCCACTAAATACCTTTCTTACAGAATCAATAAAATAGAGTAACATGGTTAAAAGTTTATATGTGTTGTGTAGCAGACAATGAACTGTCAAATCGCAAATCATACATAGTATTTGTGACGATAGTCAAACAACATACTGGTGACATTAAGCACGCCTATATACAAAAAGGCCGCAGCTCGTGGTCTTGCGGTAGCGCTCTCGCTTCCTGCGCACGTGGTCCCGGGTTCGATTCCCGGCGGGGTCAGGGATTTTCCCTGCCTAGTGATGACTGGGTGTTGTTGTGTCGTCTTCATCATTACTGTCGGAGGAAGGCAATGGCAAACCACTTCCGCTAGGACCTTGCCTAGTCAGCGGTGCGGGTCTCCCGCATCGTCCCCTACGCTCCCCACATACAAATAATGCTGCAAGAAATAAACTATCAGTGTCAACAAGGATGTACATCTACATCTACATTTATACTCCGCAAGCCACCCAACGGTGTGTGGCGGAGGGCACTTTACGTGCCACTGTCATTACTTCCCTTTCCTGTTCCAGTCGCGTATGGTTCGCGGGAAGAACCACTGTCTGAAAGCCTCCGTGCGCGCTCTAATCTCTCTAATTTTACATTCGTGATCTCCTCGGGAGGTATAAGTAGGGGGAAGCAATATATTCGATACCTCATCCAGAAACGCACCCTCTCGAAACCTGGCGAGCAAGCTACACCGCGATGCAGAGCGCCTCTCTTGCAGAGTCTGCCACTTGAGTTTATTAAACATCTCCGTAACGCTGTCACGGTTACCAAATAACCCTGTGACGAAACGCGCCGCTCTTCTTTGGATCTTCTCTATCTCCTCCGTCAACCCGATCTGGTACGGATCCCACACTGATGAGCAATACTCAAGTATAGGTCGAACGAGTGTTTTGTAAGCCACCTCCTTTGTTGATGGACTACATTTTCTAAGCACTCTCCCAATGAATCTCAACCTGGTACCCGCCTTACCAACAATTAATTTTATATGATCATTCCACTTCAAATCAAGGCTGTCTGTCCTAAAGTATGAACAATGGGACTGGAGGCACGACTAGGCAGCGTCTGCATACCTTCATGAAGCGAGGAGGCTCCAAGTGCAAGAGCTGTCTAGCTTTTGCTGGCCATCCTGTATTGCAATGGCAGAAGGCGCTCATAGTCCACAGCCGGTGGAGGTGTGGCTCAGAGAGCACGCTCCATTGGGTCCTCCAGATCCCCCCAAGAGTTCGCGTCTGACCGAAACTTGCAGTTCTGTTGCCAACATGAAGACACCTATAGGTTGGTGTCGATACGTGATACCACATAAACTATAAGTCTGCAACACTTGAACGATAAGTACGCACTGAACTTAATACAAATTTATAAAATGATTAACAAAATCATTGTAACAGGATTTTACTCCAGGTCAGCAGTGGGTGAGTGGTTCTCTGCTGGCGCTGGTCGTGGAGCTGCAAAGAACACTGCCAGTCAAATGATAAAACACTTAAAGGATGAACACGAGCAGACATAGTTCAGCACATCTGATACGGACCACTACAGGTAACAGAAGGTGATCCTCAGCACCCCGCGTACTGGTATGGGCGTGCCGACGCAAGGGTTTCCAGCAGACAGTAGGGGCCCTGGAGACCACAGTATGCTGGCAGATGGTGCCTGGTAATTGGCGGGTGGACGTTCGGTAGCGAGTCTGCGTTCCTGTGCCGAAGTTGGACACTAAGGCAACGACGGTTGGTTCGCGGCCAGGCAGAGGTAGTGTCATTGATGCAGCGACGACCAACTTGAGCTTAGTCTCATCAGACGGCTCAGCTGTGACGACTTGATGATGGCCTAGTCCTGCTGATTTAAATCGCAGTTCCACGTGCTGTTTGTTGCAGGAACCCGCCCTCTGTATCGAGGCTGCGTCGAAATATCTGGAGCGTGGTCGATGGCCTGGTGGAGCGTAATAGGTATGTCGGTCGCTCATGCGACAGGAGTCCACGTGAAATCTCTTACGCGGATGTGCCAGCTTGGGAATCAGCGTCTGCTGGTGCTACTGTTCTGGCAGGGCATTGTCCGGCAACTGTAGCCTACTTTCGGCTGTTGGGCTGCGGTCCGGCTATTGGTGTTTGAGCCATTACAGCATTTAAACCCACAATAAACCATGGATCAACTTTTAAGCAAATGGACATATAAAGATAACATCATTACTATGTAAAGGTGGCTACGAGTTTCTGGGGGCTCCATGGGCCACTTTAACAGCGGCGATACGTTGAACTGTTCAGTATCCTGGAGACGAGGCCGGCTGGTGAACTGTCGTTAGCAAGAAACACAAGTAAGTGAGCTGCACTCGGGCTTCGATAGCAGGGACTTAATGCTGCTGATCAGAAGGCGTGCGAGGGGCCACAGCGAGTGTTTACATTTTGACTTTCTGTGCAGAACCGTGGCTGTACTGTATCTAGGTGGTAAGTCAAATCTAGAGTGTGAGAGCTAATAAACCTTGATTGGTGATGTCACTCTCTTTCATGATTCTGTAACAAAAGTATGTTGTTGCTCTTAAGTTTAACTATTTACATTTGTTTTGCTGAACCTGTCTTACTTTTGTTGGAAACTCTTTGTACATTACGAATGCTCCACAAAATTTCGGGTACGGCATGCGAACGAGAAAGTACTTGAGCTCGTGATATTCAGCCAGTTAAAACGATATGTGTTCTTTCACTTAGAACTTGCAGTTAGGATCATACCAGACCACATTATTTTTTCCATAACCGTCGCGATGCGGTTGATTGTTGTTCTCCCGACACGACACACGAAATCCTTTGGATAAACATTGATACTGCGTCGTGAACACTGAAATTAAACACAAAACTTGTGTGGCAAACATTTTCAATTACTTCACCATAACTTATAAGATAGTGCTGCAGCCACAGCGTCAACACAACACTCCGCCCGCGCTCCACGAAAGCTACGCCACGACTCCCCACTGTTGCTCTTCGCTCAGCAGAGAGGCGACTATCGATACTCAACGTACAATTCTGTGCTTGCATACTGTCCGATTCTTATTTTCAAGTTTATTTACCAATGATCTGAGACTGTTTCACTTCTGAAGATATGGGGTATAAACTGTTCAACATAATGCATCTCCCGTTCCTAGATTACTGCTAACCGCAATAATTCATCAGCCAGGATGACAGGAGATTCAGTTCACGTAATGATTCTGGATATACCCTTATATGGTGAGAGTAATGTGGTGTGAATTCCTAAGGGACCAAACTGCTGAGCATCGGTCCCTAGACTTACACGCTACTTGAACTAACTTACGCTAACAACAACACACACACGTCCATGCCCGAGGGAGGACTCCAACCTCCGGCGGGAGGGGCCGCGCAATCCGTGACATGGCGCCTCTTGTAACCTCCCAACAGATAAATCCCGTAACCTCCCAATAAAAATGTGACTAACCTCCCAATCAAAATGTGACTCATACATAACCTTTCAAAAGAAAAATCGTAATGCAACCTTTCAATAATTAACTGACAATTAATCTAAACTGGTAAATCTGGACGTCAGCAGTGCTGCGTCATGGCCCTAAAAAATCATTCTGAATAAACTGAAAATTCTTACCTCAATGATGTCGCCGGATAAGCCGTATATATCTGCTCCTACGAGGAATTTTTCTGGCACAGCCCAGTGCAATGCTGGCGACTAGATTTTGTTATGTATGAAAAAGAACTGATTTTCCTTACGACTGTCGGCATGACTATAGATAGGAGAAATTAGTAAAAACTTTAAATTCAGATGAATGACTGTCAAATGTTATCTTTATAAGAAAGAGTGTTATTGAAAGATTTTTTGAAAACATTTACATGGGACTTTGATATAACAATAGTATAAAAATCAATTGTAGCAATTAACATATGCGCACGGCAATAAAGAACAACAATTTTTGCTTTTACCTTATACTATATCGCTCAGGCACCGCCATCGTTCTCCACCACCGGCCCTGGTAATTCCATAACTCTACTGCTCTTCTCGAGCTACAAAACACCACTACTGGACTGCATTGTCCACAAGTGGTCTCTGTGAGCTAAACAACTCGACAATTGCTCTTTACGAGCGACCTGGTCCAACGACCGACTGCGGGCAACTACCACTGCTGCTGCTGCTGCCGACACCGCTCTCTGGTCTGCGATTCTCTTATAGCTTACATATCGCAGGCAGTGCGTGAGCAATCCATCGAAGTTACATCTGCTCGAGTGCGCTAGCAATAAATTCCTTAGTCACGGACCTTTTACACTCTAGCCTCGCCGCCAGTCCGCGCGACTATGGTGAGAGTTGGGAACACATAGTGCACTCAAGAACACTGTCGAGACGACAGTCTCGGTGGTTCAGGTGTTATGGTGTGGGAAGGTGTAATGTTACGTGGGCGTAATGACCTCTAAATCCTTGAAAACGGTGCACTCATCAGTCAATGTTTTTATGACACTGTGTTCCTTCCAATTGTCCATCATTTCAGGCATGCATTCAACTCTGATTTTACGGATGACAGTGCGCACCCGAATCGAACAGTGTGGGTGGACGACCTATTGGAACAAAACGGTAGTCGGTGAATGGACTGGCCTGCCTGTAACCCCGACTTCCCATCGAGTACATTTGGGATAAGTAAGAGTGTTGCTGCAGTCCCACATGCACCATCGACCATCCATCAACTGTCAACCGCATTGGTGGAGGAATGTATCTCCTTACCAAGCTTATGGTAAGCATGAGAGCACGTTGCAGAGCATGCATTACTGTCTGTGGTGATCACACATCGTATTAGAGATAATTTCCCGTCATTTGTAATGTCCAAAAAACCATCATAAATCGCAGTGACTTACGCGTAATTATTTTCTTTGAATAAATGTGTCATTTATGTTCGTCTCAATGTGTCATCCCACATTTTATTATCACCCCTGCAATTTCCCGATCTCAGAGATGGCATTAATTTTATATGAGTATGTCATCTGACTGTATTTCATTAGTTGCTTGTCTTGAAGACAATTTCTGGCGCCTCAGCATCGTTTTACACTTTCTTGCTTGGTAGCGTTCCTCCTGATCGTATAGATTACAAGAGGTTGTGTCAGCTTATGACGTAACATTTGATTTAAACTACAATGTTACGAATGTTTTCTTTAAATGTTTGTCGTTTGATTCATTCCTTGTCCTTATCTGATTTCTAAATACTTTTCAGCAAATTATTTAGAGCAGTTGTTCTATGTCGGTCGTCTTAATACGACTATGCAAATGATCGGCTGCCAATGTCGCAGCACGATCGGTATTAGAACCCATATCCATTCAGAAGTTCCATTACGAAGTCCGATTACGTTTTTCGAGCATTATTTCATTACTAGCTCAATACTTCTAGCTCTACTACTTCTAGCTACTACTACTAGCTCTTTACTTCTGTAAAATATCTGGGAGTATGCGTGCGGAACGATTTGAAGTGGAATGATCATATAAAATTAATTGTTGGTAAGGCAGGTGCCAGGTTGAGATTCATTGGGAGAGTGCTTAGAAAATGTAGTCCATCAACAAAGGAGGTGGCTTACAAAACACTCGTTCGACCTATACTTGAGTATTGCTCATCAGTGTGGGATCCGTACCAGATCGGGTTGACGGAGGAGATAGAGAAGATCCAAAGAAGAGCGGCGCGTTTCGTCACAGGGTTATTTGGTAACCGTGATAGCGTTACGGAGATGTTTAGCAAACTCAAGTGGCAGACTCTGCAAGAGAGGCGCTCTGCATCGCGGTGTAGCTTGCTCGCCAGGTTTCGAGAGGGTGTGTTTCTGGATGAGGTATCGAGTATATTGCTTCCCCCTACTTATACCTCCCGAGGAGATCACGAATGTAAAATTAGAGAGATTAGAGCGCGCACGGAGGCTTTCAGACAGTCGTTCTTCCCGCGAACCATACGCGACTGGAACAGGAAAGGGAGGTAATGACAGTGGCACGTAAAGTGCCCTCCGCCACACACCGTTGGGTGGCTTGCGGAGTATGAATGTAGATGTAGATGTAGAATACCGATACAAGACCTTTAGTTATCTTTTAACGGTCACGCATCATTGTGTTGAAGATGAACCGCCAATGCAGGTTTCGCCGATTTTGATGGAATCCGTCGTAGTTGTTCATTCTCACTTTTACTTGCCTTATTCTTGCAAACCAAAATTTAAAAAAATTACATACAGAGTAAGAGCGATTGTAACTGCGTATTTGTTTCATTTTCTTTCTGCACAATACTGTAGTACTTCTTTCTACCCATGGTCCAAGTTTTTTTCGAGCAATCATTCGTAGTAACACATTACGTGAAAGTCACTTCCATTCTTAAGTTTTACACACCAGTGTAGAGGTACGCTTTTATGAGGATAGGAAAGGTGTTCACCCGTGTCTTTGATGAAGCGACATTCCAGGAATTTACATGAAATGGTTTAGGAAAACCACGGAAAAACTAAGTCAGGATGATTGAGGAAAGCAAATTCCATCTTCCAGAACACGAGGTCAGTGTCCCAACAACTATAATGTCTCATTCTGTTGCCCATTGTGGTACAATGGTTTAAAGACAATTTTCTCCAGATAATTCGTAGTATGAGACATAGTTTTTTTTCTTCGTGGCTGCGTTCCCGAAATTACCTTCACACCCACCGGTATTTCGGCCCCGTAAAAAAAGACGCAACGACTTCTGTAAGCGAGGAAGTCACGAATACAGTCACAAATTTGGTCCCATATCCTGGAAGCTCCTGTTCTGTTCACTAAACGACAGTACGGCCTCTGTCTATCGCCTTCCGGAAGTCATGGAACACGGCATCAATAGCGGTGCCTTCGCTTACGGCGCTCTGAATTTCATGGACGAACAGTTACAAAATGGTTCAAATGGCTCTGAGCACTATGGGACTCAACTTCTGAGGTCATTAGTCCCCTAGAACTTAGAACTAGTTAAACCTAACTAACCTAAGGACATCACACACATCCATGCCTGAGGCAGGATTCGAACCTGCGACCGTAGCGGTCTCGCGGTTCCAGACTGCAGCGCCTAGAACCGCACGGCCACTTCGGCCGGCGAACAGTTACAGAATGCCGCTGTATAGCAGTTGGCGTGGTTACGTAAGGTTTTCAGCCCTCCTCAACTGATAAAAAACGATCGTCAATTGATAAAATGACCGTAGTCAACGATGGATGTCATGTCTTTGTTAAGTTGGGAACTGTACACAATCCCGATTAAAATATGCTCTCGTCGGCCTATGTCAAGCAACATAATATCCCTCATAGATGTTATTCATGGAAGTACTGAGCCCCGTAATAAGAGAAGCTGACATGCTTATGTGTATTGCCACGAACTTAGCAGCTGACAACGGAAGTTGTGAGCGTCCCGTGAGTTGTCGGAGCGTGTGTTGTGGCTGCTGTCCCGGTACTTACATACGCCAACATAGGCCGACAAGAACACATTTTAATCGGCGTAGTGTACATTTCGCGACTTAACACAGGCATGACATTCATCACTGACGACGGTCTTTTTATCAGTTGACAACGGTTTTTTTATCAATTGAGGGGGACTGAAAGCTTTAGGTAGCCACACCAATTGTTTCTCTGCTGCATTCTGTAACCTATGACTGGTATTTATATTTGCACCAGCAGCTGCAACTTGAAAGTTGCGAAACCCGTAGTGTAGGTTTATAAGTGATCTGAGCCAATACAGCTACAGCGGACCATAGGCCATTCCATTCAGTTTCAAAAAATTTGGCAATTTGTGGTAGGGTCTTATGGGACCAAACTGCTGAGGTCATCGGTCCCTAAGCTTACGCACTACTTAATCTAACTTAAACTAACTTACGCTAAGGACAACACACACATCCATGCCCGAGGGAGGACTCGAACCTGTGACGGGAGAAGCCACGCGGGCTGTGATAAGGCGCCTCAGATCGCACGACTATCCAGTGTGGCATTCATTCAGTTCATTTTAATAGTGCTATCACCTGTATCTTAATACTGTATGAATTGTCAAGCAGTCATATAGAGTGAGCTGAGTTTCGCAAGATCCCCGTTAATGGAAACCTTATTCAGTATTTTAGAGGATATTTTCATTCCCCAATAAAGTGATAAGTCTTCAGCATCCACACATCACTACCACAATGACTATTGTTTTCGATGTTGACTTCGCGGCTAGTACTGACAAGGAGTTAAAGTAAGCATTAGTGTCGTCGCGCGTGAAGACTCCAGCAAACGCTCCGACAGTCCTGTCAGTGACGCCTGAATAGTCCGCTGGAAGATCGGTAACTGGAGTGTGTATGGGTGGGATCCTTCTGATCTCCAGAGTACAACTGATCTGGCGGCCGGAGGAGGAACTAAAACTCGTTCGTCCATCCGGCAGAACTGAAGAGTGCGAAGGCGCGCCGGAGCATGCGTGGGTGGGGTGGGGGACGGGGGACGGGGTGGGGTGGTGGGAGCGTCGGGGGGGGGGGGGGGGGCAGACTGGCCGACCTGAAATTCCGCGATGTAGGTGCCAACCAACGGCCGTTTGCGGAGAAACTCTTTAGTGATGTGTTGTTCGAAACCGAAGGTGGCAGTTTACACGGAAGGTACGCAGTTGTTCGACAAGTGCCTCCTTACTATCAAGCACTATCACAAATTTCTCCGGTTCCCTCACATCGCTATAGTGACAACTACTATGCCTCTCCGAGTTCGAGCAGTTCACAATCCTCTGAATCCACTCTAAGGCATTCACCCTACGACACAGACTCAGTACGTTAAGAACCGTTAGTTAAAGTAAGACTATTTTCATCGCAACGTTCTTTTTAAAGGAAAAGTTTTCACGATTTTTAGTAAAATTATTCTGCTTTGTATGGAATACATTGAATGATGGCGAGTGCATACAAATATTTATATTTCCTTTAAAATAAGATAAAACTTTACGATTACGTTGAATGAATGTCTGAGTTGTGGAATGGATACAAAACTCGAATTGTCGTGTACCGTATTGTAACTCCAAGTGGTGTGCTTACTCCGTGTTCTTGCTAGCAAAACGTTACGCGAGTTGATTGGACAATGCAACTCCCTATACCAATAATCAAATACTGTCACTGCAAAATTCATTCAGCCCCCTTAGGCACTGATCCTCTTGCCCTCTTCAAAAATGATAACTTTGGTCCCTGTGCAAATAACAAATAAATTAAGTTGTCTTAACTCTAAAGCAGCAACGGTGGAATGCAATATATTCTGGTCTCTCACAAAAAATATGAATATGATAGCTACTGGATCAGAGCTGTGCAATGCTGGCTGTAATACTTCGAAATGCACGTGATGTAGTTTTGGCTGATAAATGAAAACATTTATAAACAATCCCACTTCTTTAAAAAACATGTGACCTGGACAGGGAGGCGGTGCTGATTGTGGTGAATTACTAACACTGATCTTTTTAGTAAAATTATATTGCAAGTTAAATTCACTTTTTCAAAAACATCAGACAACTGAAGTTACATTACTCACAACTGATTCACAAGCTATGAGATTCAAACAGCAATTATTATCTAAACTCACTAATCCAACCAGTCCGGAACCGCGCTGCTGCTACGGTCGCAGGTTCGTATCCTGCCTTGGGCATGGATGTGTGTGATGTCCTTAGGTTAGTTAGGTTTAAGTAGTTCTAAGTCTAGGGGACTGATGAACTCAGATTTTAAGTCTCATAGTGCTTAGAGCCATTTGAACTAATCCAACATAAATGCAAATCATCGGATTACATATAGCTCTCTCAACAAATCGTAGAAGCATTACAAAAGTGAAATATCTAACTAGTTTTTTTTATTGAATCAGTTCACGTATATTCTAGGGTTACTGAGCAATTACAAATTTTCAGCTAACAAAGTGCTGGCAAAACAAAAATCATAATTATTTAACATCTTTGCATTGCTTGAATGAACATTTGTGCTTCCAAGTTCAACAATAGTGACATACCTACATTAATCTAACGCTTGGTGGCTTCATACAGCACACCACAAAAACTACCTACTTCATCGTCTTTCGCTCACAGACAGCTACCTACAACCGTGTGCGCAGCGCCCTCTTTCTCAATCACTGCAATCTCACAGCTGAAGCAGTATATTCGGCTCTGCGGTCATGCACAGTCAGCGATCCGCATTATCAAGCCTATCAGAGACATACGTGGTTTATCACATTCCGGTGCCACATGCAAATGTGCCCCAGTAGACTCCTTTCCATCATAACGAACAGTAACGTGTCCGCAACTCGTGGTCGTGCGATAGCGTTCTCGCTTCCCGCGCCTGGGTTCCCGGGTTAGATTCCCGGCGGGGTCAGGGATTTTCTCTGCCTCGTGATGACTGGGTGTTGTGTGATGTCCTTAGGTTAGTTAGGTTTAAGTAGTTCTAAGTTCTAGGGGATTGATGACCATAGATGTTAAGCCCCATAGTGCTCATACCATTTTTTGAACAGTAACGTACTTTACAAAGGACGAGGAAAAACGCCATGATCACCATCATCAGGACTTAAGTTTTAAGAATTAAACGTTGAAATTTGAATTTATTACATTTGACCTCATTAAGCTCAACGTACTACATACATTTGTATACTCCCTCCTGTAAAACTTTTCTGTGTTGTTCTACTCTGGAGATGCTGTTGTTGTGGTCTTCAGTCCAGAGACTGGTTTGATGCAGCTCTCCATGCTACTCTATTCTGTGCAAGGTTCTTCATGTCCCAGTACTTACTGCACCCTACATCCTTCTGAATCTGTTTATTGTATTTATCTCTTGGTCTCCCTCTACGATTTTTACCCTCCACGCTGCCCTCCAATACTAAATTGGTGATCCCTTGATGCCTCAGAATATGCCCTACCAACCGATCCCTTCTTGGAGATAGACCACGAATAATACATAAGATATGAAAACCAGCAGAACCAGAGCAATAATAATGAACCAACACATCTCAACAAGTGTAGTGTAAAAACTCCTGATTAGTCAGTCGGCTGTCGTCTGAGAGTCACAAACAGATGTTACTCAATATAAGGACAGCGTTGCCCTCTAATATTTCGCACAACGAATATAACGCAAGCCAGTCAGGGGCCGGCAGCTAACCCTGTGTCATTCTGAACAAGTTTTTAAACCTGATTCTAGCTTTGAGAAATTTAATCACATTCCTATATTACACCTCTGGATTCAACCAAGACCACGCCACACATCTATACCGCAAGATGCAGGAAAATTCCTCATGGGCTTCCGTCGCTATGAAGATTGCTTTCCGTCTAGATTGTACAATTCTTAGTTAATAGTTAGTTACATGTTCCATAGATCACTTTAACCATTCTTTTATGGAAATGATGTAGAACGAGTCAGTTTACAGTATATTTATACACGAGTAGTCTTCATATTAATGAACACATCGTTATTTCTAGTCGTGCTCATGCAACTACACTTAATTAATTAATTTATTTTTACTTTTTATTGTTTTTAATTTTTTCTGGCTACCAGTTTTTGTGTATAAGCTCTTCAGTGGAATAGAACGAGTTATCAGATATTTCATGTTACTGGACGAATGTTCGAATATTTTTGTTGGTATGTATTGAACTCCTTTTTGAGCCACTGGGAGCTTTGACAATAGGTAATGAAGGTCACTTTTACTCTAGTGCTGTAGGTACACTATGTGATAAAAAGTATCCGGACACCCCAAAAACATACGTTTTTCACATTAGGTGCATTATGATGCCACCTACTGCCAGGTGCTCCATACCAGCGACCTCAGTAGTCATTAGACATCGTGAGAGATCAGAATGGGGTGCTCCTCGGAACTCAGGGACTTCGAACGTGGTCGGATGATTGGGCGTCACTTGTGTCATACGTCTGTACGCGAGACTTTCACACTCCTAAACATCCCTAGGCCCACTGTTTCCGATGTGATAGTGAAGTGGAAACGTGAAGGAACACGTACAGCACAAAAGCGTACAGGCCGACCTCGTCTGTTGACTGACGGAGACCGCCAACACTTGAAGAGGGTCGTAATGTGTAAGAGGCGGAAATCTATCCAGACCATCAAACAGGAATTCAAAACTGCATCAGGATCCACTGCAAGTACTACGACAGTTAGGCGGGAGAAAAGGAAACCTGGATTTCATGGTCAAACGGCTGCTCATAGGTCAAACTTTACGCCGGTAAATGCCAAACGATGCCTCGCTTGGTGCAAGGAGCGTAAACATTCGACGATTGAACAGCGTAAAAACGTTGTGTGGAGTGACGAATCACGGTACACAATGCGGCGATCCGATGGCAGCGTGTGGGTATAGCTAATTCCCGGTGAACGTCATCTGCCAGCGTGTGTAGTGCCAACAGTAAAATGCGGAGGCGGTGGTGTTTTGTTGTTTTTCATGGAGGGGGCTTGCACCCCTTGTTGTTTTGCGTGACACTATCACAGAACAGGCCTACATTGATGTTTTAAGCATCTTCTTGCTTCCCATTGTTGAAGAACAATTCGGGGATGGCGATTGCATCTTTGAACACGATCGAGCACCTGTTGATAAAGTACGGCCTGTGGAGGAGTAGTTACACGACAATAACATCCCTGTAATGGAGTGGCCTGCATAGAGTCCTGACCTGAATCGTATAGAACACCACTGGGATGTTTTAGAACGCCAACTTCGTGCCAGGCCTCACCGACCGACATCGATACCTCTCCTCAGTGCAGCACTCCGTGGAGAATGGACTGCCATTCCCCAAGGAACCTTCCAGCACGTGACTGAACGTATGTATGAGAGAATGAAAGCTGTCATCAAGGCTAAGGGTGGGTCAACTCCATACTGAATTCCATCATTACCGATGGAGGGCGTCAGGAACTTGAAAGTCATTTTCAGCAAGGTGTCCGTATACTTTTGATAACATAGCGTGTGTACATCACTGTGCTTTCCCAAGTGTGATAGTTGATTTAGGACGAACTTTGCTAACGAATATATGCACTGAGACGGCGCAGCTATAATGCCTACCTCTTCGAAGACGTCGGTGAGTGAACATCACATATTCTTACTAATCGATTTTTTGTAATGAGTTACACCAGAAAATTATTACGTACGACGTTATCGAATAGAAATATGCAAAATGTATCAGGACATTGATAAGTTTTTCGATGATTAACAATTACACGAAGAGCAAAAGTAGCCGAACTTAATTATCTGAGAAGCTCAGCAACATGCGTCTTCCAGTTCAAGTTACGGTATAACTAGTTCTGACCACACACAATCATCTCGATCATCTTCAAATTTATGTAGTTATGTAAGCAACGTTGGTATCTACAGGGTGATTCGGTGATAATGTTACCAAGTTTCGGGGATGATGGAGAAGGAGAAATTTATCAGTTTGAGATAAGGGACCACGGTTCGGAAACGACCTAGTCGAAACTTACAAGCGAAAAACGTGACACCTCTGAAAGAGGAACTCTTCTACTGGAAGTTCTTCCCCTCCATATTTTTGGTGGAAGTAGTATGGACTAAAACAAGAAAAAATAGTCTAGTAACAAGGGTTCTAAAATATATTGCTCAGCTTGCCCTTTTTTCACATGATATTCTGAGAACTATGGATGAAGACCTACAGGCAAATTGCATATTTCTAGATTTACCGAAAGCATTTCACACGGTAACGCATTACAGGCTGTTAACGAAGGTACGAGTATAAAGAATAAGTTACAGACATGCCAGTGGCTAGAAGACTTCTTAAATAATAGAACCCAGTACGTTGTCCTCGACGGCGAGTGTTCATCAGCGTCAACGGTATCGTCAGGAGTGCCCCAGGGAAGTGTGATAGGACCGCAGTTGTTCTCTGTATATGTAAATGATGTGGCGAACGGGGTGGACACCTGCGATTGTTTGCTGATGATGCAGCGGTGTACGGTAAGTGCTGAAGTTGAGTGACTGTAGGAAGATACGTCTCGCGGGGTAGCCGTGCGGTCTGGGGCGTTTGGTCACGGTTCGCGCAGCTCCCTCGTCGGAGGTGCGAAACCTCCCTCGGGCATGGGTATATGTCTTGTCCACAGCGTAAGTTAGTTTAAGTTAGATTATGTAGTGTGTAAGCCTAGGGACCGATGACCTCAGCAGTTTGGTCCCATAGTCCTTACCACAAATTTCCAATTTAGGAAGATACAAGACGACTTAGACAGAATTTCCAGTTGGTTTGATGAATAGTAGCTAGGCCTACATGTGGAAAAGTGAAAGTTAATGAGGATAAATAGGAAGGAAAAATCCTGTAATGTTCGGATACAGTGTTACTTGTGTCCTGCTTGACCCAGTCAAGTCGTTTAAATATCTGGCCGTAGCGTTGCAAAGCGGTATAAGGTGGAACGAGTATGTGAAAACTGTGGTAGGGAAGGCTAATGGTCGACTTTAGCTTATTGGGAGAATTTTAGGAGAGAGTGGTTCACTTGTAAAGGAGACCGCATATAGGACGCTGGCGAGAACTACTCTTGAGTACTGCTCGAGTGTTTGGGATCCGTACCAGGTCGTACTGGAGGGAGTCATCGAAGCAATTCAGATTCGGGCTGCTAGATTTATTACTGGTAGGTTCGAACAACACGTAAGTGTTATGGAGATGCTTCGGAAACTTAAATGGGAATCCCTGGAGGGAAGGCGACGTTCTTTTCGAGAACTGTTATTGAGAAAATTTAGAGAACCGGTATTTGAAGCTGAGTGCTGAACGATTCTAGTGCCGCAAGTACACATCGCGCATGAGAACCACGAAGATAAGGTACGAGAAATTAAGGCTCATACGGAGGCGAACAGACAGTAGTTTTTTCTGTCGCCCTATTTGCGAGTTGAACAGGGGGAAAATGACACGTAGCGGTGCAGGTTGCCCTCCGCCACGCACCGTACGTGTGGAGTATCAGTGTAGATGTAGATATACCTTAAGATGGTTCAAATGGCTCTGAGCACTATGGGACTTAACTACTGAGGTCATTAGTCCCCTAGAACTTAGAACTAGTTAAACTTAACTAACCTAAGGACATCACAAACATCCATGCCCGAGGCAGGATTCGAACCTGCGACCGTAGCGGTCTTGCGGTTCCAGACTGCAGCGCCTTTAACCGCACGGCCACTTCGGCCGGCTATACCTTAAGAGCTATCTGCACTTGTTCAGTGGAAGAAACGTCTTTCATAGTAGCAAAGAGGAAAAACTGCTCAGCTCTTAAGCTATGCACCTCCCATGTTTACTAGACATTTGATCTTGTTTCCTCCAGACTACTAAATCCTACTAAAAATAGAAAGTGAAGAGCTTGTAGTAGAAAAGGTCCACTGTCAGATGTATCAGAACGATTTTCGCTTACAATTCTCGACTCAGTCGTTCCGAATCAGTGCCTCTTACTTCAAATCGGCACATTTGCCCTTATTTGCCCTCCTCCATCATTTCTGAAAGTTTGTATTTCGTCTCAGAATTGCCTCGAATACAGCAATTTACGAATGCTGGAAATGTATTTTTAGTCGTCCAGGGATCACGCGACAGTGATACAGGATTTTTCATTGTAACACAATAAAAGTAAATGTCTCAAAATATGTCTGCATACAATGATTTTTTTAAATTATTCAAATGGCTCTGAGCGCTATGGGACTTAACTTTTGAGGTCATCAGTCCCCTAGAACTTAGAACTACTTAAACCTAACTAACCTAAGGACATCACACACATCCACGCCCGAGGCAGGATTCGAACCTGCGACCGTAGCAGTCGCGCGGTTCCAGACTGTAGCGCCTAGAACCGCTCGGCCACCCCGGCCGGCTTTAAATTGTATTTGTCCTCTGCAACCTGCTGGTGATCCCTATATGCGACCTCGTAACTTGTTTCACACGCTCGAGGTATAATTTTCGTAAGTGCTTGTGATGACGTGATAGTAAAAAAAACTTTGTGTTCTCCAAATGTCTACCTGTAGCTAGTAACATCAGTTGTTAGTCCGCCCGATTGGCCGTGCTGTCTAACGCACGGCTTTCCGGCGGGAAGGAGCGCCTGGTCCCCGGCACCAATCCGCCCGGCGGATTTGTGTCGAGGTCCGGTGAACCGGCCAGTCTGTGGATGGTTTTTAGGCGGTTTTCCATATGCCTCGCCGAATGCGGGTTGGTTCCCCTTATTCCGCCTCAGTTACACTATGTCGGCGATTGCTGCGCAAACAAGTTCTCCACGTACGCGTACACCACCATTACACTCGTCTGGGGTGAGACGTTCCCGGGGGGGGGGGGGGTGCACCGGGGGCCGAACCGCACAAAAACCCTGGGTTCGATGTGGGGCGGCGGAGGGGTGAAGTGGACTGCGGTAGTCATCGTGGGGTTGTGGACCACTGCGGCTGCGGCGGGGACGGAGCCTCTCCGTCGTTTCTAGGCCCCCGATTGACATGCAATACAATACAGTACAATAAAATACAAGATGAGTAGTTGTCGTAAGTCGTTCATAAGAGGCTACTCTATGTCTCCGTATTTCTCTCCCAATGATGCCAGTTGTACGTACTTTCATCCATTCTAAGGTAGTTGTTTTTTCTTGACGTGTGCATAAATTTGTTTCTGCAGAAACCGGAGTTTACACAATGCCATAGGTTGTTAGTTCTGTTTTTTATCACACCCTATTAATACAAGAATTACGAGCGAAACTTCATCGCTGGAAAATATCATCACGAAGGACGATGTCGCATGCTTGCCGGTCTAGGTACAATTGAAGGTGTATGAGAGGTCCAGTCCAATCGGCCGCCAGTGTTCCGGAGGACTGTTCACGCTATAAGGCCGGTATTACACTATCAAATTTCTTTGTCAAAGATTTGATCAAAGATGTGATCAAATATTCCATCAAATATATTTGACAAAGATCTTTGACGTAGCGCTAGAAGGGGTATTGCACTGTCATCATATTTTTCTTCAAATTTCAAGATGGATGACGACAACAACTTGTTATTAACCGCAGCAGTTGCTTGTAGCACATGTGGATGAAAAGCGGGGGAAAAAAAGGAAACATACCTGGGTGAAGCCGTGGGTTTTACGACCACACGATAAAGGCATACAACAAAACTTGTTACGTGAGCTTATAGTGGAGGACGTCAAGTCGCACATCAATTACTTAAGAATGGTTGAGCATACATTTCTGTATGTGCTCAGTGAAGTGTGTCCTCATATCGCAAACCACAATATTCATTTAAGAATTGCTACATCTGCAGAAGACAATCTCACTGTAACACTCCGATTCCTTGCTACAGGAGAGGGTTAGGTCAGGTTAGGTCAGGTCAGGTCTCCAATCTTCTTAATCTATTTTTGTATTCAGGGTGCCTCACGTTGTTAAGCGCCTCATCAGCTTCATACATCTCTATTAATTTTGTAGTTGTCGGCACACGCCAATTATATTTACCGGCAATGTTTATAAAAACACTACAGACGACAGAACGCTGCAGCGATGCTAGCGCTCCAAGTGGCAACATGTCACATTGCAGTGAACAGAAGACAAGGGACTTCTTTGATCAAATCTACAGCGAGGCCCTAGATTTGATCAAATATTGGACGACATTTGACAAAGTTTCCTATTACACCAACAAATATCTTTGACAAAGATTTTTGACAAAGATATTTGACAAAGAAATTTGATAGTGTAATACCGTTCTTACGGTATGGCTTGCCGGAGCGTGTATGGTGCCCTTTAAACAGAACGGGCGAGTGTTGTGGGAGCCTTTTACTGTGTACGAACTGCAGAAGGCCGGTGCGGGTCGCTCGCGTTTATGTCCAGACATGGCACGCCAGACGGAAGCTGTGGCCGGCCACAGCGAGTGCAAGGTGAGTGGCTAGCGCGGCGTGAGGCGGAACCAGTTCCCGGCCGGCACCGCGACCTTTGCAGGACGCCACAGCGCCCCCGGAGGCAGATGCCCGCCGGCTGTTCTCGGCAGGAACGGACCGCCATCAGGGCTACCACGAGACAACACATATCCGCCGAGCTGCGGGCCCACTGTTAAGTATCGCAAATATACCACTGGCCGTTAAAATGATAACACCAGCGATCATAGGAGATAACGAAATTTTACTTGTTGCGCGTGTACAGTACAGTAGGAAAGAACACATGATTCATTTTGGGGTGTTAGAGAGTGAAATTTAGTACAAAGTGTTCTCACTTCTGGCAGTAACAACGATTCTAACCCGGCTGCGCATCGAGTCGTAAAAGCCAGGATGAGAGATGCAGGAGTGTCATTCCATGCTGCTTCTACTCGGTGCCAGACTCAAGCAATCGTAGCGGCTAGAGAGTGGTGCTGTTCAAGTCTCTCGGCAACCAGTGACCGGGTGTTTCCAGTATTTGAGAAATGTTGCGAACCGATTTGCCAAGGCTAGATAGGTCAGGACAGCACCTGTATCTTGAGATCGTGCATTATTTTGTTGAAATATATCGTCACGGAAACTTCGAAAATAGGGCACAACGACCGATATTAAGACGTCGGAGGTGTCAAACCTGCGTCAATATCATTCACTCTGTTACCCAGTCGTACTCCATACCGTCTAGGCAGGAAGTACATTTGATGGTGACGAAAGGGCCGGCTGGAGTGGCCGAGCGGTTCTAGGCGCTTCAGTCTGGAACCGCGCTTCCGCTACGGTCGCAGGTTCGAATCCTGCCTCGGATATGAATGTGTGTGATGTCCTTAATTAGTAAGGTTTAAAAGTAGTTCTAAGTTCTAGGGGACTGATGACCTCACCTGTTAAATCCCATACTGCTCAGAGCCATTTGAATTTTTTTTTTTTTTCCGTGTGTGACAAATTCGTTCTCTTCGGGGCCTCCACACAATAATAAGCCCATTGAGATGCTTTACACGGAAACATGAAGCATTTAAGAAGATTACGTGATGGCTCCCATGTGCCCAGTATTGCAACTCGGTGCACCACTGTTGGCGTACCTTTATCTGCTGTGTGTCATGGAAAGTGGCTAGAGTGGTCTCTGCGTTACAGTCTGTGGTACTCAGGACTTTGCCGCACATCTATGTCGAGTCTTTCCTGACTCAAATCACGTGTCTGTCAAGTGACTGTATGATACTGCACAACCTAACGAACAACATCTCTGTCCTCTCGAGCGCTAGTCGCGTGCGACCGCTGAGATCCTGCATGGCGTTGAGTATGACCCTTCTTAGTGCATAGTTGCACACTCGGATGACAGTCGTGGTACTCCGACAAATGCGAACAGCTGTACAGCTGATCAGTTATCTGCTGACCCTACACAATATGATCACCCCGCTGTCAATACTTTCACAATCAACCAAAATTCAAATGGGATATCCGAATTAGAAATCCTGCTTCTACCAAGCATTTGCGGTTGCATTGAAATACTATCTTCATACCAGTTTTGCACTATTAACCTCGTTTTCGTGGTTGTATTTTTAATGGTTAGGACTGTAAAACAATCGTTCTCTGTCCACATTATCTTATATTTACTCAATGGCACTAGCTGAAGGCATTTCCGCCAAACTGGAACAACGGTGTAATCTTTCTTCACAAGAGAGGAGACAATCTAAATGTAGTACAAAATCTAAAAAGTTATCTCCTTAATGTACAAGATATTTACTAAAATTATCACCAACCACCTGCGTGTTGAGCAAACGAAGGAATAAGCTGACTTTAACAGTGTGTGTACACAAGTGACAAAAAAAGTGGAGCACGCAGAAGGAGAGGAGGAAACGAGATGAAACCTCACAGATTGACAATGTGCGATGTTATTTCATTGTTTACTAAGTCGAATCAAAATTGCAAAGAACTTGGCAATATCAGCATAGTCATAAATACGACGTTGCACCACTTCTGGCCTGGATCCGTGCACCGATTCGTTTGGGAAATGTTTCATAAGGCCCTTGTGACCTCTCCTGAGGTAAGCTGGTCTACAGCTGTTCTAACAGGTCCTTGGCATCATTAGCATTGGCAAAGGGACAGACGTGGGTGCTCGTTTCATACATGTTCTGTCGGGGACGGATCTGGGGATCTTCTGGCCTCAGAATTACCTCATCATCACGCAGGCAGTTCTTAGAGATACGTGCCATGTGTGGACGAGCATTGTCCTGTTGGAAATTTGCACCACGACACTGTCGCATTAACGGTAACATAAGAACACTTATCATGTCTGTAATGTACGTTTGTGCTGTCAGAGCTCTCCCACTCACTAACAACCATGACCTGACGTCATATCAAAGGACTCTCTACAGCATGAAGCCACGAGTAACACCGCTGGGCCTCTCCAAAATATTAGAAGAATGAGATGTCTCCCCACATCGCCACCATGCTCGCTGCTGATGGTCAATCTGAGTAGGGCAGAACCACGATTCATTGAGAAACTCAATGCGACCCCATCTCAGTAGGGCAGAACCACGATTCATTGAGCAACTCAATGCGACCCCATCTCAGTAGGGCAGAACCACGATTCATTGAGCAACTCAATGCGACCCCATCTGAGTAGGGCAGAACCACGATTCATTGAGCAACTCAATGCGACCCCATCTGAGTAGGGCAGAACCACGATTCATTGAGCAACTCAATGCGACCCCATCCATCCGCAGCCCATGCTTTTCGGTCACGGCTCAACTCCAAATGCAGCCGTTTGTCTTGCGGTATTAACGAGTGGGACAGTAATACCCTAGACCAACTGCTGTTAGTCCGCGACCACTTGTACAATATGACTCAGAATATCACGAGGAATCGATTTAATATTCTCGGATGGCAGACACTTTGGTGAAGAGATTACAAAGTGATTGGTGCAGTATACAATCAGTCTGTCCTATCTAATGGGAGAATAGCTTACGACTGGACGAAATCTTTTCCGGCATCATATGTGCATACAAATTTCCCATGACTACAGAAATACAGATAGGGCAGCTAAATGCACACAATGGCAGGCTGGTCATGCAGGAGCTTCGGAGAGTGGTGGAGGAGAGGAGCCTTGATGTGCTCTGTTTGCAGGAGCCATACTCTCTTGCGGGGAACATAGCTCTTGCTGCCATGAGTTGGCAAGTAGTAAGTTTTGGGGATGACCCGAAAGCCACCATCATAATAACTAACAAGGCACTGCGGATAACAGTGCTCTCACACCTTTCGGACGACCACTGTAACGGTATTAAACTTCAGTCACCAATCGGCGTCATATACCTAATAAATATGTACTTTCAGTACGGTACAGATATTGAAGTGTACCATGACCAACTCACGCAGGTGGCAACGGTGCTGAGAGGAAGAAAGGCAGTTGTGGTGGCGGACGTGAATGCCAAATCCTCCCTGTGGCACAGTGGCACTCGAGATGAGAGGGGAGGCAAGCTGGAAGAGACTATTATGTCTCTACAACTCCTCATTGCCAATAGACCAGGAAACCCCCCAACCTATACGGGAGCGGGAGGCGAGGGAACCAACATTGACATTACGATGATGAGAGCCAACATCGCTGCCAATGTACAAAACTGAATAGTCAAAGACGGACACACAACCAGCGATCACAACTTGATCACATTCACAATCTCAGATCGGGAGTGCCACTGGGACATAGGGTGGGAAGTACAACAAGACTAACTGGGAGCAAGAGAGTTTGACGCTCCGGCATGGCCAGAAGATGACAAAGATGTCAATAAACACGCCGAAGAGCTGGTGAGCGCACTCACCAGGGCGGTGAAGGCTGCTGTACCAGCCAGGAGGAGAGCCGTGGCGGCCTCTCCATCACCATGGTCTGCAGAGCTAGGGCAGATTCGTCAGTTTGTCAAGATTGCGAGGAGGTGTTGTCAGCGAAGTGTCGTCTGGGAGGAAAACCAAAGATGGCTAGAAACATACAGAGAAGCCAAAGAGCAGTTCCAGAAGGAACTGCGAGCAGTCACGCTGAAAAGCTGGGAAAAATACGTGCACAGCCAATTGACTATGGATCCCTGGGGCACTCCTTACAAAATGGTAAGGGAGAAAATCAGGTCGCCAATGGTGGTTTCCACAGTTAGGGATGGAAACCGGATGACTTGGTCTTGGCAGGAAACTGCTGAGGGCCTTCTCCGCTCCCTCCTCCCTAATGACAAAGCTGAAGAAGACACCGAAGAGCAACGCATAATTAGGCAGGCTATGCAGGAAGAATACCAGAATAACACCATGGTTTACCCATTCTCAGAAGAGGAAGTGGCAGCGCATATAAAATCACTAAAGAAAGGAAAGGCCCCAGGACCAGACGGCATCGTCGCGGAGGTGGTGCAATACCTCGCTCCTCAACTGGTAACACCTTTAGCAAGAATCTACAATGAGGCCCTGCGCCTCGGAACATTTCCCACAATTTGGAAACAGGCCAATGTCGTAATCATCAAAAAAGGGCAGGACAAAGATCCGAAAGAAGTGAAGTCCTATAGACCAATCTGTCTGTTGGACTTGTTAGGCAAATTGCTGGAGAGGTTACTAGCTGACAGACTGACGGCACACCGAGTGCTGTGCGGGATGAGCGACAGGCAATTCGGTTTTCGGCAGGGGCGATCTGCGTGTGACGCAATTGCCCTGGCGGCCGAGGTCAGTGGGTCGTCTCCGCACAAATACATAGTTGTCATCATGGTGGTTATCAGTGGCGCCTTCGGCAACCTGTGGTGGCCTTCGCTCTTCTCCTGCCTGCGGAAGAAGGAGTGTCCAGGGCCGCTATACGGCTGTCTTAGGAGCTATTGTATGGATAGAGAGGTCTGGCTATCGTCCCCTAGCGGGCGAATTGGCAAGAAAATTACGAAGGGGTGTCCACAGGGCTCTGTCCTGGGACCGCTCTTCTGGGTTATAAACATGGAGCCTCTCCTGGAGACCTTGGAGAACAGTGTGGATGTGCTAGAGGCGATAACCTATGCAGACGACCTCCTTCTGCTGGTTGGCGGCCGGAGTCGCGAAGATCTCGAACCCAAAATCAATAGGACATTAACAATTCTCACACAATGGTGCCACAACACGAGAATGACCATTGCGCCTAACAAGTCGACATACCTACTACTGAAAGACCAATTTACCAGAAATCCAACAGTAAGAGTTGAGGGCTCACCCGTAATTCGGCATCGCGAGGCCCGGTATCTGGGAGTGATAATTGATGAAAGATGGAGTTTCGCCAAACACATCGAAACTGCAACTCAAAGATCATTAGAAGCGCCGGCCGGGGCGGCCGAGCGGTTCTAGGCGCTACAGTCTGGAACCGCGCGACCGCTACGGTCGCAGGTTCGAATCCTGCCTCGGGCATGGATGTGTGTGATGTCCTTAGGTTAGTTAGATTTAAGTAGTTCTACGTTCTAGGGGACTGATGACCTCAGATGTTAACTCCCATAGTGCTCAGAGCCATTTGAACCATTTTCATTAGAAGCTCTGAACAGTCTCATCATGATAAGACACAGCAGATTTGAATGTACCACAACACCATTCTTGCTTCCATTGTGGGTTACGGATCTGGAGTCTGGGAACACAGGCTCACGAGGGTCGTGGCTGCTATGGCTGTGAGAAGGGTGCAACGCAACATGCTTCTACGCTCCATTGGAGCATACAGAACATCTCCGGGAGGGGCACTACTAACACTCATGGGAGTGTGTCCCCTGGACATCAAAATCCGGGAACAGGCGGCCTGGTATTGGGTGAAAAGGGGAGATGTAGAAAAAACTGAGAGCGTTTTGGGAGTGCGGGTGGAGGATAAGTTTGCAATTAAAAGAAGAGGAGAAGAGGAGAAGAGCTGCGGCAAGAACTCTGGGACAGAGAGGAAACAGGCAGAAGGACTTACCAACTGCTCCCGAACATCGAAGAACGCCTCCAACTTTCGCATTTCCAACCGAGCAAGGGACTGTTGCACTTCCTCACAGGTCATGGACCGTACCCGGCATATCTTTGCCGGTTCGGATTAAGGGCTACCCCCTTGTGTAACTGCGGAGCCGAACAGGGTATTCCGGATCACGTGATCTACGAGTGCCCTATCTTCGATGACGTAGCCAGCGACTTAAGAAACCAGCCACCAAACAACGACACCTATCACATAATCAGAAACCCGACCACATTCGACATAATAAACCGCCTTGCCAGCGAGGTATCAGCAAAGGTCCTGCGAGAATATCGAAGGGAAAATACATGAACCACTGAACATGACATGACTCAATGCGACCTATCCCATTCCGCCATGCGTGGACTGGCCAATCGCCGTGACGGTAGGAATCCGCCACGCTCTGGAATAGGGGGAAGGTGCGCTAACATCCGAATTTGACAACTGCACACAGATAGCGACCTAGTAGTTTGTTAATTTCTCAGTAGTTAGTAGAAAGGACATCCCCAAACAGAACCTGCAGCGATTTTCCAAAGGGCCAGCCCGGTGCCAGGCCCATGCCCACTGGGATTAGCTCAGTGGACACGGCCACATAGTAGGTTTATATAACAACTGGCACGCCTGTAACGCTGCAGGAAGTAGCCTTTAGAATAGCTAGTTAAGAGTAGAAAGTAGACCTTACCCATTAAGAAACCAACTCATTATTTCCTGTAGCATGTAAGTAGACTAAAACTAGAATTAAAAAGTAAAAATGCTGCTAACATTAGTGAAGTGTATTGTAGATATTAAGACCCACTAATGTATAAGGTGGTGGGTTATGATGTATGATATTATTGGATTGAATAAAGAATTTAAAAAAAAATTAATAAATAAAGTGATTGGTGCACAATAGGGCGCCCCTGCATTGCGGTGCCGGCCGGCGTGGCCGTGCGGTTCTAGGCGCTACAGTCTGGAACCGAGCGACCGCTACGGTCGCAGGTTCGAATCCTGCCTCGGGCATGGATGTGTGTGATGTCCTTAGGTTAGTTGGGTTTAAGTGGTTCTAAGTTCTAGGCGACTGATGACCTCAGAAGTTAAGTCCCATAGTGCTCAGAGCCATTTGAACCATTCTGCATTGTGGTGGTCTGGTGGTCAGACACGGTCGTCCGGAACCTCGAGGTCGAGCATACTTGCCCTCACGGCCCCATGCAATCGAACATGAAGACAGTCACATTTCACTACTCCACAAAACTCGATGTTACTCGATTCGACCGGCTGGCTAAATGGACTCCAACAACATGCCCCTTTCACACTGTCAGGTGCGGATAAACGCTGTCTCATCCGAGTGCACTGACAAACCTGATAATAATACTAAAACACGAGCAAGACCAATACACTCTGATTGCCCTTCGAAAAAATGGCTCTGACCACCATGGGACTCAACTTCTGAGGTCATGAGTCCCCTAGAACTTAGAACTACTTAAACCTAACTAACCTAAAGACATCACACACATCCATGCTCGAGGCATGATTCGAACCTGCGACCGTAGCGGTCGCGCGGTTCCAGACTGAAGCGCCTAGAAACGCTCGGCCACACCGGCCGGCTAGGTAGCACGAACGCAGTTTATTTAGCCTCCGACAGGCGCGATAAGCAGACAAACAAATCAACAATTTGACAGTGCAATTAATAAGACCAGCTGCTTCCGAAGAACAACAGGTCCTATCTCCAGTGACACATCGGGAGACAGGAGTCAAGCTCCACCGTCGCTCACTAGTTTGGACGCGCCATAGCACTCACTGGTTGGTAACGCAAGCATCAAGCGCTTCTAGAAACCGTATGCAAGGTACCTTAATACACACACAACAAATATAAATACACAGGCCAGCTCAGGCTGTTAATAATCCAGACAACTGCAAAAAAAAAAAAAAAAAAGAAAAAAAAGAAAAAAAAAAACCTGAGATGCCCACACATCAAATGATGCCTCTGATTGGAAATGGTCTCTAGGCTAAATAACTTTTAAGGTCGTCAAGAACATAGAAACGTTAAATAGTGAAAATATACCACTCATGCTAGAGACTCTGTGTCTACGTACACTGTAAGCTAGAATGCCATCGTCTGATAGTGTATCTCGGAACTATGTCAAGAAATGGAAAATACGTATCAGGTTATTGGGAAACAATTTTCAATTTTTACGAAAGATATTATTTATATAGTCTAGGTGTTGGAAAACAAATAGAATAAAAATAATTATCATGTTCGCTAATGAGCCAAGATTTCGATACATTGTTGGTTGCGTTACGTCTACATCTACATTTATACTCCGCAAGCCACCCAGCGGTGTATAGCGGAGGGCACTTTACGTGCTACTGCCATTACCTCCCTTTCCTGTTCCAGTCGCGTATGGTTAGCGGGAAGAACGACTGCCGGAAAGCCTCCGTGCGCGCTCGAATCTCTACGAAGTTACAGAGTGCAATTCTGCACCTATGGAGCCAAAACAAAAATTTTATTTCATTAACCGCAAGACGCTAGGCCATTTACAAGATAAATTAACTTAAGGAGAAGAACATCAGAAATGTAAAATATAAGAAAAATATACCAAGCTTGGAAGTGTACCTTAATACGAAGTTACATATCCTCGTAATGGATTGCAATACGTTAATGATAAAAATGAAAAACATAAAAAATTTAACAAGGAATCAGTTGAAAAGTAATGTATTACTGCGATCAATTTTTTTTAAATTTATAAATGTATCAGCTTTCTTAACTTCGTCACTTGATGATGTTACGTCTTTCTACGTGTTTTACTCCACCCTGTGTAAAACTCATTTTAAAACATTAAAATATGTTAAATTACACAGGGTTCATAAATTAAGATATCGCTAACTTTTACCACAGTTTCTCGTAAAAGTAAAAAAGCTGATATTTTAATGATTCTAGAAACACAACTGATGTGTTCTATTGGCATTATTGGGAAGATGGGACTCTCAGGGAGTGGCTATGGATGAGGAATGGGTTTCACCGATTTGGAGCAAGAAATGAAGAGTAGAGAGTAGAGTGGTAGAGAGAGTCTTGGAAATATTTGGAAAAAATGAGAGCACTAGCAGAACTTTTTATTTTAAGCACGAGAGTGGTTTTGGCTCCCAAATCCATTGTCTACTGGTTATATGGCAGACATCCTGAAAGAACACAGAATGGGAAGGATGCGGATGGAAATGATGGGAATGAGGTCTCAAAAAAAATTACTGGAAAGAGAGGAACAACAATGGGAAGAACCCCTAATATACAAAAGAAAATGAGTGTTCTGTTAAAGGAGAAAGTGGCCAAGAAAAGGAAGTTAGTTACAATTTCGTCTAAGTAAGGTGTAGAGACTGTGTAGACGCGGTAGTGCACGGCAGTAAGTTATCAGAGATCCATGGCGTAAAATTTGTGGAAATCCGAAGGTGATCAGTGGAAGAGAGGAGAAGAGGACGTTAATAACTTTAAGCAGACTTCTAGTGGTGCAGGGAAGAAGACCACTGACCGATAGACAGCATTTTGGCGAAGTTGAAATGCAAGCAGTGTTGACATAAGAGAGAAGAGGTCGGCGTATGGCTGTATCGACGCGAGGTATGGTGGAAGACTGCAATCCTCATGTTCGTCTGACTGGTAGTTTTAGCCTATCGTGGGCGTTTTTATTTAATGGTTACTAAGTACGGTTTCCATATTAGTTTACAGGTGAGAGTTAGTCCCAGGAATTTTTGTGTGTTAGCTAAGTCATCGCGAGTGATTCTTTCTATAATCATTGCCTGGGTCTTGCAATGGTCGATCTGGAACAGGCAGGTGGATTTGACAGTATCATTGGGCTATTTATTTATTATTACTTATAATTTCGGCAAACACCACGTGGCAACCATTGTTGGAAGTATTTTCACATGGCTACAGAAAGTTGTAGACAACTATTATTAATACTAACTTCAAGATTTGAAATTTAGGCGTTGTAAGAATTATTGAAACTAATCATAATGGAACTAGAAAATTTAAGAAATATTAAATGAAAAGGAAAAGCAGCCGAAACCCTTTAAACCAAGATACTACATTTGTTTAATTATGTACACTACCATCGCAACAAATGACTTACTGACAGTTCCTGATCTTGACCATTGAAAAACATCTCGGTTAACGAAGACATCTTCATCAGGAAGTTCTTGTTGCGGAATCCCACGTCCAACATTCATCCTATTATTACTTACTTCCATGTGAGTGAATCCCCGACTGCCAAGGACACCAAGCCAGATCTCTAGAACCGTAGTTCCATGAATCCAATACCATCCGCCAACAGTCTGGAACGCACTACGCCATCCGTTAGACAGGGGTACAGGTGGGCTAGCGCTGTCGTCTGCAGTCCCAGAGGAGTCAACTAATGGAATCGTAACGGATTCATCATACCAACCCCGTCACCCTCCATATCCCCCCCCCCCCCCCCCCGCCTTCCAGTCAGCTCTTGCTGGGAGACCCACAGGAATCACCTGTAAGTTCCTATTTATTCTGTCGGTTCTGCCACTTTGTTGCTCACTTAGCCACTGCTTCTGGCCGTCCTCAGTGTAGAAATTAATTCCAGCGTCGGTGAGTCCTCGGTGATATTCATTCATTCATTCACAGCATACACTTCAGCATTATCACTCACAGTTGGGTTTCTTTTAGATTAAATATTTTCTAAGTTCCCTCCGAGTTATCATATTTGCCACCTCGTTCACAAGATGCCATTTGTCTTTGTCTCTGACAATATCATTTATTGTACGAATGCCAGTTACTTGAGACCGCTAATTTTGGTAGGTTATGCAATATGGTCTGTTGTGCAATATGGTCTGTTGTACCAATGTCGCCACATGTTCACTTATTTGTCGAACGTTTCTTCATCTTGTGTAAATATTCTCGGTATGGTCCACGGACTGTAAGGCAGCGAACCATGTCTCTAGATGGATTTACACGGCTCATAAGCATCTTCTTGATATTTGGAAATATGCCATGTACCTTGCGATATGTTGTGATACTGTCCAAGTCTCTCTGTGCATCAAGCGCTTTTATTATTTTAGTTATTGTAAGATTCCCTTCGCGAAGCCATTAGAAAAACTCTCTGCATCTGACAGTAAATCCAGTGGACACACTCCTAAAGTGACTAATAGTGGCTCCCCCAGTTTTGTCCCGTAGGATCTGTGGGCCTGAGCAACACACTCCTCTTTGTAAGCCTTAGGACTGACTTGTATCAGTTGTATCGCAATTTGTATGCCCAGTCGCTGGAGGCAAATACTACGACAGCAGTGAGGAATGCATCATGACAGAGTCTAACAAGTAAGCTGTTGCAAAGGGGTCTTAAAGTCATTGATGCCCAGTCTTGCCAACTTGTGCATAAAATGGTTCAAATGGCTCTGAGCACTATGGGACTTAACTGCTGCGGTCATCAGTCCCCTAGAACTTAGAACTACTTAAACCTAACCAACCTAAGGACGTGACACACACCCATGCCCGAGGCAGGATTCGAACCTGCGACCGTAGCGGTCGCGCGGTTCCAGACTGTAGCGCATAGAACCGCTCGGCCACCCCAGCGGGCACTTGTGAATACTTTTGGTAGCTTTCTGATGTATCTGAAGTACAAGTGTGTGAAAGTTACACTACTCGTCCAAGTACATGTCCACGTAATTAAATACCTCACTGCGTCCCACCAAAATTCCCGCAATTTTCGGAGTAGGATAGTCTTAGTTGCCAGATTTTAATTTATCATCTGAGCAACACTTCTGCTACTGAACAAACACACGTATTCCTTTCCAGTCTGGCTTTTGAGTTCTCTGCCACCACAACTAGCCTGTCATTGGCACAGATAGTTACTCCAGACACTAGAGCGCCGGGCTGCCTGGAATGCGGTGTGTATACGACTAGGAATGTGGTGTCATCGGCATGTTGGAGGTATAGACACAAGGGGGGTGGCGTGAGATAACATCGCTAGGGGGCGTTATTTCTTCGCTTCTCTATTGGAGAGTGAACATGGGCTCCTGTTGGAAGCCACGTCCCTACCAAGGTGGGGTAGACTTGCATCGGACACAGCCTTTGTCGGCGCTGTATATTCCACAGGCAGCGCCTGCAGGTCTGGCGGGTCAGTGCTGACAACATCGTAAAGGCGGCCGCTCCAGGCAGCTGGGACCAGGCTGCGCCCTCTGCTGGGGAAGACCTGCGAGTTCTCCATCACTCGGATGACTCATTTTTCAAGGATTACAAATATTTAGCCTGCCGTTGTGGCCGAGCGGTTTTAGGCTCTTCAGTCCTGAACCGCGCTCCTGCTATGGTAGCGGGTTCGAATCCCGCCTCGGGCATGGATGTGAGAGATGTCCTTAGGTTAGTTAGGTTTAAGTAGTTCTACAATACTGGCCATTAAAATTGCTACACCACAAAGATGAAGTGCTACAGACGCGAAATTTAACCGACAGGAAGAAGATGCTGTAATATGAAAATGATTAGCTTTTCAGAGCATTCACGCAAGGTTGGCGCCGGTGGTGACACCTACAACGTGCTGACATGAGGAAAGTTTCCAGCCGATTTCTCATACACAAACAGCAGTTAACCGGCGTTGTCTGATAAAACGTTGTTGCGATGCCTCGTGTAAGGGGGAGAAATGACATTGATAAAGGTCGGATTGTAGCCTACCGCGATTTCGGTTTATCGTATCGCGACATTGCTGCTCGCGTTGGTCGAGATCCAATGACTGTTAACAGTATATGGAATCGGTGGGAACCGCGCGACCGCTACGGTCGCAGGTTCGAATCCTGCCCCGGGCATGGATGTGTGTGTTGTCCTTAGGTTAGTTAGGTTTAAGTAGTTCTAAGTTCTAGGGGCTTATGACCTCAGCAGTTGAGTCCCGTAGTGCTCAGAGCCATTTGAACCATTTTTTTGAATCGGTGGGTTCAGGAGGGTAATACGGAACGCCGTGCTGTATCCCAACGGCCTCGTATCACTAGCAGTCGAGAGGACAGGCATCTTATCCGTATGGCTGTAAAGGATCGTGCAGCCACGTCTCGGTGCTTGAGTCAACAGATGGGGTCGTCTGCAAGACAATAACCGTCTGCACAAACAGTTCGACGACGTTTGCAGCAGCATGGACTATCAGCTCGGAGACTATGGCTGCGGTTATCGTTGACGCTGCATCACAGACAGGAGCGCCTGCGATGGTGTACTCAACGATGAACCTGGGTGCACGAATGGCAAAACGTCATTTTTTTCGGATGAATCCAGGTTCTGTTTACAGCATCACGATGGTCGCATCCGTGTTTGGGGATATCGCGGTGAACGCACATTGGAAGCGTGTATTCGTCATCGCCATACTTGCTTATCACTCGTCGTGATGGTATGGGGTGCCATTGGTTGGACGTCTCGCTCACCTCTTGTTCGCATTGACGGCACTTTGAACAGTGGACGTTACATTTCAGATGTGTTACGACCCGTGGCTCTACCCTTCATTCGATCCCTGCAAAACCCTACATTTCAGCAGGATAATGCACGAACGCATGTTGCAGGTCCTGTCAGCACGTTGTAGGTGTCGCCACCGGCGCCAACCTTGTGTGAATGCTCTGAAAAGCTAATCATTTGCATAACACAGCATCTTCTTCCAGTCGGTTAAATTTCGCGCCTGTAGCACGTCTACTTCGTGGTGTGGCAATTTTAATGGTCAGTAGTGTATTAAGATCTGATCCAAGGTGAGTGAAGTTTTTCTTACCGAAATATCGAAGTTCTTTAGGGAGAATACCATTTAGGGCTGGGAAAAGATAATTATATTTTAGTTTTCGGGTGATTATTCTACTGCACAAGGTACAGAGAAGTTTCTAATCTAATGCTAACATGGCAATGAGCAAGTTAACGCTGTTTTGTTGGGACACGTTTGTGCGCTATTTTGCATTGTCTTCCTAATTGATGTCACAGTCAAGAAAACTTTAAGACAACAGCTGTTAAAAATCCAATCTAAAAAAATGAAAGCTGGAATGCACCTCAGGCAGTAAGAATTCCTTCTATGAGAGCAGGGTCTGATAACGGCAAGAAACTGCTAAAAGCAAAAAAGGAAAAATGTGCATAGGCCTACTTCTGATGTCATCATTAGTGTTCTGCCCGAACACAGGTTTTCACTTGGTAACTGTATGCTCTGATGTCTTCTGCCATCCTTTTCACGTTCGCGTGATTTCCGCTACCCTTTGTGTCATCTATCATTTGTATCTCCTTCTTCCCCTCAATTTCGTCTCACAAATTAGACCTCCTAGAGCGACTATTAGCAAGCACTCACGTCTCAAAGAATGCCGCATCCAGTTCCTCCTTTCTCTTGTGACCTGCGGCAGTCTGATGAAGATGAAAATTGCCTGTCTATTTACTGCTTGAAACAGCACAACCGGTCAAAAGGAAATCAAGAGTATGTCAGTGCCTTAGATGTGAAAGGTGGGCTCTCGCCGGTTGTGTCACAGAAGACACATTATTTCTTGTCCGCAGCTCGTGGTCGTGCGGTAGCGTTCTCGCTTCCCACGCCCGGATTCCCGGGTTCGATTCCCGGCGGGGTCAGGGATTTTCTCTGCCTCGTGATGACTGGGTGTTGTGTGCTGTCATTAGGTTAGTTAGGTTTAAGTAGTTCTAAGTTCTAGGGGACTGATGACCATAGATGTTAAGTCCCATAGTGCTCAGAGCCATTTGAACCATTTTTTGAACATTATTTCTTGTGCGCTTAAATTGCAGCTAGGCAATGATGACGAATAGGCATTAACATTAAAACTTACATGTAGGCCGTATTATGATAACAGCTGAAAGTGTGCAAAAAAAAAGTTTACTGCCAGCAAAATCGTTGTGTTTTACGTGTCAATTGATGTAATAAAGGTGGTAATTTGGTTTACTGCAGCGAAACATATTTTGAAAAGTATGGTACTGTGTTTTGTTTACCCATTATTGTGTTCTATCATATGCGTAAACGTGCCCCCATAAGTGAATAAGCCTGCCCCATGCACGGGGCACGTTTATCCAGTCTACATGAGCCTATTGGTTGTTTCATTTCGGCAAGGTGACCAAACAGCGAGGTCATAGGTCCCATCGGATTTGGAAGGATGCGGAAGGAAGTCGGCCGTGCCCTTTCAAAGGAACCATCCGGGTACATGACCCTATATAAAATTACTTTGCACTCTTGTACACAATGTTATAGGATCAAACAGTTTCAAACAAGAGAAATCTAACCAAAAGAAAATTAAAAATTACCCAAAGATATCCGCGTAAATGTGTCCTGTCTCCTCATTAAACTGTTCATTCCACTGTGCAGATGCCGCAATCCTTCTCCACTTTTACTGAGGATAATAGCGGCATCAGCGAATTTTATAACAGATATCCTTTCACCCTGAATTTTATTACCTTTCTTTTATTTCCGTCATCGCTTTTTCCGCGTACTGGTTGTACAGTGGAGGCGAAAGACTGCGTCTCTCTCTTACATCATTTTTAATCCGAGCGCTTCGTTACTGTTTATCCAGTGTGATTGTTCCCTCTTCTTCTGTCACATTAGACAAGTCTCCTCCCTCATAGAGCTCTTCAATGTTCTCTTCCACAAATCCGCTCTCTCTTCTGCGTTTAACAATAGAATTCCCATTGTACTCTTACTGTTGCTAATCTTACATTTAGTTTCACCGAAGGTTGTGTTGACTTTTCTACACGCCAGGTCTGTGCTTCTAACGATCATTTATTTTTCGAGTTCTTCACATTTTTCCTGCATCACTTCCTTTTTATTCCACTTCTAAGGTGTTTATATTGCTGTATAACTGCCTTTCCCTCAACTTTTCGCTACTGTCTTCATGCTTCGATCAATTGAAGTATTTCTTCTGTTACGCATGGTTTCTTCACAGTTACCTTCATTGAACCTGCATTTGTCTGTCCAACACCTGTGATTGCACATTTTAGAGATGTCACTTCCTCTTCAACTGAACTGACGAACAAGCTATTCACTATCGCACTATCCAAATTCTTAGATAACTGCAAACTCGTCTCATTATTCCTCAATACCTTAGTGTCCCACTTCCTTCCACACTCATTCTTCCGGTCGTTTATCTTAAGTTTCAGTCTGCTCTTCATCATTATTAATACGTAATCTGGGTCTACATCTGCTCCTGGGTATGCCTTACGCTCCCCTATCTGATTTCGGGATTTCTGCCTGACCATAACGTAAACCAGCTGGAATCTTTCCGTATCTCTAGGTCTTTCCCAAACACACCTATTCCTCTTACCTCGCTATTATCGTTTCCGCTCTCATTCCGACTGCCAATCCCACATACTGCCGTCACCCTTCCTTCTATTCCCGCCTCCATAACCTCGTTCCAATCTCCCATTCTTCCGGTCATTTCTCTTAAGTTTCAGTCTGCTCTTCATCATTATTAATACGTAATCTGGGTCTACATCTGCTCCTGAGTATGCCTTACGCTCCCCTATCTGATTTTGAGATTTCTGCCTGACCATAACGTAAACCAGCTGGAATCTTTCCGTATCTCCAGGTCTTTCCCAAACACACCTATTCCTCTTACCTCGCTATTATCGTCTCCGCTCTCATTCCGGCTACCAATCCCACATACTGCCGTCACCCTTCCTTCTATTCCATCCTCCATAACCTCGTTCCAATATCCCATTCTTAGTATATTTTTATCCCCCTTTGCCCGTGCAATATCCTCATATCCTTTCTCTATATCTTCATCTTCTACTTCCGACATCTGCATATATACCTGAACTACCGTTCTTTCCGTTAGTTTGCTGACGAATCTGACGATAACTGTTGTGCATTGGCAGGAGACAAACCCGCTAAATTGAGAGGAAGCCGAAAGGCACGCGTTTAAGCTCACGCAGGCTGGCGTGAGGTCTGGAACAGGACAAGGTAATTAGAACAGAAAAAAGGAGGTAACTGGTGGAATACTTAACTTTAATCCATTAATGTTGAACGTAGCTCTTGTCTGTACATTATTTACAATATCAATAGTAACTGATAATGGCGCCTTGCTAGGTCGTAGCAAATGACGTAGCTGAAGGCTATGCTAACTATCGTCTCGGCAAATGAGAGCGTATTTTGTCAGTGAACCATCGCTAGCAAAGTCGGCTGTACAACTGGGGCGAGTGCTAGGAAATCTCTCTAGACCTGCCGTGTGGCGGCGCTCGGTCTGCAATCACTGATAGTGGCGACAGGCGGGTCCGACGTATACTAACGGACCGCGGCCGATTTAAAGGCTACCACCTAGCAAGTGTGGTGTCTGGCGGAGACACCACATTTCTCCCCCGCAAATCGGCGTACGGTGGTGTTATAAGGCTTCCGCCCGCCGTGGGGAGGACCCCATGTTGACGTATGCGACGAGGTGGGGAGCCTAACAACAGGCGAGGCTGTGCCACCCGCACCCTGCCATTCGGTCCGAGGGGAGTTAGGAAACGCCTGAAAACCTGCTCCAGGGTGCACGCCAACATGCGGTGTATGCGCCCGCAGAGAGACAGGAGGGGCCGAAGGGTCGACCTCCATCGGGCCGGGGCACCCGACGGGCGAAGACGCCATATGGTCCGGAGCGAGCAAGAGGTCCATGTCGGAGGACAACTGGTCACGGAAAGCGATCGTCGGCGCGTGACACAGGGAGGCGCCCGGCGGTTGCAGCGACGCGTCCACAGCGGGCGTCGCCGGCGGGAGAACAGGCGGCGGCGGCGGCGCGTCGCCATGGGGCAAAATGGAAGGCAGCGTCGGTAACACCTGGGGCTGATGCGAGCCAGTAGATGGGTCCCCAGGGCGCTGACCGGACGGCACCGTCGCTGAAAGCAGACGGCGAGCGGCAGATCCCATGCGACGACAGAGGCGCAGCTGGTTGAGATGCCGGCGCACCTCACCAGAGGCCCCCAAAACCAGATACATAGCGCGGCCTAGGCAGCGAAGAATGCGCCCTTCGAGCCAACGCCGTGAACCTCGATAGTGACGATAGTAGACAACGTCGCCTGGAGCAAAAGCAGGCGTCTGCCGCTGCACAGGAACCTGATGCGGTGGATGTAGCAAAGACATCAAGGTTCGATGAGGACGACCGTGGAGCAACTCAGCCGGCGAGCGACCATCTCGGGGCTGAGAGCGATACGAGGACAAAAAGAGCAATAACGCGTCCTCCCGAGAATGCGACTCTTTTAACTTCAACATCTGTGACTTGAAAGTCCGGACCAATCGTTCAGCGGCACAGTTTGAGTGTGGCGAAAACGGCGCGGTTGTCGGATGTTGAATACCATTGGCCTTGCAGAATGACTGAAATTCTGCGAACATGAATTGTGGGCCATTGTCGGAAACAATAGTCTGCGGAAGACCTTCAATGCAAAAGATAGCAGATAATGCTTGGATGGTGGCAGATGACGTCGTGGAAGACATCCGAACAACAAAAGGAAAATTACTGGATGAATCTACCAGAACCAACCATCGAGCATTCCAGAATGGACCAGCAAAATCGATGTGTAAGCGTTGCCAAGGGGAAGTGGCTGTTGGCCATGCAAAGAATTTCCGCGTGGTGCGGATTGTTGTTCGGGACACGCCATGCAAGAAGAGCACATAGTCGTAATCGCAGCATCGATTCCGAACCAAGTACAGTGCTGGCGAGCAAGTTGTTTCGTTCTCACTATACCCCAATGTCCGTGGTGGAGAAGCTGTAAGACAGAGGACTGTAACGAACGTGGAACCACGACCCTGGACTGATCATTATCAGAACGCAACAGCAAAACACCACGTCGTACAAAAAGTCTCTCCTTGTGAGCAAAAAATCGGCGAACCAACGGATCCTCGATCCGTGACTTTGACAAGGACCATTGCGTGGCAACAAAACGCAGAACGGTAGCAAGGACAGGGTCGGCAGCTGTGGCTGTAGCTACACGACGAAAATCAATCGGAAACGATTCGACCACGTCATCGGTTTCCGCATCAATGAACATGCAATCAAGTTCGGAAGAATCGAATGCTCTATCCTCAGCAACAGGTAAACGGGACAACGCATCGGTGATTCCGTGCTTAGCAGTGGACCGACACAAGATATCGTAGCGGTACTGCGAGAGGAAAATAGACCAGCGAATGAATTTCTGCGCTGTACGTGGAGGTACATGCTTGTTCGGATGAAAAAGCGATGTCAAAGGTTTGTGGTCTGTGATGATGGTAAAGTGACGACCATACAAGAAATTATGAAACTTAGTAACACCAAATACGAGAGCCAATGCTTCTTTCTCGATCTGTGAATAATTTCTTTGCGCAGACGAGAGCAATTTGGACGCAATGGCAATAGGGCGATCGTGCGATGCATCTTTGTGCGCAAGCACAGCACCGATCCGAAAATCCGATGCATCCACCATCAACAAAAGGGGTTTCTGGGGATCGAATGGCGTAAGGCAAGTATTGGAAAGCAACGCCGATTTCAACTGGCGAAAGGCGCGTTCGCATTCCGTCGTCCAGACGAACGGAACACCTTTACGGCGTAAGCGATGAAGCGGAGCTGAAAGGGAAGAGGCGTGGCGCACATAGCGATGATAATAATTAATTTTTCCCAGCACACCCTGTAGCTGCTTCAAATTCTGCGGCGAAGGCAAGTCTTGTATGGCACGTTGGTGCTCGGGACTGGGATGTACGCCTTGGGCATTGAGTACATGTCCCAGGTATGGTAAGTCACGAGCAAAAAACACACATTTGTCCTTCCGCAAGAGAAGACCATTTTGTCGCAAGACCTGAAATAATGTTCTGAGATTGGCTAAATGTTCTTCTTCCGTCTGTCCGGAGATCACGATATCGTCCAGATAGTTTGCTGCAGTAGGGACCGACGCACAAACAGTTTGCAGATATTGCTGAAACAATGCAGGGGCGGATACACACCCGAATGGCAGTCGTTTGAATCGATACAAACCAAGATGCGTGTTAACCACCAAAACGCGCTGGGATTCTTCGTCCACCGGTATTTGCAAGTACGCATCTGCTAGGTCCAACTTCGAAAAATATTTACCCGGGCACAGTTTGTCAAAAAGATCTTCCGGGCGGGGTAAAGGAAAAGTTGCAATCACTAGTTGTGGATGCACTGTTGCCTTGAAGTCCACACAAAGTCTCAATTTTCTGGAAGGTTTTGGCAAAATTACTAACGGTGATACCCAGAGAGGAAGCCTGCACACGTTCAATCACACCTTGTGATTCCAAATCGTTTAATGTTCTTGTGACCTCATCACGCAATGCGTGGGGAACATTGCGCACTCTGAAAAATTTCGGTTGCGAGTTGACTTTCAGTTCCAAATGTGCTTTATAGTTCTTAGCGCAACCAAGGCCCGGTGCAAAAATGTCTGCAAATTCTTCACATAGACGAGAAACACTGTCTGAAGGCAAAGTCTGGTTCACTGATAGGACCTGATTTACTATAGACAAGTTAAACAACTGAAATAAATCGAAACCAAACAAGTTCACTGCAGAAGAAGAACGAAGGATGTACAATGACACAAGTTTTGTTTGTCCTTTGTATGTTGCAAGAAGGCTGCACTGTCCTAACACAGGGAGCCCATGACCTGAATATGCAGTTAGCTTAACATTTGCGGCACCCAACGGAGGTGTGCCCAGCTGTTTGTACGTGCCTTGATTGATCAGTGAAACTGCAGCTCCGGTATCGAGCTGGAATGGTATCACTTTGCCGTTAATGTCCAAGCCTACAAAAAGTTTATTGTCCTGCTGACGACAAGAGCGACTGTCTTGTGCAACGTGAACTGACACTGGTACAAAATCACTTGTGACATGACAGGATTTCCGTCGATGTCGACGCACACTATTTGTGGGATGAACACAGTCACTGTTAGAGAGAGTGGCACTGGGAGGAGTGGAATGAACTACATGAATTTCCATGGGCGAAGTTTCACGAGCCGGAGTATCCTTGGTTCGAATTCGGCGCGAAGCAAAGGGCCTGGAATGGTTGTGAGTGTCCAATCTGAGCTTTTTCTGGAAAACACTCTGAACATGTCCTTTTTTATTACAGAAAAAGCAAATAGCCTGGCGTGACGGGCAATTCTCACACGAATGTCCAGTAGCACACCGCGGGCATGATTTTAGCACTGCATTTGCTTGCCTGCACGGCACACATGGCTGAGAGCCAGGTGTCAGCCATGCGGCCGGGGGCGAGGGCTGTTTACTGCTCTGTGCAGCTCGCCCGGTGGGCCGGTTGATGTGACACACAGCTGGTGAAGTTTCAAATGATTCCTGAGCAAAGTCAAGTGTGTCCTGCCGATCCAATATGTCCATCACTTGTTGAAGGGAGGCATTGACTAGTTTCAAAATCTGTTCCCTTATACGAACATCAGAAATGTTCTGTGCAATTGCATCATGGACCATAGTATCTGAATAAGGGAGTCCACATTGACACTCAAAAGCACAATCTCTAGTAAGGCCTTGCAAAGTTGCAACCCACTCCCTATTAGTTTGACCTGCCGTATGTTTTGTACGAAAGAAGGTATACCGTTTAGCAATTACATTGACTGATTCTTTGAAATATGCATCTAATGCAGACAAAATTTCGTCGTGGGACAGAGTTGCTACGTCGCGTCGGGGAAATAATTTCACTATCACACGGTACGTATCCACGCCTACGGAGGAAAGGAGAAAAGGCTGCCGCTCATTACCTTGAATTCTGTAGGCGGCGAGATGGAATCCAAATTGGCGTGACCGCTCCGTCCAGCTTTCCAGTGCAGCATCAAAAGGACGAAAAGTTGGTGCAACCGCATGTTGTGGCTGCGTTAGCGGTGGAGCGGTGGCCGCCGCATCAATTTGCATTGCACGTTGACCCTGGACGAGCTGTCCAAGGGCATCCAGTAAGACCTGCGTCTGCTGATTCTGTAAGCGATAAAATTCGGACAGTACATCTGGAGATTGTGGCGAAGCCATTACACAAGTAAATCAGGGCAATATCGATAAGAACGTGGAAAACCTCGTCGCCAAAATTGTTGTGGATTGGCAGGAGACCAACCCACTAAATTGAGAGGAAGCCGAAAGGCACGCGTTTAAGCTCACGCAGGCTGGCGTGAGGTCTGGAACAGGACAAGGTAATTAGAACTTAGAAAAAAGGAGGTAACTGGTGGAATACTTAACTTTAATCCATTAATGTTGAACGTAGCTCTTGTCTGTACATTATTTACAATATCAATAGTAACTGATAATGGCGCCTTGCTAGGTCGTAGCAAATGACGTAGTTGAAGGCTATGCTAACTATCGTCTCGGCAAATGAGAGCGTATTTTATCAGGGAACCATCGCTAGCAAAGCCGGCTGTACAACTGGGGTGAGTGCTAGGAAATCTCTCTAGACCTGCCGTGTGGCGGCGCTCGGTCTGCAATCACTGATAGTGGCGACACGCGGGTCCGACGTATACTAACGGACCGCGGCCGATTTAAAGGCTATTACTTAGCAAGTGTGGTGTCTGGCGGAGACACCACAATAACAATCATACCACTGAACTGTTCACAGTAGCTTGCTTTGTGCTCTGATTTCCTGTTCATAACGAATCCTACTCCTGTTATATCATTATCTGCTGCTGTTGATATTACCCTATATTCGTCTCACAATAAATCCTTATCTTCGTTTCGTTACACTAGATAGAGCCTTTGCATTTCCCTTTTTACATTTTCTAGCTTTTTAGTTTTCCTATTACTTTGAAAATTCTGACATTCCATGCTCCAACTCGCAGAATGTTATCGCTTCCTAGGTCATTGAATATTTTTCTCATGGTCATCTCCCACTAAGCAGTCCCCTCCCAGAGATCCGAAGAGGGGGACTAATACTGTATCTTTTGCCAAGGGAGAGATCATTTTCAATTACAGGAAACGGGTCTTGTGGATACTGGACCAAGGACGTTTTGATTACTAGTCAAAGAAGCTACTCCTAGACCACGGGTCCACAAATAAACAAATTAGTACCTGTATCTTCACAATACACTGTATGCACACAGACACTGTGACCATCGATGATGCTTCCATGCCCCGACAAGCTAAAATGACGATATAATATTAATTACCCTGTGCAGGAATCTCGAATTGTACGAGTATAAAGGTTGTGACTACATGGCATATGAAAGTTTGGTTCGGTCCTGGAAGCATGTTGGTATAGCCAAAGTGGTTAAAGCGACCCTTCACGATAAACGGGAAATCCAGTTTCTAGTATCAGTTCGGTACAGATGTCCTTGCAATTCTGAAGGACATCGTATTGTGAAAACATAGACGCTGAATAAACACAGACACTAGCCATCAATGACGTACTGTCATGACACTTCTTCAATTATAGACCACATGTCCTATGAACATACGTTACGTGTCTTTAATGCAGTGTTTTCCATGCCTTCTGCATTCTTATGCCGTTGGTCATTGCTAATTCTTCCGCCTTGGGGGCAGTTTTCCACCCACCCCCAGGATAAGAGAGTGCCCTGAACCTCTCCCGCTTCTCCACCCTCTTTGACAAGGCCGTTGCCAGAACTAGGGTGAAGTCCTTGGCCCCCTTTGCCGCCGATTTTTATTCCAATTTTAAGGAGTGGCTGCGTTCGAACCCTGGACCAAGGACGCTTTGAGTGTTAGTAAAAGATGCTACCCCCCTTTTTCTCGTTTTGTCCGTTATTGCTCTCGTTATTTGGTCTGGACAGACGTCATAGGACACCCCTTCAAGCTCATCGTTGAATACTTCACTCAGCTTTCTTTTTTCTTATTTTTTATTAGAGTGGGAAGCCAGCCCTGTGATCGAATAGCTGAGCTACCGTGGTGGGATCCTAGATCATGGGTGCACCGCTGAACACAATATATGTACCAAAGTCCCACTACAAATCCGTGCTAATGATATGGGCCTGTAATTGAGCAGTGAGAGCGTACAGACTGTAGACTGTAGCAGGAGATTAGAGCGGCAGTTTCTCGCAGCAGACCACGGGGCTGGCGGTTGCTACGGGGCCGTGGCGAGCGGCTAGTGTGTACGGGGCGTTGGGAAATCCCGAGTGGACGACGTCAGGGGCGCATATGGCCGTGTTTGCGCTCTTGGAGGAATTTATATGCCACAGAAAAACTGATAAAAACAGAACCAAGAGTGACACGGAGGTTGAGTTGGCTCTCATGGACAGAAAAATATGTAAAACTAAATTATCTAGACGCGCCACAAAAATATGTAATATTTTAAAAGTTATTGTTGTCTAAGAAATTGTAAATTTATGAAAGGTCAAAAGCTAATACATCGGCAATGCTTTGGCCGATTAACATGAACAAAGTGTCTACGGGTGAGGCCAGTAGAGTTGCATCAAGCAATCATTTAGCGTAAACTGTACCATTTTTGAATGAGACGTCTGAATATGGGATTCGACTGAGGGAAACTGTGTTTTTGGTAATAAATAAATTTAAAGAGACGAAACTAACGGCAGCATTCTAAAGTTTAAAGATGTAGATGAGTAATTGTGTATTTTTTTTTTGTTTATTTATGTTAAGTATCAAAAATCCGGGAAATGTAATATCACGCCACAAGAACGTTATTTGTTGAAAAACGTTGGGAGATACAGAAAACTGGACCTAAAATCGTTATTGCCCATAAAATTTCCATATTATTCGATTTATCATGTATGTTTTTGTGTTTAGTTTTAGAATATTCGTAATTTTAGTCAAACATTGTTTTGAGTTAGGCAGTCGTTTCGAGGGTGCATAGGACGGCCATCTTTGATGACTGGGGAGTTGGATCTGATCGGCGCTAAGTGCCGGACGTGCCACGTATCTGGGGGTAGTAGTGGGTTTGTAGCCACGTTCGAAAGCGATCATGTGGAACGCAATATAGTGGTTTAGGGCTGTAGAAAGAGTGTATTTTGTGAATTGCGAACAGATTGCCGAGTGCTGTCATCACGACATATGAATTTTATAGTGAAGTGTTGTAGCATCAGGCCGTCCTTACGTAAAAGCCCCTCAGACGGCAATTAAGTGTTTAGTGAATACACTGAAGAAAAATAAACCACCTGTTCAAATTATAAATCAACGTGAGTGACTCAATATTTTAAATTTCACCGCAATACCTGCCTGAATCTGTTTTTTGTATTTTATTTCCTCTTAAAAATTAAGTTTTATGACAGGCATGAGCTAGCACCCAACGACGGAAAACGTAGCCAAACACTGAGACCAGCCACATCTCTGGGCCGCTCGATTACGCTGAGTGTAACAAATATATATATATATATATATATATATATATATATATATATATATATATATATATATATATATATATATATACTATTCAAACTTCAATGTGTAGCGCCCCCCTTTCCTATGTGTTGGTGTGACCTTTTCAACTTTCGAGCATTAGGTACGGATATTTCGTGGTGAGAGCGGTTGTATATGACTGTTAAGCAAGGAGCTATTTCATCAACATACTCTGAAAGGAACCTACTTAGTGTCAATGTGGACCAGAAAACTTGCACTTATTAAGTTTCTTAAGCCGATTCGATACACCGACGATGTCTTGTTCCTAATTACTCGTATTGGCAATAGCGGCGTTGTCGTCAGTACCGCCGGCCGCGGTGGCCGTGCGGTTCTGGCGCTGCAGTCCGGAACCGCGGGACTGCTACGGTCGCAGGTTCGAATCCTGCCTCGGGCATGGGTGTGTGTGATGTCCTTAGGTTAGTTAGGTTTAAGTAGTTCTAAGTTCTAGGGGACTTATGACCTAAGATGTTGAGTCCCATAGTGCTCAGAGCCATTTGAACCATTTCGTCAGTACCTTTACCGTTTCCATCAGGCAGTGAAGATACTGATTGTGTCTTGCCGTTGGTACACTCTGCATACAACCAGAATTTCTTTGCCATTTTCCGACAGATCTGGAGACGGAGTTTCGTTATGGAAACTATTTAAAGCATCTCGCATTGTACGCCACACTACAGTCGAACATTTGGAAACAATTGCAAATGCTGTACCGGATGGTGGCATCGTGTCGCTTGGGATGTCGGAGACTGTTTTTATTTTATTTTATGAAGAAAACAGTGTAGATCGCATTATTTAACTGTAATTACCGGTGTCAGCCAAACAGGCCATTTTCGGATCCAAAGTACAAAACGACGGTTGCTACCAACGGCGTCAGGCTGTGCGTGTCCTTACAACAGGATAGTACACATGGTACATATGGATGTTACACTACTGGCCATTAAAATTGCTACACCACGAAGATGACGTACTACAAACGCGAAATTTAACCGACAGGATGAAAATGCTGTGATATGCAAATGATTAGCTTTTCAGAGCATTCACACGAGGTTGGCGCCGGTGGCGACACCTACAACGTGCTGACATCAGGAAAGTTTCCAACCGATTTCTCATACACAAGCAGCAGTTGACCGGCATTGCCTGGTGAAACGTTGTTGTGATGCATCGTGTAAGGAGGAGAAATGAGTACCGTCACGTTTCCGACTTTGATAAAGGTCGAATTGTAGCCCATCGCGATTGTGGTTTATCGTATAGCGACATTGCTGCTCGCGTTGGTCGAGATCCAATGACTGTTATCAGGATATGGAATCGGTGGGTTCAGTAGGGTAATACGGAACGCCGTGCTTTATCCCAACGGCCTCGTATCACTAGCAGTCGAGAGGACAGGCATCTTATCCGCATGGCTGTAAAGGATCGTGCAGCCACGTCTCGATCCCTGAGTCAACAGATGGGGTCGTCTGCAAGACAATAACGTCTGCACAAACAGTTCAACGTTTGCAGCAGCATGGACTATCAGCTCGGAGACTATGGCTGCGGTTATCGTTGACGCTGCATCAGAGACAGGACCGCCTGCGATGGTGTACTCAACGATGAACCTGGGTCCACGAATGGCAAAACGTCATTTTTTCGTATGAATCCAGGTTCTGTTTACAGCATCATGATGGCCGCATGCGTGTTTGGGGATATCGCGGTGAACGCACTTTGGAAGCGTGTACTCGTCATCGCCATACTGGCGTATCACCCGGCGTGATGGTATGGGGTGCCATTGGTTAGACGTCTCGCTCACCTCTTGTTCGCATTGACGGCACTTTGAACAGTGGTCGTTACATTTCAGATGTGTTACGACCCGTGGCTCTACCCTTCATTCGATCCCTACGAAACCCTGCATTTCAGCAGGATAATGCACGACCGCATGTTGCAGGTCCTGTACGGGCCTTTCTGGATACAGAAAATGTTCGACTGCTGCCCTGGCCAGCACATTCTCCAGATCTCTCACCAATTGAAAACGTCTGGTCAATGGTGGGCGAGCAATACGCCAGTCACTAATTTTGATGAACTGTGGTATCGTGTTGAAGCTGCATGGGTAGCTGTACCTGTACACGCCATCCAAGCTCTGTTTGACTCAATGCCCAGGCGTACCAAGGTCTTTATTACGGCCAGAGGTGGTTGTTCTGGGTATTGCACTCAAATTGCGTGAAAATCTAATCACATGTCAGTTCTAGTACAATATATTTGTCCAATGAATACCCGTTTATCATCTGCATTTCTTCTTGTTGAGCAATTTTAATGGCCAGTAGTGTAGTTTTTGATCTGAATATGTTCTAGTTTGGCCGAAAACTGCTATTTACAGCCGAATAAGAACGATCTACATAGGTGTCTTCGTGAAATAAATGTTGTGACTCGGCAGAGTAAATGCAGCTACTAATTCATTTCAGTTGTTCCTGTCGACATTAATGGAAACTGTGGTGTCACCGCTAGACACCACACTTGCTAGGTGGTAACTTAAATCGGCCGCGGTCCTGTAGTACATGTCGGACCCGCGTGTCGCCACTGTGTAATCGCAATCCTAGCGCCACCACATGGCAGGTCACAAGATACGGAATAGACCTCGCCCCAGTTGTACGGACGACATAGCTTGCGACCAGACCTACCAAGTCTTCCTCTCATTTGCCGAGAGACTGATAGAATAGCCTTCAGCTTATTCCATAGCTACTACCTAGCAAGGCGCCATTTGTATCAGTGCTTATAGCTTACTACTATTCAAGAGATGTATTCCAACAAGAGAATAAAGTTAAGTATATTATTCCAGCTACGTACTTTTCTTCTTATTCATTAATAAGTCTCATGTTCCAGTACTTCACGCCCGTCTGCGTTAGTTTAGCGTGCACTTTCAGCCACTTCGATCTACAAGGTGTTGGCCCCGCTGCCGACACATCAGAAACATTTTCATCCGCAGCGTGAGAGGACAAAGAGATACGAGAAGAGCACACAATGGAGGAATATACCACAGAACATAATGGAGTCGTTTCCACGGACGACACAGCACAGCTGCCACGGGGGGACGCATCCATCAGCTGGGCCTCTCTCCGGAGAAGGCGATTGTATCTGGGCCCGGGTGTAGGCGCTCGCAGGCAGATGCGTGGCGCGGGGCGCATCCTTGACCCGCAGCGTCCACAGCTCATGCCAGGCACACACGAGCAGATGGACGCGGGGGTGATGAGAAGCGACCGTATCCGCACAGCTCAGAGATTGCGCAGCTTTCTGCCAGACTCAAACGAGCCGCAGTGCCTGCCGCGCGGAATAAATCTCCACAGTGTGCCCTCTGGTTCTGCACGTCCACGGTCGGTCAGGATCTCCCAGTCTCTTCCGCCCTCAGCCGGCTGTGGCCACCTAACCTCGAGTTCCGTCCTTCTACAGGGTTATTACAAATGATTGAAGCGATTTCACAGCTCTACAACAACTTTATTACACTCCTGGAAATTGAAATAAGAACACCGTGAATTCATTGTCCCAGGAAGGGGAAACTTTATTGACACATTCCTGGTGTCAGATACATCACATGATCACACTGACAGAACCACAGGCACATAGACACAGGCAACAGAGCATGCACAATGTCGGCACTAGTACAGTGTATATCCACCTTTCGCAGCAATGCAGGCTGCTATTCTCCCATGGAGACGATCGTAGAGATGCTGGATGTAGTCCAGTGGAACGGCTTGCCATGCCATTTCCACCTGGCGCCTCAGTTGGACCAGCGTTCGTGCTGGACGTGCAGACCGCGTGAGACGACGCTTCATCCAGTCCCAAACATGCTCAATGGGGGACAGATCCGGAGATCTTGCTGGCCAGGGTAGTTGACTTACACCTTCTAGAGCACGTTGGGTGGCACGGGGTACATGCGGACGTGCATTGTCCTGTTGGAACAGCAAGTTCCCTTGCCGGTCTAGGAATGGTAGAACGATGGGTTCGATGACGGTTTGGATGTACCGTGCACTATTCAGTGTCCCCTCGACGATCACCAGTGGTGTACGGCCAGTGTAGGAGATCGCTCCCCACACCATGATGCCGGGTGTTGGCCCTGTGTGCCTCGGTCGTATGCAGTCCTGATTGTGGCGCTCACCTGCACGGCGCCAAACACGCATACGACCATCATTGGCACCAAGGCAGAAGCGACTCTCATCGCTGAAGACGACACGTCTCCATTCGTCCCTCCATTCACGCCTGTCGCGACACCACTGGAGGCGGGCTGCACGATGTTGGGGCGTGAGCGGAAGACGGCCTAACGGTGTGCGGGACCGTAGCCCAGCTTCATGGAGACGGTTGCGAATGGTCCTCGCCGATACCCCAGGAGCAACAGTGTCCCTAATTTGCTGGGAAGTGGCGGTGCGGTCCCCTACGGCACTGCGTAGGATCCTACGGTCTTGGCGTGCATCCGTGCGTCGCTGCGGTCCGGTCCCAGGTCGACGGGCACGTGCACCTTCCGCCGACCACTGGCGACAACATCGATGTACTGTGGAGACCTCACGCCCCACGTGTTGAGCAATTCGGCGGTACGTCCACCCAGCCTCCCGCATGCCCACTATACGCCCTCGCTCAAAGTCCGTCAACTGCACATACGGTTCACGTCCACGCTGTCGCGGCATGCAACCAGTGTTAAAGACTGCGATGGAGCTCCGTATGCCACGGCAAACTGGCTGACACTGACGGCGGCGGTGCACAAATGCTGCGCAGCTAGCGCCATTCGACGGCCAACACCGCGGTTCCTGGTGTGTCCGCTGTGCCGTGCGTGTGATCATTGCTTGTACAGCCCTCTCGCAGTGTCCGGAGCAAGTATGGTGGGTCTGACACACCGGTGTCAATGTGTTCCTTTTTCCATTTCCAGGAGTGTATTTGAGATATTTTCACAATGCTTTGCACACACATACAAAAACTCAAAAAGTTTTTTTAGGCGTTCACAAACGTTCGATATGTGCCCCTTTAGTGATTCGGCACACATCAAGCCGATAATCAAGTTCCTCCCACACTCGGCGCAGCATATCCCCATCAATGAGTTCGAAAGCACCGTTGATGCGAGCTCGCAGTTCTGGCACGTTTCTTGGTAGAGGAGGTTTATACACTGAATCTTTCACATAACCCCACAGAAAGAAATCGCATGGGGTTAAATCGGGAGAGCGTGGAGGCCATGACATGAATTGCTGATCATGATCTCCACCACGACCGATCCATCGGTTTTCCAATCTCCTGTTTAAGAAATGCCGAACATCATGATGGAAGTGCGGTGGAGCACCATCCTGTTGAAAGATGAAGTCGGCGCTGTCGGTCTCCAGTTGTGGCACGAGCCAATTTTCCAGCATGTCCAGATACACGTGCCCTGTAACGTTTTTTTCACAGAAGAAAAAGATGCCGTAAACTTTAAACCGTGAGATTGCACAAAACACGTTAACTTTTGATGAATTGCGAATTTGCTGCACGAATGCGTGAGGATTCTCTACCGCCCAGATTCGCACATTGTGTCTGTTCACTTCACCATTAAGAAAAAATGTTGCTTTATCACTGAAAACAAGTTTCGCACTGAACGCATCCTCTTCCATGAGCTGTTGCAACCGCGCCGAAAATTCAAAGCGTTTGACTTTGTCATGGGTGTCAGGGCTTGTAGCAATTGTAAACGGTAAGGCTTCCGTATGATTTTCCAAACTGTCGGCTGTGGTACGTTTAGCTTCCTGCTTGCTTTATTCGTCGACTTCCGCGGGCTACGCGTGAAACTTGCCCGTACGCGTTCAACCGTTTCTTCGCTCACTGCACGCCGACCCGTTGATTTCCCCTTACAGAGGCATCCAGAAGCTTTAAACTGCGCGTACCATCGCCGAATGGAGTTAGCAGTTGGTGGATCTTTGTTGAACTTCGTCTTGAAGTGTCGTTGCACTGTTATGACTCACAGATGTGAGTGCATTTCAAGCACGACATACGTTTTCTCAGCTCCTGTCGCTATTTTGTCTCACTGCGCTCTCGAGCGCTCTGGCGGCAGAAACCTGAAGTGCGGCTTCAGCCGAACGAAACTTTATGAGTTTTTCTACGTATCTGTAATGTGTCGTGACCATATGTCAATGAATGGAGCTACAGTGAATTTATGAAATCGCTTCAATCATTTGTAATAGCCCTGTATATTACAGGGACTTGGAATGCTGCAAAATGGTAAAAAAATTACATTTTCAGTTTTTAAGCCTGTGAAGTGCAAGTGAAGTGATCTTATGGCATTTATTGGCCGGGATATCCCTTTCGGGATTCGGCCGCCGTATTGCAAGTCTTTTTAGTTGACGCCACTTCGGCGACTTGCGTGTCGATGAAAATGATGATGATGGACACACAACATCCAGTCCCCTGCTGGGAATCGAACCCGGCCCCCTTTGCGCGATAGGCGGTAACGCTACCGCTACGCTACGGAGGCGGACAGCCTGTAAAATATTGTTACATTTTGTGCAATGTGACATATTTTCTTCGATGCCTAAGGGTGCAAAATTATTTAAAAAGCGCTAGTAGCGCAGGAACTGATTTACAGACGCCGTTTGTGGAAGGGATTGTGCTGGAATTTCTTATCACTCTCGCAGTATAGATAAGTCTCCATAATAATAGCATACTGTAATTCCGTAATGAAGATTACATCCCAATGCCTGGTACTGAAGCACTTAAGCCAATACATGAACTTAGTACGTCCTGATCATCTCAGTAAATATCTTCTTGGTTGTACCCAGAACAAAAGTCTCATTCGACAATGTCGTTCAACAAACTCATATACATCCATGGTCTAGGGGCAGGCGGCACAGTAGCTCCGCGTGTTTGGTCTGGATGCCCATTTGAACTAGAGCACGTGTCATGTGACGTCCAACCAAACTTGTAACCAACGAACAATACCGACCAAATGGATGGCAAAAGAAAGGGGGTAATGTCTCTGATTAGCAACGAAAATGTCTTTGGTCCAGGCTACAAACCCCATCGCTGCTTAAATTCTGAATAAAAATCTGCAATGGCGGACGACGTCTTCCGCCATAAGAACTCACCCTCATTCAGATAACGGGTTTGTCAAAGAGGGCGGAGGAGCAGACGAGGTTCAGGGTGCACTCTTGTCCTTGGGGGTGTGCAACTGCCCCTAAAGGCGGAAGAATCAGCAGTTGTCAACAGCATAAGGATGCAGAAGACAACGGAAACACTGCATTAAAGACAGAATGTGTATCCACAGGACATGTGGCCTGTAATTGAAATGTGTCATGATAATCTGTCTATGTGCAAATGATTCCGGTAGTCCCCCACTCGGATTAGCGTGAGGGGTGTCCCAAGGGTCCGCAGCTCGTGGTCGTGCGGTAGCGTTCTCGCTTCCCACGCCCGGGTTCCCGGGTTCGATTCCCGGCGGGGTCAGGGATTTTCTCTGCCTCGTGATGACTGGGTGTTGTGTGATGTCCTTAGGTTAGTTAGGTTTAAGTAGTTCTAAGTTCTAGGGGACTGATGACCATAGATGTTAAGTCCCATAATGCTCAGAGCCATTTTTGGTGTCCCAAGGCAGAGATGACAATGAGAAAATCATTGGATAACCAACGGAAGGATAATATGAAGATGGTATATGTTCTTTCGGACATGTCCGAAAGAACAGATACCATCGGTGACCATGCAGCGCTCTAGAATGAAATAATAATTAAATCAAGACCCTGCGCTGTCGGCAGGCGTTGATATGCATCAACGGGGACAGCTGAAAATGTGTGCCACGACCGGGACTCGAACCTGGGGTCTCCTGCTTACATGGCAGACGCTCTAGCCATCTGAGCCACCGAGGACACAGAGGATAGTGTGATTGCAGGGATTTAGTCCTTGCACGATCCCCGTGAGACCCAAATTCCCAACTTAATGTCCACACATTATATTCGTAGGCCTAAGTTCGGCATGTGGGTCTCACGGGGAACGTGCAAGGGATAAATCCTCTGTGCCCTCGGTGGCTCAGATGCCTAGAGAGTCAGCCATGTAAGCAGGAGATCGTGGGTTCCAGTCACGGTCGGGGCACACATTTTCAACTGTCTCCGTTGATGTGTATCTACGCCTGTCGACAGCGTAGGGTTTTGATTTAATTATCATTTCAATGGAAGATAAAGTTCTACGAGCCGGGGCGTGGAATATCAAAAGTTTGAATGTGGTAGGGAAACTAGAAAATCTGAAAATGCAAAGGCTCACTCTAGATATGATGGGTGTCAGTGAAATTCGAAGGAAAGAAGATAGTTTTCTGGTCAGCATCGGCGGAAAATGGCATCAAGGGAGTAGGAAGGTAGGGTAGATAGTGTGTTACTGTGAACAGTTCAGTGACAGGACGGATCTCATCAGAACCGACAGCAAACCTACACCGAAAACGACAGTTCAGGTACGTATGCCGACGTCGCAAGCTGAAGAGAAAGTATATGAGGATACTGAAGGGGTAATTTAGCAGGCAAGGGGAGAAGAAAATGTGACAATTGTGGAGGAAAATGAGAGGCGAGAAAGTCTACTTGAGTTCTGCGATGAATTTCAGCTAGTAATATCAACGACTATGTTCTAGAATCACAAGAGGTGGAAAAGTCCGAGAAATACGGGAAAATTTCAGTTATATTACATCATAATCAGGCAGAGATTTAGAAATCAGATGTCGGATTGTAAGGTCTACGCAGGAGCAGATATAGACTCATATCACAATTTAGTATAGATAAATAGTTAGCTGAAGTTTAAGAGACTTGTCAGAATAAATACGCAAAGAAATGGGAAACGGAAGTACTAAGGAATGAATAGATACGCTTGAAGTTGTCTGAAGCTATAGATACTACGATAAGGAATAGCTCAATAGGCAGTTCAGTCGAAGAGGAATGGACATCTCTACAAAGGGCAATCACAGAAGCTGAAAGAAAAAGGAACATAGGTACAAAGAAGGTTACTGTTCAGATACCATGGAGAACAGAAGAAATACTTCAGGAGGAAGTACAGAAATGTTCAGGGAAATTCAGGAATGCAGAAATACAAAACTCTTAGGAATGAAATAAATGGGAAGTGCAGCAAACAAAGTTGAAATGGGTGCATGAGAAATTTTGGAGAAATCGAAAAAGAAATTATTGGAAGGACTGCGTCAGCATGCAGAGAAGTCAAAACAAGCTTCGGTGAAATTAAAAGCAAATGTGCTAATATTAAGAGTGCAACGCAAATACCACAGTTAAATGCAGAGGAGAGAGCGGATAGGTGGGAAGAGTACACTGAAGTTCCCTATGGAGTAACTTCTGTTACCGATGCTTTCTTCGCAGTTTTGTATGTTTTCCTTCCAGCTTCTGTGACCGCCCTTTTTAGAGATGGCCTCCTTACCGAGCGAGGTGGCGCAGTGGTTAGCACACTAGACTCGCATTCGGAGGACGACGGTTCAATCCCGCCTCCGGCCATTCTGATTTAGGTTTTCCGTGATTTCCCTAAATCGCTCCAGGCAAAAGCCGGGATGGTTCCTTTCAAAGGGCACGGCCGACTTGCTTCCCGTCCTTCCCTAATCCAATGAGACCGATGACCTCGCTGTCTGGTCTCCTCCCCCAAACAACCCAACCCCAACCCAGCTATTCCTTACCGCAGTATCTATAACCTTAGAGAACTTCAAGCTTATCTCTTCATTCCGTATTACTTCTGTGTCACACATCTTTGCGTGTTGATTCTTTCTGACTAGTCTCTTAAAATTTAGCTTGCTCTTCATTACACATACACACCATATCATAATCCTGCAGCAGAATGTATCGCTAACTACTAGTCCAGGCGCCATTTTTCCATGCTTTGAGGTTCGAATGGTTTAATACTGTGCCTACGTTAGTCTCATTCCGGCATAACGTACGGCGTGCAGATATGCAATTGTGTGGCATTGTTTTGTGCAAACCAGATGGAAGGTGATTCTGAATTATAAGGCTCTGTTGTTGTACATTATAGAATTAGCAAGTGATTCGTGAACTGTTACTGCCGGCTGGTGTGGCCGAGCGGTTCTAGGCACTTCAGTCTCGAACCGCGCGACCTCTACGATCGCAGGTTCGAATCCTGCCTCGGGCATGGTTGTGTGTCGTGTCCTTAGGTTAGTTATGTTTAACTAGTTCTAAGTTCTAGGGGACTGATGACCTCAGATGTTAAGTCCCATAGTGCTCAGAACCATTTGAACTGTTACTCGTCAGTTTGCCTTGATTATCCATGTCAGCTGACGGAGAGACAAGTCAAAAATAAATTTGCTGTCATGGGCAGTTTAATTGCGGGAGGGCGTTCCTGGATCGACGTACCTCCTAGACAGGGCTGCACGCCCAAAGTTCAGCGCGTGCAAACGGAGATGAAGCGAGCCAAACGCCATATTTGTCACCGATGAAATGCGTTGCCCTAGATTGACACTGACGACCATATCAAGATTTGGCGACGTGCCAGTCGCGTGACACGCCAAGTTCTTTGTTTGTGCTGTGCCGACAGGAACAATCTCTTTTCACACACAGCGTACGTTCGTAAGTGTGGAATGTCTGCTTCCACAGCTGCCTAAATTTCAGTAATAATACAAATATTATGCACAAAACTTGACATAATTTGTCAGTATGGAGTAATCAGCGATCCTTATGACTAGAAAATACGTTTATTTTTAGTGTTGTTTTATTATGTCATAATAATCGGTTTCGTATAGTGTATCACATCTTGAGATAATAAAACAGCGTTAAACAGACGGAGAATTAGTGTGTACTGTACTACACGGCGTTGTATTCCGAGGTCGTGAACACAAGAGTGTAGTAAACATTGTGTCTACCAGCTCTTGGAATGTCCACAGTGAAGCTGGGTGGTATTAAGAATAAAGAGGGCGGATTTCATTGTATCCGACTCCAGTTGCTAGAGCCTCCAGTACTTCCTCATTGGAATTTCGTATGGACATCAAAAACAATTTAAACCACTCGAAACCTCGTTTTAGTTTGAGTGTTAACAGCAGGCTTTAGAGGTAAAGAGGGGTGCGGGGGTGGGGTGAGGGGGAGTAGCTGAGGGAGATTTAAGTGTACTTTCACGTCAGTAGCGCTAGCACAAGGAAAGAAGTGGCTTAAAAAACATTTCTTCAACCCATTGCTCATCAGTCTGGGAATCTTACCAGGTTGGATTAATAGAAGCGATAGAGAAAATCCAACGAAGAACGGCGCCTTTCGTCACGAGATCGTTTAGCAAGTGCGAGAAAATTACGGAGATACTGAACGAACTCCAGAAGCATCACAGAGATATTACGTGTTGAAACTCTGAAAAATTGCATTCCACGAAGAATCGCTCTTCCACATATCTCACGAAATGAGCTCGATCACAAAATCATGTGGAGGTTTATTCTTCCCTCAAACCCCCAGCGAGTGGGGCTGAAGTACCAGGAGTACCCTCTGCCACACACCGCACACACCGTAGGGTGACCCGCGGTGCAGATACAGGAGTCTGATGGAAATGTACTTCTTATCCTTAGGTGGCTGCCGCGTTACAGACAAATGGGGAAAACGAAAAAAGAGCTGCCCTCGGTGCAGATCTTCACTTCATTGTGTGAAGAAGCTCTAGCCGCATGACCGTAAGTATGAGAGAGCGGCGAATATTGTTAGAATGAAGGATACACTATGCATCAGATGTGCATTACTGTGCAGAACTAAACTGCAATTAGATGCAGCTGTCCCGCGTTCGTCCTGATCACCTGGGGTGATCCACGTCGTAAATATCAAGGCGACTGTCTGAAGAGTTCGTCATTCACTGGCCTTGAGACGAGGTCGCAGCGTGCGCAAACGGCTCTCTTCCAAAGGAACACTTCTGTTTACCTCTCTAACCACGAGGCTGGGATGCAGCGAGAATGCTTTGGCGCTCCGTGCTGTCGGGCGGTATTGTTTTCGTTCTCGCGCCTAATCCATCACGCCGCCGCCTGGCATTTTCCTGATTGAAAGCTGCTTACGGACCAGGTTATGCACCTGGAATCTCACCTCACCGTGACCTTTCGCCGATATGCGGACCGCAAGGCCGCATACCTCTGGAGGCCAGAACCGTTCAGACGAGCTCCACGCCACACTACACGTCAAAATCCATCGCACGCGCACACACACACACACACACACACACACACGCGCACACACACAGAGAGAGAGAGAGAGGGAGAGAGGGAGAGTGGGAGGGGGTGGGGGAGGGGGAGGGGGAAGGGGAGGGGGGGGGGGAGAGAGAGTAGTTCAAAGGAGTCAGCAGCGTATTTGGCCGCGCCAATACCACGGAAGTTGCTTCCGGATGCCTTGATAAGTAATATCTTGTCTCTTCTTACAGTCAGAAAGAGTTCGCGTGACAAAACTGCCCAGTATTCATTGCGTGGCTATTTTTCGCAATATGACAAGTTTCACTGAGGTCTGTCAACTCATGGGTAGTGGACGTGCAATTTACTATACTTCTCTGGATCATCGTTATGTACTAGGTCACCTACAGAGGAAACGAGACTAATAATGCTAACTTGGTTAGTTAGTTATTTATGGATTCCTCCGTCGCTTCTTGATAGAACAATTCCATATTGAGGGTTGAATAACACTTAGGCGGTTTTCTGTTCTACTAATTTTTATTCGTATGAACGAGTTTTCGGCTTATTGGGCCGTCTTCAGATAACTACTGGCTATTGTTTACAAGGAGCTTGTGTTCTTACGAACCAAACATTCTGGACTAAGATACAACGCACTTACATGCGATCTTCAGTTGTGGTATTGTTTTTGGAATTGTCAAACGGGTCCTTTGACATTTTGTTCGGTAAAACTGTTCTTTAACATAATAAATCACATTTTGTGGTTTGCCAGTACCATGTATGACAACAATTAGAATTATTTAGAATACAAATTATTACAAAATTACAATTTTTTGGCATTTGTTGTGAACAGTTGCAAAAAAATGGTTCAAATGGCTCTGAGCACTATGGGACTCAACTGCTGTGGTCATCAGTCCCCTAGAACTTAGAACTACTTAAACCTAACTAACCTAAGGACATCACATACATCCATGCCCGAGGCAGGATTCGAACCTGCGACCGTAGCAGTCGCGCGGTTCCGGACTGAGCGCCTAGAACCGCTAGACCACCGCGGCCGGCTGAACAGTTGCACTGGACATTAATTGTTGGTTGTACAACAGTGATGTGTATTCTATATAATTTTAATTGTTGTCGTACATGGTACTGGCAAACCATAAAATGTGATTTATTATCGTAAAGAACAGTTTTACAGAACAAAAAGTCAAAAGACCCGTTTAACAGTTCCAAAGACAATACCACAACTAAAGATCGTATGTAAGTGCGTTGCATCTTAGTCTAGAATTTTTGGTTCGTAACAACACAAGCTCCTTGTAAACAATAGCCAGTAGTTATCTGAAGATGGCCTAATAAGCTGAAAACTAGTTCATAAAAATAAAAACCAGTTGAACAAAAAACCGCCTAAGTGTTATTCAACCCTCAATTTGTTAGTTAGTAATTATGGTGAATGTGCCGCTGCCCCTCATAGTACCCAAGTACATGCTATCGTTTCTACAAATGCAACAAACATTTACACAGGTCGTTTTCAGTCAGTGTTGCCCATCTGATAGTAGTAAGTAGCATTTTCGGTGTTACAGGAGTAAGTGGAAAAAAGAAGGAAGGAGTTTTGATGTAACAGGCACTGTGATAAAGTTGAAACAGAGAAAGTTCAAGTGTGTAGTCAGACTGTAACCTTCTAACCATCTACACATGTCTACATGTTTAGTCGACAAGCCACCTTATGGCGTTTGCCGGAGAATGCCTGTATACTGTCCTCATTCCCTCCTTTTCCTGCTCCTGTCGCGGATGGTGCACTCGAACGATTCTAAGCAATCCTCCGTGTGAGCTCGGCTCACCCTTATTTTACCTTCATAGTCTTTTCTCGAGATATACCCAGGAGGAGGCAATAAATTGGTGACCTCTTCTCGAACCTTCCGCTCACAGAATTTTAATAGTAAAAGACACTGTGATTGATTACGCATCTCCCGTAGGGTCTGCCATTGGAGATGGAATTGCATCTACGTGACGCTTTAAGCTTACTAGAATATCGTATAACAATACGCGCTGCTCTTCTTTGGATCTCTATTTCCTCTAAGAGTCCTATGTGTTAAAGGTTCCACACTCACGAAAAATACCTATGTAAGGTAGGACTGTTTATGTAAAGTTGGAATGTCATTTTGATTTTTGTAAGTTATCGACGTGAATGTCATAGAGAGAGAGCAAGTTACGTTACTGATAAACAATCTTTGATCTTTTTGTGGCACAGTCTTTGTCTCTGCGAAGTCTGAGACATTCTTAGTTGAAGTGTGGTAGATGAAGGACGTATTCAGCAGTGCTGTGTTGACTTGTGATTGTATCTATTAGATGAAGAACGATTTATTGTAAGGGATAGCAAGATGTGATGTATGAATTGAAAGAAGTAGTTTGAGGTAAGACTTCAGCACTGCTCACTTAATTTGTAGAAATGATTATTGGCAACTAGTCAACTTTGTTCATTGTTCAGAGCTGAAAGAAAGACCACCCCACTCCCCTGAATCGTTCATTAAGATTTCAACAGATTCAACTATTCGATTTTTATAGAAATTCTCTGCTAACATTGTACCCTTTTTGAATCATGTTCACTTTGTGAAGCATACTATTGTTCAGAACAATGTTATGTGTAAAGATCACGGAAAGTGTCATTTTGAATAGTCTAAAATCACTGTCTTGGAATATCATTTCATAGCAATAAATTCTCTCCCCATCCCACTGCTTATCATTAAGCATTACCACATTGCACCTTGTGGTACGCAACATAAATAGAAAGCTAGCTTGCCTCTGCCTGCTTGTGTTTTCCTGTTATACTTTCGAGAAATCTGCAACATTTGCCTTACGCGAGGCAAATTTTGATTAGGCCCAGATAATTCTTTTACCTCAGTTGCGCATTTAATATAAACTAGCTGACCCGGCGAACTTCGTACCGCCTAACAGTCAATGAATGTCGTGTTACATTTTAGCTGAACTAATTTAGGCTTCGATGAACGTAATACAATGATACAAAATAATATTAATATACACTCCTGGAAATTGAAATAAGAACACCGTGAATTCATTGTCCCAGGAAGGGGAAACTTTATTGACACATTCCTGGGGTCAGATACATCACATGATCACACTGACAGAACCACAGGCACAGAGACACAGGCAACAGAGCATGCACAATGTCGGCACTACTACAGTGTATATCCACCTTTCGCAGCAATGCAGGCTGCTATTCTCCCATGGAGACGATCGTAGAGATGCTGGATGTAGTCCTGTGGAACGGCTTGCCATGCCATTTCCACCTGGCGCCTCAGTTGTACCAGCGTTCGTGCTGGACGTGCAGACCGCGTGAGACGACGCTTCATCCAGTCCCAAACGTGCTCAATGGGGGACAGATCCGGAGATCTTGCTGGCCAGGGTAGTTGACTTACACCTTCTAGAGCACGTTGGGTGGCACGGGATTCATGCGGACGTGCATTGTCCTGTTGGAACAGCAAGTTCCCTTGCCGGTCTAGGAATGGTAGAACGATGGGTTTGATGACGGTTTGGATGTACCGTGCACTATTCAGTGTCCCCTCGACGATCACCAGTGGTGTACGGCCAGTGTAGGAGATCGCTCCCCACACCATGATGCCGGGTGTTGGCCCTGTGTGCCTCGGTCGTATGCAGTCCTGATTGTGGCGCTCACCTGCACGGCGCCAAACACGCATACGACCATCATTGGCACCAAGGCAGAAGCGACTCTCATCGCTGAAGACGACACGTCTCCATTCGTCCCTCCATTCACGCCTGTCGCGACACCACTGGAGGCGGGCTGCACGATGTTGGGGCGTGAGCGGAAGACGGCCTAACGGTGTGCGGGACCGTAGCCCAGCTTCATGGAGACGGTTGCGAATGGTCCTCGCCGATACCCCAGGAGCAACAGTGTCCCTAATTTGCTGGGAAGTGGCGGTGCGGTCCCCTACGGCACTGCGTAGGATCCTGCGGTCTTGGCGTGCATCCGTGCGTCGCTGCGGTCCGGTCCCAGGTCGACGGGCACGTGCACCTTCCGCCGACCACTGGCGACAACATCGATGTACTGTGGAGACCTCACGCCCCACGTGTTGAGCAATTCGGCGGTACGTCCACCCGGCCTCCCGCATGCCCACTATACGCCCTCGGTCAAAGTCCGTCAACTGCACATACGGTTCACGTCCACGCTGTCGCGGCATGCTACCAGTGTTAAAGACTGCGATGGAGCTCCGTATGCCACGGCAAACTGGCTGACACTGACGGCGGCGGTGCACAAATGCTGCGCAGCTAGCGCCATTCGACGGCCAACACCGCGGTTCCTGGTGTGTCCGCTGTGCCGTGCGTGTGATCATTGCTTGTACAGCCCTCTCGCAGTGTCCGGAGCAAGTATGGTGGGTCTGACACACCGGTGTCAATGTGTTCTTTTTTCCATTTCCAGGAGTGTAGATAGAAATATAAAAGTATTTTATTTTGATGAATAATGATGAATACATACAGAATGAGAATAAAAATTAAAAAAATAATAATAATTAAGTATTTCAAACACATGTAAGAAAAAAATCATTGAAAACTGTGTTGTGCAGGTTGGGATACACTCTGATTAATTCATTAATCGGATTTTCGTTCAAGCACCTTGTGGTAAGCGACATTCTTTGTTTTTTGGTCAGGCGCAAGAACAAATAACGCGGATGGTTTGCCGACAAGTGAGCATGCCACGTACAATTGACCATGAGAAAAACACGCATTTTCTAGATTGAGGCCACAAATAGTCAAGGATTGGCCCTGTGATTTGTTGATCGTCATGGCGAAGGCAAGACGAATCGGGAATTGAATTCGTTTAAACTCAAAGGGCATATCTGTTGGGATCATCGGAATCCTTGGAATAAGAACTTCCTCATCTTTAAATTTTCCTTTAAGTATCGACGCGTGAATCACATTGCTCATCAGTTTTCTTATCACCAAACGCGTTCCATTGCACAGTTTTGGTTGGTTTGAATTTCTAAGCATGATGACTACCGAGCCAACCTTCAGTTGTAAATTGTTCGGTGGTAAACCAGGCACATCCAAGGAGTTCAAAAATTCAGTTGGATAATTAGTGGCTTCTTCTTCGTTTGTTACACAGTCGATAGATTTGAATGAATACAGAGTACCTACGATTTGATTTTGAATTATAAAATTGAGGTCATCTACATCTTTATTTTTAGCCGCCAAAATTGCTCGCTCACTTAACCATTTAGTATTTTTGTGGTTAGCAATGATATCCGGAAATACTTTGTTGATAAGCTCGTCTTTTGATGAGACGAAATTGCAAAAATTTGGAGGAAATGAAATCACACCGCTCGATTCGTCAACAGGAACACGGCCATTACCGATAGTCAGCAATTGCTTCGAGAAATCATCAGCAGATAGATCGTTCAACAATGCAACTCTCATATTTACAGACAGTTGAAGTTTGTTTACATATCGCCACAGATTTGATGCTTTGAGGCAAGCGTTTATTTCGTCGGCAGCAGTAGATCTTGGAATTACTGGTAGTGTTTGTCGGAAATCGCCAGATACTAACATCATTGAACCACCAAAACATCTCGAGTCATTGCGCAGATCTTTTAATGTTCGGTCTAGTGCTTCCAATGCGCGTTTGTGCGCCATTGTGCATTCGTCCCATATGATGATTTTTGATGCTACTAAAACTTTGGCCATTGCGGAGTGTTTCGAAATGTTACATGTCGGTTGTTCAGTAGTTTGAAGGTTTAATGGCAATTTTAACGCTGAGTGAGCCGTACGGCATCCGTCTAACAATGTGGCCGCTATTCCAGAAGAAGCAATTGCTACCGCAATTTCGGATCTCGCACGTACAGTGGCCAAAATCAATGACATGAGGAATGTCGTCCCAATTCCACCGGGGGCATCCAAAAAAAATAAGCCACCATTTCCATCATCAATTGCATTAATCAGTGTATCATAGACTTCCTTCTGCTTAGGATTCAACAGTGGTACATTCGTTTGAACTGATTGGATTAGTTCATGTGGATCATATTCACGTTCACGTTCCAATTCTCTATTAAATGCGTCATTCATTCCGCGATCTGGCGCTGGCATTCCTAACCTAACTAACAAACTGCCGCACATGAGGTAACACATATCTTCGATCAAGAGCAAAGCCTGGTTATGCATCTCCTCATTCGCCTCAAGATCGGGATTTCTTGAGCTGGCACGAATTCGATATAAAATGTCTTCTGACATGTTATCTTTGTATTTGTTCCACAGGTCACGTGGGTTCTATGGGAAGCATGTCGAAATGATGATAGCAAATAATGTGCGTATCTGACTTGGAGATGCAGAAATAATTGCTTCAGCGATTGTCGTGTCCCAATGAGTATCGTTTTCAAGCAAATTCAGCTCTTGACATGCTGCACGAAATGTGGGGCACACTATACCATTAACAGTTCGTAGTGATTCAAATGATGTTGGCCCTCGAACATGTACCAGCAACAACCGCAAATAGAAACATTCATCATTCTTCGGATGAACTGTGTAAATACGACCAAGAGCATCAGCAGAACGCATATCTGGATGACCAGGAACTGCATCGCCTTGCTTCCGACATTGAAATTTCTTCGATGTAGCGTTCCAAGTGTAATAACGTGGCATTTCCGAGTAAAGCAACGTTCGTGCGACCGGATCGTTTTGACAAATCGCAAAGAAACTGGTCAGTGTTGTCGCTGGAGGTGTTTCGGCACGTTGAGCAGCATTCGACGCTGTGAAATATACTCTCTGACCGTTCTCTAGATGCACCCCCAAATGTACAACAGTGGGATAACGTTCGTGAATAGGGAATGAGAATATACGCCAAATTGCTTCATTGCAGTTCACATATCTACCAACTTGATAGCGCGTGATTTCATCGTTGATATTGGATGTTTGGATACCAAAAACCGCCATGTCGCTCCCTTTCGTGACATATTTGCAAATGTATTTAATAGATTTGACCGAATTGCAACACTCAACATTACAATGTGCCTTGAATGTTTTGGAAAGAAGTGGCGAATATGGAACAATCCAACTGTTGTCAACTATGAAATCGTTTCCTTTCACTTTAGTTGTGATAGTTCTACCATTATCATCGGGCGATCGACGCCAATACAATGGATAACCATCGTTGCCTGTAATGGTCTCTGCCGTGAATTTTCACGGATACCGTTTGGAACACTTGCCGTCGACCATGCACGGTGATTGGCGGTTGATAGTGCCACATGGTCCATGAATCATATTCGTGATTACAACATCATGTAGGTCTGGATCGGTTTCAGGAGCAGGAATCTCCGCACATATGATGTCATCTACACTCCTGGAAATGGAAAATAGAACACATTGACACCGGTGTGTCAGACCCACCATACTTGCTCCGGACACTGCGAGAGGGCTGTACAAGCAATGATCACACGCACGACACAGCGGACACACCAGGAACCGCGGTGTTGGCCGTCGAATGGCGCTAGCTGCGCAGCATTTGTGCACCGCCGCCGTCAGTGTCAGCCAGTTTGCCGTGGCATACGGAGCTTCATCGCAGTCTTTAACTCTGGTAGCATGCCGCGACAGCGTGGACGTGAACCGTATGTGCAGTTGACGGACTTTGAGCGAGGGCGTATAGTGGGCATGCGGGAGGCCGGGTGGACGTACCGCCGAATTGCTCAACACGTGGGGCGTGAGGTCTCCACAGTACATCGATGTTGTCGCCAGTGGTCGGCGGAAGGTGCACGTGCCTGTAGACCTGGGACCGGACCGCAGCGACGCACGGATGCACGCCAAGACCGTAGGATCCTACGCAGTGCCGTAGGGGACCGCACCGCCACTTCCCAGCAAATTAGGGACACTGTTGCTCCTGGGGTATCGGCGAGGACCATTCGCAACCGTCTCCATGAAGCTGGGCTACGGTCCCGCACACCGTTAGGCCGTCTTCCGCTCACGCCCCAACATCGTGCAGCCCGCCTCCAGTGGTGTCGCGACAGGCGTGAATGGAGGGACGAATGGAGACGTGTCGTCTTCAGCGATGAGAGTCGCTTCTGCCTTGGTGCCAATGATGGTCGTATGCGTGTTTGGCGCCGTGCAGGTGAGCGCCACAATCAGGCCTGCATACGACCGAGGCACACAGGGCCAACACCCGGCATCATGGTGTGGGGAGCGATCTCCTACACTGGCCGTACACCACTGGTGATCGTCGAGGGGACACTGAATAGTGCACGGTACATCCAAACCGTCATCGAACCCATCGTTCTACCATTCCTAGACCGGCAAGGGAACTTGCTGTTCCAACAGGACAATGCACGTCCGCATGTATCCCGAGCCACCCAACGTGCTCTAGAAGGTGTAAGTCAACTACCCTGTCCAGCAAGATCTCCGGATCTGTCCCCCATTGAGCATGTTTGGGACTGGATGAAGCGTCGTCTCACGCGGTCTGCACGTCCAGCACGAACACTGGTCCAACTGAGGCGCCAGGTGGAAATGGCATGGCAAGCCGTTCCACAGGACTACATCCAGCATCTCTACGATCGTCTCCATGGGAGAATAGCAGCCTGCATTGCTGCGAAAGGTGGATGTACACTGTACTAGTGCCGACATTGTGCATGCTCTGTTGCCTGTGTCTATGTGCCTGTGGTTCTGTCAGTGTGATCATGTGATGTATCTGACCCCAGGAATGTGTCAATAAAGTTTCCCCTTCCTGGGACAATGAATTCACGGTGTTCTTATTTCAATTTCCAGGAGTGTATTTGATCTGGCCGAATTCTGTCTACTAACCAAATTAGAATGTGAGCATGCGGTAGGCCTCGTTTTTGCCATTCGACTGAATACATCCAGCATCGAGTAATCCCAAAGACGTGTTGCTTAACAATGTAATTTATTAGTCACCGAATTTTTTGCTTGAAAACCCGTGCGGTGATGTCGTGTCGATCACTTGATGTTTGTCCGGGAAGCAGCAATTGAATAATTTCCATCCATTTCGGATTACATATAAATGGAATGAATAGATCTGGCCGACCAGAATGACGAACATATGTCATTGCATCTTGCGCATATTCATGCATATGACGCGGGCTACCTGTGTTTGTCGCTGGTAAAATAGTCAATCGACTAACATTTTCTGAATCTCCTTATGTGCTTATTGCATCGCGTAAATGAATATACTCTTCCGAACGCAATTTAGCTTGATTCAACCGGATGAAAGTCAGGCGCTCCGTTTCGATTTTAACGTACATGTCAACGCAGTATTGTTGAAGCAGTCGACGAAATCGCAACAAATAATTGTCAGAATTTTCACGAATCATCAAACGATATGCGTAATAATTCATCGAACTAACCTTCTTGGTAGTTTCCTCACCTGAAACAAATACAGTAAAAATTGTATTTTAGAACCCCTAATAGGTTAACGACTCTTACAGCTACTCTCTACTAAATTAGGAGTGACAACTTTTTTTGTGTACCAAAAGCAAACAGAATAAAATGTATATCAAGCTAAAATGAAAACAATGTTATTGATCTTACCATTCAATGGATTAATCATTTTGATATTAAAGTGATATCCATCGTCTCCTTGCCAAAACATCAGAGGGTATTGTAACGCGTCATATGAGCGGTGTGTTTCATATATTCTTTGTAGTTGCCCAGTATTGCGTCGTCTAAGCACAATATCACGTGTTTCCAAGTTTTCACCAACAATCGGGATTGCCACTTCATCGATTGTTGGAGCATTAAATGTGCGTTCATGTGTTCCAGGTGGTCTTTTATCTGCTCTGATTACAACTTTATAGTCATCACTTGGCATGCGCTCTAAAGCAGTCTTGAACAGCCTGACCAATGCATGATGTTCATGAAGCATTTGCTGCAAATCTTGGAGAATTGCTCTTTTCGTAGCTGTGTTGATCCCTTGACGCCGGTCAAGTTGTTCTTCCATATTGCCCATGAAGTATATTTGCAAGAATTTGTGCTGTGCACCTTCAATAGGTTGCAATGATCCAATGCGATGGCAAATCTGGCCTTGAATCTGTAAATTCAAAGCCATAGTTATAGTTAGATTTACAAACACTTTTTTCTTCAAATATTAACATACCATTTTTATTTTAGAGACAAATACAGAAATCTAACAAACTACATTCCAAAATTTTTTTACAATCATAGAAAATAAAGTTTTTAACGTAAATTACCTTAAATGTCGGATTATATCCGTGTTCTTCCATAATTTCCGCCCCAAATGACGTCATTTGGAAACAGCCATTGTATTTTTGAGTGTTCGCTAGAAAATGTCGTGATTCTAGTGTTTCGCCATAAAGCAGGGAACGCAATGGCTGTGGTGGCGGGACCACTAATGGCAATGTCGCTTTACCATTAAGGCAGCACAAACCAGGCGTTTCACCAGCAAACTTCAATGCGCCACAATGCTGGCAAACAACGTCCATTGGACCAATGCAAACTAAACGATGCAAGCTGTAGTCGATGGTGCAATCATATCGAAACGCTGCTCGATTCAAATCAATACTTGAACCATTTCTTCTTGCACTTCGAAGATTATTCCTCTGTTCATCTGTACGATAAGCTCGACGATTTCTCGTTTCTATTCTAGCCGTTTCACGGGCTGCCTCTCTTTGCTCTTGTGTTTGAGAAGCACGAATTAAGGCCCTTCTTTGCTCCATCCTAACGCGGCGCTCTTCTCGGGCAATTTCTCGTTCTTCATCAGATAATTGACTCGCGATATTCCGTTGCCTAATTGCATTACGGCTCCGATGGGAAAGATTAGATCTTCTAGGACGCGGCATTTTTATTAATAGTAATACTGAATATGCACTCGCACAAAACCACATAAAACAATCGAGACATAGACAATAGCCTATCAGGAAAAATCATAGACAACCTATGAAAAGACATTTACACTTTTGTTAACCTGTAGAATAAATCTTTAATTAATTTAATAAATAATTTACACAAATTAATGTCTAAAAGAAACAAATATAACAGTACCCACCTGAGCTTTCGAGACATTTTACACAAAATAAATTTCTGAACGCACACATAAATAGTTGTTACAGTATTTGACAGGATTGGACAACAAATGTTTGACATGTAATAAACAAATGAGCATTTATTGAAATGATTAAGTATTCATTACACATTTCTGAACGCACGCGTAATATTTTTCAATCTTTTTTTTTTTAAAAAATACACATAATAGTTTATTCATCCATTTTAAATAGTTTATGAACGCATGCATAAATGTCAATCATTACTTACAGATTTTGACAAAAAAATTTGACAGCTCCGAAACTAAAGAACTTTTAGGGAAAATAACGCATTTTTCAAGTATTCGTCAATTTTTCATTATTTTTAAGATGTATTCTGCTATTCGGGGCGGAGACAAATCCAACAAATAAAAACCCATGAAAATTTTTATTCGTCAATTTTTCATTATTTTTAAGATGTATTCTGCTATTCGGGGCGGAGACAAATCCAACAAATCAAAAACCATGAAAATTGGTCCAGCAGATCTCGAGTTATAAGTGTTGTAACAAACCCGTTTATGTTGAATGTGCAAATGGATAGGAAATGGTACGACCAACTAACGATTGTAGTATAGAGGACGAATGGTCGACTTCAGTTTATTGGAAGAATTTTAGGAACGTGTGGTTCAGCTGTAAAGCATACTGCATGTATCATACTAGTACGACCCATCCTCGAGTACTACTCGAATATTTTGTATCCGCAGCAAGTTGGATTAAAGGAAGACATCGAAGCAATTCGGAGTCTGGCTGTCAGATTTTCTGCCAGTAGTTTCGAACAATACGCAAGTATTATAGAGATTCTTCGGGAACTCAAATGGAAATTCGTGGAACGATCGTTCTCTTCGAGGAACACTCTTGAGAAAATTTAGAGAACCGACATTGAATGTGAGTGCAGAACGACTGTACTGCTGCATGTGAGTGCAGAACGACTGTACTGCTGCCAACGTACACTTTGCGTAAGAACCAAGAAGATAAGAGATGACACTGCAAAAGTCACTACAGAACTGAATGCCGCATTTGCGAATCCAAAATAACCTGGACTGTGGAGCAACGGAAGAACGTCATTCGGTCGCACGAGTCTTGTTTCGCACTATTTCCAAGTTCTGGCCGAGTTTACATCCCAATAATGAAAGATGGCGGACGTTTGGTGATTGTGGTAGTTGTGGTAAGTTCTTATGGGACCAAACTGCTGAGATGATCGGTCCCTGGACTTCCATACTATACAGGGTGGTCCATTGATCGTGACCGGGCCAAATATCTCACGAAACAGGCGTCAAACGAAAAAACTACAAAGCGCGAAACTTGTCTAGCTTGAAGGGGGAAACCAGATGGCGCTATGGTTGGCCCGCTAGATGGCGCTGCCATACGTCAAACGGATATCATCTGCGTTTTTTAAATAGGAACCCCCATTTTTATTACATTTTCGTATAGTACGTAAAGAAATATGAATGTTTTAGTTGGACTACTTTTTTCGCTTTGTGATAGATGGCGCTGTAATAGTCACAAACATATGGCTCACAATTTTAGACCAATACTTGGTAACAGGTAGGTTTTTTAAATTAAAATACAGAACGTAGGTACGTTTGAACATTTTATTTCGGTTGTTCTAATGTCATACATGTACCTTTGTGAACTTATCATTTCTGAGAACGCATGCTGTTCCAGCGTGATTACCTGTAAATACCACATTAATGCTATAAATGTTCAAAATGATGTCCGTCAACCTCAATGCATTTGGCAATACGTGTAACGACATTTCTCTCAACAGCGAGTTGTTCGCCTTCCGTAATGTTCGCACATGCATTGAAAATGCGCTGACGCAAGTTGTCAGGCGTTATCGGTGGATCACGATAGCAAATATCGTTCAACTTTCCCCACAGAAATCCGGGGACGTCAGATCCGGTGAACGTGCGGGCCATGGTATGGTGCTTCGACGACCAATCCACCTGTCATGAAATATGCTATTAAATACCGCTTCAACCGCACGCGAGCTATGTGCCGGCCATCCATCATGTAGGAAGTACATCGCCATTCTGTCATGCAGTGAAACGTCTTGTAGTAACTTCGATAGAACATTACGTAGGAAATCAGCATACATTGCACCATTTAGATTGCTATCGATAAAATGGGGGCCGATTATCCTCCGTCCCATAATTCCACACCATACATTAACCCGCCAAGTTCGCTGATGTTCCACTGGTCGCAGCCATCGTGGATTTTCCGTTGCCCAATAGTGCATATTATGCCGGGTTACGTTACCGCTGTTGGTGAATGACGCTTCGTCGCTAAATGGAACGCGTGCAAAAAAATCTGTCATCGTCCCGTAATTTCTATTGTGCCCAGTGGCAGAATCGTACACGACGTCCGAAGTCGTCGCCATGCAATTCCTGGAACATAGAAATATGGTACGGGTGCAATCGATGTTGATGTAGCATTCTCAACACCGACGTTTTTGAGATTCCCGATTCTCGCGCAGATTGTCCGCGAGTGATGTGCGGATTAGCCGCTACAGCAGCTAAAACACCTACTTGGGTTTCATCATTTGTTGCAGGTCATGGTTGACGTTTCACATGTGGCTGTACACTTCCATGTTTTCTTGAATAACGTAACTATCCGGCGAACGGTCCGGACACTTGGATGATGTCGTCCAGGATACCGAGCAGCACACACAACACACGCCAGTTGGCCATTTTGATCACAATAGCCATAGATCAACACGATATCGACATTTTCCGCAATTGGTAAACCGTCCATTTTAACACGGGTAATGTATCACGAAGCAAATACCGTCCGCACTGGCGGAATGTTACGTGATACCACCTACTCATACATTTGTGACTATTACAGCGCCATCTATCAGAAAGCGAAAAAAGTGGTCCAACTAAAACATTCATATTCTTTACGATCTAACTTAAACTAACTTACTCTAAGGACAACACAGACACCATGCCCGAGGGAGGACTCGAACCTCCGACGGTGGAGGGAGAGGGTGGGCGGTGGGACCCGCGCGAACCGTGTAAGGCGCCCTAGACCACGCGGCTACCCCGCGCGGCGTTTCGGTAATGATTTGAGCAGCCATATCGTACTCCATGGGCCCCATGGTTACTCTGCAACGTCGATCTACTGCCAATGATTATGTGGACCATTTTAACTGATCAGGTCCATCCTATGGTACGATGTTAGTTCCCCAATGGTGATGCTGAGTTCCAAGAAGGCAGGACGCCTGTTCACATAGCTCACGTCGTCCAGGACTCGTTTTGTGAGGATGAATTGTCGCACCTGCCCTTGCCACCACAGTCACCCGATCTTAACATTATAGAGCATTTGTGGTCTAATTTGAACAGCAGAGTGTGTGAATGCTATCCCACCTCCATCCTTCTCTTGCCACTATATTGGAATAACGGGTTAAGATTCTCTTAAAAATCACACAGGACATGTATTTATCCATTCTTCAATGCCAGCGGGTTTCTAACACCGTATTTAGGCGTGGTAATGTATTATGTTAGTGGTGTTTCAATGTTTTTGTCCACCCCTGGTATAGCAGTATCACCGACGAACAGCCACACGGTTGCTTCTGACGTCATTTATACATACTGTGAACGGCGATATGAACAGTAATATTGTTTTGAGGTAGCTCAGAATTTAGTTTTACCTCTGAAAATTTCTCTCCGTTAACAAGTACAAGCTATGTTCTGTTTTCTTCCAACTCCTGAATCCAGTCACAAAGCTGTCTAATATCCCATACTCTTGTGTTTTTTTCGTTACACGACAGTGTGGAACTCTGAGTACACATCCTGGAAATCAAAAAATTGCATCATCTGGCTACTGGTACTTATTTCCTTCTGGAGCTAGTGGACGAATGCAGCGATCTGAGTACCCTCTGAGCATTATTTGTAAAGATCCATGTTGATTGCTACGGAGGACGGATTCGGTTCCCATGATGTCCAATCGCCTTTCCTCTGTTGATAATTTTAGTTTATTTTCTATCCTGCATTTTGATTTACAGGGTGTCCCAAAAATGAGGCGACAGACTTTGAGGAGTTGTAAAGGGTGCCTTGAAGAACAAATCAAGGATAGTGGAACGCCGCTTCCTTTGGACGAGAAATGAAGAATATAAAAATAGTACCCCAAAGCCCAAAAGTCCCAAAAATCAAGTTCCAAATTTCATAAATGAAAAAAAAGAGGAAAAAACAAAGTCCCTTTTGGAATAAAGTTGCTTGAATAGTAGCACGTAGTTAGAAAAGGAATTCAGTACTAAGTAGCTAAGTGTTTTGAAAAAGAAAAAAGATAGAATCCTATTAGTTTCAAAATAAAATTATAGTAGATCGCAAAGTACCGTAATTAGAAATCACAGAGTAGGAGAAACGATCTCAAAAAATGGCTCTGAGCACTATGGGACTTAACATCTATGGTCATCAGTCAAAAACGATCTCAAAGAATACTCCTTATGCGTGCTCTTTGAGAATCGTGTGTAACACCTAAGAAAGAGCCATGCATTGTTACTGTGTTACGATAGTTTGCCGGAGCAAGTCGTACCTCAGCGTGTGCTCGTATACGAGGGAGCGACGAGCATGATTTTTGAACGCTAAAGATTTGCGATCTACTACGACGCATTGAACTTGTAAGAAGTAAATCAGTAACTTCAAATGCGATGTCACGTAGAATCCAGATAGTGAAAGATTCGAAATTGTCTTAAACTGAATATTTTCAATAAAACTCTGGACATTACCAAAGTCTGGACATTGCCCAAACGTACAAACTATTAATGATGGGCCGATATAGAAACTAAACTTTGAAACAGAATTGTGAGAAAAGAATTAACTTTCGTAAAATCAGTTAATGGACTGTGGAACTTGCATAATATCTTGCACTGAAGTATACGTCATTAGCTCCACCCAGATAGGGAAAGCTACTTCCTTATGGCAATGTTAGGATGTGAAAATAATGCAATAAACCAACATTCAGTGTTATTACTGCATTAATAACTTCTTTCAATCCGTTCAGTATTGTGTACTCAGTAAATAATTATCTGTGCGACGACATTGATTGTCCAAGGAACGCGGCGTGCATAAGTACTCTTTACCGCATTAACAAATTATCGCTCTGTTACGAACTATTAGGCTCAAGTAAACTGAAAAGCTTCAGTGGAGGTATTGGTGTTGTGTATGTACTGAAGCTATGATTAATACTGCAATAGGAACTGATACATCCCTACGTGTAGCTGTGTTTAAATACGCCGGGGAGCACGTAATTGCTTGACCTGATCGAGACAAATAATACGAACTCGTTGGGATTTCAGAGCAGCCCAAATAGATTTTTATATAACGTCAGTATATACAGCTCCTTCCCCCATGAACCATGGACCTTGCCGTTGGTGGTATAAAATAAATAAAATAAAATAAAATATTACATTATTAATTATGTATGTATGATAGTGATTGGTTGTAATTAATATTTGCTTATCTGGAACGTGGACGTTTAATTATTAGGTATCAGACGCTTGACAATGGCTTTTTCGTAAATGTAATGTTATTCGTAGTTGACTGTGAAATAAGACTCAAATAATCGGACTTCGTATTTAAATCGTTTCCAAAGACTGCTGCGGTAGGTGCGGACTCATATCTAAATCTCAATATTAGAATAATTTGCCAGCCATGTCAATACGTCGTACAGAGGTGACTGTCTACTAAACATAAAAAGTTAGCCGGCCGCGGTGGTCTAGCGGTTCTGGCGCTGCAGTCTGGAACCGCGGGACTGCTACGGTCGCAGGTTCGAATCCTGCCTCGGGCATGGGTGTGTGTGATGTCCTTAGGTTAGTTAGGTTTAATTAGTTCTAAGTTCTAGGGGACTTATGACCTAAGATGTTGAGTCCCATCGTGCTCAGAGCCATTTGAACCATTTGAACCATAAAAAGTTAACACAGTTAGTTAAATCAGATATATTCAACGAATAAGCCTACAGTTAAATAATTCTACTTACTTTCATAAATATAAATTCTTTACAGAAACGAGTGCCTAGTAAGATTGCAACTCGCAGTGTTCTTATACAACATCAAATATGGCGGTGTGCCAGTCAATAAAATATACGTGCTTCCCGCACCACTTATCCAAGACCTCTTCCTTCTTAATGAAACATAAGAGTATCGTAATTGTGTTTTTGTTTTATCAGCGACATAGCGCTGCAGTTCTGTGCCATAGGCTTTATTTATTTGTCAGAGATTAATTATTTAATTAAGATTTCGCGTTTCCGAAGAAACTCACGCACGGCATGCAAATGTGCCTTTATACTGCCCCCTGAATTGCGAGGCGAAAGGACACACCTGCAGGCGAGCAATTCACCTAAAGGCACAAGAAAATCTAAGTTATCTACAACTATTTACATGACTTAACATGACTTACATTATACTGTATATTATATACAAAATTTGAATGACGTGCGTGCGCCGTAAAAGTTCTTATGTTGGCCAAATAGAGTGCGCGCATGCGCAGAAGCGTCTGTGTGACTCAGGCACTGCCGTTATATCGTAAATTTAGATCACGCGGCACAGTATTGCAGTTCATATTGTTCGTATGTGCGCGTATTTCTTAGTCGTTGCACAAAGAAAATATTCCACCAAGATTACATATGAAGACTACATTCTATGACAGGTAACTTAGTTTTAAAATTACAATATTTGTTATAATACAATACAACTTTAGATTGTTGAATGTTCTTAGTTACATAGTATTGCAATGAAATGCTTCAAAGAAAAATGTCTTTTTGTTTCAGGTGCGTTGACCTATACACATCGTGTCGTTATTACAGTTTATATTCATCTGCTGCACAATAATTTTTCACAGGTTAGTGTCGTCGTGGTAAAGTTTTTTTTTTTTTATCACAGTAGCATCGCTGTATAACAACGTGATTGATACATAAGCATGTCCATTTCCTATTTCCATTATAGTCGTTGTGATGCAGTTCGTTGTGACAAAAAGCATTGTTTATTACAGATCAGACGTGACCCGTCGAGTAATTGGTCCATATGCAGTTCGTTTTTATATTCCGTGGAAGCTTGGTTGCAGAACCTCGGACGGCACATAGCTGGCGTCGATCCTTGGACAGTCCAGGTAAGTGTGTCCGTCACATTTCGAGAACATTCCGTTCCCTGAAGTTCCAACCAAAATTCTTCCACTCGTCGTGTGGTTTTCTGGACAGGCACGTTGTGACCATTTAATCCAGTTAACATCTTGAAGTTAGATACTGTAGTAATGTCACTGGATGATGCACCAATTACGCACTTCACATTTTCAGTTTTTTGCTGAATATAGCTCACCTAAATATTCGTAGTTACTAATCAAAGAAATCGTTCATCGCGTTTACAAAGGTACGATGCATGATGAATGGCATTAACAGTTTCTTTCACATAGGTTTCTGCGTAGTTGCAGACTTAGTAATGTTCGTTAATGTCCGTGAACAGTCGTTCACTATGCAATTTTTTTTTAAGTTTTTCACATTTTGGCACTCGTTATGGTTCAAATTTTCACATAGTAACAGTTACACTATACATCATTTTTTAAAAAAACATAAGTAATCATACATATACACGTCACATATTTTCTTAGCATGAACATAATACAGTTACACATAAACATGTTTACATCATCATTACATAGCTATAAATTATTACATTGTGTCACATTTGATTACATGAATTGCAGATATTTACGTCCTCTTTAACGGTTTTGCTGGGATTTTATCGATGTTCTTTTGTGATGTCATCTGAAATTAAGATAGGTTAGACACAACATTCATTACATCAGTAGGCAAGACCAGGCGTTTTCACTACTCAATAAATATTCAAAATAATAAGAGACGGAAAACTGTTCGATTCCTCGCGTTTTGTGCGTGTGTGTATAGTGTCTGTGTGGCCTTGGCTACTGGTAGATGCTTTTCTTGTTGAGAGATGTGCGTCTAATCTATTTCTCGAAGTAAAAGAACGCTTCACAGATGACGTCTGTCGGTTCGTCAGGTGTCATACCAAATCAATGGTACCTACAGTCACAAATGTTCCGTGAAAAATTAATATATCATTCACTGCTACGTAATCATAAATTTTACTTTAATATTACGTCTTCTCGGTGGTGCCGCGGCGTTGAAAGGAAAGTTCTTCTGTCTTCAACTGCGTCACCGGAACCGCTGAAATGAAAATTTCTATACTACTTATTATCTGTGTTGTAGCAAACAGAGTTTTGCGAGTTGCTTAGCAATGTTTTCATGGGTATGATTTTGACATTATTTAGCATGAAATGCTCTAAGATCTCGGTGTGCGTATAGCCCAATAATTTTGTTAGTTCTAGGATGTTGTAACAGATACGCACCAGGATGCGGTATGTTAACAATTATATAAGGTCCTTCATATAGCAGACGCCACTTAGCATTGCGTCGTTTGAGTGCTACAGATTTATGATGAGTACGAAGTAATACAAGCATTCCTACCTTGAATTTTTGTTTTCTTTTTATTATGTTTGTGTGATGTTTGTTTCGTATCTGTGCGTGATGTGCCAGTGTAGTCAATACTTCTTTTATTTTCTGTTCAGGTGAGATTTCCTTGTCTGACAACTTAGGTAATGGTTCTATCCATTGATCGTTCTGTTTGCAACTGAACATGATCTCGTTAGGTGTGTAATTTGTATTGTAAATATTTAAGTTATTGTGTACGTCTTCGAAAAGACTTAGGTAGGACACCCAATTAGTATGTTTTGATGAAATATAGGTCCTCATGAATCGGTTTAGTTCTCGGAAAAGTCTCTCAGTCGCGTTACATTGTGGACTAAACTTTGAAATAAATATACTTTTAATGTTATTGTCCTTCAAGAAATTTCTCCATTTGTACCCAGAGTAGTATGCTGCATTATCTGACAGAATTGCTTTAGGTTTTCCCACGTGCGTCAGGTAATCACTTGAGAATCTTCGTATTATAGCATTTGCAGTGGCGGATTTTAAAGCATAAAGTTTTACATGTTTAGAAAATATATCGTAAAAAGCTAAGATATATTTGACACCTCCAGAGCTTGCTGGATGCGGTCCACTGATGTCAGTACATAGAATTTCCAGGGGTTTACTCGGTAAAATAGAATGTAAATCTGTTTTTGTGGATAAATTCTGAGGTTTTGATTTTTGACATATGACACATGTTTTCAGTTCCCTGTAAATTTTTCTTCTCATATTGCTAAAATAACAGTATGTGCTGAGCTTTGCCAAACACTTTTTTGTCCCATAATGACCCCAAACTAAGTGTGTGTGCCAAATCAGATTACGTTCAGACTCTTTGGGAATGCATACACACCAGTTAGTAGCATTTGGATGTCGGCGATAAAATAACACATCATTGTGTAACTTGTAATACCTAGTCAAAGGATGCTTGTGTTTTTCTACCAGTAATGTTATTATCTTATACCAGTGAGGATCAGATTTTTGTAATTTAGCCATGTTTCTGCACATATCAATATAATATTGGTGATACTGCTTGTCTTGCATTAAGAGAATCCTGTAGTCATTTATATTTTCTAAGTCACTGTTGGTTTCATTCATACCTTGTGGAAGTCTAGACAAAGCGTCGGCAATGGTGTTGTCCTTACCTTTTATGTACTTAATTTCAAAAGAGTAGTTCTGAAGTGTAACTGCCCATCGTGATAGTCTAGGATGTACAAGTTTACAAGTTAACAAAAATGTCAGGGCCTGGTGATCGGTATAAATTACTGTATGTTTTTCAAATAAATAATAATTGAATTTCTTGAATGCCCAGACTATGGAAAGTGTTTCTGACTCAGTAGTGGAGTATGTACGCTCACATTCAGTTAGAATACGACTTGCAAACCCAATAATTCTTATCTGTTCCTTTTCTTTATTCTTTACAACTTGAAATAAGCAACAGCCCAAGCCAGTACGTGAAGCGTCAGAAGTCATACAAAAATCTAAATTGAAATCTGGATGGCTCAATATGTTTGCATTCACTAAAGCATGTTTAATTGTATTAAGGTCATTCTGGCACTGTTCCGACCAGATCCAAACTTGATTCTTTCTGAGTAGATTTAGCAGATGTTTACTGTTCAAAAGTGGTTGTGGTAAAAAACGTCTGAAAAATGAACATAGCCCAAGGAATGATTTTAACTGCTTTTTAGTTCGAGGGCTAAGAAAGTTTCTGATAGCATCTAATTTACTGGGATCAGGACGTATGCCCTGTGAATTAATGATATGTCCTAAATATTTTATCTCACTACAACCAAATTTTGATTTTCTAAGATTGGCTGTGACTCCAGCTTGTGGAAATTTTTCTAAAATTCTTTGAAGTGTGTCAACGTGTTCATTCCAAGACTGTGTAGCTATCAGTATATCATCTACATAGTGTGTGACTGTCTCAACTAAATCATCGCCAAGCACGGTATCCAGGGCTGTAATGAATACCCCAGAACTGACATTCAATCCGAAGGGTAGAACACAAAACTGATAGGTTCGCCCCCCGAACATAAAAGCAGTATATTTGCGAGAATCAGGAGTGATACCTACTTGCCAAAATGAATTAGCGAGATCTATTGTGGAAAAATATTTTGCATCTAGAAATTTCTGTAATTGCTCTTCTAAATTTTCGGGTTTTGTGTGAATCGGTAAAATTATTTCATTAATTGCTCGTGCGTCTAACACTAGCCTAATGCTACCATTTGACTTTTTGACAACAAGTAGAGGACTACAGTAAGGTGAGGTGGATGGTTCAATGACCTTCCAGTCTAACATTTGTTTTAATTCTTGCCACACAGCAGGTCGTTGAGATAACGGTACGTTATATGTCTTGTGGTAGAAGATCTTGTGAGGCTTAACTTTAATCTTGTACACATACGTGTTGATAACACCTAATCGTTTGGTAAAAACTTGTAAATATTTGGATAACACTTCCTGTAGTTTTATACGTTCATGTACACTGAGAGCTGTAGCTTCATTTATCTTATGATCAAGCAATGTTTTCAAGTCCATTAGCTCTGTGTCAGATGAGTGTGTTTGCATGTCTTGAATGTCATTGTCAAGTACTAACTGAACCTTGTACCCTGTACAGTGTTTGTCATGCTTTAGAGTTCTCCTGTCCAAATCAATAATAATTACACTGCCTTTATCATTTAAAATGCATTTACCTTTGGAGAAGTCTATAATGCAGTCCTTCTCGCTCATAATATCTATTCCTAATATGCAATTTGTCACAAGGTTTTGTACAACCAGGAATGGCCATTGTACGGTTCCATTCCCTATTTTAATGTTTACAAAAACTTGCTTCGTAACCCTACATGACTTATTACCTAGAGCAGTAGTTATTTTACAGTTTTGGGCAGGAAACTCAGGCACAGGCTCCAATTCACACATCTTTTTATAGAAATTAAAAGACAAAACGCTCACAGCTGCACCTGTATCTAAGATAATAGTAGTTGGAATCCCACCTACTACACCAGTAGTAGATGCTAAAACAATTTCATTTGTGTTTGAACGACATTGTGTACTGTCTTGCAAAAGTTCATCTGATATATTGTCATTGTGGTTGTATCTTATAAATAAAATAGGTAGTTTTTGTTTAGAATTATTAGGCATATCATTATTTTGTTGTTCAATTGTGGTGTCAAATAACTGATTAACATTGAAGTCGCCCCCCAAGAATTCTTCAGCCACGACCCGGGGCATAGAAGTGACTGTTTCTAGTTTGTTTGATTAGCATTTGTATTAGGTACTGACACAGATTGAGGTTGTGCATCAGGTGTCACTTCTATTATATTCACATTCGGGTATTGCCTGTTATGATCTCCAAACTTTTGCGGTTGTTGTTGCAGTTGCGCATTATGACTTACCTGTCGGTCGTAAGGTATGCTCCAATTTTGTCCTGGTAGCTGCTGTGGTATAGCAGTGTTTGAATGAAAGTATTGATCGCTACGAGTCCAGCCTTGATGCTGCCCTGGCTCGTAGTTATTATTATTTCTATTTCTGTTTGTGTTTGTGTTTTTGTTGTTACATTTGTATCCGTTGTTACCGTTGTTGTTGTTATTACCGCGGTGCCTTTTGTATGGATTGCCGCATGGAGTGTTATTACTGTTGTAACTGTTGTTTGTATTGGAATACGCGTGTTGATTTTGATTTCCGTATTGAGACGGCATGTGAGTTTGCTGTTTTTGCTGTACCGCGTATCCAACTGTGGGCGCGCCAGAATTGAGTTGGCAAGCCTGCATGTTTTGCATACCACTAGTATAAACATTGTGGCTGCTGTTTTGCCGCGCGAAGCGCTGATTTTCTAGTAACATGTCAACCGAATCTAAAGCTGTTAAAAAATAATCTGGATCGTCATCCGGAATATGTAAGAGTTTTTCTTTAATGTTGAAAGGCAATTTGGCCTTCAACGCACGGAGTATATCACGTGTTGCGACTGGTTCGTCCAAAAAATGTCCCATGTTCAAGTATTTTTCAAAATATCTGCGTAAGTTACCATTTTTACTGTTAAAAGTTTCAGGTTCTAAAATTTGTCTTCTGAGTCGCTCCTGGACGGATTGCGACCAGAATTTGTTCAGAAAGGCACGCTCAAACTCACTGTACGTGGTACATACGTCAGCTTGACTGTAAGCCCAGACAGCTGCATCGCCTTGGATGTAACCGACAATATATGAAATCTTTTTCCGGTCACTCCAAGTGCGTGGAAATGCGTTACTAAAAGATTTAAGAAAAATCACCGGATGAATGGTTCGTCTTTCTGGGATAAAAGCCTGAAATTGCCTGTGTTTTATTAAGCTTTCTTCTTCCTTTGCATTATGATATGGATTTGTTCCACTGTAATTACTGTAATGTTCAGCTGGCGAGTAATTACGATAATGTTGCTGTGGTTTACCATGATAATAGCTTGTGTTTGTGTTTGCACGTTGTGGTATGTGTTGTTGTCGTGGTGTGTTTTGTTCTTGTGTGTATGTTGTGTGCGGTGTGTGTGCGTCAGACTCGTATGTATATTGGTTTCTGAACTGTACATTTTGACTGATATTTTCGTTACATTCAGACTGTGGTTGATCGGTGAATTGTGTCATTGGTGCAGTGACAGACTGTACTGCGTCACTAATCAGCTGTTTGTTATTAGTGATGTATTCCGCTACGGAGTCGTGCACAATTGTTGGTAAATTTTCACGTATGCATCTATCAAAATGTTTGTCTTTGTTCTCTACCCAATCATGAAATTCCTTATTAATATTTTGAAAATGAGCTGTGGCATCAGATTGTAAGATGTCAGTCAGGTGTTGTTCAACATCGTCAAATTTATTCTGCACGTCAGTAATTCGTTTTTCAAGGTTGTCGTGTACTGAAGGATATGTTTGAATTTGTTCAGTAAGAGCTTCACACGTGACATTAAGGTTTTTTACTTGTGTCTGTAAAAGTGCTACGTCATTTGTAGTCTTTTCTTGTCTCGTATTAAGCTTGGAAAATTTCGTACTGAGTTCAGTCATCTGTTTGGTCAGAGTGGCTTCTATAAGTTCTACACGTTTACATAAAGTGTCATTACCTGTCTTGATTGCTATGAGATCAGATTTAATTTCGTCATTTTGTGTCTTTAACTGTGACTTTAAGGTTGCCATGTTTTCCGCGTTCTGCATCCTTAAGGTTGCCATGTTTTCCGCGTTCTGCATCCTTAAGGTTGCCATATTTTCTGCGTTTTGTTTCATTATCATTTGTAACATGTTGGCAATGTTTACTGTTTGCAAAGTCTCTGCCCCCGCCGCGTCATTAGACGTGACGTCATGTATTAACATGGGCTCTGACTGAGACTTTGAAATTTTTGTGGTGGACGGCCTATTGTCAAAATTTCCGTTAACACTTGCGTCAATATTTGACGAATCGTCACTACCGGTTGCTGTCGTAAAGTCATTTTCTAACACTTGTCTCTCGTCCGAGTCGGATTGTGTCTGAATAGTATGTCTTTGCTGTTCCATCTTTGCGTATTGTTTTCTAGTTATGACCATGCCACACGTGATATATGTTTCAAGAAAATAATGTTTGACACTGGTTTTAAAATAAAATGCAGTTGAGCATGAATCGCTCGTAGCAACAATGGCTGTTTGTTAATTTAGAAATGTAAACTGAATATGGGATTATTGTTAATGGCTGCTGTCCATGTTACAACGTATCGTACAGAAGTCGGCCATATTGTACAATCGTGTATTGGTATTGTTGCAGAAGTTATTGTTTAAGGAAAAGTACTGAGAATGAAATTTATCACTGAAAACTGCTACGCGCGAAAGAAATACTACAGAATCTACTGAAGAGCTAATACACTGAATTATGCGTCTGGTCAAGCCTGCCAATGCAAAGATGCTGCGTCTTACCTTATTTTGCTGGAAGCTTCATTGCGTCTTCCCGCAAAATTTTATAATTGGCAAATATCTTCAGATTTTTGTTATTTCTCATATAGTCAAGTCCAGGTCCAGAAAGTTGATTTTTCACATGAAACAAAGAGAACAATGTAACAAATGACAAAATAAAAAGTCCGACACGCAGTCGCCAATATAAAATAAATAAAATAAAATAAAATATTACATTATTAATTATGTATGTATGATAGTGATTGGTTGTAATTAATATTTGCTTATCTGGAACGTGGACGTTTAATTATTAGGTATCAGACGCTTGACAATGGCTTTTTCGTAAATGTAATGTTATTCGTAGTTGACCGTGAAATAAGACTCAAATAATCGGACTTCGTATTTAAATCGTTTCCAAAGACTGCTGCGGTAGGTGCGGACTCATATCTAAATCTCAATATTAGAATAATTTGCCAGCCATGTCAATACGTCGTACAGAGGTGACTGTCTACTAAACATAAAAAGTTAACACAGTTAGTTAAATCAGATATATTCAACGAATAAGCCTACAGTTAAATAATTCTACTTACTTTCATAAATATAAATTCTTTACAGAAACGAGTGCCTAGTAAGATTGCAACTCGCAGTGTTCTTATACAACATCAAATATGGCGGTGTGCCAGTCAATAAAATATACGTGCTTCCCGCACCACTTATCCAAGACCTCTTCCTTCTTAATGATACATAAGAGTATCGTAATTGTGTTTTTGTTTTATCAGCGACATAGCGCTGCAGTTCTGTGCCATAGGCTTTATTTATTTGTCAGAGACTAATTATTTAATTAAGATTTCGCGTTTCCGAGGAAACTCACGCACGGCATGCAAATGTGCCTTTATAGTAGGGAGGCTTGCGAGCCTCAGCGATACAGATGGCCGTACCGTAGGTGCAACCACAACGGGGGGGGGGGGGGGGGGGTGTATCTGTTGAGAGGCCAGACAAACATGTGGTTCCTGAAGAGGGGCAGCAGCCTTTTCAGTAGTTGCAGGGGCAACAGTCTGGATGATTGACTGATCTGGCCTTGTAACATTAACCAAAACGGCCTTGCTGTGCTGGTACTGCGAACGGCTGAAAGCAAGGGGAAACTACAGCCGTAATTTTTCCCGAGGACATGCAGCTTTACTGTATGATTAAATGATGATGGCGTCCTCTTGGGTAAAATATTCCGGAGGTAAAATAGTCCCCCATTCGGATCTCCGGGCGGGGACTACTCAAGAGGACGTCGTTATCAGGAGAAAGAAAACTGGCATTCTACGGATCGGAGCGTGGAATGTCAGATCCCTTAATCGGGCAGGTAGGTTAGAAAATTTAAAAAGGGAAATGGATAGGTTAAAGTTAGATATAGTGGGAATTAGTGAAGTTCGGTGGCAGGAGGAACAAGACTTTTGGTCAGGTGATTACAGGGTTATAAATACAAAATCAAATAGGGGTAATGCAGGAGTAGGTTTAATAATGAATAAAAAATAGGAGTGCGGGTTAGCTACTACAAACAGCATAGTGAACGCATTATTGTGGCCAAGATACACAAAGCCCATGCCTACTACAGTAGTACAAGTTTATATGCCAACTAGCTCTGCAGATGATGAAGAAATTGATGAAATGTATGACGAGATAAAAGAAATTATTCAGGTAGTGAAGGGAGACGGAAATTTAATAGTCATGGGTGACTGGAATTCGTCAGTAGGAAAAGGGAGAGAAGGAAACATAGTAGGTGAATATGGATTGGGGGGAAGAAATGAAAGAGGAAGCCGCCTTGTAGAATTTTGCACAGAGCATAACTTAATCATAGCTAACACTTGGTTCAAGAATCATAAAAGAAGGTTGTATACCTGGAAGAATCCTGGAGATACTAATAGGTATCAGATAGATTATATAATGGTAAGACAGAGATTTAGGAACCAGGTTTTAAATTGTAAGACATTTCCAGGGGCAGATGTGGACTCTGACCACAATCTATTGGTTATGAACTGCAGATTGAAACTGAAGAAACTGCAAAAAGGTGGGAATTTAAGGAGATGGGACCTGGATAAACTGAAAGAACCAGAGGTTGTACAGAGTTTCAGGGAGAGCATAAGGGAACAATTGACAGGAATGGGGGAAAGAAATACAGTAGAAGAAGAATGGGTAGCTCTGAGGGATGAAGTAGTGAAGGCAGCAGAGGATCAAGTAGGTAAAAAGAAAAGGGCTAATAGAAATCCTTGGGTAACAGAAGAAATATTGAATTTAATTGATGAAAGGAGAAAATATAAAAATGCAGTAAATGAAGCAGGCAAAAGGGAATACAAACGTCTCAAAAATGAGATCGACAGAAAGTGCAAAATGGCTAAGCAGGGATGGCTAGAGGACAAATGTAAGGATGTAAAGGCTTATCTCACTAGGGGTAAGATAGATACTGCCTACAGGAAAATTAAAGAGACCTTTGGAGAGAAGAAAACCACTTGTATGAATATCAAGAGCTCAGATGGCAACCCAGTTCTAAGCAAAGAAGGGAAGGCAGAAAGGTGGAAGGAGTATATAGAGGGTTTATACAAGGGCGATGTACTTGAGGACAATATTATGAAAATGGAAGAGGATGTAGATGAAGATGAAATGGGAGATACGATACTGCGTGAAGAGTTTGACAGAGCACTGAAAGACCTGAGTCGAAACAAGGCCCCGGGAGTAGACAACATTCCATTGGAACTACTGACGGCCTTGGGAGAGCCAGTCCTGACAAAACTCTACCATCTGGTGAGCAAGATGTATGAAACAGGTGAAATACCCTCAGACTTCAAAAGAATATAATAATTCCAATCCCAAAGAAAGCAGGTGTTGACAGATGTGATAATTACCGGACAATCAGTTTAATAAGCCACAGCTGCAAAATACTAACACGAATTCTTTACAGACGAATGGAAAAACTAGTAGAAGCCGGCCTCGGGGAAGATCAGTTTGGATTCCGTAGAAATGTTGGAACACATGAGGCAATACTAAGCTTACGACTTATCTTAGAAGAAAGATTAAGAAAAGGCAAACCTACGTTTCTAGCATTTGTAGACTTCGAGAAAGCTTTTGACAACGTTAACTGAAATACTCTCTTTCAAATTCTGAAAGTGGCAGGGGTAAAATACAGGGAGAGAATGGCTATTTACAATTTGTACAGAAACCAGATGGCAGTTATAAGAGTCGAGGGGCATGAAAGGGAAGCAGTGGTTGGGAAAGGAGTGAGACAGGGTTGTAGCCTCTCCCCGATGTTATTCAATCTGTATATTGAGCAAGCAGTAAAGGAAACAACAGAAAAATTTGGAGTAGGTATTAAAATACAGGGAGAAGACATAAAAACTTTGAGGTTCGCCGATGACATTGTAATTCTGTCAGAGACAGCAAAGGACTTGGAAGAGCAGTTGTACGGAATGGACAGTGTCTTGAAAGGAGGATATAAGATGAACATCAACAAAAGCAAAACGAGGATAATGGAATGTAGTCAAATTAAATCGGGTGATGCTGAGGGGATTAGATTAGGAAATGAGACACTTAAAGTAGTAAAGGAGTTTTGCTATCTAGGGAGTAAAATAACTGATGATGGTCGAAGTAGAGAAGATATAAAATGTAGACTGGCAATGGCAAGGAAATCGTTTCTGAAGAAGAGAAATTTGTTAACATCGAGTATAGATTTAAGTGTCAGGAAGTCGTTTCTGCAAGTATTTGTATGGAGTGTAGCCATGTATGGAAGTGAAACATGGACGATAACCAGTTTGGACAAGAAGAGAATAGAAGCTTTCGAAATGTGGTGCTACAGAAGAATGCTGAAGATAAGGTGGGTAGATCACGTAACTAATGAGGAGGTATTGAATAGGATTGGGGAGAAGAGAAGTTTGTGGCACAACTTGACTAGAAGAAGGGATCGGTTGGTAGGACATGTTTTGAGGCATCAAGGGATCACAAATTTAGCATTGGAGGGCAGCGTGGAGGGTAAAAATCGTAGAGGGAGACCAAGAGATCAATACACTAAGCAGATTCAGAAGGATGTAGGTTGCAGTAGGTACTGGGAGATGAAGAAGCTTGCACAGGATAGAGTAGCATGGAGAGCTGCATCAAACCAGTCTCAGGACTGAAGACCACAACAACAACAACATACTGTATACAGCTCTACCACTAGTTAGATAAACTGCGACGTTATAATAGGAATACGTGTTCGGAAACGTCATCCAACGAGCTTCAGAGTGTCGAAGTTACAGGTGCCAGCATCTGCCTTTAGGCGACCCCTTCGGTAACAAATGGACCATAGGCGAAACGTCTAGCAATAGCCGCAATTGATTGCTATGGTCGTCAGTGTAGAAGATGGAGCTAAATGCTGGACGCAAAGGCCTTGTCTTCTATGTACACCGTGTCTTAATGCACACCGAAAAACATTGGAGATTGTAAAGGGTTTAGTTTATTTTTCTCCTGTATACCGGAAAACTTTGCGAGTTTTAGAGGATTCCAGGAGCAACTGCGGATGGAAACCCGTGTCCGAAACCATCCATCTAGGCAAGAGAGCGTCGCATTCATAAGAGACAAGGCCTCTCTACGCAGCAACTAACTACGTCTTCTCCACCGGCGATCGTGGCAATCAGTCTCGATCACTGAATAACAAACAACATTGCGAGACGTTTCGCCTACGCCCGCCAGCATACGCGTTTGCTGGCGAAGGGGCACGGGCGTCTGTACCTTCGACGTTGGATGACGTTTCTGGACACAGATTTCTATCCTCGAATTGTTCCTCAAGACACCATCTAGAACTATTAGAGGTTTGTCGCAACATTCTGTTGCCCCATGTATGTGATACTGATGTGCGTCCGACGACTGAAAGGAGGAATCGTTATACGATGTTTCTCAGTGAAACAATTATCGAGAAAGGAATTCAGTTTTTCAGCCTTCTCTCTGATGCGCTCCATTTCCATGTCATTATGGTCTCTCACTGCCAGGACTGATGGCTTTGGTGGATTTATTGATTTAAAAAGACCGAAGCGATTATCTCCTATAAGATCAGTACAACTTGGCTTTAGAATTTGTTAAATATTTCACGCATCGCTCTACCCGCTTTCATTTTTATTCGTTCAGTGTAATTTTTTTCTTTTTTTTTGTTAAGCTCTGCAGTGAAGCTATCTTTGTTTGTTGCACCTTCTGAACCACATGCCAAATTCAGAAGAACGCAAAATCCCCAGGACTGGCTAAGTTTCACGGAAGCTCGAAATTTAGTGCGGACGTCAATGCGAGATGCTTTTAATAGTTTCCACAATGAAACACTGTCTCAAAATATGGTACAAAACCAAAAGAGGTTCTGGTGGTATGTAAAGTACACCAGTGGCAAAAAACAGTCAATACCGTCACTGCGCGATAGCGATGGAAATGTTACTGATGATGGTGCCACTAAAGCGGAGTTACTAAATACAGTTTTCCGTAATTCCTTCACGAAAGAAGACGAAGTAAATATTCCAGAATTCTAAACCTGAACAGCTGTTAGCATGAGTGACATAAAAGTAGATATCTTAGGTGTTGCGAAACAACTCAAATCACTTAAGAAAGGCAAGTCTTCCGGTCCAGATGGTATACCAATCAGGTTCCTTTCAGAGTATGCAGACACAATAGCGCCTTTCTTAGCAATGATATACAACCGCTCTCTTGACTAAAGGTCTGTTCCTAAAGGCTGGAAAGTAGCACAGCTCACACCAATATTCACGAAAAGAAATAGGAGTAACCCATTGAATTACAGAGCCATATCACTTACCTCAATTTGCAGTAGCAAAGTAGTGATTATGAATCACCTTGAAGAAAATGACTTATTGATACATAACCGACACTGATTCAGAAAATATCGTTCTTGTGCAACACAGCTAGCTCTTTATTCCCATGAAGTAATGAGTGCTGTCGACAAGGGATCTGAGATCTTTTCCATATTCCTAGATTTCCAGAAGGCTTTTGATACCGTTCCTCACAAGCGACTATTAATCATATTGCGTGCATATGGAGTTTCGTCTCAGTTGTGTGGCTGTATTCGTAATTTCCTCTCAGAGAGGTCACACACAGTTCGTAGTGATAGACGGTAAATCATCGAGTAGAGCAGAAGCGATATCTGGCGTTCCACAAGGTAGTGTCATAGGCCCTCTGCTGTTCCTGATTTACATAAATGATCTAGGTGATAATCTGAGGAGATCCCTTAGATTGTTTGCAGATGACATTGTAATTTACTGTCTAGTAAAATCATGAGACGATCAGTTCCAACTACAAAATGACCTAGAGAGATTTTCTGTATGGTGCGAAAAGTGGCAATTGTCACTAAAGAAAAGTGCGAGATCATCCACATGGGTACTAAAAGAAATCCGATAAATTCAGGTTATACGATAAAACGCACAAATCTAAGGGCTGTCAATTCGACTAAATATCTAGGAATTACAATTATGAGCAACTTAAATTGGAAAGATCACACAGATAATATTGTAAGGAAGGCGAAATAAAGACTGCGCTTTGTTGGCAGAACACTTAGAAGATGCGACAAACCCACTAAAGAGACAGCCTATATTACACTTGTCCGTCCTCTGCTGGAATATTGCTGCGCGGTGTGGGATCTGTACCAGGTAGGATTGACGGAGGACATCGAAAAAGTGCAAAGAAGGGCACCTCGTTTCGTGTTATCGCGCAATAGGGGTGAGAGTGTCACTGATATGATACGCAAGTTGGGGTGGCAGTTACTGAAACTAAGGCGGTTTTCTTTGTGGCCAGATCTATTTACGAAATTACAATCACCAACTTTCTCTGGGTAGGGAAAAATGATCATCATAATTAAATAAGAGAAACCAGAGCTCGAACGGAAAGATTTAGGTGTTCCTTTTCCCCACGCGTCATTTGGAATTGGTAGAGAAGTAGTATGAAAATGGTTCGATGAACCCTCTGCCAGGAACTTAAGTGTGAATTACAGAGTAATCATGTAGATGTAGATTTAGATGTATTGGAAAATAGCCAGTAGGCCTAATCTTACGTCAAATTTACAAATTTCGTAGCCAGAAGACTCCACCTCCAAGCACCTTCCAATGCTGCAGGAAGCTCTCTGACTCTACCAAAAAATTTAGTTCTCCGTCGATGCCCCTCTCCCCACTGCTTGGGAACCCGGTAGAAGAGTGTAACAGTGCTGGAAGCGAGAGGCTACGGAATGTAAGGCATCGTGCAGAGCGCGGACAGCGTGCCGTTTCTCCTAGAAGCACGACCGCGGGCGCGGATTCTGGAGCAGGGCGTGGGTTCAGAGGGCGCAGCGCAAAGCGGCTTCAGCCACGCCGGAAAAGAAAGTGAAGCGGCTGCGCTGCGACGGGACGGGACGGGACGGGCGAAAGCGCGCGTAATCTGCGCACCGCATCTGCGCCGGTGGGCGTGGCTCCGGGTCACCGCGGTCGCGCGCTGTCTCTGCCGCGCCGTCACGCGGGGAGCTGCTGCCATCTGGGAGCAAGTGGACCTATTACCTGTGCCTGCGTTACGTAATCGACTCCCCATCACTTCTTACCATTCGTCGTCCGACCCTCAAATACTCATCTGTAAGAATAAGCTCCTTTCGTTGGTGCGTTTGCAGTACTTCAGTATGACCAGGGTAAGGCAAATCTTAAAATATTTTCTAATAGTGCCCCTACCGGCTTCGGCAGCAACTGTCATCATTCCTGATGAGTTCAGTCACGTGGTCTACGTCTGCATCTACATGATTACTTCTAGTGGCTGCTGTTGTGTAGGAGCCCAAGAGCACATGAACACCCTAACTTTCGACTGTTTATTTTTCTTTGGATGCTGTTAAACGTAATGGACGAGGGTCACTCCAAAAGAAATGCACACTACTTTTGTAAAAATACCGTTTTCATTCTACATGTGTGAAAGTTTCACAGTGTGTAGATACATCCTTCCCGCTTGTTTTCAAAATTAGTTCAACCTGTTCCCGTGAGTGGCGCCGTCACAGCTTGTCTTCAAGATGGCTGCTACACTTGACGTTCGTCAGAAGAAATGTGCTCTCATAGAGTTCCTCTGCTGTGAAAACGAGACAGTGGGAAACATCCACAAGAGGTTGAAAAAGGTGTTTGGAGATGCTGCTGTCGATCGCAGTACAGTTAGTCGATGGGCAAGCAGGTTACGTGATGAAAGCGGGCACGGCAATATTGAGGATTGTCGTCGCAGCGGCAGGCCTCGTACTGCACACACTCCAGACAATGTGCAGAGAGTTAACGAATTGGTGACTGCTGACAGACGCATCACAGTGAACGAATTGTCACACTACGTTGGGATAGGGGAAGGAACTGTTTGCAGAATACTGGAAGTGTTGGCGTTAAAAAAGGTTTGTGCCAGGTGGGTTCCAAGGATGTTGACAGTGGCTCACAAAGAAACAAGAAAAACGGTATGCAGCGAACTTTTGGAACAGTACGAGAATGGTGGAGATGAATTTCTTGAAAGAAGAAACTACAAGCTCGACTGAGTCGTGTTCGACCACATCGGCAAAAGCATGATGTGTTGCTGTTGCACGACAATGCACGACCACATGTCAGCCAAAAAACCATGGAAGCGATCACAAAACTTGGCTGGACAACACTGAAACACCCACCTTACAGTCCTGACCTGCCGCTACATCTACATTCTCCATCTACATTTATACTCCGCAGGCCACCCAACGGTGTGTGGCGGAGGGCACTTTACGTGCCACTTTCATTACCTCCCTTTTCTGTTCCAGTCGCGTATGGTTCGCGGGAAGAACGACTGTCTGAAAGCCTCCGTGCGCGCTCGAATCTCTCTAATTTTACATTCGTGATCTCCTCGGGAGGTATAAGTAGGGGAAGCAATATATTCGATACCTCATCCAGAAACGCACCCTCTCGAAACCTGGCGAGCAAGCTACACCGCGATGCAGAGCGCCTCTCTTGCAGAGTCTGCCACTTGAGTTTGCTAAACATCTCCGTAACGCTATCACGGTTACCAAATAACCCTGTGACGAAACGCGCCGCTCTTCTTTGTATCTTCTCTATCTCCTCCGTCAACCCGATCTGGTACGGATCCCACACTGTTGAGCAATACTCAAGTATAGGTCGAACGAGTGTTTTGTAAGGCACCTCCTTTTTTAGTGGACTACATTTTCTAAGGACTCTCCCAATGAATCTCAGCCTGGTACCCGCCTTACCAACAATTAATTTTATATGATCATTCCACTTCAAATCGTTCCGCACGCGTACTCCCAGATATTTTACAGAAGTAACTGCTACCAGTGTTTGTTCTGCTGTCATATAATCATACAGTAAAGGATCCTTCTTTCTATGTATTCGCAATACATTACATTTGTCTATGTTAAGGGACAGTTGCGACTCCCTGCACCAAGTGCCTATCCGCTGCAGATCTTCCTGCATTTCGCTGCAATTTTCGAATGCTGCATCTTCTCTGTATACTACAGCATCATACGCGAAAAGCCGCATGGAACTTCCGACACTATGTACTAGGTCATTTATATATATTGTGAAAAGCAATGGTCCCATAACACTCCCCTGTGGCACGCCAGAGGTTACTTTAACGTCTGTAGACGTCTCTCCATTGAGAACAACATGCTGTGTTCTGTTTGCTAAAAACTCTTCAATCCAGACACACAGCTGGCCTGATATCCCGTAGGCTCTTACTTTGTTTATCAGGCGACAGTGCGGAACTGTATCGAACGCCTTCCGGAAGTCAAGGAAAATAGCATCTACCTGGGAGCCCGTATCTAATATTTTCTGGGTCTCATGAACAAATAAAGCGAGTTGGGTCTCACACGATCGCTGTTTCCGGAATCCATGCTGATCCCTACAGAGTAGATTCTGGGTTTCCAAAAACGACATGATACTCGAGCAAAAAACGTGTTCTAAAATTCTACAACAGATCGACGTCAGAGATACAGGTCTATAGTTTTTGCCTCCACGTGACTATCATCTCTTTGGGAAACTGAAAGACTCTCTACGCAGAACAAGGTTTCAAGATGATGACTCCCTTGTGCACGCTGCCAAACTGTGGCTGCAACAGGTTGGTCCAGAATTCTACTGTGCGGGTATACAGGTGCTAGTCCCAAGATGTCGTAAGGCAGTTCAGAGGAATGGAAATTATGTGGAGAAATGAAAATATTGTTCCTAAAGGATGTATCTACACACTGTAAAACTTTCAAATATGTAGAACAAAAGATGGATTTAAAAACAAAAGTGTGTTTTTCTTTTGGAGTGACCATCGTAGATGCGGTAAACTGAAATACACGCCACTAAATCTACCGCGCTGTGCTACATTGCTCCCTTAGTCTCGGTGAAACTTGGCGTCAGGGTCGCGAGCACACCTTCACTTGTGCACTTTTTAAGGAGCTTTTGTACATGCGCAACTGGCGTCACATAATTGCCTTACGAGCCAAATATACACGGATTTGATAAACAATGTGCACTCAACTACAAGTTTATCTCGATGCCGCCAGGCGGCAGCACACTGCAACAGACTTTTGTCCACATTCGCTTGGGATAAATCCCACCAGGCGCTAGCACCTCCACAGATATGCCAATTCATTCACTATGTAGTAAAATTAGATCGGACATCAGTATATGTCATAGTTATAGCGAAAGAAAACCTATTTTGTGGGATTCTGAATGAGATATAGTTCATTAAGCTTTGTATTTTATCGTACATAACTCATTTGAGGCGCTGAGGACCATAAAGCACATCATCGTCGATTGTGAGACTGTAGCATTTATTCATGCTTCTGACATCTGTTAACCTTGTGGTAGGTCAGGTTTAGGCCCACACTGTACTTGTATTTGAACATTCACGAAAATCTGCCTCACTGGTTACTTTGGTTGAAATTGCTCTGAGCACTATGGGATATAACATCTGAGGTCATAAGTCCCCTAGAACTCAGAACTACTAAAAACTAACTAACCTAAGGACATCACACACATCCATGCCCGAGGCAAGATTCAAACCTGCGACCGTAGCGGTCGCTCGGTTCCAGACTGAAGCGCCTAGAACCGCTCGGCCACACCGGCAGGCGGTTACTCTGATATTCACTTAAATGCGGGGTCGAAGAAGATGTGCTTCTGGCCCTTATGGCTCTCACACTTCAATTACGTTCAAGTTTAGTGATCTTGTTGATAGAAAGTACTACTTGAATTTAATAACTTCCGCAAACGGCAGTTTGTGTTTGGAGTTAGTTGTTTACTGTACAGGAATCGGCTTTCCTGTGCAGTGTCAACATGAAGTCTTTTGAACGTGTATTAAATGATAACAGAAGAGAAAACTACCAGGAAAAGTTAGCCGCAAAGGAAGTAGGGCCAGATCCGTTGTCTGAGAAACTGACGAAATCAAATAATCGTGACTACAATCGAACATTTAACAAAGAAGTGTTTAATAAGCTTAAGTTGTTGTGTGGATGCAATGTACGAATGCCCGATTTTCAGTCCGGAAGTTAGTTCGGTAACTAATAAATGAATTGGGGATCTTGTTCATTTGTCTGAAAAAATGAAAAGGCACGAAAACTCCCACTTACACAAAAATGCGAAAGGGACAGCAGCGAAACCATAAACATTATTTCGTTCTTGCGATAAATGGTTCTTAATAATATACATAATAACAAAATTCCACAAAAACAATTATCCCTTCTTTCAGACAAGTTGTGCATATTATTATTATTATTATTGTTATTATTATTGACAGCGCCTGAAGTTGTATAAATGTGTTGATAAGCACAACTGTTATGCATTAGATGCTATTAATTTCGCACTCTCATATTTACCTGAATTTTAAAAATTTGTGAACACCCAGAATGTATACCAACGAGCTGCCACTGATTACTCCGCAATTCACAATTAAGTACCTAGGAGAGGGTTCATCGAACCACCTTCTTACTATATACCAAGTGATCAAAAAGTCAGTATAAATTTGAAAACTGAATAAATCATGGAATAATGAAGATAGAGAGGCACAAATTGACACAAATGCTTGGAATGACATGGAACCAAAAGAAATACAAAAGTTCAAAAAATGTCCGACAGATGGTGCTTCATCGGATCAGAATAGCAATAATTAGCATAACAAAATAAGACAAAGCAAGGATGATGTTCTTTACAGGAAATGCTCAATATGTGCACCATAATTCCTCAACAATAGCTGTAGTCGAGGAATAACGTTGTGAACAGCACTGTAAAGCATGTCCGGAGTTATGGTGAGGCATTGGCGTCGGATGTTGTCTTTCAGTATCCCTGGAGATGTCGGTCGATCACGGACACTTGCGACTTCAGGTACCCCAAAGCCAATAATCGCACAGACTGAGGTCTGGGGACGTGGGAGGTCAAACATGACGAAAGTGGCGGCTGAGCACACGGTCATCACCAAACGACGCGCGCAAGAGATCTTTCATGCGTCTAGGAATATGGGGTGGTTCTAATAAAACCCCATGTCATCCCAAGCATGTGTGTCAATTTTTATGTCTCTATCTACATTCCGTGGTTTATTAAGTTTTCAAATTTTTACTGACTTTTTGATCACCCGGTACTTCTCTACCGTTCCACTCTGGAACGGCGCGCCGGAAAGCGAACACTAAATCTTTCTTGTTATCTTTATTATGACGATAATTTCTCTCTTTGTAGGAAATATTTTCGGAATCGGGGAAGGAAGTTGGTAATTGAAATTTTCTGCTGCCACCCCAATTCGCGTATCTGTTCTGTGGCACTCTCTCCCCTATTTCGCAATAACGCAAAACGAGATAATCTTCTTTGAACTTTTTCCATGTCCTCCGTCAGTCCCATCTGATTTGTATCCCACACAGCATAGCATACTCTGGAAGAGGGTGGATAAGCAGAGTGAAGCAGTTTCTTTAGTAGACATGTTACACTTTCTAAGGTTTCTGCCAATAAATCGGTGTCTTTTGTTTCATTTCGCAGCAACATTGTCTAAGTCATCGTTCCAATTTAAGTTATTTGTAATTGTAATCCCTAAGTATTTAGTTGAATATACCGCCTGCAGAATTTAGTGTTTTACAGCGTAAACGAAATCTAGCGGATTCATTTTAGTACTCAAGTGGATGACTTCACACATTTTATTATTTAGAGTGAATTGCCATTTTGCGCGCCTTACAATCATCTTGTCTAAATCATTTTGCTACTGCTTTTGATCATCTAATGGCTTTAAAAGACGGTAAATGACAGCATGATCTGCAAACAATATAAGAAGGAACTCCTTGAGCGCAAAGTCGCAAAAGGCTAATGATGTTTACTGCAATAGACGTCCCACATATTGTCAGCCTTGCTGCCCCAGTATTGGCCCCTCATGGCAACAGGCGGCGGGACTGGAGGTATCAAATGGTAAGCACAGAATGAAGTAACGGAGCTTAGTCGACGAGTGTTACAGTGCTGATGGTGTTGATACAAAATAGAGCAATTTCAACGATGAACGTCGCAAACATTGCCTTATATCTACAACAACGATTGCCAAAGTTTACATTTCGTCAGAAAAGAACCCAAGACATTTCACAGAAAGAAAAAGAAGAGGCAGATGTAATATTAGCGTTTCTGCCAGATGAGTCAGTGGAGGGTGTGGTGTGGGCAATCGTTGTCCAAGGAGTGGGTACTAAACATAATAACGTACATGGAAGATCATCCGCAGCATAGTAAAAAAAAAAGAACAGATTTCCAATAATTCCTTAGCAGTATGACAGTTAGTGCATAAGAAAAACTAAGGATGTTCAAGGGAGCACAAGAAGCACTTGTCACAAAAATGGTGTTTGCACGTTTCAAGGATGGTCGATTTAATTTACGGGATTTGCATGATAGTGGCTTTCTACGTTATGCACATCAAACTGTGCGCGGCGTAGAATACAGTGACCTCAAGGGAAGCAGTGGATGTTTGCATAAGTTCAAACAGTACTACAAAATTGGAAGACGTAAGATAACGAAATATCAAACAAAGCGCCAACTTGACGATGCACAACAAAGTGCGGAATCGGTCCGAAAATTTGTAGATGAGCTAAACGTATGCCACTGCTCAGTAAACAATTCATTTTCAACTCCGAGCAATCGGGATTTGAAGAGGATATGCATATGAAGGGAAACCTGGAAATTAGAGGCACCAAGAGAGTTGTATGAAGAGCAACTAACATCAGTGCCTTAATGCATCCTTATACGAGGGTTGTTTTTTAAGTAAGGGCCGTTTTTATTTTTTAAAAAAGATACAAATACTTTTCTAAAAAAACTTTTATTTTCTGATTCTACACGCTTTTACCTATTTTTCTACATAGTTGCCTTGTTTATTTAAGCACTTGTCATACCGTACAACTAAGTTTTTAATTCCCTCTTCAAAGAATTCGGCCGCCTGTTCTGACAGCCAAGAGTTCACGGCCGCTTTCACTTCATCGTCGTCATTGAAGCGCTGCCCGCCAAGATGGTGTTTCAGGTACCGGAAAAGGTGAAAATCGCTAGGAGCAAGGTCGGGGCTGTATGGTGGGTGCATGGTCCAAAACTTCCCAGCCAAAAGAATCAATCAAATCCCGAGTCTTTTGAGAGGTGTGAGGCCTAGCGTTATCGTGCAGGAGCAAAACTCCTTTTGTCAGCATGCCGCGCCTTTTGTTTTGAATTGCTCTGCGGAGCTTCTTTAGAGTTGCACAGTAGGCATCTGAGTTGATTGTCGTTCCTCGTGGCATAAAGTCCACTAGCAAAACACCGTGCCGGTCCCAGAACACAGTTGCCATAATCTTGCGCTTTGACAGCGTCTGTTTGGCTTTGACCTTGACGGGTGAGGTTGTGTGTCGCTTGCTTTCGGGAGTGATATGGGATACCCATGTTTCATCTCCAGTGACAATTTGACTCAACATGTCATCTCCTTCTTCCTCGTAACGAATCAAAAAGTCCAATGAAGTGGCAAATCTCTTCCCTTTGTGGTCCTCTGTGAGGAGTCTGGGTACCCACCGAGAACACAGTTTCTTAAAGTTTAGGTTTTCAGGCACAATTTAGTACAAAACCGATCTTGAAACTTGTGGAAATTCCAAAGAAAGAGTGGAAATTGTGAATCTTCTGTCCTCACGAATCCTTGTTTCGACTGCAGCCACCAAATCATCAGTGATCACAGAGGGCCGGCCTGAGCGTTCTTCGTGATGGACGTTTTGACGGCCATTTTTAAACTCTCTATCCCACTGACGCACTTTACCTTCACTCATTGCATTCAAGCCATAAACTTCTGTTAACTGACGATGAATTTCTGGAGCTGATAGGCTTCTCATGGTCAAAAAACGTATCAGTGACCGTATCTCACACGCGGCGGGCGATTCAATAATCGTAAACATTATAAAGTAGCACAGCGATGCGTACACGTCAGCTACAGAGCTGCAACTTGCGTCAGTGTGAACGGGAAGGATGCCGGCAAGTGGCGCGGTGGCTTGTTGCGGCGTCCGCGCGAACTACGGGACTATACGCGCGAACGGCCCTTACTTAAAAAACAACCCTCGTACAATTATGCTGACTGTTAATCTGGATGTTAAATAGTCTATTTATTGTGCTGCGAGAAGCTGGAGGTGCTCTGCCTCCTATGATGTTGCAACGGCAGTAGGGAATATTTACCTCACAGCAAGCAAGAGTGGGACAATGGGCGTGAGAGAACTGCAACTACTGTATGAGCACTGCTTTTGGCCAGTAGCTGGCCATAATAACTTGATTTTGCTTGATTCTTGGTCTGTGTATAAAAATCATGCTCTTTTAAACTATCCCTCCAGAAAGGGTGTGACGCTACAATTTATATCACCTGAAACCAATGGACAAATTCAGTCTCTGGATGTTTGTTTTTTCGTTGCATATAAAAAACGTTATTGCACTAACTGCAGCATAAGCTCCACGACAGACTGTTTCGCGTTCGGTTGCATGCTATCACATTCCATTAGTTCTTATCACCCCATTACACCAATACGATTCTGTATACATTCTTTAAGAGCGGATACCTAGCTAAACGTCCTGCGTGGTTTGTAGCTCCCGAGGAGTTCGCCTTCTTGATGGTGCAAATCTTTGTGATCATTGTGGCGCGCCTTTTCTCATTCGGTGTTCATGATGCGAGTTAATGGTTTAATTTTAACATTTTTTTGAATGTCGACGATGTCCATTTTGTGAATAATACGTACATCCCTTTGAAGGTTGCTTTCTGCACCTCCCTCCTGATGCACATGGTGAGTCATTAGCAGCTAACATTTTTCTTGCCATAATTGTTACCACAACACTTTCAAATGAGCATTACTAAAGATTGAACTTGCGATCTCTCACTCAAGGAGTTCCTTGTAAGACGGGTGCTCAGATTGTCTCCTATGTCGCTTATGTAGATCTGGAATAGTAGAGCGAGTGTAACACTTTCTTGGGGAACGCCAGATATTACTTACGTTTTTCTCGATAATTTTCCGTCAGTTACTACTAACTGTGTCCTTTCTACCACGAAATCACGAATCCAGTCCCACAGCTGAGCCGTTAGTACATAGGCACACCATTTAATTAGAAGGCGCTTGTGAGGAACGGTGACAAAAACCTTAAGAAAATCTAAAAATATGGAATCAATTTGACATCCACTATCGATAACACTAATTGTTTCGTGAAAATAAAGAGATAATTGTGTTTTAAAGAACGATATTTTGAATCCGTGTTGACTATTTGTCAATAATTGTTTTCTTTGAGGTAATTCTTGATGTTCGAACGCAGTATAGTTTCAGAAATCCTATTGTAGATGTAATAACAAGAAAATCTACATTATCTGCTGGTACAGGAACGCAGACGACATAATACGACTGGGATCCGAGCGACACGGCGCAGTGGTTAGGACACTGGACTCGCATTTGGGAGTACGATGGTTCGAAACTGCGTCTGCGTTCTAGGTTTAGGTTTCAAGTGATTTCCCTAAATCCTTCCAAAGGGCACTGCCCTTTGACACAATCTGAGCTTGCGCTCCGTCTCTAATGACCTCGATGTCGATGGGACGTTAAACCAAATCTTCTTTTCTTCCTTTAATATGCATGATACATGAACGTCCAAACAAAACACGACAATTATACAAAGACATAATTTCTGTGCACAAGAACATAAAGCTAGAAGAATAACAAGAGAACACAGTCATTTTTCTAGAGTTAACCACAAGAAAAGACAACCACAAATACATCTTTGACGTGTACGAAAAACCCACAACAACAGACAGAATAAGAAATGCCACCTCAGATTACTGACAGAATCACAAACAAGCTGCAATATATACCTGAATAACAGACTGAATAAGGTTCCCCTAAACATTTATTTCCCAAAAAGAGCGATCTTCTATAAAATACTTATCATTAAAAAATGAATGCAAAGAAAAAATAATAGATAAACTTAACAGAAAATTAAAGAAACAAATGATCACACAAACCAAATCTCATGATCACATACGAGCACGACAGTCATAAGAAAATGGTATATAATGACCTACGACAACAAATTAATTTACAAAATAGATAATATATTTAACAACAGTACTTAAATATTGCCTAATAAACAAATAAATTAACACATAAACATAACGTTAAACTAAAATAAAAACCAAATACCAATGATCTGGTATCTATAAGCTCAGTTGCAGGCACTGTGAAAATAAAACCTTCGATGGGAAGAGTGGCAGGACGTTTGAGACAAGATAACTTATAAACAGCACATCAAGGTAAGGAAATACAGTACGAGGTGCATTCAAGTTCTAAGGCCTCCGATTTTTTTTCTAATTAACTACTCACCCGAATTCGATGAAACTGGCGTTATTTCTCGACGTAATCGCCCTGCAGACGTACACATTTTTCACAACGCTGACGCCATGATTCCATGGCAGCGGCGAAGGCTTCTTTAGGAGTCTGTTTTGACCACTGGAAAATCGCTAAGGCAATAGCAGCACGGCTGGTGAATGTGCGGCCACAGAGATTGTCTTTCATTGTTGGAAAAAGCCAAAAGTCACTAGGAGCCAGGTCAGGTGAGTAGGGAGCATGAGGAATCACTTCAGTTGTTATCACGAAGAAACTGTTGCGTAACGTTAGTTCGATGTGCGGGTGCGTTGTCTTGGTGAAACAGCACACGCGCAGCCCTTTCTGGACGTTTTTGTTGCAGTGCAGGAAGGAATTTGTTCTTCAAAACATTTTCGTAGGATGAACCTGTTACCGTAGTGCCCTTTGGAACTCAATGGGTAAGGATTACGCCCTCGCTGTCCCAGAACATGGACACAATCATTTTTTCAGCACTGGCGGTTACCCAAAATTTTTTTGGTGGCGGTGAATCTGTGTGCTTCCATTGAGCCGACTGGCGCTTTGTTTCTGGATTGAAAAATGGCATCCACGTCTCATCCATTGTCACAACCGACGAAAAGAAAGTCCCATTCATGCTGTCGTTGCGCGTCAACATTGCTTGGCAACATGCCACACGGGCAGCCGTGTGGTCGTCCGTCAGCATTCGTGGCACCCACCTGGATGACACTTTTCGCATTTTCAGGTCGTCATACAGGATTGTGTGCACAGAACCCACAGAAATGCCAACTATGGAGGCGATCTGTTCAACAGTCATTCGGCGATCCCCCAAAACAATTCTCTCCACTTTCTCGATCATGTCGTCACACCATCTTGTGCGAGCCCGAGGTTGTTTCGGTTTGTTGTCACACGATGTTCTGCCTTCATTAAACTGTCGCACCCACGAACGCACTTTCGACACATCCATAACTCCATCACCACTTGTCTCCTTCAACTGTCGATGAATTTCAATTGGTTTCACACCACGCAAATTCAGAAAACGAATGACTGCACGCTGTTCAAGTAAGGAAAACGTCGCCATTTTAAGTATTTAAAACAGTTCTGATTCTCGCCGCTGGCGGTAAAATTCCATCTGCCGTACGGTGCTGCTATCTTTGGGACGTATTGACAATGAATGCGGCCTCATTTTAAAACAATGCGCATGTTGCTATCTCTTTCCAATCTGGAGAAAAAAAATCGGAGGCCTTAGAACTTGAATGCACCTCGTACATACCATGCACCTCTTGCATGGAACATTGAAGAGGAATACCACAAACCAAGTACTGTAGAAAAAATATGCATATCACGAAAATCAATAAAGACAGGCATTTAGTCCCTTTCCAAACAAACTTACATATACACTAAACAACAACACACAACAAACAGTTATTCAAAAACCATATTAGAAACCATGAACTGTATAAAATAATTGAAAATATCAGATCAAAAAATATTTTCCCTTCCGATTCTTCACTCTCTCTATATCCCCCATCCCGACCACAGCTGCCCCGATTTCATTTTACACCTCGCTCCTTGCCCTTTTCGTCCAGCTCACTCTCTATCCCACTACATTGCACTCACTGTTCACTAGCTTTGCTTCCCGTCCATCCCCCAACCCCAACCTGCCCATTACACTCACCATTTAGATTTTCAGCCTCAACAGTACTCCATTTCTCTTACACATTACGTAAATACATAGTAACATAATGTAATGGCGTAACACACATATAGCGCACAGCAGATAAGAAAAAGAAGTTTTAAATCAAAGAAAAACTAGTGGTAACACCAGTTACACAAAACACACGATGCATATTTAGCCAGGAATATACCAATAACCATCAATAGTGCTCCGCTGTGTTGTGTTACACATCAAAAATTGCATATTTCTGCACAACAGGGCGGTTTTGGTACAGAATCAACGGTGCCAAATAACGAAATAACCCAAAAAAGTGCAAGTAGACGGGGTTTGAGATCTGGGCAAAAAACCAGGCATGAAATATCGTAAGTAAAAGTCAACATCTTTTGTAACGAACTGTTTTTCGATTTAGAAAAAAAAGTCAGATTGTGAATATCTTTTATTAGAGACCACTAACGATATTTTGCTTCAATAAAACGAAACACGTTTGGCGACAAGAACACGCATATTCTTGTAGTTGCAAAGACGTCGTTCAAATACTCTCAATAATTGTAAAGCAGCTACTGATAATATGGCTATACCAATGAAGTATTCCCCATTTTTAGTGTACAAAAAATGAATACATATACTTCTTACCCTTTACGATCATTATAAGAAAATATTAACCCTGCTTTGCCTCTTACCAATCGTATATCTTCAACGTTGTAATCATCTTTTCGCTTTGATGAAGTCGATTTTCCAGTGTGAAGATGTTACAGAGCAAACCCTTCCCCACCAACACATCTCTGTCCTCTAAGACAACAGCAGAAATAATGTAACTCTAATGTTCTACAGTTTAAGTATAAATTGTCATTTCATTGACGTATTAATGCAAAGGATACCCGAAAGAAAGTAACTCATGAAGCAGCACATTTAGAACCAGTAAGAATCTATCAAACAACGACATAGAATTCAGAGTATAGTCGTCATAGAATGTCCAGGCTACTTGTAGCTTGATAATGCTTTACTACTACTGCTGCCACACCCGAAAGAAAATACAGCTTTACGTTCACATACCTTTCATTTACTCTTCTTCGATCATTCAATTTCATTATCATGATAAAACACGGAGCTTCCTCGCAGATGTAAACTGTATGTCGGACCGAGACTCGAACTCCGAACCTTTGTCTTTGGCGGGCAAGGTAGGAGACGAGGTAATGGCGGAAGTAAAGCTAGGAGGAGTCGTGAATCGTACTTGGGTAGCTCAGTAGAGCACTTGTTCGCGAAAGGCAAAGGTCCGAGTTTGAGTTTCAATCCGGCTCACGGTTGTGATCTCCCAAGAAGTTTCGTATCAGCGCACACTCCGCTGCAGAGTTTAAATTTCATTGTGGATGGCAAAACTCGTTAGATCACATCCAGCTACGATCAAAACTTATACTTCGCTCATACAAATCCATAAGACAGAAGAAGAACTGATATCGCCCCCTCCCCCCTCCCCATCTCCCCCTGCCCAGATCATAAAGAGAGTAAACTGCAGATCAGGAAAAAGGAAGGAAATCCACAGCCATCTGGAGAAACCCATACACGCTTGATACATATCTGCCTTAAAGTGGCATATTTTCTTTCTTCCCCCTACCTCTCTGCATATATGGCTTCAGATTTATTATGTTTCTGAGATCAAGTTCTGTGCCCGTTGTGGGATATGTCAGCCTGGACTTCTGGTTCATAGTTAGCAAGCGTGATTGTAAACTGAAGTCGTTGTTGGATGTACAGGCGTTTCCTACGCTTGCTATCCCCGCATCTGTCACTGTCTTTGCTTCTATTTTAAGTACCAGCTTAGTGATACTCTCTAATGAAAAACCTGGCACCCCATACGTGCACGCAGTCATACTAATCAATGTCACTTCCCCTTTACTTTCTTTTAATATTTGTTAACTAGATTTTCTTTCAGCCGAGGATGTGTTTGTGGATCGTCCCCATATCCACATCAGTATTAGTTCTAATTTTTAGGGTTCGGTACCGTACCTCAATCGGTAAAAACTGAATCCTTGTTAGGATCACTTTTTTGTCCATGTGTCTGTCTGTTCGACTGTTAAGATCCCTTTTTCTCAGAAACGGATTGAGGTATCAAATTGAAATATGTCACACGCGAAGGTTTACGATCCCTTGGCGGTGTAAATTATTTAACTTCTAACTCAATGCTCTCAAAACACATGGACATTTATGTCATGCATTTTGATACTCGCAAAATCACTCATGAAAACTTATAGCTGAACCAGCCGTATATATGTCCTACGCTAATAATTTGGACCTATCTCAAAAATAATTTAAAAATACAGATATTTTATTGATATTTCAAGGTTGAACTGTGTTAACTGACATTCAAAACATCTCGACAAGCAGCAAACATAGTTCGTTTGCTTGAGACAGCCGTGTGGAACATTTCGGCTCTTGCTGTCAACACGGCGAATAAATTTCTTTTCTTTTTTTCCTGTGTTCATCGGATAAAACCTTCGTGTTTCGGAGGAATTTCGGTTATGATCGGAATTTCTTCGCCACTGAAGAAAATGGCTGACACTGTACGAAAAAATAATCTGGTGTTCTCGTTCGAAAAGCAAATTCGCCCAGTTCATCGTACCGTACTGGGAATCAACGACAGGCTAACGGAGGTAACTGGAGTTAATTTTGATTCTGTACACTCGACGCAGTTAGATTCTGATACTTACTGAGTCTTTGTAAATTTCTTAGGCCCCTGTGACAGTTGACAGGCTGTTGGGGAAGTGGGATATTGTAGCTGAATTTGTGCACAGAGGCGGATCGAAAAGTAATGCTTGTATAAGAAAAGCTGATATCACGTATAAGACTGTGAGTTCAACAGCCCGGTCTAAGCTAATAATCGATTAATTAAAATGCTCTTTCTAAATAAGAAGAGGTAAAATCTATAACTAATCAATGGTATCCCGTCTGTGGAAATGGGAATAAAGGTAACTACTCCGTCTCACATTTCTGTGAATAGTCACAAAGGTCACATTGTATATTCTGGTCAGGTCCCGTTTGCAGTGAATCAGACCACTTCCGAAAATACAGCCCCCGCTGTGTTTTTGTACTGAAAAACAACTCAGCGCCAAAAACTCCACTCATTGATGTTTTGCCAAGTAATAAAAAACCTCTTTCGTTTATTAGCGCCATACCAGGTATTTCTGATAGGTCCATCAAACCTGAAAAACATTTTCCTCCCTTAGAAACAGAGACAGTTCACGGGTCACCTGTCCGTGAATCCGATCTGCAAAACCAAAAGGGAAGACTTTTCAGATGACAACTCCTCCCGTAGACCACATACCGCCCGTAAAGAGACACAGTGTAATACTGAAGAATCGGAGGAAACATAGATTACACGAGTGGAAATTTTGACGTTGGAAGAGGCACCCCAGCCTCTGACATGTCGATACAAAATCAGAAGACATTGATGAAGACATAATAGTGCGTGAAGCTGTGACGAGGATGCCGTGCTCAGAAGAACTAGAAATTATAGAATAGGAACGGTCTTGGGTTGTGGTTGAAATATACAAATCAGTCCCAGACATTCCAATGGGAACTGCAAAGGAAAATAAACAGCCAAGGGCAACTACCAAACACGAAAATGTTGCGACCACTATGGAAACAATACCAAACAAGGATACTTCGAAGGCAAACACGGTGACTCAAAACATCTATCGGCGTAAGATCAAATCTCAACCTAACCCAAATATTTCTCACAATCAAGGGAAACAAAAGCCTGAGAAGACAACACGAGGCCTAAAAATTTACCTTATAAGATAGTCAAGGAAGGATCTCAAGAGAGAAACTCAAAACGTATTAGTGACGCAAATCCGTTCAGTTCGGATGAAATCAACGTCGAAAAGAGATATCTAAAGTGATTATTCGAGAAAATCTTATTGAACTTTTCAGTGACAGTAGGATTTGTGATTTACTAACTGTTCCATTCAGCTGTACTCATATACTTCTTTATTATTGGATTATTTACTTATTTTCTTGTTGCTTTTTATATCTTTCTCGCCTAAAACCAAATTAAAATGATGCAAGGCTGTACAATTACAATTCTAAATATTAACAGGATAACGTCAGAACCAAAAGTTTCGCCCTAAAAGAATATTTATATGAGTGGGGGACAGTTAAAGCCTCGTTGCAAGAGGTTGTGATGTCTGATATTAGTATTGCAGCACATCTTGAAATACTTCATGTTTCACTCTAAACAAATGTGGGAATTGCCACTTTAATCAGATGACGAATACTTGTTCCTCAAATTGAAAGATTAGAACCCAAAAGAGCAATAGGCATAAATATTTTTGATTACATACTTATTAAATTTTGTGCTACTTCAGGAATCTCAAATAAAAAGGACAGGGCAACATTTTTTATAGACGAAATTATTTACTGATTACGAAGAAATCCAAAGACCTTTTAATTGAAGGTGATTTTAACAGGGCTTTAAGCAACAAAGATGAGATTCCGAATGTTGAATTATACCACCTAGCCACTGACTTGTGTTAAGTTGACATAGGTGGCTCCACAGCCCTGTAGTACAATTGACAGACTCTACGCACCACACAGTATGGAGAGAACTTTGATTAAAGTTGAAACAACCACCATATATTCCACTGACTACTGTTGCATGTTGGACCATGATGTCATGTCCAACTGGGACACAACCGACTCGACGATTCAGGAATCAGTGGAACATGAACATACTATTATTTCAAGAAAATGACTTAGAAGACAGTCTGAAAGAAGCATGAGCATTGTGTGCGGTCAACTGATAGGCGTGCATCAGTGATATATTGGTGGTGCAACAAGATCAAACCAAAATTGAGGAAAGTTATTATTCACTATAGCCAGCAACGATCTAGAGATATGAGAAGTAACATAGAATATTATTACACGCTGTTGAGGCACTTATACGACCAGGCAAAGACGCCCAAAATCGTTTATAAGATACTAAAATGAAGGCCAAATTGTTAGGTATTAAGAGAAAGCAGATGGAATCCAAGGTCAAGATTGTATTGGAGGATGAAACTACTTCTTCATATCGTCTTTTTAGGCACGCTAAGAACAGACGACGAACCTTCATTGGTGAATTCGGAACTAAGGGTACTACGGTCCTCACATCTCAGAAAGACATAATGACGGAGGTTTCTACCTATTATAAGAAACTCTATTCCGCAGGTCGGATATGTGAGAGGCCCGTGAAAATTCCATATCACCATGGCCCAACGGCTGTGAAAAGAGGAAAATGAATATCTTCTTACTGAATTCAGTATAGGAAATACGCGAGACCGTTTGCAGCTCACCTTTAAAAACGTCTCCAGGACCAAATGACTTGGCTATTGAATATGATAAAAGGTACTGGAACATACTGGGTGAAAAGTTTGCTCGGATGGAGGATGAAGTTATTCAGGGAAAACTACCGACTGTATTCAAAAAGAGAACAATAGTATTAGTCCCGAAGAACAAATCAAATAAAAACTTAAACAAGTTTCGCCTATTTCCCTGTTTCATTTCTAGTATAAAATAATCTCAAGAATCACAAAAATAGACTTCCGCATTTGGCCTAAAAGATTTACGTCAACATCAGTCAAGTGCACGTGGTACGACCTATTCCAAAGCATATCAGCATAAATAGATATAATTATTGTAATTTCCAAGACTAATATAAAATGTGCACCCACGTTTATTGATTTTTCATAAAGCTTATGGCCGGATGTACCAAACATTTCTTATCGAAACTGAGAAAAATGGGTTTTCACGAACGAGTTATAAGTGTAGTTAAGACTGTTGCAACGGAAATCAGCGCTAATATATCAGTAAACTGTTACAAATCAAAGCAGACAGAGTTAAGACGTGGAGATTCTCAAGGATGCCCTCTCTCTGTGCTCGTATTTATCCTATACTCAGACTAACACGAATTAACATTATCAGGGCACCAGACTGCCGTAAGAGCCTATACCGATGACATACGGTTCGTACTGAGTAATTATGAAGGTATTCCTAAATCAGAAATAATTATGAAAAAAGTTGTTTTGTGTCACGAGACAACATAAATGAAAATAAAAGCAAACTTTTAAATCTGTGGGACTTCCACCAAATTGGCATAGAATAGGAAAAGGTAGTAAGTCAATATAAAACACTTGAAACAACTCTGACCACTTGTCCAATGAAGATGATAACTATTAATTGGAGAAATAACTCAGGGTAAATTCGACGAGTCACAAGACAGTATTTACACAGTAATATAAACGAAGCGCAGAGAGTAAAATTAGCAACTGCATTCTGTCGAAAACTTACTACACGGTGCAACGTTACCCAACATGATAGCAAGGAAGATTGTGTCAGTTGTCACGAACCACCTGTGGAAAGGAGAAGTATTCCGGGTACACAAATACAGAGATTGAGAACTAGCTGACATAAAAAAACAAGGCCTCCGCACTTTTTTTATAAAAATGAGCGCCGCTGTTTAAAAAAAGACAGGCAGCAATACATCTAAATTATTTGAAATTCTCAAGCCGGAAACGCTTCAAGCACCGCTAGATAAGTAAAAAATAAACCGACGGCTCCAGCATGTAAGGACATACGTCGTAAATATGTTACCTCAACAATGATATCACTAATTCGCAACAGATAACGGTCACAGACATTGCACTTCGCAGAAAGAAACGTGAAGGGAACAAGAAAATAGGGAGGAAATATCAAATCTCGAATGGGTTGCTGTATGGGAAAATATCAACGCGGGTGGACTCTCATCTGAAATATGTACAACATGGTATAAAACCGCAAATAATATAGTCAGCACAAATGAAGCGTTGAATGAAATCCGGCTTAGAGAAATAAACCTATGTCAGAAATATAATCTTTTGGGTATAGCAGTACGTAGATTTAAATGTGCTGGCAATATACAAAACATGAAAAGGATCAGAGATCAGCTAGATTTTCTTACAGGATCTTCAACAGACTGTTCTGTAGCAACACTGCTCTACTGGCCGCAACCTCGATACTTTCTCATTTCAGAAAACAATACCATTCGTTGATTAATGGGACAGCACGTGAGGAACATGATTGTTGATCTGAGACATGAAACTATAATTGAATTCCACATGTATATAAAGTACGAATTACACAAAATTATCAAGTATTCAGACCGCAAGAGGAACTATAGAAACATGTTTAAAATTGTTTTAGAAAGAATAGGCATAGGATAACAACAGCAACCTTAAAGAATCTCTTAGTTGACAAGTTTTGTGGCATTTTTTAAAATTTTCATCTAAAAATAGATCAGGAAATGCGTCAACACAAAATAGTGAATATGTTATGCAAGAAAAAGTTAAAATCAGTTCATGCTATGGATATGAATATTGACCACATTAAACTTTATTTTATTGTTTGTCTATTTTATTTAAAAAAATTATTTTTTTCGTTGATGCAACAGTTTAAAGAATGCTTTGATAGTGATTGAGTTTGTACCAACTTCTGTATAACACTGTATCTCATTGTGTTTTAGTATAGTAAAAGATTTTGGAAAGAAAGTGGCACAGTTGTAAAGCACGTACTTGAAAAGCGAGAGCTCGCGAGATCGAATCTCGGTCGGACCACAGATTTTTTAATCTTCGTTTTAAACTCGCCTTCATCTCTCAACCATGTGAGGAGTCAACAGGCATAACGCATGGTTCAATTATCATGTTAAACTCTAGTTCTCCTTTCCCGGTTGGGTGAGTAGGGTCAGTTAAGGACACGCAAGTGTGTCCAGTAGAAAGATTTTCACCCGACCTCTGAGCCACATGAAATTACACTCCTGGAAATGGAAGAAAGAACACATTGACACCGGTGAGTCACACCCACCATACTTGCTCCGGACACTGCGAGAGGGCTGTACAAGCAGTGATCACACGCACGGCACAGCGGACACACCAGGAACCGCGGTGTTGGCCGTCGAATGGCGCTAGCTGCGCAGCATTTGTGCACCGCCGCCGTCAGTGTCAGCCAGTTTGCCGTGGCATACGGAGCTCCATCGCAGTCTTTAACACAGGTAGCATGCCGCGACAGCGTGGACGTGAACCGTATGTGCAGTTGACGGACTTTGAGCGAGGGCGTATAGTGGGCATGCGGGAGGCCGGGTGGACGTACCGCCGAATTGCTCAACACGTGGGGCGTGAGGTCTCCACAGTACATCGATGTTGTCGCCAGTGGTCGGCGGAAGGTGCACGTGCCCGTCGACCTGGGACCGGACCGCAGCGACTCACGGATGCACGCCAAGACCGTAGGATCCTACGCAGTGCCGTAGGGGACCGCACCGCCACTTCCCAGCAAATTAGGGACACTGTTGCTCCTGGGGTATCGGCGAGGACCATTCGCAACCGTCTCCATGAAGCTGGGCTACGGTCCCGCACACCGTTAGGCCGTCTTCCGCTCACGCCCCAACATCGTGCAGCCCGCCTCCAGTGGTGTCGCGACAGGCGTGAATGGAGGGACGAATGGAGACGTGTCGTCTTCAGCGATGAGAGTCGCTTCTGCCTTGGTGCCAATGATGGTCGTATGCGTGTTTGGCGCCGTGCAGGTGAGCGCCACAATCAGGACTGCATACGACCGAGGCACACAGGGCCAACACCCGGCATCATGGTGTGGGGAGCGATCTCCTACACTGGCCGTACACCACTGGTGATCGTCGAGGGGACACTGAATAGTGCACGGTACATCCAAACCGTCATCGAACCCATCGTTCTACCATTCCTAGACCGGCAAGGGAATTTGCTGTTCCAACAGGACAATGCACGTCCGCATGTATCCCGTGCCACCCAACGTGCTCTAGAAGGTGTAAGTCAACTACCCTGGCCAGCAAGATCTCCGGATCTGTCCCCCATTGAGCATGTTTGGGACTGGATGAAGCGTCGTCTCACGCGGTCTGCACGTCCAGCACGAACGCTGGTCCAACTGAGGCGCCAGGTGGAAATGGCATGGCAAGCCGTTCCACAGGACTACATCCAGCATCTCTACGATCGTCTCCATGGGAGAATAGCAGCCTGCATTGCTGCGAAAGGTGGATATACACTGTACTAGTGCCGACATTGTGCATGCTCTGTTGCCTGTGTCTATGTGCCTGTGGTTCTGTCAGTGTGATCATGTGATGTATCTGAGCCCAGGAATGTGTCAATAAAGTTTCCCCTTCCTGGGACAATGAATTCACGGTGTTCTTATTTCAATTTCCAGGAGTGTATTATCACTGTGCATATACATAATTATGTTTGTACGGAACCCTCAGATCTCATGTCCTACTCTCTTCCGATTTTTTTCGTTTTATTGTTCCCCCAGAGTCCACATTTCACAACCATAGAATAAAAGTCTCCAAATACACGTATTGATGAACTTATATTAACATTACTAGTGGCTCAGTTACATTTCTTTAAGACGCTTCCAAAGAACTCCACAATGACGTTTGTTTTCCCTACATTTGGCTTGAATCTTCCAGACTGTATAGCCGCGGTCGAACAAACTTTTGGTTCCCTACATCGTCAAGACTCAGCGTCACCAGAAGCACTCAGAAGATGTCAAGAGTAGCACTGGACGGAACGTCAGGAACCAAAAGTTTCTTCGACCACTGCCCTACAGCCCGGAAGATCCGTCAGCGACTGTGACATCCAGTAATGAAAGCCTTCATTCTATGATTTCTTACAATTTCTTTTATGTGACCATTTCACTTGAGATCGCTCCAGATGGCTACTGCTTCGTATTCTGCGTCGTTTCTGGTTAAAGTGATTTGTCCTGAATAACCAGAGATGAAAAAAGTCATGGAATATCTCCTAATATCATGTCGGACCTTCTTTTGTCCTGTGTAGTTCAGCAACTCGATGTGTGTGGCATGGACTAAACAAGTCTTTGGAAGTCTCCTGCAGAAATATTGAGCTGTGCTGCCTGTAGTCTATTGTTTTTTTTTTTTTTTTTTTTTTTTTGAGTCATCAGTCTTGTGACTGGTTTGAAGCGTTTCGCCGCGAATTCCTTTCCCGTAGCAATTTCTTCATCTCAGAGTAGCACTTGCAACCTGCGTCCTTAATTATTTGCTGGATGTGTTCCTCTACAATTTTACCCTCTACAGTTCCCCCAAGTACTATGAAAGTTATTCCCTGATGTCTTCACAGATGTTCTACCATACCGTCCCTTCTTGTCAGTGTTTTCCATATATTCCTTTCCTCTCCTATTCTGCGCAGAATCTCCTCGTTATTTACATTATCAATCCATCTAATTTTCAATATTCTTCTGTACCGCCACATCCTAAATGCTTAAATTCTCTGCCTCTATAGCCGTCCATAATTCCGGCAGTGCTGTCGATCCAGGAATCTGTGCTCGTGCTGAACCTTTCGATTATGCCCCAAAAATGTTTAATGGGATTTATGTCGGGAGATCATTCGAACGAACTGTCCAGAATGTCCTCCAAACCAGTCTCGAACAACTGTGGCCCAGTGACACGGCGCATTGTCATCCACAAAAATTTCATCGTTGTTTGGAAACATGAAGCGCAGGAATGGCTGCAAATGGTCTCAAAGAAGTCGAACATAACCATTTCCAGTTAATGAACTGTTCACTTGGAGCAGAGGACCCAGTCTGTTCCTTGTAAACACAGCCCACGCCATTATGGAGCCTCCACCAGCTTACACAGTGATTTGTTGACAACTCGTATCCATGGCTTCGTGTGGTCTGCACCACACTCTAACCCTGCCATCAGCTGAAGTCGGGATTCTTCTGACCAAGCCACGGTTTCCCAGTTATCTAGCGTCCAACAGACATGTTCACGAGGTCAGGAGATGCGCTGCAGTCGATGTGGTGCTTTTAGCAATGCACTCACGTCGGTCGTCTACCGCCATAGCCCATTAACGCCAAATTTAGCCGCAGTGTCTTAACGGATATTTTCGTTGTGAAGTCCTGCATTGATTTCTGCGGTTATTTCACGCAGTGTTGCTTGTCTCTTAGCAGTGGCAACTCTACACAAACGCTGCTGCTCTCGGTCGTCAAGTGAAGGCCGTCGCCAGACTGCGCTGCTGCTACGGTCGCAGGTTAGAAACCTGCCTCGGGCATGGACGTGTGTGATGTCCTTAGGTTAGTTAGGTTTAAGTAGTTCTAAGTGAGCCGTGCTCACTCCGAACTATGCGTTTCCTTGAACCTGGCTGTCTATCTGTGTTTGTTTTCCTGCCGTTGTTGCGGTTATGCCGTGGTTCTTCCTCCTTCTACATGTGCGTCGATATTTGCACCATGTACCATCTTTGGCCTTGTGCATATAGTTTCCGACTTGGAGGTGTGAGGGCAGTCGGCCGGTTGGTGCGGACTAAGGAGGATATCTCCGTGCGGCGCAGTCAGCTGGGTCTGCCGGTGGTCCCTGCGCAGTGTCGGCGCGCGTGTGGAGCTGTCTGGTTGCTACCGACCCGGGACGCCAAAGTTGAGTGGTGTTTTAAGTACTCAAGCCACGTCCGTTCATGTTGTGTCGTTCGTTTCGGTGGTTCGCTGTTATGGAGCTTTTCCTTTGAGCAACACCGAGTGTTTACAGTGGTGAAATCGAGCCGCCGTGCGGTGGAATTAACTATATTGGTTCACTACAATTAAAGTGCACCAGCGGAATTTTCTCCCTTGTGGCCGTTAGTGTTCTGGTTACCTGCCCTGGCCACTGACATAAATTCAGGCAGTGTTCTTTTTTGGTGGAGTTAACTATATTACTTTATTTCAAATTCAAGTGTACCAGCATGATTTTCTGCCTTGTGGCCGTTAGTGTTCCGGTTACCTGTCCTGACCACTAACGTAATTTCAGGCAGAGTCCTTTCCTCACCTGTTGTCGCTGAACTTAATACATATTTCATTGTGGATAATCACGTCCATAACAGTTTGGTCTTTGAGTTTTCATGTATTGATTGGTGGCTAGCAAGTCGTTTGGTCGGTCGGTCCGTGACTGTCTTGTGTTTGGGTTACCGACGGCGGATCAAGTGTAGTTGGGCCCACCACCTGTCTCACCTAAGTGAACGTTATGTGTTTCGAGAGCAGCCCCCCCCCCCTCCCACCCCCCCCCCCCCCCCCCCGGAGGCGTCTGAGTGCCGTTGTCTATACTGTACTCATGGGTGTTTAATGGTCTGTTGGTAATCTATTATAGCCAATGCTTTAAAAAAAGTTATTGTGTTTTATGTAAATCAAGGGCCTTCAGCCCGTATAAGTAAGTTTGAATTCTGGCAAGAGGATATTTTCGTGAAAATTGCTGTTGTGCTATCTTTTCATTTAGTGCGCTACCAGCCGCTTAAAACTTAAAAGTTTTTTGAAGTTTTGGAAAATCAGTTGACTCCGGGCGCTTAAAACCTGATTCTTAAATTTAGTTATTGTCGTTGCGTTGCCTTTTCATTTAGTGTGCTTTCGGCCACTTAAAACTTAAAGGTTTAAGCTATTTGTTAAATTTTTGGAAAATCAGCTGTGGGCCTTCAGCCGCTTAAAGCCTTATTCTTAAAATTTCAACTCAAGCGAAAACATTGCGGCGCTCTGCCTTAAAAGATTATGGTAAAATATTTTAAAATTTTGAAATTTAATTGTGGCCTTCAGCCGTTGGTATTGCACCTTGTTTATGTTTATTCTATCCACTTTTGCCTTGAGGCTTCCAGCCTAGCTGTGACATATACATATATATTTTAATTATTTGATTTGCAATTTTAACTGCGTGCCTTCAGTCAGTTGAAATTTATCTTGTTGATTTTTAATATTTCTTCTTTGGGGGTCTTCAGCCGTGAATGAATTGGATTTTGAAGCTCGTAGTTGTAAAGGTTCCGCTATGTGCTGCTTTGGTTTAAATGTGTTATTAAATTACGGTAAATTACAATTTTGAAAAACTGATCGCCACCTTTTTTGGCCCTTTCCAGAGTCCTAATCACCTGTTCCACCCTGAGCCGGCCGGAGTGGCCGAGCGGTTCTAGGCGCTACAGTCTGGAGTCGCGCGACCGCTACGGTCGCTGGTTCGAATCCTGCCTCGGGCATGGATGTGTGTGATGTCCTTAGGTTAGTTAGGTTTAAGTAGTTCTAAGTTCTAGGGGACTGATGACCTCACCATTTGAAGACCGTCGGCCACTGCATTATTCGTGGTGAGTGGCAATTCCTGAAATTTGGTATTCTACGCGCACCTCTTGACACTGTGGATCGCGGAATATCGAATTCCCTAACGATTTCCGAAATTAAATGTCCCACGCATCTACTTGCAAATAACATTCTCCCTTAGAAGCCCGTTAATCTCGTCGTGCGGTCATAATAACGTCGGAAACCTTTTCACACAAATCACCTGTTTCCAAATGACAGCTCCGCCAATGTGCTGCCCCTTTATACCTTACGTATGCGATGCTACTGCCATTTGTATACTTGTATATCGATAATCCACGACTTTTGTCACCTATGTGTAGTGTTACCCAACAGTGATGGATCCCTTCCGCTATTTATGTTACATTTACTTAGGTTCGAGTCTCTGCATAAATAGACTATACTCTACAGGTCTTCCTGCAATTGTACCGTCTAAATTCCCTGGTTTAAGGGAATTTCGTAACAATCAATTGTAATTTGTGCTAAATCTCTACGTGTACAGAAATGTGCATAGTCCAGTCTAAATACCACTTTTCCTCATAAAACGCGGAACTTAGTTCTCAATGCACACTTACTCCAGGAGGGCTTTATTTATAGTATAGCAGCGGGACGACCGAGATTTTTGTGTTGGTGGCTGCCCTACTGTACTCATTAAAAGCACTCAATTAGGCTGCGCGGGAAATTGTTTACTTGTATTCCCGATCTAAAGGAGGAGCCTTTAGAGATGACGTCTGTCTTCCGCGGCCTGAGGTAGAGATTGTGGCACGGCCCTATTCCTTCGCTCCTCTCCGCGCCCAGGGCCGCGTACTAAATCCTTCAGCGGTTTCTCTGCCTGCGGCTTCCCGAGGAGGAAGCCCACCAGTAAATTCCCTCGCCATCCAGGGCGGAACAATGAGCGGGGCAAACATATATCACAGCGCTGAAGTTTGTGCGCGCCGAAGGAAATTGGGGTCACGTGCTATGTACACACAATGAGCAGAGGTGTGTTGGGTATTGTAAGTTATTAAGTACTCCCGAGACACAGCTCTCACGTAGGCCAGTTTTCCGAAACAATATCACGTAATGTTGGCGAGATTTTTCAAGACTGTTATCTGTTTCGCTGTCTTCAACTCCTTACACCGTCTTCTACACAAGATTGCCAAACACTGTGCATACCGCTGATGTTGGAGATGCCGTTCAGAAATACTGCTCGACAAAGCCAACCACGGATTGGCCACAGCGGGAGCTGACGTGATCACGTGACTACGTACACCCGCGTTCGAATTCAAAGTTGTGCACTTCGTTACATCGAAATCCAGGCATGAAAAGCGATGCGTAAAACGCTTCCTCTAGCATTCGCGACGACTTGTTGTTAACCTCATTAACTTTATTGACGTGAGAAGGGGAAAGGAATGACAGTGCTGAATTAGTCGTTGGTGCGCAAATTACAACAGAAAGAACACGATGGTGAGCACAGTGGATTTTCAACGGATTTACCCCTAAGCAGGAGAAGCAAAGTCACGCAATAAATATCCCTTTGGCGACAGCGACAAGCGTGTTATAAGGCGGCAGACACACTTTCAAAGAACAAGACGAAGGAATACCAAATTTGGGAAAACTTCACATTGACAGCCTTTGTCGTACAGATGTTAGGAAGGAAACTCTGAAAAAGAAGAACTGTCGCCTGCATAGATTTTGAATTAAAAAAGCCGGAGTAAGTCTTCATTTGTGAAAGAGGCGACGTATTTCCAAGAAAGGTATACTACACGAGATTTTTACGAAAATATGAAGCATAGGAATGAAGTGGGCGATAGTTTATTCAGACACTTAACATTGCGAATAAATTTTTTCACAGAGATAGTGCACGAGAACTATTGTCAAACAAAACTGTTGGTAACTGTTTAACTATTGCGCTATGCAGGGCATTAGGACATAGGTGTGTAGCGTGTGGCAGCTCCTCGATCAAAGAATAGTGGAAAGTGCGCTGTTACTATGTACCCTCCCTGTTTTTCCAGTATAAACACCACTATGCTGTAGTCCTGCAGTCTTCACTTTACTTTGCCGAGTAATGCCAGGCTGGAAATCAAGCGTTTTTTGGCCACTTCTCGTAATAGCATTCTTCTTTTTCACATTGTAGTTCCTTGCCTCATCTGTTTAGCTTCATCATGTTTTCATACATACGCGGCAGTGTATTTCACGTAATAACACAGTATCTCTTTCATAGCTGCCACACAAACATTCTTCGAAGCAGCTCATGCTTTACACATTCTCATAGCCATGCAGCCACACACACATACACAGATACACACATACACGCACACATAAACACCCACGCGCATACATACACCCAAACACACACAAACGCAACTGTAAGATAACACTGTCCACGCATACAAACACAGAGTTTTGGATAGACAATGGAAGGAAAGATTAACATTATTCATTAATCTGGTTCAGTGTCGGTCTGACTTTACGGAAGAAAATCTGTCATCTATCGATGATACCGTGAGATGATAGCTGTAGTTTTTGCTCTTCTTTTAAGATATTTAATAGTTTTCCTCAGCTACAGATTGCACACGTGACTTTCATGAGACAACTGAATGGGGATAGCTGCTATGTTGGAGAGCTCTTTCCCAGAAAAACTTGGCGCTTCACTGCATGTACTGGCCGGCTGCATGAAGGTAGAGTGCAGGGCGGACAATGTGCGCACGTTCAGCGCAACTGATCGTGGCCACATCATGGTTACCTGACGGGGTGATACCGGCATACCATAGATACCTCGATTCAGGCTAAACCACCGCTCCCAGGGCCAACTACAATGGATAACTACTGAGATCGCCAGCAACTATCGCAGATTCCAACAGCAGATAAACAGGCCACAGTAAATCAGATCAGTGATCGACAACTATAACTAGTTAATATTCCATTCAGAACCACCGCCTGGCTATTGACTACTGCAACACATGTTACAGGGTACAGAGTCTGCCATCGGACCAGGACGCTGTCATTGGACTCTAAGAACGGTAAGAACGCCTGGAGAGACAAGGCCAGCAAAACTCTAGCACAGGCTGGTGCCAGCGTTCTAAAACCACACAGGACTATACATCCCAGCCGGCCGTAGTGGCCGAGCGGTTCTAGGCGCTACAATCTGGAACCGCGCGACCGCTACGGTCGCAGGTTCGAATCCTGTCTGGGGCATGGATGTATGTGATGTCCTTAGGTTAGTTAGGTTTAAGTAGTTCTAAGTTCTAGGGGATTGATGACCTCAGAAGTTAAGTCCCATAGTGCTTAGAGCCATTTGAACCATTTTTTTCTACATCCCATCGTGTGCTTGTACCATCAGAAAGGCAATGCTCTCTCTCTCTCTCTCTCTCTCTCTCTCTCTCTCTCTCTTCTCAGCGATCACAGCCCCTGTAGACCACGCGCTGCATCACCGATCTGCTTCCACCGCCTTCTATCTCTCGCAGCCCCTCTCCACCCTGTGGAAATTCCTAATGCTGCGATGTCCTTCTCTATGCCATCTTTCCACCTTGTACGGGGTCGGCCCAATGGTCTTATTGCCTAGAGAGTTGCTTCAAATGCTTTCTTGGTGACTCTGATGTTTTCCAATCTGGCAACATGTCCAGCCCATTGCAATCTCCTACTTTTTAATTTCTGGATGTTAATGGGTTGCCTCATTAACTGATAAATTTCATTGTTCTGTCGAATTCTCCATACGCCATTCTCCAACACAAGTCCCCAAATTTTCCTCATTCTTTTCTTTCGAAAACATTCAGTTTTTCTCTTTCATTCTTTGTAAGCATCCAGCTTTCTGAACCGTACAGTACTATGGGGCAGATAATAGTGTTGTATATGTTCATCTTTGTGGTGATTGACAAAGCTTTACTTTTGAGTGGGTTGCTTAATGAGTAAAGACATCTTGACCCTGAGGCTATTCTCCATTTATATCCATTGTTATGATATTTTTACTGTTGAAACGTGATCAAAGGTATTTAAACTGCAGAACTTTTCTGAATTTGGAATGTTGGTCAATTTCAAAGTAAGTATTTGGGTTTATGACTCGACCTAGTTCCATATATTCGGTTTTCTCTTGGTTAATCAAAAGCCCGATTTTGCTGGCACTGTGCCTGAGAGATCTGTACACCTCTTTCAGCAACACTGTATCATCTGCATAAGCCAGGAGTTTTACTTCACTGTGTTCGAATCGGAGATCATTGTACAGATGTAAATTACTCTCCCGAACCACTTTCTCTAATGCAAGGTTGAAGAGGGCACATGAAAGAGCGTCTCCCTGTCGTAAGTCTGTTTTAATTGCAAAGGTGGGGGATATGGATCCTCTGAACTTCACTGCTGCCTGGGAGACACCCATGCACAGTAGTATGATCCTAATGATTTTACTGGGTATACTAAATTCTCGTAATGTGTTGTAGAGGCTACTTCTGTGGATGCTGTCGTAGGCCCGCTGGAAGTCAGTGAAGAGACAGTGGATGCTTTTGTTAAATTCCCAGTATTCCCAGTTTGCACTATCAGTCGCTTCAAAATTACAAAACATCCCTATTGACCACATCTGGGGTTCCATTGGTTAGAAATGTGCCGTTTCGACGAAGCTCTGCTCGCTCTCCGTGATTTCTGGACGTTTGCTGATCGGTCGTGGTCTAGGATGGCTCTTCTTTGCTAGTAAGATCATTTTAAATCATTAGTCTTCCGACTGGTTTTGTGCTTTCCTGTATCTGTTCCTACTTTATGTTATGCTTTTCATCTTTGTCTACCCTACTATTTTCCTCTCTACTATTCCCTCATGTAACAACTGTTCCTGACTTCCATGGCAGATATCTCTTTAACGTTTTCCATCGTATAATAAGGGTCCTTGGTAGCCTTCTTTCATCTTCTATTCTTTTTAATAGTTATTTATTTCGTACCTTATCTCTCCATTTAAGTTTTGACATTCTTGAAGAGCATCTCATTTCAAACGCTTCCATTTTATCTTCCTCCACGTTCCTAATTATTCATGTTTCACCCCATAGAAGACTGTGCTCAAGATCAGCACATCTAGGAACTTCTTCCTTACTGTTATCCGATACTGGTAGAGTTCTTTCGCCTACGACATTCTACATTCTCCTGTGCTATTTTGCTTCTCCCACTAATATTTTTCCCAGATTCTATGTTAAGCAAACCCTGATCGTCCTGTTTGCTGCTATACATCACTTTCGACACAGCTTTGTTTATTCTTAAGCCATACTCCGTGCTAAGTACATTATCTATTCTTTCAACAGGCATTCTGTCTTCCTTAGAACTCGCTAGAAGGGCTATGTCATCTGCGAACTCAATAGGTGTCTGTCTGATTTAGTTTATCATGAAATACATTCAGTAAGACCCCTTTAAGAAGTGCATGTATATAAATGAAACTGTACTGCCGGGCACCATATTTTCCTGGGGAGTTTTGGAACTCTTGCTTCTTCTCAACAATGTATCACGGACTAACGTGGTGTCACACACTCACGAATATTGACAAGTATGTGGCAGACGATACCGTGTTGTATACACAGTACCGAAGTTGAAGAAGCAGATGCTCATTAGTTACATGTGTAGGAGCAGCCTTAGGCAGACACATTTTCCGGAATTTTCTGAGTTGGACATTATTTCGTGTGAGACAACAGATGTGTTATTAGTTTCGCTCGGATGAATATTGTGTTCCATACCTCGTATATGCAACCCAAGAACCGTTCCAGGATAGTTTCTGGTAAAACATGTGTTACAGATCATATATATCTACATATAAAAAATAGAAATTTGTTTATTACGCTTATTTTCTCTAAGTTCACACAATAGTGCAGAATCACTTCCTAAAGCAAAAGCTACACCCTATTCTAATGATATTATTAATATTTGCAGTCATTTTCCTCAGTTGCTAACTTCAACTACTTTTTATCGTACCTCCATCTTTTGCAAATGACATCTGTTCTAGAGTGCGAGACATGTTTCTCCTATTCATTTAGGCATCTTCAGTGGTTGTCAGTTTTTTGTCGTGTACATGCAGATATTTGTTGTTCTATATGTACTAAATGCACATGGTATAGGTTTCTTCCAGTAAATATTTCTTTACACATAACATATAGCCTTCTGCAATAAACTGGGTATGCATGTATTGCCCGCTACGGTCGCAGGTTAAAATCCTGCCTCGCGTATGGATGTGTGTGATGTCCTTAGGTTAGTTAGGTTTAAGTAGTTCTAAGTTCTAGGGGACTGATGACCTCGGAAGTTAAGTCCCATAGTGCTCAGAGCCATGTATTGCAATGCACTTGGTCTCCTACTTTAGAGATGACCTACTCTAATACATTGTAGACAACTTCCATGTAAGTTAACTTTATCAGTTGAATGGGTAACTCAGTACGTAAAGTGAAAATCTAATAACTGTGTCGAATTGGGTTGCTGGATAAGAGTTTCCAGTCTTGGTCCCTTATTACTTAACCTGTACATCGAAGAAGCAATGGAAAAAAAGAAAGATTAAGAAGATGAAAACTAAAGATGAAAGAATAGCAATAACAAGATTTGCTGATGACATCGCAAATTTCTATGAAACTGAGGAAAAATGTAGGATATGTTGATTGGCATGAGAAGTTTAGTAAGCTAAGAATATGGATTGAGAATAAGCCTATATCAAAGAAAGACGAAAGTAATGATCAGCAGAAATGAGATTAGAAATAAACTTCACATTAAGATTCACTAGACGAAGTGAAAGAAAGCTGCTACTTCCCAAATAATATACCTTACGTAAGAAACCAAGGTGCATATGAGATGCAGATTAGCACAGGCAAAGACGGCACCCTGCGATGAAAGAGTTCTACTAGTATCAAACATTCGTCTTAATTTGACGAAGAGCAACGTTCTATTGAGGTGAGCTAGGGACTATGGGAAAATCTGAAAAGAAGAGAATATATGCGCTTGTCGTGTTATAGAATGGTGCTGGAAATTAAGTGGACTTAGTCTGTAAGAAATGAGGATCTTTGCAGAATTGGTGAGGAAAGTAACGTCTACAAAATACTAAGTAGAAGGAGGTATTGGATGATTTGTGTCAAGACATCAGGGAACAACTGCCATAGTACGACAGGGATCAGTAAGGGAAAAACTGAGTGTAATCGAACGTGATCCCGATTTCAGATGGTTCAGATGGCTCTGAGCACTATGGGACTCAACATCTTAGGTCATAAGTCCCCTAGAACTTAGAACTACTTAAACCTAACTAACCTAAGGACATCACACACACCCATGCCCGAGGCAGGATTCGAACCTGCGACCGTAGCAGTCCCGCGGTTCCGGACTGCAGCGCCAGAACCGCTAGACCACCGCGGCCGACAATCCCGATTTCCTTTGGCATTCTGACAAGAAGAGGGTGGCACGGGAGGGACAGTCGTGGCGTGCCAGATAGCTGATAACGAAACAGGCACATAAGGTGTAAGTACGGGAGAACAGGGGCTCGGAAACATGGATAAGAGGGGAGGAGGACTCCTTGACTTTAGAAAATACACTCTTCAACAATGACAAGAGTCAGAGGTAGGACGTCGATCATTACATTTAAATTTTAACCTGTGAGTTCATAAGAGTCTATCACACCGATTATAATACCCTCAAACATTACCATTCAAATGAAATCCGACCATAAAGTTAACAACAACGCCATCTGAGTAGCCTTTACCTTGGATGCTGTAGTATCCAGGAACTTTCTCTTAGCGCAACTGAATAATGAAAGGAAATTCAACGTGAGCTGGAACAAGTAACTTGAAACGGCAACCTTTGCAACGAATCTCATATAGCAACACCTGTATGTGTTAATGAAGTACTGCTTGTAGGAGTAATTCGACCAATGCAAATGAAGTTGCACACGGTACTCTACAACACCTAATAAATTGAAATGAGCTCGTATAGTAGTTAATACCGATGTCTTCGTCACTACAAACACATACCTTGAAGTTTCATTGTGACACACGTTTACTTTGCTAGCTGAAAACTTCAATTAACGGTAAAGTATTCTCTCTGCTGAAGGCGATCATTCACTTTCGTCTTGAAATATAATTCAACTGAATGTAATTCGCCCTTGAACGCCATCCATAAGTAACTACATAAGAGTTTATGAATTAAGATCAGAGGAGTGATAAATGACTTTGTAAGAGTCGCAAATTTTATGAGTACTGAATAAACATGTTTATATCGAGCAGAAGGAGAATGCAAAGTCTCCTGTCTTACATACAAGTGCTCTCCAACGGACCATGTGTCTTTACATAGTCACACATTTACAAAAGGCAGAAAAACGCTCATAACATTAATGAGTGAGAAAGCAATGAGTCCGAAGACTTGCGGACCCGTATCAATCAAGAGGAAATGGATATTGATTCCCACATATTCGAACCAAGCTGTGAAACCGAACGATCATTGTTCACATGAAATGCAGTTGCAAGCTACATCACGTGAATAAATCTGAAACATCACGTAAAGTAGAATTACGTAAATGCCACATATGCAAGCAACCATTTCACCGAAACCCTGGACTGTGTCGCATCAAGGCGCCAATTTAACTATCATAAGACAAGTGTTTAAACTAAATGGTTCGGCGAACCCAAGCAGGAAATCAAAGTGTGTTCAAGGCAGCAGGCGGAAGCGAAGGGTGTCCCTCTTTCGTTCACAAGCCATGCGGGGGCCCGCTAACCGAATCTCCACGCCAAGTGTTTCTATCTGCTGGTTCAACCCAGAATTTAAGTAGCTTGTTTAAGACACATTTCTGTTGTTCTCAATCAACGACAAAGAAATTACATTAGATGGGAGGGTGATTATATGTTGTTTGATACTTGCAAGTGCTTACTGGCATGCGCATGAATGCGTAGTGTGAAAGGTGTCTATAGCAGACGGCTTTCACGACGTATTTGTGAAAAGCCTGGAGAGGGGTAGATAAATAGTGGATGACACTGTGGTGCGACAGAGATCCCGAGGCAAGATATTCAGCTGTTAGATGTAGCCAGGAGCAGATAAAGACTCAGATCACAAATTAGTAATGATGAAGAACAGATTGAAGTTCAAAATAATAGCTCTAAAAAATCTTCGCGCATAGAAGTGGGACCCGAAATTATTGAATCGTAATGTTGTGCGGTCCAATTTCTCTGAGTCTATAGGTACTGCGATAACTAAGACAACAATAAACAGTTTAGTTGAGGAGGAAATGATATCCATAAAATAACAATCATATGGCAGAAGGACAACGGTAAGTACAAGAAAGGTTAATGGCAATAAACAGCGGCTACCGGAAGATACAGTCACATTGGCCGATGAGAGAAAGAAATTTAAAAAAAAGTCCAGAAACAGAAAAAATGCAGAAATATAAGTAAATTAGAAATTAAATCAATAAGTTACGCAAGGAAGCCAAAGATGAATGAAGTTGGTCGTTGGAATCTTAAGACAGGGCTCCAATGTTTTGTGGACTACGGTGCACCCAGCAGATAATGTTAAGTACCGTACGTAAGCTGCAGCAGCAGGCCTTAATTAATCTCAATCTCAATTTTGAAATAAATGTTTTAGATATTTTGGCAAAAGTAGAACTTTACCATTTCACTCATGTTTTGCAGTTAAGATAAGTTGTATGGTCAGGGTCACTTAGTAAAATGCAGCCAATTTATGTATGCTATCTCGCGGGTTCGCTCGACCAGGGCGCGGGATTAGCCGAGCGGTCTCAGGCGCTGCAGTCATGGACTGTGCGGCTGATCCCGGCGGAGGTTCGAGTCCTCCCTCGGGCATGGGTGTGTGTGTTTGTCCTTAGGATAATTTAGGTTAAGTAGTGTGTAAGCTTAGTGACTGATGACCTTAGCAGTTAAGTCCCATAAGAATTCACAAATTTTTCGCTCTACTAGGCATCTTGCGCAGCTAAAACCCAAGATCACCTCTCCCAACGTGGCCTTGTCCTGGAAGAGTATAAAAAGTAAATAAAATCTTGCCCTATTTAAAATCGGAATGTGATATTTCCTCTCCCGAACACTTGCGTCTTGGGATCGAAAATAATATGACATAAATTTTCGTTCTATTACCAGCTAATACTACTAGGACCAGAGGTTCTCCCACGGGGTATGTGGAGAAAGCTCCACGAAGCCTTTTCTACCGTTAATTATCATTACCACTCATCGCTGCCTCTCAATTATTCAGATGATTCCTTTCGCAGGTGTGGCATAGGAGGAGTATGGTTCACGACACGTTCTGTGTGTTAACATCGAAATACAGTTAAAGTAAAGAACTAATTACATATAGTTACAAGTAAGATTACACTTACCTCATCTTACGCAGTAGTCTGTTACGTGACATGATTACTGTCTGTACTTTCGCACTGGAATTTTACGTTTAACAACAATAAACGAATACACACAACGTATCCATTGTTGCGCGCCTAAGGGGTTTACCTCTCCTTCCACAGGTTTGGGAATCGATATTGGCAAGCCATTAAGGGGCTCCGGAACGCCCTATACTTGCAATGTTAAAATAACGCTTATAAATTACATCTTTCCTCACAAAGTATTTGAGGTAGGAAGTTGAACTTTTTACAGATTGTTTATTGGAATATGGGCTACAACTTGTCACAGGGATATTACAATATTTTAGTTCAGTTATTAAAGATGATTTTTTTCAATTGTAATGAAAATTCACTACATTTTTTTTGCAATTTTTTATTTATATATTCAAAAATACACAGTTTTTTGGAAAAAGGCTGTGTTAAATTATGCAGAAGGTACTGTGTAACATTTACTGAAAGTTTGAAACAAATATGTTTGGAAGATCCTTAGAAAACATGTAATTAGTATGAGAAAATAAAAGTTTTGGGAATCGAGCGACAAAGATTGGATTAACTTTTTAGTGCATTCCAGGTCCATAGGATGGATTATCTTCATCCTCTGCAAACTCCTCCTCCAGCTTCCTCTTGTTCATCCTCCTGTTTACTCTTGCTTGTATTTCTAGACTCTTTACAGCCCTGTCTGCAGCCCGAAGGCGTTCCTTGTCTAAAGCAAGCATCACTCGTACCATGTTAGCACCTATCTTCATTCCTATATTTCTAAATACCTTGCACCTTACAATGTTGCCATCATTGAAAGTCGTAACAGCATCATACACACCAAAGTGAAGTGTTTCTATTCCAACAAATACAGTCTTGGGGATTCTCGACCATATAACACTATTTACACTTTCATTGGGGTTTTGAGTTTTTCCGTGAATACACTTTTTCAACAGTTCAGGTGCTGCTAAGTCTCTGAAAATAGGTTTTATCACCTCCATTATTGCATGGGGCAGACTATGCTTATGAGTGTACACTTCACCAGTTAGCAATCCTTTGTTATATTTACACCAACTGTCTTCTTCTTTGGGACACAAGCTATGTTGGGGATTTTCATCGGTTGAAGAAGTATGAAAAAAAAAAAAGAGCCCAAACAGCCTTCTTCATTTCGTCGACACTTTGTGTATTTTGCCTAATAGCCATTCCATAATAGTTCTGTATTTTGTCAATTACACTGTCAGTTAACCTTCCCTTCCCATCCAACCCTTTACCATCACTGAGTTTTTGTTTTTTGTACGAAGCTTTCAGTCGCCGAAGTCTTGTTCCCATTCGCTTCTGTACGTGTCCAATACACTCAAATTTCTGCACTACAACATCATCACCATAGGGCTTCAGTCCTTGAACATGTTTGAAACTTTTAGAATCACCGTCACCAAGGTAATTAACATATCGCACTTTATCACACGCCTCAGAACGCTGGAATATACTGGCAACACCAGCCACTTCCATTCCTCCACTACTGCCACTATAGTTAGCTTTGCAATTATTTTCATGTGTACCTTTATATTTTTATGGACATCTACAATACTTTGATATTACTGCTACATCTAAAACTTTCCCTGTATACATACTGGTGGCAGATACTACACCATGAAGATGTGTGTCGCCGTTTATGCGAGGTACCATCGAACGCTGCAGTCAAATCTCCGTTACCATTATTTTCCATTACTGCCTCTTCCACAGCGTTCTTCATAGATTCTATACAGACATCTTCTACTTTAGACCCTATTAATTTATTATAGGTCATAAACTTGGTTGGGGGATTTGGAAGATTCATGATGCCACAGAAAATTGCACCTGCAGTAGCACCCTTACCAACTGAACGCAAGGAATAAACAAATCTAATGTTGTGTTCGTAGATTTTTCTACCATTTTCTTCAGTTGCAGTTACTGCAACACTGTTCCAAAAGGTGGTCATGTATGAACACTTATCACATTTCAGTTGTATTTCACTAGCAAGTCCTACGTGCTTTATTATAGAGTTCCAGACCAACTTCACTACAATGAATACATTTACACAGTTTGAAAAAATTCCTTTGAGAACCGACATATCAAATATTTCATTCACATCCGATTCGCCCATAAAACATTCATAGTTTTCACTCATTGAACCAAGCTTCTTCTGTGAAGTATTTTCTTTCCCACTTTGACTGCTATGGGCAGGTGTACTTGAGAGGTTAGGTTCACTCACTTGGTTATCGTCTTTATTGTTTACAGTAATAACGCATACCTTTGGCTTTCCAACATTTCTCCTTTTCTTAAAAGCCTTCAGAGGATTTCTAATAACTTTACTTTTACTCATTATTATACTTCAACAAAACAGAGACTCAAGAAACAGAATTAATTACGAATATTTTCGAGATAACGACAGAGTAAATAAACATGAAACAATCGACAATCACACCAGCGATATATATTGAACCATCACAGGTTAGCCACAACACATACTTTATCTCACATCACTAAAATGTACCTGATGAACACGGACGTTAATAATAACACCATTTGACAGCAGTTTAACAGCGCCACAGTGGGTCACGCCCATGTAGAACACATTTCAAAAAAAATTTAAAAATAGTTATAGTCTTCGGAATTGAATAAATTATATATCTATTAAAAGGTAATAGTCTGCAGATTCAGAAAACGCAAAAAAGTAAAAATTGAACTTTTCATGATTTTGATTATTTCCGGAGCCCCTTAAGTGAAAGAATAAATAAACGAATGTGTATGAGTCGTGGCCGGCTCGTGTTGATGCCTTGTCCTTTCGCATTTGTCACAATCGTGTGGCGTCTTATGTCTCCCTGAGTTACTGCCATAACTAGTTGCTGACTTGCCTCCGTCAGTGGCAGCAGCGGCGCTTATCGATACTAGTACTGCTGTACCATCTTTGGTGTGACCGCTATATTTTCCGTGTGTGTGGTGTGTGAGGCAGTCGGTCGGTTGGGACAGAGCAGCGAGGAAGTCTGTGTGGCGTTAGTTCAGGCCGGGGCCGGCGGCGGCGGCGGCGTGCACGCATGGTCGGATTTGAGAGGCGCTAGCTGCGATAGCTACGAAGTTCGTCCGGCCCACCGAACCTGGACACTGAAGCTGAGTGGTCAGTTAACCTGTTATGAAACCTCAACTGCTGTGACATCTCTTCGTTGATTGCCCGTTGTTGCTTTCTGTGCCGTTCCCATAAGCACTAACATATGGTGTGTTGGAGCCGACAAAATTTTGCAGCCGTCTTCCTGTAAGGTGTTCAACTATTGAATTGGTTGATACTTCTAAGTGAAGTGTACCAGTGGTATCTCCTGCCTTGTGGCCGTTAACGTTCCAGTTAACTGCCCTGGTCGTTAGCGTAGTTTTCCGGCAGTGTCAAAAAATTTTCAAAAGTGTGTGAAATCTTATGGGACTTAACTGCTAAGGTCATCAGTCCCTAACCTAAATTATCGTAAGGACAAACACACACATCCATGCCCGAGGGAGGACTCGAACCTCCGCCGGGACCAGCCGCACAGTTCCATGACTGCAGCGCCTGAGACCGCTCGGCTAATACCGCGCGGCCCGGCAGTGTCTTTTTTTTCCTCGCCATGTCGATGCTGTCCGGCATGGCGTGTATTTCGACAGTCTTTGGTGTTGTTCATATTTCTGAGTGGGTATTGTGTCTTGATTGTATTTAGATGCCAATTTTCAAGACGCAGTGCTGCTGGTATCCTCGTCCTCACTGATTTTTCCGTTGTCCTGCTGTTGGTCGGAAGGAAGGGAATCGATTAGGTTGTTAGTCAGCCGTTCAGCCATCCCTGGGTCTGGTTTCCATCCGATTATTTAGTATTACGCTTGGCTGCCTGTCTCACCTAAACTTATGTTAGAGGTACCTCCTCAGGCCAACCCTTGGAGCATTTCTGAGCACCACTGTCCTGTTGTTTTAGATTGTGTTTTTCTTTTAGTCTCAGGTACTGTGCGAGGCCTTCGGCCGTATATTAGTTTAGTTTGTTTTAATGTTAAGATAAGGCCTTCAGCCGTCTTAAATTAAAACTATGAAGATTCTTGCTTAAACTAAATGTTTTTTTAAAAAATGGGATTTCGCCCATTACAAATACTTATTATCGAGGCCTTAAGCGTTGAGTTGTTCCATGTTCAGTATGTGTCCTTCAGCAGAACTTTACGTGAAATACACTCCTGGAAATTGAAATAAGAACACCGTGAATTCATTGTCCCAGGAAGGGGAAACTTTATTGACACATTCCTGGGGTCAGATACATCACGTGATCACACTGACAGAACCACAGGCACATAGACACAGGCAACAGAGCATGCACAATGTCGGCACTAGTACAGTGTATATCCACCTTTCGCAGCAATGCAGGCTGCTATTCTCCCATGGAGACGATCGTAGAGATGCTGGATGTAGTCCTGTGGAACGGCTTGCCATGCCATTTCCACCTGGCGCCTCAGTTGGACCAGCGTTCGTGCTGGATGTGCAGACCGCGTGAGACGACGCTTCATCCAGTCCCAAACATTCTCAATGGGGGACAGATTCGGAGATCTTGCTGGCCAGGGTAGTTGACTTACACCTTCTAGAGCACGTTGGGTGGCACGGGATACATTCGGACGTGCATTGTCCTGTTGGAACAGCAAGTTCCCTTGCCGGTCTAGGAATGGTAGAACGATGGGTTCGATGACGGTTTGGATGTACCGTGCACTATTCAGTGTCCCCTCGACGATCACCAGTGGTGTACGGCCAGTGTAGGAGATCGCTCCCCACACCATGATGCCGGGTGTTGGCCCTGTGTGCCTCGGTCGTATGCAGTCCTGATTGTGGCGCTCACCTGCACGGCGCCAAACACGCATACGACCATCATTGGCACCAAGGCAGAAGCGACTCTCATCGCTGAAGACGACACGTCTCCATTCGTCCCTCCATTCACGCCTGTCGCGACACCACTGGAGGCGGGCTGCACGATGTTGGGGCGTGAGCGGAAGACGGCCTAACGGTGTGCGGGACCGTAGCCCAGCTTCATGGAGACGGTTGCGAATGGTCCTCGCCGATACCCCAGGAGCAACAGTGTCCCTAATTTGCTGGGAAGTGGCGGTGCGGTCCCCTACGGCACTGCGTAGGATCCTACGGTCTTGGCGTGCATCCGTGCGTCGCTGCGGTCCGGTCCCAGGTCGACGGGCACGTGCACCTTCCGCCGACCACTGGCGACAACATCGATGTACTGTGGAGACCTCACGCCCCACGTGTTGAGCAATTCGGCGGTACGTCCACCCGGCCTCCCGCATGCCCACTATACGCCCTCGCTCAAAGTCCGTCAACTGCACATACGGTTCACGTCCACGCTGTCGCGGCATGCTACCAGTGTTAAAGACTGCGATGGAGCTCCGTATGCCACGGCAAACTGGCTGACACTGACGGCGGCGGTGCACAAATGCTGCGCAGCTACCGCCATTCGACGGCCAACACCGCGGTTCCTGGTGTGTCCGCTGTGCCGTGCGTGTGATCATTGCTTGTACAGCCCTCTCGCAGTGTCCGGAGCAAGTATGGTGGGTCTGACACACCGGTGTCAATGTGTTCTTTTTTCCATTTCCAGGAGCGTATTTTAACGCCCGGGTTCCCGGGGTCGATTCCCGGCGGGGTCAGGGATTTTCCCTGCCTCGTGATGACTGGGTGTTGTGTGATGTCCTTAGGTTAGCTGGGTTTAAGTAGTTATAAGTTCTAGGGGACTGATGACCATAGATGTTAAGTCCCATAGTGCTCAGAGCCATTTTTTAAATATTTTAAGACAGCTGACGGCCCATCAGCTGTCTTAAATTAAAATTTGAAAAATCACTTGTTTAAAAAATTTTAAAATTTTCTTGTCTATCTGAAATTCTTGTTATCCAGGCCTTAATCCCTCAGTTCTTCTATCTCCAGTGTGTGGCCTTCAGCCGAGTTTTTATGTAAAATTTTGTAACTAAGGCCTTCAGCAGTATGTATTCCTTGAGGCAATTTTAGTAACTTGTGTCCGGGCCTTCAGCCGTATTGTTTTGAATGATTTTAAGGGCATGTGTGATTAAGTGTTCTAGGAAAATAAAGTTTGTATGTTTTGTGCAACTGACAGTAACTGATTTTGGCCCCTTTCCACAACTATAACCTGATCCGCTCTGTCCTGCGAAACCAGATTTCACTGTAGAAAGTAGGTGTACGTTAATCGTGTCCACTATAAAGGTCCCATCTCCTCGCACACAGCCGGCCGAAGTGGCCGTGCGGTTAAAGGCGCTGCAGTCTGGAACCGCAAGACCGCTACGGTCGCAGGTTCGAATCCTGCCTCGGGCATGGATGTTTGTGATGTCCTTAGGTTAGTTAGGTTTAACTAGTTCTAAGTTCTAGGGGACTAATGACCTCAGAAGTTGAGTCCCATAGTGCTCAGAGCCATTTGAACCATTTGAACCATCCTCGCACACAGAAGGTTCGGATACACCAAGGAGAGCGCCTCTCGGTGCTCAGAAGTGACAGGAGGAAACGTGAACGAGTAACAGTGTGAGTCTGAGACGGAATTGCAGCCGTTCTCTGAGAGCGTAATGGGTAACGCGCAGGGTAATAAGCGGGAAATTCGTTCGTGCGTCCTGATCTGACACAGATTTTCATTCGACACGAAATATTCACTATAGTGTCATCTCTTGAGCAGGGAGTAATTACAATCGATTTGCTAGAATAATCTCTCTCAGATACGAATTTCGCTCTTTGCAGGTCCTAATCAACTAAATTATCCCGCAGTCTTCGTACTCTGTACACTGATATTAAGAGCCACTACACAAAAATACACTGTCATTTCATCAGACATGAAGTGATAGAACAGTAACAACATTCATTAGCAAAATGTATAACATCGTTGTTACGTTTTCGTGCAACAATCGTTGCAGAGTATTATCCTGCGACACGCCTGCACTGAATTTTCCAATGAAGCACAAAATGTGAGCCGTTGGAGAACCACATTTTTCATCAATCAGGATTGTGTAACGCTGACCAAATTAGTATTTTCCATTGAAGTTCTATTGCTAGTATAGGAAACGAATCTGTCTCGTCATCTTTGGAGTCTTAAAAAAATGGCTCTGAGCACTATGGGACTTAACATCTATGGTCATCAGTCCCCTAGAACTTAGAACTACTTAAACCTAACTAACCTAAGGACATCACACACATCCATGCCCGAGGCAGGATTCGAACCTGCGACCGTAGCAGTCGCGCGGTTCCGGACTGTGCGCCTAGAACCGCTAGATCACCGCGGCCGGCTTTGGAGTCTTATGTATATAATAGTTAGCTGATCTGCTTCGGTAAATATGAGTCTGGTTGCTCCTGTATTTGGATCGTGAGCTGTTTCTCTGTAGTTTTTCGGTTAGTGCGCACCGCTGTATTCCAGGTTTCCCCCTGGTATCAATGGCTTGAGGAGTTCATAGCTATGGCGACGGTTATTTACAATGCTGTCACCGTAAAGATATGTAAACTCTTCAAAAATTTTGTAGTTCCAGAACTACAGCCCATCGCACTCTTTTGCTGCAATGTGTGACAGCAGTCATTCAATTGCATAAATAACCCATTCTCCAATACACATTACAGGATTATATCGCACTACAAGCATCACACGATGTGAGTGTCGGTTAGAGAGTCAGTGACAGTTCAGCTCGAGTTCCTGCTGCTAATAAGGCGAGTACACCGTTAATTTGTTACATATTTTTCGAGCTTCAAAAAGGAGCGACTTATTTTCATTTATTTGTGTAGCTTCTAGTTTATTTTTGTAATTTCTTGCGTGTTTGAGTGCTTACTAGGCACAAACTTTTGTTTTAATTACAATGTAGCGGACAGTACCACCGTTGTTATCGACGCTTGTATCGACCCTCGTATCGTACAGCCTTTTGTTTGTTTTGGTTAGCGTAGCTCAGTGTCGGTTCGACCGTTAGTGAGAGAACACCTCTTGAGTTCCTGCTGCTAATAAGCCGAGACACCGTTTCGATTGTTACATACTTCTACGAGTTTCAAACAGGAGCGAATTCAGTAATGGATAGGAACTGTGATTCCTGTGTGCAGATGCGAGCTGAGTTGGTGACCCGTCGCTCATAGCCCCAGGTGTGGTGCTGGCTTCCGTCACACAGCCTGAGGCTGCTGTCAAGGGGCATCGCTGTGGGGGGGGGGGGGGGGGGGGGGGTTCGGAAGCGGGAATGCGAGGGACATCGAGCACGTCCAACGTGTCCCCCGATCGGTCCACTGCTGTGGCTGCCCCGGATACTGGCTGCACAGAGGTTGACCCCTCACCCGTGGTCGAGTGGGAGATCGTTCCAAAGTCTGGCAGGCAGCGAAAGACTTTCCGAGGGACCGATCGTAGGACCTCCCCGGTTCGTTTGATGAACGGGTTTCGGGCGTTATCTGTGGCTGACGAAGTCTCTAAGCCGGATGCAGTCATCCACCCTGTTCCAGAGGAAACTTCTCGGCCCGCTAGGTCTGGACATTCACAGAGGGTGGGTTTGCTAGTAGTTGGGAGCTCCAATGGTTTGCGCGTAATGGGGTCCCTTAGGAACATGGCTGCCAAGGAGGGCAAGGAAGCCAGTGTGCACTCCGTGTGCATACTGGGGGGAGTCATTCCGGATGTGGAAAGGGTACTTCCGGATGCCATGAAGAGTACAGGATGCAGCCAACTGCAGGTGGTGGCTCGTGTCGGTACCAATAACGTGTGTCGCTTTGGATCGGAGGAGATTCTCCCTGGTTTCGGGCGGCTAGCGGAAATGGTAATGACTGCCAGTCTTGTGTGTGTGAAATCTTATGAGACTTAACTGCTAAGGTCATCAGTCCCTAAGCTTACTCACTACTTAACCTAAATTATCCTAAGGACAAACACACACACCCATGCCCGAGGGAGGACTCGAACCTCCGCCGGGACCAGCCGCACAGTAACGACTGCAGCGCCTAAGACTGCCAGTCTTGCTTGCAAGATTAAGGCGGAGCTCACCATGTGCAGCATCGTCGATAGAACCGAGTGTGGTCCTTTGGTACAGAGCAGAGTCTAGGGTCTGAATCAGAGGCTCAGCCGGTTCTGTGACCGTGTAGGCTGCAGACTCCTTGACTTGCGCCATCGGATGTTGGGTTTCAGAGTTCCGGTCTCAGGAAACAACAGAAAGGATGTCCGTCTAAAAGGGGGCTGGTAAAACACAGTAAAGTAATTGTAGAAACGATCGGTATTGTACATTGTCGTAGCTGTGTTGGGAAAGAACCACAGCCCCAAGCGCACATACACTCCTGGAAATGGAAAAAAGAACACATTGACACCGGTGTGTCAGACCCACCATACTTGCTCCGGACACTGCGAGAGGGCTGTACAAGCAATGATCACACGCACGGCACAGCGGACACACCAGGAACCGCGGTGTTGGCCGTCGAATGGCGCTAGCTGCGCAGCATTTGTGCACCGCCGCCGTCAGTGTCAGCCAGTTTGCCGTGGCATACGGAGCTCCATCGCAGTCTTTAACACTGGTAGCATGCTGCGACAGCGTGGACGTGAACCGTATGTGCAGTTGACGGACTTTGAGCGAGGGCGTATAGTGGGCATGCGGGAGGCCGGGTGGACGTACCGCCGAATTGCTCAACACGTGAGGCGTGAGGTCTCCACAGTACATCGATATTGTCGCCAGTGGTCGGCGGAAGGTGCACGTGCCCGTCGACCTGGGACCGGACCGCAGCAACGCACGGATGCACGCCAAGACCGTAGGATCCTACGCAGTGCCGTAGGGGACCGCACCGCCACTTCCCAGCAAATTAGGGACACTGTTGCTCCTGGGGTATCGGCGAGGACCATTCGCAACCGTCTCCATGAAGCTGGGCTACGGTCCCGCACACCGTTAGGCCGTCTTCCGCTCACGCCCCAACATCGTGCAGCCCGCCTCCAGTGGTGTCGCGACAGGCGTGAATGGAGGGACGAATGGAGACGTGTCGTCTTCAGCGATGAGAGTCGCTTCTGCCTTGGTGCCAATGATGGTCGTATGCGTGTTTGGCGCCGTGCAGGTGAGCGCCACAATCAGGACTGCATACGACCGAGGCACACAGGGCCAACACCCGGCATCATGGTGTGGGGAGCGATCTCCTACACTGGCCGTACACCACTGGTGATCGTCGAGGGGACACTGAATAGTGCACGGTACATCCAAACCGTCATCGAACCCATCGTTCTACCATTCTTAGACCGGCAAGGGAACTTGCTGTTCCAACAGGACAATGCACGTCCGCATGTATCCCGTGCCACCCAACGTGCTCTAGAAGGTGTAAGTCAACTACCCTGGCCAGCAAGATCTCCGGATCTGTCCCCCATTGAGCATGTTTGGGACTGGATGAAGCGTCGTCTCACGCGGTCTGCACGTCCAGCACGAACGCTGGTCCAACTGAGGCGCCAGGTGGAAATGGCATGGCAAGCCGTTCCACTGGACTACATCCAGCATCTCTACGATCGTCTCCATGGGAGAATAGCAGCCTGCATTGCTGCGAAAGATGGATATACACTGTACTAGTGCCGACATTGTGCATGCTCTGTTGCCTGTGTCTATGTGCCTGTGGTTCTGTCAGTGTGATCATGTGATGTATCTGACCCCAGGAATGTGTCAATAAAGTTTCCCCTTCCTGGGTCAATGAATTCACGGTGTTCTTATTTCAATTTCCAGGTGTGTAGAAAGCGCTGGCTAAATCCGGAAACAAGTTCATACGAAATGTTTTCCGGGGACCTCACAGTGTTCAGGAAGGATAGATTAAATACAGTTGGTGGTGGAATATTTATTGCTGTCAGACATAGTTTACCTTGTAGTGAAATTGAAGTAGATAGTTCCTGCGAAATAGTATGGGTAGAGGTTATACTTGACAATCGGACTAAATATTAATTGGATCGTTTTACCGACCCCCAGACACAGAAGATGTAGTTGCTAATCAGTTCAAGGAAGACTTGAGTCTCATTTCAAATAAGTACCCCTCTCATACAATTATAGTCGGTGTTGATATACGTTTAAAGCCGGCGGCAGGCATAAAACGTCATCCGAATTTGTACTCAACGCTTTCTCAGAAAATTATTTTGAACAATTAGTTCATGAGCGCACTCGAAGCGTAAATGGTTGCGAAAGCATACTCGACCTCCTAGCAGCAAATAATCTTGGACAAGTAGGGAGTATCATGACGGATACAGCGATTAGCGTCCACACGGTAGTTGCTGCTGGGCTGAATACCGTAATACCCACAACCATCAAAAAGAAATGCAAAGTACATCTATTTAAAAAAGTTGAAAAAATGCTCTTAACGCCTTTTTAAGAGAGTGTCTTCACTCCTTCCGATCTGATCATGTAAGCGCAGAAAAGATGTGGAACGATTTCAAAGAGATAGTATGGACGGTAGTTGAGAGATATATACCACATAAATTAATAAGTGATCGTACTGATCCACCATGGTACACAAATGGGTCAGATCGCCGTTGCAGAAGCAACGAAAAAAGCACGCCAAATTTAAAAGAACAATCACCAAGATTGGCAAAGTTTTGCAGAAGTTCGAAATATAGCGCGTACGAAAACACAGAGATTCTGATAATAGATAAAGGACACCAGTGGCAAGACGCAATAAATACCTTCACTGCGCGATAACAACGTGAAGTCACTGATGACAGTGCCACTAAAGCAGAGTTATTAAACACGGTTTTCCGAAACTCCTTCACCAAAGAAGACGAAGTAAATATTCATGAATTCCAATCAAGAACAACTGCCAGGAAGAGAAACATAGAAATAGATATCCTCGTTGAAGCTAAGCAGCTTAAATCACTTAATAAAGGCAAGGCCTCCGGTTCAGATTGTACCAGTCAGGATCCTTTCAGTCTATGCCGATACAGTAGCTCCATATTTAGCAATTATATAGAACCGCTCGTTCACAGAAAGATCCGTACCTAATGACAGGAAAATTGCTCAAATCAAACCAATACCCAAAAAGGAAAAGAGGAGTAATCCGCTGAATTACATGCCCATATCACTAATGTCGATTTGCAGCAGAGTTTTGGAACATATACTGTGTTCGAACATTATGAATTACCTCGAAGGAAACAATTTATTGACACATAGCACGGATTAAGAAAATATAGTTCTTGTGAAACGCAACTAGCTCTTTATACTCAGGAAGTAATGAGTGCTATCGACAGGGGATGTCAAATTGATTCCATTGTTTTAGATTTCCAGAAGGCTTTCGACACCGTTCCTCACAAGCGTCTTCTAACTAAACAGTGTACCTATGGAATATCGCCTTAGTTGTGCGACTGCATTCGTTATTTCCTGTCAGAAAGGTCACAGTTCGTTTGCAGATGGTGAGTATTTGCCGATGATGTTGTCATTTACCGTCTTGTAAAGTCATCAGATGACCAAAACGAATTGCAAAATGATTTAGGTAAGGTATCTGTACGATGCGAAAAGTGGCAATTGACTTTGAATAAAGAAAAGCGTGAAGTTACCGAGTACTAAAACAGATCCGCTAAATTTCTATTACGCGATAAGACACACAAATCTGAAGGCTGTAAATTCAACTAAATACTTAGGGATTAAAGTTCAAAATGGCTCTGAGCACTATGGGACTTAGCTGCTGAGGTCATCAGTCCACTAGAACTTAGAACTACTTAAACCTAACTAATCTAAGGACATCACACACATCCATGCCCGAGGCAGGATTCGAACCTGCGACGTAGCGGTCGCGCGGTTCCAGACTGTAGTGCCTAGAACCGCTCGGTCACTCCGGCCGGCACGGATTAAAGTTACAGATAAGGTAAACTGGAACGATCACATAGATAATGTTGTGGGTAGAGCCAACCAAAGACTGCGATTCAGTGGCAGAACACTTAGAAGGTGTAAAAGGTGTACTAGAGAGACTGCTTACACCACACTCGTCCGCCCTATTCTGTAGTATTGCTGTGGGGTGTGGGATGCGCATCAGGTGGGCTGACGGATGACATCGAAAAAGTTCAGAGAAGGGCAGCTCGTTTTGTATTATCGTGACGTAGGGGATATAGTGCCACAGATATGATGCGTGAATTGGAGTGGCAATCACTAAAACAAAGTCGTTTCTCGTTTGCGACGAGATTTTCTCAGGAAATTTCAATCGCCAGTTTTCTCCACTGATTGCCAAAACATTCAGTTGGCACCCACCTACAGAGAGAGAAATGATCATCACGATAAAATAAGAGAAATCAGGGCTTGCACAGAAAATTTTAATGCTCGTTTCTTCCACGCATCGTTCGAGAGTGGAACGGTAGAGAGACAGCTTGAAGGTGCTTCACTGAACCCTCTACCAGGCACTTTCTTGTGAACAGCAGAGTAATCCCACAGATGTAGATGTAACCTAACGTCACTGGTCTGGACCAATCTGCCTTAGGCAAAATACCTGTCTGAAAGTCGTAGCTTGGTAACTCTACTTTTTGCGTCAGTTATTTCGAAACTGAGAGAAGTGTAGCTATCTGGGTCCGGTGCATTGTTCAAGCAACAAAACAATCCTTAACCAAGGAAACCAAGTAAGTCACAACGCGAGGATAAACACCTCAAACGTCCTTGACTACGCCATCTTATACTTTTTAATTTCCTGACAACGCCATCATGCATTTTTGGATTTCCCCCTAACGCAGTCTCGCTTTTTTCAGCGACTGTAGCGCGGACTAGCGGCGGACACTTACGTTGACAGCACGTTAGTAGTCGACATTGACCATACTGCTTATTTTTATGGCAGAACGCACGAATGTAAGGAGGTGGCTGCGAAGAACACATCTTTGTCGGCATTTTCCTTTGTGAAGCAACCTGGACTCAATTTTACCCGCTCGTAGATAAAGTGTGCCACAGCTTTCGGTTTCTCTAATGAAACCGACAAATGGCACATTTATTCCGCCTCCACGCGGTTCTGCTACAGCGCCTCTACGTCATTTCCCGGCCGTGCAAAAGAGACAGAGGTTAGCTACTCAGCATAAGCGGCAAATCTTCCGTGAAATTGGCTGGCTGCACCGCCGACGGCTTAACGGCCAGTGTGACGGAGAGCGCGTCGTAACTTTGCGATTTCATCGCGACGGGCGAGAAGACGAGACGAGCCATTACGTGAGCAGCGAGAGAACAGGCGGTGCGTGGACGCGGGGCACTGCTCCCGGTTCCTTTCAGTGCCAGCCAGCTATGACGCGAACAGCTGCTGACAATGAGCCTGCGCGTTCGGCCGAAACACTAAGGCGAGTGTGGCGGAAGGAGCGGTGGCGGCTGCTGAAATTTACTAGCTCAAGTGTGCACGCTGAGTACATTTTACAGGCTCATAATCTTAGCTTTTCGCGTTCCCTTTCAACACCGGCTCTAATAGTCTCGAGGTCGAAGGAACATTTCTTCCGCGGCTATACAATGAGGTGACAAAACTCATGAGAATAGCTCCTAATATCGTATTGGACCTCCTTTTGCCCGTCGTACTGCAGCAAACTGACGTGGCATGGACTCAACACGTCGCTGGAAGTCCCCTACAGAAATATTGATCACGCTGCGTCTGCAGCCGTCCATAACTGGCAAACTGTGTTGGCAATGGAAACTTCTGCTCTCGAATACCTATAGATTGTGTCCCATAAATGTTTGATACCGTACCCGTGGTCTAGGGGTAGCGTCTTTGATTCTTAAATAAAACGTCTTCGGTCCCCGGTTCGATCCCCGCCACTGCCTAAATTTTGATAAATAATCAGAATTGGCGGCCGAAGACTTCCGGCATAAGAAGTCAGCCTCATTCTGCCAACGGCCTTGTCAAAGAGGGCGGAGGAGCGGATAGAGTTTCAGGGCACTCTCTTGTCCTAGGGGTGGGAAATTGCCCCTAAAGGCGGAAGAATCAGCAATGATCAACGACATGAGGATGCAGAAGGCAATGGAAACCACTGCATTAAAGACACGTAACGTGTATCCACAGGACATGTGGCCTGTATTTGAAGAAGTGTCATGATGATCTCTCCATTGGCAAAAGGTTCCGGAATAGTCCCCCATTCGGATCTCCGGGAGGGGACTGCCAAGGGGGAGGTTACCATGAGAAAAAGATTGAATAATCAACGAAAGGATAACGTTCTACGAGTCGGGGCGTGGAATGTCAGAAACTTGAACGTGGTAGGGAAACTAGGAAATCTGAAAAGGGAAATGCAAAGGCTCAATCTAGATATAGTACGGGTCAGTGAAGTGAAGTGGAAGGAAGACAAGGATTTCTGGTCAGATGAGTATCGGATAATATCAACAGCAGCAGAAAATGGTATAACAGGTGTAGGATTCGTTATGAATAGGAAGGTAGGGCGGAGGGTGTGTTACTGTGAACAGTTCAGTGACCGGGTTGTTCTAATCAGAATCGACAGCAGACCAACACCGACAACGATAGTTCAGGTATACATGCCGACGTCGCAAGCTGAAGATGAACAGATAGAGAAAGTGTATGGGGATATTGAAAGGGTAATGCAGTATGCAAAGGGGGACGAAAATCTAATAGTCATGGGCGACTGGAATGCAGTTGTAGGGGAAGGAGTAGAAGAAAAGGTTACAGGAGAATATGGGCTTGGGACAAGGAATGAAATAGGAGAAAGACTAATTGAGTTCTGTAACAAGTTTCAGCTAGTAACAGCGAATACCCTGTTCAATAATCACACAAGGAGGAGGTATACTTGGAAAAGGCCGGGAGATACGGGAAGATTTCAATTAGATTACATCATGGTCAGACAGAGATTCCGAAATCAGATACTGGATTGTAAGGCGTACCCAGGAGCAGATATAGACTCAGATCACAATATAGTAGTGATGAAGAGTAGGCTGAAGTTCAAGACATTAGTCAGGAAGAATCAATACGCAAAGAAGTGGGATACGGAAGTACTAAGGAATGACGAGATACGTTTGAAGTTCTCTAACGCTATAGATACAGCAATAAGGAATAGCGCAGTAGGAAATACAGTTGAAGACGAATGGACATCTTTAAAAAGGGCCATCACAGAAGTTGGGAAGGAAAACATAGGTACAAAGAAGGTAGCTGCCAAGAAAACATGCGTAACAGAAATACTTCAGTTGATTGATGAAAGGAGGAAGTACAAACATGTTCCGGGAAAATCAGGAATACAGAAATAAAAGTCGCTGAGGAATGAAATAAATAGGAAGTGCAGGGAAGCTAAGACGAAATTGCTGCAGGAAAAAGTGTGAAGACATCGAAAAAGATATGATTGTCGGTAGGACAGACTCAGCATACAGGAAAGTCAAAACAACCTTTGGTGACATTAAAACCAACGGTGGTAACATTAAGAGTGCAACGGGAATTCCACTGTTAAATGCAGAGGAGAGAGCACATAGGTGGAAAAATGGTTCAAATGGCTCTGAGCACTATGGGACTTAACTTCTAAGGTCATCAGTCCCCTAGAACTTAGAACTACTTACACCTAACTAACCTAAGGACATCACACACATCCATGCCCGAGGCAGGATTCGAACCTGCGACTGTAGCGCCTTTAACCGCTTGGCCACCACGGCCGGCAGATAGGTGGAAAGAATACATTGAAAGCCTGTATGAGGGTGAAGATTTGTCTGATGTGATAGAAGAAGAAACAGGAGTCGATTTAGAAGAGATAGATCCAGTATTAGAATCGGAATTTAAAAGTGCTTTGGAGGACTTATGGTCAAATAAGGCAGAAGGGATAGATAACATTCCATCAGAATTTCTAAAATCACTGGGGGAAGTGGCAACAAAACGACTATTCACGTTGGTGTGTAGAATATATGAGTCTGGCGATATACCATCTGACTTTCGGAAAAGCATCATCCACACAATTCCGAAGACGGCAAGAGCTGACAAGTGCGAGAATTATCGCACAATCAGCTTAACAGCTCATGAATCGAAGCTGCTTACAAGAATAATATACAGAAGAATGGAAAAGAAAATTGAGAATGCGCTAGGTGACGATCAGTTTGGCTTTAGGAAAAGTAAAGGGACGAGAGAGGCAATTCTGACGCTACGGTTAATAATGGAAGCAAGGCTAAAGAAAAATCAAAACAATTTCATAGGATTTGTCGACCTGGAAAAAGCGTTCGACAATATAAAATTGTGCAAGCTGTTCGAGATTCCGAAAAAAGCAAGGAGGACATCAAAAGCAGACTCGCTATGGCAAAAAAGGCATTTCTGGCCAAGAGAAGTCTGCTAATATCAAATACCGGCCTTAATTTGAGGAAGAAATTTCTGAGGATGTACGTCTGGAGTACAGCATTGTATGATAGTGAAACATGGACTGTGGGAAAACCGGAACAGAAGAGAATCGAAGCATTTGAGATATGGTGCTATAGACGAATGTTGAAAATTAGGTGGACTGATAAGATAAGGAATGAGGAGGTTCTATGCAGAATGATGACCAAAAAAAAAAATGTTCGATGGGATGTAAGTTGGGAGCTCGATTTGTCCAAAATGTTCTTCAAACCAGTCTCGAACAACTGCGTTCCGTTTGCATGGAGAATGTTATCCATAAAAATACCGTCTTTGTTTCGGATCATGAATTCCATGAATGGCTGCAAGTGGTCTATAAACAGCCGAACATAACCATTTATGTCCGTTCTTGTGATCGGAGTTCTGTGTGACTTAGGCCGTGAACTTATGTAAGAAAATGAAACACTTCCAGAATGCCTTACGATGTCATTTATTGTATGGGTACCAGTTTCGGTGCTTCACCGCACCATCTTCAGACCTTAGCTGATGCTGAAGGAGTTAACACCATCCACATACACGATGCATCATTGGGCAACAGCTGTAACTGGTTTCCGCAGACTACCTGTAACAGAGGTATTGTCTCTCTGTTGGCTGTAGAGACAACATTGGTTACAAGTAGTCTGCGAAAACCAGTTACAGATGCTGGCCACTAATTCATCGTGCATGCGGATGTGTTAACCCCCTCAGCATTAGCTAAGGCTTTGCAAGTAGGCTGTTTAGGTTTTTTTATTGGTAACGCCACCTCTGTATGAAAATCACTGGCTGTGCTGTGTGCAGTCTGTGGCTGCTTTGCATTGTTGTAATACTCGCCATTGTAGTGTTAGGCAGCTGGCTGTGAATAGCGCGTAGCGTTGCGCAGTTGGAGGTGAGCCGCCAGCAGTGGTGGATGTGGGGAGAGAGATGGCGGAGTTTTGAAATTTGTCATGAACTGCTATATATATATATATATATATATATATATATATATATATATATATATATATGATGATATCAAGGTAAATACATTGTTTGTTCTCTATTAATATCTTTCATTTGCTAACTATTCCTATCAGTAGTTAGTGCCTTCCATAGTTTGAATCTTTTATTTAGCTGGCAGTAGTGGCGCTAGCTGTATTGCAGTAGTGGGTGTAACCAAGATTTTTGTAAGTGATTTGTGAAAAGTACAGGTTAATGTTAGTCAGGGCCATTCTCTTGTAGAGATTATTGAAAGTCAGATTGCGTTGCGCTAAAAATATTGTGAGTCAGTTTAAGCACAGTCTTGTAAAATTATTCAAAGGGGACGTTTCATATGTCGACCCTTAGCCTAGGATACCTCACTGGAATCTTCTGATTTTTTTTTCTTGTAGTTTGTGTAATTAGTGTAGATTTTGTTTATTGCTAGCGCGTAATTGTAGAGAGAATCTCCTTTGTCGTTGCAGTCTTTCATTGTTGTACAGTAAAACAGTTGTGGCATGCATGTAGATTTGCACCAAGTATTTCGCAGCTGCAATTAACTAGATATTATTTTCAGTGTTATGTTGATGTGTTCTCTTATTTTTGCTCTTCAAATTGTGTTTTTCTGTGTTGTCGTGTGAAATACTGTGACAATAATGGCGTGTGAAAAACGTAATACTAGGCTCCAAAGTAAACTGAGAAATGACAGTGAAAACGAAAGCAGTGTGTTAGCGCCACCGAGTAATGAATTAACTGATGTTCAAAGTAGTAATTTGGTAATTGTGCATAGGGAAATGGAGCGGGCGGCAAACAATGGCGTAAGCAGTGAAACAATTAGTGAGCAGGGAAGCATTATCGATCGATTGGTCGGCAATAGCTCGGCTCAGGAATCCGAAATGACACGACACGATCTCGCAAATACTGTAGATTCAGGTTTTGGATCCTCACCGTTTTCTCAAATAAGTCAAGACACATTTTCTGCTTGTCAAAATGTGAATGTTTCCGGTGCAAATTCACTGTTGAAAAGCACTGAGGAACATGTTCCAGACACCAGTGCATTGTTATTACAATTAATACAACAAATGGGACAAACACAACAAAAGCTTCAAAAGTTAGACACAATGGAACAAAATCTTCGAAAGTTAGACACAGTGGAACAAAATCAGAGACAAACACAGCAACAGTTAGACACAATGGAACAATACCAGAGACAAACACAGCAACAGTTAGACGCAATGGAACAAAATCTTCAAAAGTTAGACCCATTGGAGCAAACTCTTGAACAAACACGTGAGGATTTAACTACTGAGTTACATCACATTGAATCGAAATGTCAAAAAGTCTGTAATGACGTAAAAACACAAATTTGTGAGCATTTCCAACCTATTTTTTCGCGTCATGAAAATGCACTACAGAATCATGAAGCAGCCATAAAAGAACTGCAAACTACTGTTCATGAAAATCATGAGACCTTGCAAGCTAAATTTGACTCAGTTGCATCTACCGATTCGGTTACGCAACTTGCAAAAACTCAGGAAAACTTGAAGGACACAGTAGATTCGATTTCAACACAAATGGACACTCTGAAACTTGGTTCAGAAAAACACACTGAGGAAATGTGTTCACTATCGGAGAAAGTAGCCGAACTTTCGGATCAGGTCACTAACTTATCTACAAAGGTAGATGATGATCTGAATGACACAAGACCTGTAGCCTTCACTGACACAGAAGAGTATGAACAAATTAGAAAATTCAAACAAAATCAAAATCAAATCAATACACAGTACAAAAGAGAAATCCGGGAAGTACAAGATCAGTTGACGCAGGTAATACAAGAATTACATATTTCAGAGGACACTCGCGCTCCACTATGGGAAGAGGGACATAGAAATACGGAACAACCACAAAATAATAACACAGGACATTTCGGAAATTATGAAAGAAATTGGCAAGGCGCATTGGATTTTGAGAGGGAACCGCCGACACGACGTAACAATGACCGATATGCTACTCGCCGACACGATGATTTTGACTATAAGCTGTTCATTACTACACGTAAATTCAAAAAGTTTAAGAAGTCTGCCAACGACATTCATCCACAAGCGTGACTCCATCAATTCTCTCATTGTTTTCCTCCCAACTGGTCATTGGAGCACAGGTTAGAATTTATGTGTGGCTACTTGGAGAATGAACGAGCTGTAAGAATGCGATCGGTCATTCACGATTGTCACAGTGGAGGAGAATTTTATCATGCCTTCCTCTCAGCGTATTGGTCTCAAGCTACACAAGATCGAGTAAAACATAGCATCATAATGATGAAACGTTTCGAACAATCTGAATTTTCTAGTCTTATGAAATATTTTGAAGACATGTTGCATAAGAATCAGTATCTTTCAAACCCATACAGCCCCTCAGAACTCATCCGCATTTGCTTAATCAAATTACCTGAACATTTACGGCATATTATTTTAGCAGGACGTTGCAAAGACGACATTGAAGCTTTTCAGGGACTGTTACAAGAACTAGAAATTGACACTGACAATCGCGGAACGCGAAAACAGGAAAACAATCACTACAGGTCACATCCGTCACAATTCCGTGACGACAGAAATAATAACTGGACACGACAAGGCTATTTTCACAACACAAATCGTGACCAAAACAGACGCCACCCATATGTCAACCACTGGCAGAGTAATAACAGTTACAGAGAAAGATCGAATTTCCATAGTAATGAATGTGACAGAGATAGCCATAGAAACAGACAATATGGGAACCAGAATAATTATTACCAAGGGAGACAGAATAACTTCAGACGCAACGGTCCACCACGCAGCTACGATTCCAGGAGAAATTCTCCACCACATGACAGAGAGAAAAGAAACTATGTAAACTACTGACATAACGACAGACCTGAATTTCATCAGAACTGGCGGGATTCTAACAGAGCTGGGCCCTCTCGGCAAGGCGAATTTGTAGAAGTTAGGTCTCCTAATCCCAATAACGACGCACGCCAACAAAGAGACAGACAATGACTCGCACCGCAGGCAGCCGCTTGCGCCGGATGGCTCAGAGAAAAATAACACAGACGCTAACCTTGAGAAAAGATTTAGCATTCCTTACCGACGTATAAAACATGACAATTGCTTTTCAGTTGAAAGTCTGCGTACTAGGAAGAGTAAAGGTTTACACCACATTTCACATGTAAAACCGTTTATTGAAAGATAATCTGCTTTTTAATTTTGTCTTTGCCATAAAACTTTTCACTTCACATTTCTAGTATGCTTTGTCACACTTAAGAAACTGTTAACATGCAACAATGTTTGAAGTTAAATATCCAGTCTAGAACCTAGGGAACATTTTTAAACAGAAATTACGAATGCATTGTTATTGTGAACAGACGTCACAGTGTTATTGTGTGTGTACATTCTTGCTTGTTAGTTCCACTATCACGTAACGACTATAAGGATCGCATACTTAGAACATATACCGGCAACGCTAATGAGATTTTCATGCAACATTTTGGTTTACTTAAAAAAAAAGAAAAACATTCTGGATTTAAAGTACTTTCTGTGAGATACCAGAGGACACAGTGGTTAGTTTATGTGACAGCTACACGATGTTATCACGACGCTACTAATGAGTGACAATTTACAATGTTGCTTTTGCAGTGTATCTGTTTTATATCTGCACAATTTTTCTGAATTCTTCTGGAAAGTAAAACATGTTTTAGTATTTAACTTTTGTGGTATAGCTACAATGAGACAGCCTTTTCCGTAGCACAACAATACGTCACAGCACAGTACTTTCTTCATCACAACAATAAGCGTAATAACTAAGATATCTATACGCAAAGCATTTCACTTTTGTTTATTATGAGGTAAGTACATTGACTTCTGCAGAACTTAGCTTTCGGAGGACGATAACTACGAGACTTCCACAGAGATTATCTTACAACATGACGCACAGTTTAGCGCTACAGGACACGTATTTGAGTGATTAATTTTGAACTTAAAACATTTATTTTTTTTAAGATATTTGAAGTGCAATGATACAAGGGTTTTCCGTGATACATTTCATTCCATTGCTGTAATCTGTAACACCTGGGGGTGTAATTACATTAATCCTCAGGGGGGTACACGCCTACTTTGTGTACCATGTGTTTGGCAAGCACAAGGAGCCCTAGCTATTATGGCATTTGCTTATACAACTTTACACATCGGTACCATATTTCTCTAACACATAAATTACACAGCTACCTGATCATTTAACAGAGAAAGAAACATTTTTTTACTACATCAGTGACAGATGTTTACGCAATTACACAGTTGGATACCTTCACACTTATGAAATTGCATTTTGTCAGTACTTTGTGAACTGTTCATATTTCTTCGGAGCCATTGTGGTACTATGAGAGTTTTGAATGATGGAATGATGTATTTGGTATGGGAGCATGATTTTTAAAGTACGTTTGAGGTTGATGACACTATTGAAATGAGCAGAGAATTTTTTTAGGTTTTGAAACTATTGGAGGAAGCTACGACGATTTTGAGAGTTGACTGAGGTGTTATAATGTTATTTTTACGACGACGATGTGTATTATGCTGCTGAGGTATGTTTATGGTCAAGAAGCTGATGCTATATGAGGAATTTGATTATGCTACATATTTCATATAATGAAATATTAAAGAAGCGTCGACGAATATATATATGTGTAATAAGGTAAGGAGTAATGAGTAGCGGTTAGGGACACTGACTTGTGAAAAAGGATGTTGGAAACCAAGAATCGTACTTTAAGAGGTAGGAAAAGTGTGTAAATGCGTAAATGTATCACAATGCTGGCGAAAATTTTTTGGACGCTGTTACATTTATAGGATTTTGTTTCTACAGATTTGTAACCCAAATTCTTGACCTGTGAAATATTTTTATATGAGACTGTCACTGTAGCGGAAACTGGTGTCGTAAATATTTCGGTAAGAAAGTTCAGTGACCACCTGCACGTAATGCGTCATGCGTCGTGGGCACCCAGCTGAGCGGCCAGGTGTGTCAGAAGCCTGGAGAAAAAGCCATTATTGCGAGCCCTTTTCAGTGGCACAGGTAGAAAAAAAAAGGGAGGCCATTATCCTCGCTATTGACGTTCCTTTGTAGAGAGCATCGCAAAAACGACACGGTCGAATTTGAAAACTTATGTTTACACTGTGGAGCTCTTAATTTATGATATTTACAGAAATGCCTAATGAAATGACGAGAAATATTTTTACATCTGCACACCTGATTGTGACAAGCGTCTTTCTACGAGACTTGAGAGAATTTCTACTAACTTATGAAATGTCACATGACTATTGAATGATATTTTTATGCTTTGGTTTGCGTAATTGCTCATTTTGTTTAATATCTAGTTTCACTGCAGGACTGGTTAAAATAAAATTTTATAGATGTACTAATATAAATATTTTCTGTCTACAGATCGAGTAAATAATAATTTTTTTCAAACAAATGAGGGAGCACAAATAGACATTTTCCTTCACAGGAATTGCATAAATAATGTCTTTAAGATTTGGTAACTTATCTGCTAGTGCAAGTTCTCGTGATGCATCACTCTAGTGTTAAGATGTGACATAGGTATTAGACATGGCCATTTTTAGTGTAATACTTTTTCTGCTTGAACTTTGTCATGTTTAGGTGTAAGTTATGCTGTTTGCCAGGAATAGTGCTACTGAATTTTAATTTGTGTTACTCTTCTAAGCCAGTTTTACTACTGATTTATTTTTCTTGTTTGCTGCTCATTGCCTTATATTAGTTGTAATTTATGCTGCTTGCTTTGCCATTTGTATTTTTGATCATTGCTGTTTGTGTTAATTGTTTTGTGCTGCTGCATTGCCTCGTCCCTTAGTTTAGCATCTGAGCTCAGTAGATTTAAGTTAGCTTAAGAGGGGGTAGACTATATAAGAAACTAACTATGATGAATTGGAAGCAATGCATTGACAAGGTATATGAAAACGTTTTGGGCCAAAATGAGTATTGTACAATGAGCCATAATTATTTTGAAAGAAATATGGTTGGAATACAAAAAGGAGGTATAGATAGGACTTTTTGGGAATAATGAAGAATGAAGGGAGATCTCCAAGAACAAAAAAGGTTTTGTTCGCAAAATACTGCAGTACCAAATGTTATATTGAAAACAAACCCTGTCCTTTCCCCCTGTGTTATTATGCTATATGTTTGTGTAACCTTGTGTATTTCTTTTCTTCCTGTCTCTGTGTACTGTTTCATAGAAATTTTTTTCTGTTCTAGTACTAAGCTACATTCACTATAATGAGGAATACTGTTATCCTCAAATATAATTTGCATTAATAATATGTTATTTTCTTTGTAAAAATGTTTATAGACATTATTTATTCTGGTTTGTTGCTCACATGTGAAGGTGATGTTTCAAAGTTCTTCTGATCTTTATGTGTTTACTTATGTCATAATTCCTGTAACACTGATGTATATGTTATTTTGATTCTTTTGTAAAGCCTGTACTACAAATGTTATCTGTATTATTATGTTTTTAATGATGTATTTTGTACCTTTGTAATTGTATTCTCATGTTATAAAATTGTAATTGACACCAGTTTATCAAACTAAGTAACTTGTAAGCATTCATTTCACTGCACACATTTCTGTTGGTCATAGTATATGGACAATATGTGAGAAGTAGGGACTGTTAGTGTTTGCACGTGTGTTAATAATTCAGCAAGGGACTGGATAACAGCATTGCTGGTTCTAAGGACAATTCCAAAAACTTTGTGAGTGCACAAGTGGTGGTTATGGACTTGCTATATTAGCCGCAAGACTCTTCAATGCTGATTGTGCACCTGCACAGTCACAACAGATGGCTGCTGGCCATCTCTACAAGGACTACAGTGGGTCTACATCTTTGATGATCCATCAATACCATTATTTCTACAAGAACTGCAGTGGGTCTGCGCCTCTGGTGGCCCACCAATACCGTAATCTCTACCAGGACTGCAATGGGTCTGCTCTGTGATGACCTACCAACCAATCTTCTTCAAAACGTCGAATGACTCTGCTGTGGGTTTGCTCTGTTGTGGCCCATTACCTGTCAGCATGTCAAGAGTCAGCACTGTCTTTCCGTTGGAAGGGCAACACTACTTCTTCAAGACTGCATGGAAATCCACTACGTCTATGTGCATTGTCTTTTACTGCTCAGATTTTGTGAAAAACACGGCAATTTTACTGTGATCAACGATCAGGACTGTCTTTATGGACTGTGAGAAAATTTTAGCTTTTGACCAACATTGTATCAATAAGTGTGTGCATTTGATTTCTTTGTTATTGTAATTACGATTATGAAAAATTTTAACAAATATGTATTGCCCAGTGCCCAAAACAATTTGTAAAATTTTTTGTGGGGAGCATAGGGGCTATGTAAGTAGGCTGTTTAGGTTTTTTTATTGGTAACGCCACCTCTGTATGAAAATCACTGGCTGTGCTGTGTGCAGTCTGTGGCTGCTTTGCATTGTTGTAATACTCGCCATTGTAATGTTAGGCAGCTGGCTGTGAACAGCACGTAGCGTTGCGCAGTTGGAGGTGAGCCGCCAGCAGTGGTGGATGTGGGGAGAGAGATGGCGGAGTTTTGAAATTTGTCATGAAATGCTCTATATATATACTCCTGGAAATGGAAAAAAGAACACATTGACACCGGTGTGTCAGACCCACCATACTTGCTCCGGACACTGCGAGAGGGCTGTACAAGCAATGATCACACGCACGGCACAGCGGGCACAGCGGACACAGCAGGAACCGCGGTGTTGGCCGTCGAATGGCGCTAGCTGCGCAGCATTTGTGCACCGCCGCCGACAGTGTCAGCCAGTTTGCCGTGGCATACGGAGCTCCATCGCAGTCTTTAACACTGGTAGCATGCCGCGACAGCGTGGACGTGAACCGTATGTGCAGTTGACGGACTTTGAGCGAGGGCGTATAGTGGGCATGCGGGAGGCCGGGTGGACGTACCGCCGAATTGCTCAACACGTGGGGCGTGAGGTCTCCACAGTACATCGATGTTGTCGCCAGTGGTCGGCGGAAGGTGCACGTGCCCGTCGACCTGGGACCGGACCGCAGCGACGCACGGATGCACGCCAAGACCGTAGGATCCTACGCAGTGCCGTAGGGGACCGCACCGCCACTTCCCAGCAAATTAGGGACACTGTTGCTCCTGGAGTATCGGCGAGGACCATTCGCAACCGTCTCCATGAAGCTGGGCTACGGTCCCACACACCGTTAGGCCGTCTTCCGCTCACGCCCCAACATCGTGCAGCCCGCCTCCAGTGGTGTCGCGACAGGCGTGAATGGAGGGACGAATGGAGACGTGTCGTCTTCAGCGATGAGAGTCGCTTCTGCCTTGGTGCCAATGATGGTCGTATGCGTGTTTGGCGCCGTGCAGGTGAGCGCCACAATCAGGACTGCATACGACCGAGGCACACAGGGCCAACACCCGGCATCATGATGTGGGGAGCGATCTCCTACACTGGCCGTACACCACTGGTGATCGTCGAGGGGACACTGAATAGTGCACGGTACATCCAAACCGTCATCGAACCCATCGTTCTACCATTCCTAGACCGGCAAGGGAACTTGCTGTTCCAACAGGACAATGCACGTCCGCATGTATCCCGTGCCACCCAACGTGCTCTAGAAGGTGTAAGTCAACTACCCTGGCCAGCAAGATCTCCGGATCTGTCCCCCATTGAGCATGTTTGGGACTGGATGAAGCGTCGTGTCACGCGGTCTGCACGTCCAGCACGAACGCTGGTCCAACTGAGGCGCCAGGTGGAAATGGCATGGCAAGCCGTTCCACAGGACTACATCCAGCATCTCTACGATCGTCTTCATGGGAGAATAGCAGCCTGCATTGCTGCGAAAGGTGGATATACACTGTACTAGTGCCGACATTGTGCATGCTCTGTTGCCTGTGTCTATGTGCCTGTGGTTCTGTCAGTGTGATCATGTGATGTATCTGAGCCCAGGAATGTGTCAATAAAGTTTCCCCTTCCTGGGACAATGAATTCACGGTGTTCTTATTTCAATTTCCAGGAGTATATATATATATATATATATATATATATATATATATATATGATATCAAGGTAAATTCCATGTTTGTTCTCTATTAATATCTTTCATTTGCTAACTATCCCTATCAGTAGTTAGTGCCTTCCATAGTTTGAATCTTTTATTTAGCTGGCAGTAGTGGCGCTAGCTGTATTGCAGTAGTGGGAGTAACCAAGATTTTTGTGAGGTAAGTGATTTGTGAAAAGTACAGGTTAATGTTAGTCAGGGCCATTCTCTTGTAGAGATTATTGAAAGTCAGATTGCGTCGCGCTAAAAATATTGTGCGTCAGTTTAAGCACAGTCTTGTAAAATTATTCAAATTGGACGTTTCAGCTTGAAGATGGTGCACTGAAGTACCGAAACTGGCAGCAATCAATAAATGACATCATAAGGACGGCTTTAGGTGTTTCATTTCCTAACATAACCATTACCAGTCAATGATCGGTTCATCTGGACAAGAGGACCTCATTCAGTACATGGGAACACTACCCACACCATTATGGAGCCTTCACCAGCTTCAGCAGTGCCTTGTTTGCAACTTGTGTCCATGGCTTCGTGGTAGTGATTGGACAGTCAACGGTTTTTAATAATCGATTGGTCAGTCGACTGACCAATCGATTGTTAAAAACAGTCTGCAGCGATTGCTTGACATTGCATTAAGACGTCAAGATCTCACGCCTTCGCCCCGATCAGGCTCAAGATCGCAAGAAGTGGCGACAACGAGCCAAAACAGTGGACCCCGCCAGCACGCGGGACAAACGCTAAGGAAGAAGAACAAGAACAAGAAGAATATTGGTCGGTCGACTGTTCTTTGAGTCGATTTTTTTCAGTAGAATGAAACAGTCGAATTGAACTAGTCTCACTGGCCGTATTAGCTATACGAATGTTTCCGCTGTCACTATGTTTGAGTGGTTTCATTCAGGGGGAGACAACCGACCGGAACAAGTCTCCTCCGGTTTCGGCCGTTATACGATGTTTTCACCCACTCAACGGATTTGAGTGATTTTATTTACATACTTTTTCAGACTTTTCAGTTATACAAAACACATGACTAGGATTGACAACATTTTCAGAGGCAAAAAAGTATTTTATTTAAAGGAGATGTGAATAAAGAGTATATTTCTAAAAATGAAGTAAATTCAAAATGTATGTATTTACTTGCTGAAATACGAGTTTTCGTACTGATGGAATTAATTATCAATTTTTGGTTGGTTTTAAAAGTTGACGCACTGTAGATGTGTGTATCCTTAAATGAGCAATCACTTGTTAACGTTTTTATTAGGTAGTGTTTCTTGTCTATTTTTAGATAAAAATTTTGCAACTAATTTTAAAGTAGTTTCTCGATAAGCCTAAGACTTGAAACTTTCCACATAGCTCAGAATTGGATGATACAGTAATATTAAATCGCTTTCGAGTCTGGTGTGTAGCGGGGGGAACTTTGTTTTTCGGTCTGTCTGTCTCTGTCTGTTTGGTACAGTTTTGCATTTGATTTTAAACGAACTTCCCAATAAGCTAAGACCTGAAACTTTCCACTTAATTCAGAACGGGTTGACATGTCATGATTAACTCGCTTTCTTTTCTGGTGTCTGGCAGAGAGTAGGTATTTGATGTAAGAACTGGATGACATTGCAGTATCATTCGCTTTCGAGTCTGGTGTGTGGCGGAGGGTACTTTGTTTCTCGGCCGTTCTGTGTTTTCGGTACAAATTTTGCAATAGATTTTAAACTAACTTCCCAATAAGCTAAAGACTTGAAACTTTCAACTCAACTTAGAACTGTAAGACAGTGCAATATTAACTCGCTTTCCTTACTGCTGTGTAACGGAGAATAGTTACTTGGTGTTCCACTGCTATTTCCCTGTTTTCTTGTTCCAGACGCGAATGTTTGCACTTTAGAATGATTGTTGCTGAGCCTCCTTTCAGCTCGATTCTCTCCCTAGTTTTTACATTCGCGGACTACTCGCGAGATATGCCTATGAGAAAGCAATATGCTGACTGACTCATTTGAAGAGAAACTTAAATAAATCTGAAGTTTACCACATGTCCTGCTATAATCTCGTCAAAATATTTGATATTAACTGAAAAGTTTCACACACACAACACCAAAAATCAGGAAAATAACTGTTCAAATACAAAAACTTTTTAATATAACAGTGCTTTTAAAACGGACTAATATATATTAAATAATCTCTCCTAGCTCCATACAGATTCCTAATGCCATCAAGATAGTACTGAAAATTTGTACTTGTGAATTTTTAATAGCTTAAAACATCCCCTTTGAAAAATTAATAAATTACTGTGCTGATAAACCTTTACGTTATTTGATTTTCATACAGCTGAGCAAAACTGAACGTACTCAGACATTTCTCTCTTTACTTATTCTGATCAGCACTAAACTGACACACAATATTTTTAGCGCAACGCAATATGACTTTCAAAAATCCCTACAAAAGAATGGCCCTGACTAACAATAACCTATACCTTTCATGAATCTCTTACCTCATAAAAATCTTCGTCACTCGAACTACTGCAATACAGCGAGCGCCACTACTGCCAGCTAAATAAAAGATTCAAACTACTGAAGGCACTAACTACTGATAGGCATACAGTTAGCAAATGAAAGATTTTGATGGGGAACAAACAATGTATTTACCTCAATGTTCAAAAGTCATCATATATATTTCATGTTATACAGTATTACAAATTTACTCTTTCTGATGGACACACGCCCAGATCGTCCGCTCTCAAAATTCTGCCATCTCTCTCCCCACATCCACCACTGCTGACGGCTCACCTCCAACTGCGCAACGCTACACGCTGTTCAAAAAAATGGTTCAAATGGCTCTGAGCACTATGGGACTCAACTGCTGTGGTCATAAGTCCCCTAGAACTTAGAACTACTTAAACCTAACTAACCTAAGGACATCACACACATCCATGCCCGAGGCAGGATTCGAACCTGCGACCGTAGCGGTCTCGCGGTTCCAGACTGAAGCGCCTTTAACCGCGCGGCCACTCCGGCCGGCACACGCTGTTCACATCCAACTGCCCGACACTACAATAGTGAATATTCCAACAATGCAAACCAGTCACAGACTTCACACAGCACAGTCAGTGATTTTCATACAGAGCGCTAAGTGACGTTACCAACATAAAAACCTAAACAGCCTACTTACAAGCTATGTCATTACCTATAAAACTGAAAACATAGGGCGTACGTATGTAGCCCGTGACATAGTTTTCTGTACAAAATATTACCTTCTACACAAATAAATGTCTAAATATTCTAATGACTTTGCGTTTGTGGACCTCGTCACACATCGCCTATAAAGCGGAATGTAAACTGTCGCTAAATCGAGCAAAGTTCCTTTCTTCTTCATATATACTTAAGGAAACCATTGCACTGACCTTTGCATCCGCAACTAGAGCTGCAATACTTCCGGATTAGTTGTGAAGGTGAACAGAGGCCTGCTGGAGGGATTTCTATACAACTGAACCTTTTTCGTGCCTGTGGAAATTCGAATGACTGGGAATATATTATAATAAACCTTAACTAAAATTCATTACAGGAGGACCTAACTAAGGACTGTTTCTTGGTTTTAGTGTATGAAAAACGCAGCGGCAAGCACGCTTAGTCACTCTCCTGTGCGCATACAGTATGTTCCAAAATTCTCTTTACAATTTTGATGAAGCACATTTTAGAAATGAGAATAGGTAGAAAGGTCCGCTTTATAGCATAATGTTCACACACACCTAAAGCTGATTTTTCTTATTTTCCCCACGTTAGTTAATGACTGACCACCATATAGCAGTTGGCACAGGGTGTGGAATGATTTGTACAGACAAGATCTGATATCCAGGTGCTGCGGACCGCCATTACGTTTTCATCAGGCGAGATATGCACGAACTGTGAGTTTGTATCAGAGCACCAATAGCACACTTTAATGGGAACGTCCTAGGCCAGACATGGAGAAGGAATATCGATTGCCGGCCGGTGTGGCCGAGAGGTTCTAGGCGCTACAGTCTGGAACCGCGCGACCGCTACGGTCGCAGGTTCGAATCCTGCCTCGGGCATTGATGTTTGTGATGTCCTTAGGTTAGTTAGGTTTAAGTAGTTCTACGTTCTAGGGGACTGATGACCTCAGAAGTTAAGTCCCATTGTGCTCAGAGCCATTTGAACCATTTTTTTGAATATCGATTAGGTGACCTGTGTGCTACAGATAGCGCACGCATTTCCGTTCCCCCTTATTCCGTTACAGTCACAATTTTTCTAGTTCTGTCCCGAATATTTTCAAAAGCAATTCGGGACACCTATTTGGCCTGTAGGTAGTACTTATGTAACGATTTGTCCCTAATTGTATGTTCATTTCACCTGTATCGGTATGCTGTTGCTGAAATGCTAGTTTCCCAAATGGAACAGTAACGAAACAAAATTTATTGTAGAAACTACGAAAGCAAGGTTAGTGACTAGAATGAATTATTACTAAACTTGAGTTAATAACCCTCCTGCCTCTCCGAATAATTAGGCTTTTCAATATGACCGTGTACATAAAGTCCCTAATCTGTGGGGAAAAGGCATCTACTCCGAAGAATAATGAAAAACCGAGAGAAGTAGATGAAGTTATAACCGAATCGCCGGTGCTCAGTACTTTAGCAATGACGATTAGAAACAAAGTTCGGTTAACTTTATATATTTTTATTACGTAAACTAATTTTTAATTAACAGTAGTTAGTGGAAAATTTGTAAAAAAGGTTTACAAAGTATGTCATTAATGAAAATAACCAACGGTCGCCAGTTCCTCACCGGAACGAGAATAATTAAATTGAAACTGACATTTGTACTCTTAAGCAATCTTACGTAAGAACAGATTTTGGCGTCATGACGTAGGAACATTACCTTAAACACGCTTTCAAGTAATTTACACCACACATGTCACAGTAGTCATATAATAATGAAATAGCAAACACATACAACATATATTAATTTTCAAAGCTTAGTTAAAGTAAGATTGTTTACTGGCTGTGGACAGAAACTTCATGTTACGTTGCGCACCGTAATACAGACTATCGTAATTGTATCGAGGAGGAAGAATGTTTGAATTAATTCATTGATAACGACTGTCATTAACCTAGCAGTTACTCTGAAATTTCTTTGTAATGAAAGTTATAAATTATGCCACAAGCTATAAATTAGAAACTGTTCTTTGACAGTGAAATTCAGTGTCCAAATTACTTAAAGTAATACTACCAGTTTTTTTATTGTGAAAGTAATTTTGATTTTAGTAAATGAATTAGTACTGGCCTTTGTATCATTCTATTTCTGACATTATTCGTACTACAGCCAAAGATTTCATTAATAGCTAACTGTCCAAAAGTTGGAAAAATTATGTTTTGATAATCTAATAAATTAATGTTCACTTCACTATCAGTTCATTTTCTGGTTATCTCTGTTCGTACAAAGGGATAGGCTGGATACCATTTGGACGACTTAAGAAAATTATTTACGTGACAATATGCGCGAAAACAATGTTATTTAAGCAACAAAATGCCAACTACGCTTGTCAGCCTATTACACTTCTAGTTATAAAAAGTCACACATGCTGAAGGGCCACAGTACTTTTGATGTCATGTGAATTACTCTTGCTGCATTTGTAGTGTGCCCAATAAATGCCATACACGTAGCTTGCACATAGTAAACATACGTCAAAACAGCCATTTCAGTTTTCACTGGTCCGCACTTTTGCATAGCCACACTGGCGAATACACACAACCAATGATCGGCCGCTGAGGCCTAGCGGTTCTAGGCGCTTCAGTCCCGAACCGAGCTGCTGCTACGGTCGCAGATTCGAATCCTGCCTCGGGCATGGATGTGTTAGTTAGGTTTAAGTAGTTGTAAGTTTAGGGGACTGATGACCAGCTCCGAATTTTAGCACAAACTTGCGGTAAATAATGGTTATGAGCGAACCATACTGGAAAATAATACACAAAAGGAAGAGAGAGAGAGAGAGAGAGAGAGAGAGAGAGAGAGAGAGAATAACTAAACAGTAATGCACGTGGATACCATACCTAAAAAGAGAAAACTGCGTGTGAGTACGAATTTGCTTCTCTTATAACAATTGCAACTGTTTCATTTCCTGCAAAAATTTGTAGAAGTAATTATTCGTGATAGCATTCTCGGTAAAGATTCTGAAAAATACGAGCAATAGTAATACTATTTAAAACCGTCACAGAGAAAACTGTGAGGAATTCGCTAAATTTCTGGTAGATACTTGAGTACGCCTCTCATGCGAAAACAAGCTCTCTGGAGCACGTATCTGGCGGGAATTCCGGACCACACTTCCGGCATTAAAAACTAGCACCGCTTCTCACACTTATCTCAGTGGTCGATCTGGAATTAGCAATTCTGAGTCATACACTCCCATACGTCCTCTAGAACCATGCATCTCTACCCGTAAAGTCAACAGCAGTTTCCAGTAGGTCCCTGCACTATGGACTACATGACCACAGCAGTATGCCGCTAGCATCTCATTTTTGACACTCGCCAATAATGTGATAGTTCTAAGTTTCTGAAGGAGGGCACTAGGTACCCGAAACCGTTTAAGGAAACAAAATTTCCCTTGTACAACTTGTTGCTGATTATTTCAACAAATTCAAATACAACTGCTGAAGATTAATAAAATACTACACTCGAAAAATCATGTTAGTCAACTTCATATTACAAAGAGAAAATAACTTTATAGCCCAATTGGTATGGTACATCATTCTCCTGTGTGAGTCAGTGATGAATTAGAGAAGTTTAATTAATAAAGTGAAGAGAAAGATGAAAGAATTTTCTTAATTACGACATCAACAGTATTTACATACACCACATTTCATTTATTACAAAAGAAACATTTTTCAGTTTTAAATATCATTCATACAAAGTTGGCGTGTATGACACCGTGCTTTCCATAACAATCTCCCACAAAAGTCTCTGCAGTGGTTGTATTTTACCCCATGCGTGGTTTCCAACGACGGGCAATCCTAGCATCTGGCGATCTTGAATTGTAAGATGGCTCACATTTTTTATACGTTGGTTTTAGGTAATTTTCCGACTAGCATCGTCTTGGTTTTGTCGTTGAATAAAATCCAGTGTTGAAACATGTATAACGCGAACATGCACCAAATAGTTACTTAAGGCGTATAATTGCACATACACTGTTCCACTCATCCATTCCATCAATCACGAAACCATAATCGCTCCGCATTGGTCACAAAACCATAATTGACTGTATGGTTGAACAGCGAGTACGGAGTTCTCACAGTACTCGTGCTGCAAATACTAATACCACCCACACGTTGCTTCAATTGAAAGTATACGACCACAGCCATATTTCTCGTCAAAACTTATTTGTGCGTATTGGTGTACACTACCGTTCACCGAATTATTTATGGTTATTCGCGCCTTTCTGCTGCATTAATCCAGTTCAAGCTGCAATTTCGGCATTTTGGTAGGATCACACAAAAAAAAAAAAAAACACAACATTCGACATTCTTTCGATCTCGCGCCAGCACTGTCATACCGATAGTTCATTCCCTACTCACCAACAGGCTCTCATAACCCAGTCACATAACGACACTGATTTAACAAATGCATTTACAATTAATAATACAATTTTTCCGGATGACAATGCGCCACGTCATCGGGCCACATTCGTTCACGATTGGTTTGAAGAACATTCTGGACAGTTCGAGCCAATGGTTTGGGCACCCAGATCGCCCTACATGTATCCCATCGAACGCTTGCGGGGCTAATCGAGAGGTCATTTCTTGCACAAAATCCTGTACCAGCAACACTTTCGCATTTATGGACTACTGTAGAGGCAGCATGGCTCAATGTTTCTGCTGGTGACTTCCAAAGACTTGTTCATGCCACGTCGAGTTACTGCACTGCGCCGTGCAATATTAGGAGGTATCCCTTAACATTCGTCAGTTCATTGTACGGTCTTTCGTCATTGTATACGAAGGGGAGTCCTTCCGACCACCTGCTAGGACGGCTCACTGCGTGGAGGTTGGGAGGATGGATGTCAGAGTGTTGCACTTACACTCCTGGAAATGAAAAAAAGAACACATTGACACCGGTGTGTCAGACCCACCATACTTGCTCCGGACCTTGCGAGAGGGCTGTACAAGCAATGATCACACGCACGGCACAGCGGACACACCAGGAACCGCGGTGTTGGCCGTCGAATGGCGCTAGCTGCGCAGCATTTGTGCACCGCCGCCGTCAGTGTCAGCCAGTTTGCCGTGGCATACGGAGCTCCATCGCAGTCTTTAACACTGGTAGCATGCCGCGACAGCGTGGACGTGAACCGTATGTGCAGTTGACGGACTTTGAGCGAGGGCGTATAGTGGGCATGCGGGAGGCCGGGTGGACGTACCGCCGAATTGCTCAACACGTGGGGCGTGAGGTCTCCACAGTACATCGATGTTGTCGCCAGTGGTCGGCGGAAGGTGCACGTGCCCGTCGACCTGGGACCGGACCGCAGCGACGCACGGATGCACGCCAAGACCGTAGGATCCTATACAGTGCCGTAGGGGACCGCACCGCCACTTCCCAGCAAATTAGGGACACTGTTGCTCCTGGGGTATCGGCGAGGACCATTCGCAACCGTCTCCATGAAGCTGGGCTACGGTCCCGCACACCGTTAGGCCGTCTTCCGCTCACGCCCCAACATCGTGCAGCCCGCCTCCAGTGGTGTCGCGACAGGCGTGAATGGAGGGACGAATGGAGACGTGTCGTCTTCAGCGATGAGAGTCGCTTCTGCCTTGGTGCCAATGATGGTCGTATGCGTGTTTGGCGCCGTGCAGGTGAGCGCCACAATCAGGACTGCATACGACCGAGGCACACAGGGCCAACACCCGGCATCATGGTGTGGGGAACGATCCCCTACACTGGCCGTACACCACTGGTGATCGTCGAGGGGACACTGAATAGTGCACGGTACATCCAAACCGTCATCGAACCCATCGTTCTACCATTCCTAGACTGGCAAGGGAACTTGCTGTTCCAACAGGACAATGCACGTCCGCATGTATCCCGTGCCACCCAACGTGCTCTAGAAGGTGTAAGTCAACTACCCTGGCCAGCAAGATCTCCGGATCTGTCCCCCATTGAGCATGTTTGGGACTGGATGAAGCGTCGTGTCACGCGGTCTGCACGTCCAGCACGAACGCTGGTCCAACTGAGGCGCCAGGTGGAAATGGCATGGCAAGCCGTTCCACAGGACTACATCCAGCATCTCTACGATCGTCTCCATGGGAGAATAGCAGCCTGCATTGCTGCGAAAGGTGGATATACACTGTACTAGTGCCGACATTGTGCATGCTCTGTTGCCTGTGTCTATGTGCCTGTGGTTCTGTCAGTGTGATCATGTGATGTATCTGAGCCCAGGAATGTGTCAATAAAGTTTCCCCTTCCTGGGACAATGAATTCACGGTGTTCTTATTTCAATTTCCAGGAGTGTATTAATGAAACTGCCTGCATTGCTGTTTTCCTCTCTCTTCTGGAGTACTGCTGCGCTTGTGGGATCCTTACCTGACGTGACGGAAGGAGAACATCCAAAAATTTAAAGGACAGCCCGTTTTGTATAATCGCGGAATAGGGGAATGAGTGCCACTGAGTTGGAGTGGCAGTTATTTAAGTAAAAGTCTTTTTCGTTGCGGTGAGATCTTTTCACGAAATCTCGATCACAAAATTACTCCATCAAAAAATAAAAAGGTTCACTCCCAATTGCACAGGGAGAAATGGTCTTCTTGATAAAATAAGAGACACAGAGCCCGGACGGAAAGATTCAGGTATTTAGTTTTCGAAGGTGCTATTCGAGATTGGAACGCCTGAGAAATAGTCTGGATGTCATTCAACAAATTGGTAGTGACAGGAAAATTCACCGCCGGCCAAGGTGGCCGAGCGGTTCTAGGCGCTTCAGTCTGGAACCGCGTGACTGCTACGGTCGCAGGCTCGAATCCTGCCTCGGGTGTGGATGTGTGTGATGTCCTTATGTTAATTAGGTTTAAGTAGTTCTAAGTTCTAGGGGACTGATGACCTCCGATGTTAAGTCCCATAGTACTCACAGCTATTTGAACCATTATGAGGAAAATTCATTGCTGGAAAAAAAAAAAAAATATTAGTGAACTTGGAAAGACGACGTCGATTTTCATCTGGTGACGGCTTATGCCACATGGGTAACAACAGGTGTACTGATAACGATTCCAACGTCGTTCGTCAACAGAGAGAATAGTGGCATAACTACCAGAACACTATCTGTTTAATCTTTTAGTAGGGAATGCTCACAGCCAGAAGTCTCAATGTGGTGCAGACGTGTGAAGCAAGCAGACAACCATGCCACGGAACGCATTCATGCTTCCTACAGCCAACACAGCGAGTTTTGAAAGGCTCGAATTGTGGCCCTCCGAGTCGCGGGCTGTCCTTTCGAAGAACTGCCACACAAGTTGGACGTGTTGCGACAGTTGTGCAACGATGCTGATATCAGTGGTCGAGTGAAAATTCTTACACCTGTAAAATAGGTTATGGACGAGAGTGTTTAAGGGCAGCAGTGGCATATCGTACAGCTCAGATGAGAGGGCTTGTGATCACAGACCTGTGAACACGAGCTGTTGAGAACGGTTAGTAGCTGTGGGACTACAGGCACGCACACATCTAGCCCACCTCCACTCACGCCACAGCATAGACAGCCACGGCTCGAATGGCGCCGTCAGAGGATCACTCGGAAGATAGAAAGGCACTCTGTGATCTTCAGCGTTGAAAGCAGATACTGCATGCATAGAAGTGATGGTCGTTTTTCCGTACAACATAGACCTGGTGTCTCGTAGAGTGTGTTCGTCCAAGACACATTGGCACCATCCCAGGACTTATGGCATGGGGTCTATAAGCTACAACTCTCGTTCTCCTCTGGTATTTCTGCAGGGGATGCTAACCAGCGCACGGTATGTGTAGAATGTTGTTAGACGCGTTCTTCTGCCGTTCTTGCAACGGGCTCTGGCTCTGAGCACTATGGGACTTAACATCTATGGTCATCAGTCCACTAGAACTTAGAACTACTTAAACCTAACTAACCTAAGGACAACACACAACACCCAGTCATCACGAGGCAGAGAAAATCCCTGACCCCAACGGGAATCGAACCCGGGAACCCGGGCCGGCCGCGGTGGTCTAGCGGTTCTAGGCGCGCAGTCCGGAAACGCGCGGCTGCTACGGTCGCAGGTTCGAATCCTGCCTCGGGCATGGATGTGTGTGATGTCCTTATGTTAATTAGGTTTAAGTAGTTCTAAGTTCTAGGGGACTGATGACCACAGATGTTAAGTAATGTAATGTGTGTGACATCTTATGGGACTTAACTGCTAAGGTCATCAGTCCCTAAGCTTACACACTACTTAACCTAAATTATCCTAAGGACAAACACGCACACCATGCCCGAGGGAGGACTCGAACCTCCGCCGGGACCAGCCGCACAGCCCATGACAACAGCGCCCTAGACCGCGCGGCTAATCCTGCGCGGCAGATGTTAAGTCCCATAGTGCTCAGAGCCATTTGAACCGGGAACCCGGGCGTGGGAAGCGAGAACGCTACCGCACGACCACGAGCTGCGGACCCTTGCAACGGGAGGATGATGTGTTGTTCCAACAGGAGAATGCTCACCACACACTGTCCATCAAACTCAAGGTGCTCTGAAGGGCGTGAAGCAACTTCCCTGGCCAGCACGATCTCAGGACTTGTCCCCAGTCGAGCACGTATGGGATATGATGAGACTCGTGTCACTCGTCAACCAAAAACTCCTACAGAACCGTGGGAATAGGTCGAGAGGGCGAGAGTAACGTATCCCACGACAGCATTCGCCTTCTGTACGATCGACTGGATGTCAGAGTCAGCAACTGCATTGCCGCCTGTGGAGACTATACCACGTACTGATATGAATATTTCACCATAGGTCGATATCTGGTACCTCGAAACCGCTTGTGTACTTGATCTGTAAATGTAATCGTGTCGTCTACTCCATACACATAGTTGCAATAATAAATCTTGAGTGAAATGTAAACCTTTAAAAGGGTGTACTAATTTTTTCCAGCAGTGTAAGAAAATACTGATTGTAGAGAATGTTGTTGGAGAATGTGTAGTACTTACTGAGAGATGAAAAGCTTAGCTTAAGATTGAAAAATATGGAGGAGAACGTCAAACTAGATGGAAGATAAGGAACTTAAAAAAAAGCGTTAATGGCGTGTTTAGAATAAATACAGAACTTCCGAAACACCATATTGTTGCTGTCTTTCATTCGTAAGTATGTGCGAATCGCTACACAGGCACCTGCGTCTTACGAGTGACCAAATGCTGAAGTGGTTGCCTGTGCCTAAACTCGGCTGCGCTGCTGGCTCGGGAGGGGAAGTGTTCCCCGTGCGCTCCCAGCACTTTGCCGCTCTGGCTGGCGAAGCGACGCTCCGCTGCCTTTCGATTTCCTCTCCGGACGCAACAGACTATTGCGGACCCCTGCTGCTCCTTGTCCGACAGTTCGCTACGCCCGCTTTTTGCGCCAGCGATACTCCCTCACCGGAATTATACGGCGGCGCAGTGTCGGACTCTAGCTTCGTGTTCTACTTCTTGTTGACAATTCCCTCGCGACAGAAAGAGCCTGCGGCTGCAAAAAAGATGTTGTCTGATTTGCTGTGTAGGCTATATTGATTGGATAGTTGTACATGCAACGCCGGATTTTATTGTCACACTTCAGAGCAGTTTATTTAATTGTTTAGCGTATGACATGCAGAAATATAGTTTACAAACATGCGTTGAATTAATGCAGGATGGGGTAATGTGAAGAGCATGCATACAGGGTGTCTCTCCTACAGGTCGCCAGGTGGGTTTCCTCTGGTGCTTCGGCAGATATTTGCAATTGCGTTCTTTCTAGTACAGCTGGTGTCGGCCCAAACAGATAATGCTCATTACGTCTTTCATGCGACGCCCAGCGTCGACGGAAAGTGTCGGTTTTAAATTGGAATTTTACAAGCCCATTCGATACAGTGTTCCCAGATTAGTCTAGTGCGTTGTTTATTTTACCGATAAGTATTAAGAGGAACAGTAAACAGGAAGAACAATCAGTACTCCAGCAGCGACTGAGCAGCGCACTTCTGCACGGCCATAGCAGTCAGCGCAGGCCAGGGCGATGCTGTTGCTGCTGGGCTACTCATTATCCTTCGTGTTTTCCTGTTCCTGATAACACATATCGGTAAAATGAACAATGCACTAGACTAATCTGGGAACACTGTGTCGAACGGGCACGTAAAATTCCACTTTAAAAATAATTTTGTTTGTCATGGGAAACAAACCTAAGCTTTCCCTCGACAATGGACCTCTGGTGAAATACGTGATGAGCAGCATTTGTTTGGGTTCGCTCCAGTTACACGCTGCAAAAAAAAAAAAAAAAAAAAAAAATTGTTGCAAACTATATCATGTTAATATGTAATAACGAAAGCTGGAGGACTAGTGCTAGCAAAAATGCGAAGTCTTTCCACATAACTACCGAATTTTCGTTTTGCGCACTTGTGTAAATGTTCAAAAATTCAAATGGCTCTGAGAACTATCGGACTTAACATCTGAGGTCATCAGTCCCCTGGAACTTAGAACTACTTAAACCTAACTAACCTAAGGACATCACAAACATCCATGCTCGAGGCAGGACTCGAACCTGCGACCGTAGCGGTCGCGCGGTTCCAGACTAAAGCGCCTAGAACCGCTCGGGCACTCCGGCCGGCTGTGGAAATGTGGTTTACTGTTTGTTCCGATGTTCCGCAGTCGAATCGGTCATCACGGTCATTCTCCACTTATGTTGTTTTCGTCATGGCGTGACTGCTTCTGAGACGATTGAGTAAGCTCCATTATTTTTCTTGGCTGGTTCACTCTCGAAGGCTCGATGGTTGGATCTATCGTACTTGTCTTCTCATGACCACGGAAGGACGTCCACAGATTACTCCATTGTCCTCTTAGATCATAGCTTTCTGGGGCGAGATTTTTTTCAAGTGTGACGTAAATTGATCAGTGGTTCATGAATTGTTAAGTCTGTAGCTTTTGAATTTCGTTCTTTTATGTGTTATTGCATCTTGTCTTCGGAGATTAGGTGGGGCATTATTGGTTAGTTGTGATAGCAGTGGGATTGGTGTGAATGTAAGAGTATCTGTCGCGATCTTCATTGACATGGCTACATCTATTCCAAATATGATAACTGTGTTCACCTACATGTCACATACATAAGAATATCTAGCAGTACGCATACGGACATATTTAAAATCGGAATGACCACATAAAACTAAACGCAAGAAAGGCTGATGCCGGACTGAGATTCAGAAGAATCCTCAGGAAATGTAATCTGTCAACAAACGAGACAGTTTACAAGGCCTTCGTTCGAGCAATTCTTGAAAACTGTTCGTCAGTACGGAATGCGTAGCAGATAGAATTGGTGGAGGAAATAGAGGAGATCCCAAGAATGGCAGCGAGTTTCGTTTCTGCTAGCATTAGAAAGCACGAAAGCGTGACGGAGATGCTCAACTAACTCCAGTGACAGATACCGTCAGGAAGGCGTTCTGTAACACGGCGTGGTTTACTGTTGAAGTTCCGAGAGCGTACGTTCGTACAAGAGTCAACAATTTTATTGATTCCTCCTATGTATACATCGCGAGAGGACCATGATAATAAAATTAGAGAGATATTCGAGCAAACAAGGAAGCTTACTAGCAGTGGTTCTTCCCGCGAATGATTTGCGACTGGAACAGGGTTCAAATGGTTCAAATGGCTCTGAGCACTATGGGACTCAACTGCTGTGGTCATAAGTCCCCTAGAACTTAGAACTACTTAAACCTAACTAACCTAAGGACAGCACACAACACCCAGCCATCACGAGGCAGAGAAAATCCCTGACCCCGCCGGGAATCGAACCCGGGAACCCGGGCGTGGGAAGCGAGAACGCTACCGCACGACCACGAGATGCGGGCTGGAACAGGGAAGGGGTGGAGTTGGGTAACAGTCACAGATCTGTCAAATGTCACGCCAAAATTTTTGAGGTGTCGACTATGCAGTAATTTTTTGTTATGGGATATTACATTCAGTTCTTTTTTCGCTGTTCTATTGATTAGGTGTACCGAACTGACTTCAGTCTTTTTAGGTTTCAGCTAAAATCTATACGTTTTGTACTATTTTTCAAGTTTTTCTAGATTTTTAGGAAGTGTTTGTTCACCTTCTTCTAATGTGTTGCTTTGAGTTAGTATGGCTAAGCCGTGAGCGTACATAAACTTCACAGAATCTGTGGTGACTATGGCTCAAATGGCTCTGAGCACTATGGGACTCAACTGCTGAGGTCATTAGTCCCCTAGAACTTAGAACTAGTTAAACCTAACTAACCTAAGGACATCACAAACATCCATGCCCGAGGCAGGATTCGAACCTGCGACCGTAGCGGTCCTGCGGTTCCAGACTGCAGCGCCTTTAACCGCACGGCCACTTCGGCCGGCTGTGGTGACTATGTGGCTGGTATACAAATGAAATGGAAGTAGGACAAAAGCAGAGCCCTTGCGGGAGATTGTTCATTACGATAAGAATTTCCTTGTAATTTCTCCAACTTTTCGTTTGAGGCGTTAGTCTTCTGACTGGTTTGATGCGGACCACCACGAATTCCTCTCCTGTGCCAACCTCTTCATTTCAGAACAGCGTTTACACCCAAAGTCCTCAATTTCTTGTTGGCCGTATTCCAATCTTTGTCTTCCTATACAGTTTCTACCCTCTACATCTCCCTCCAGTATCACAAAAGTTATTCCGTGAATCCTTAAAGCATGCCCTATCGTCTTGTCCCTTCCTCTTATCAGTATTTTCCATGTTTCTTCCTTCGTTGATTCTGTGCATAGCTGCCTAATTTCTCACCTTATCAGTCCACCTTATTTTCAAATTTTTTTCTGTACAGCCCATCTAAAACGCTTCGATTTTCTGTTTAGGTTTTCCCGCAGTCCATGATTCACTACCATCGGCTGAGTCGACAGAAGCGTGCCTTCAAGGAATGCCTTAAAGTCAGAGCATAGTCAGGTTGTTGGGCGCCGAATTTAAGTTCGGTAGTGCAGCCTATGCCTGGGCAAAGCACTCTTTCTCTTCCCTTGATTTGCACCGGAAGCTATTTGCATCTTACTGTCTGCTGGCAATTTCTAAAGTTCAGAATTTTGTCTTGTTAATTTCCTGAGATGGGAATTACTAAGCTGCAGCGTCTAGGATTACAGGTGAGACCTTTACTAGCTTGCAATCCATTGCCATGATTTTTCAGGTGCTAGTGCGGGATATGCTTTTGTATTTGTGTATTTATGTGAGCGAGGTTAGATGGTCTCTTCATTTAAATATGCCTGAAGCAACATATATTTTCTCACTGACTCATCTGTGGGTACAGGTCATCTTTAATGCTACTTCCCCGACTCCGTAAATAGTATTACGGTGATTGTAAAACAATATCATTATAATGAGATGATAATTAATTAGACACCCTAGCTGCAAACAGGCGTTGATATACTTCACTGGGGACATGTTGAAAATGTGTGCCCCGACCGGGACTCGAACCCGGGATCTCCTGCTTACATGGCAGACGCTCTATCCATCTTTTTCTTTTTTTTAAATCTCATTTTGGTCTATATTGTTCGTTGCATATGTTCGAGGCGGACGTCGCATGACAACCGTCCAGGTTGTTCGTTGAGCCGTTCACTCAGTTTTTTTGTTACAGAGGGTAGCTAAACCCTATCCATCTGAGCCACCGAGGGCACAGAGGATAGTGCGTCTGCAGGGACTTATCCCTTGCATGCTCCCCGTGAGATCCACATTCCCAACATGTCCACACCACTACATTCGTAGTGCGCCTAATAGATGTTTGCCCATCATACTCATTACTCGTGGCAGATTAATCTACCAAGTCCCGTAAGAGTTCGGGCATAGCGTGTGCGTTCACACAAGAAGGTCAATGGCCGGGAAGCCATATTTTAACTATATATGACGGTAGTATCTGTTCCCGAAAGAACACGTAACGTGGATGACCTTGCAGCTTTGCTAGAAATGAAATGATAATTAATTAGACACCCTAGCTGCAAACAGGCGTTGATATACTTCACTGGGGACATGTTGAAAATGTGTGCCCCGACCGGGACTCGAACCCGGGATCCCTACCGTCATATATAGTTAAAATATGGCTTCCCGGCTATTGACCTTCTTGTGTGAACGCACACGCTATGCCCGAACTCTTACGGGACTTGGTAGATTAATCTGCCACGAGTAATGAGTATGATGGGCAAACATCTATTAGGCGCACTACGAATGTAGTGGTGTGGACATGTTGGGAATGTGGATCTCACGGGGAGCGTGCAAGGGATAAGTCCCTGCAGACGCACTATCCTCTGTGCCCTCGGTGGCTCAGATGGATAGAGCGTCTACCATGTAAGCAGGAGATCCCGGGCTCGAGTCCCGGTCGGGGCACACATTTTCAACATGTCCCCAGTGAAGTAAATCAACGCCTGTTTGCAGCTAGGGTGTCTAATTAATTATCATTTCATTTCTAGCAAAGCTGCATGGTCATCCACGGTATGTGTTCTTTCGGGAACAGATACTACCGTCATATATAGTTAATATCATTATATTTTTGCTATTTGCGTATATATGATACTATACAATCAGTTGGTCGATGAGAGGACATTTGTATCATGAATTATCGTGTCTGTTTTCTGTATAACAACTAAAGTTAATTTAAAATGTCTCACGAATTGTTTCCCTCTTGGATCCTACGAATCTTCATACTCATTGGCACATGCTCTCTCTTATCCTTTGTCCATACTAGTATCAGGTGTGAACACAACGTACCTAAAATAAATTGCTTTCAGCGACATTGCATTTCCTTCTTTTACATGTACAGTTTTTCAGCCAATGCGAGTTGCAGAGAACTTATTACACGAGCGCTGCGAGACTTTACATTCCTACAGTTTGTTGTAGCTAGGTTTTAGGTCATACAAAGTGCAGTTACATCTGCATGACACGCGACTTCCATACAAAGAGACGCCCTTAAATTGATAGGTTGTATTACGACGGGCGAAGATCCTGTTTACAATTTATCTTCCTTTAATTTACGTTAAAGGCCACTTTCATCGCGCTATGGAAGTTTGCTTAGCACATCTCACTTCGGTAGCTACGGTCACGTCCCATTGTTGTTAATACGCAGGTGAAATTTCATGCAAAGAGGAATAATTTCAGGGCATTAATGTTGGAGTCATAACTTGTTACGCACTCAGGTTAAATTATAACAGTTAGTAGTGGCTTTCATTCTCCGCTGTAGCCAAGTGGTCAGATTCTTTCGTTTTTCAGTATCATGAAAAAACGGCAGCTACTGCTACGAATCGCAATAAATGTTTGGCTACACAGTAGCTCAGGCGTTTTTGGTCAGCGGACTGGCCACCGTGATGAAGAAAGTGAGTGAACTTTTCATCGATGGACTATGAGAGATGTCATGCGACATCCACAAGGAACTATGGAGGAAAAACGACGAAGGAACAGAAGAAAGAAGAAAAGTCCGTGTGGCTCTCATGCAGTGGATCTGGGTTCAGTTCCCGGTACTGCGTTCTGGCGCTGCAGTCCGGAACCGCGGGACTGCTACGGTCGCAGGTTCGAATCCTGCCTCGGGCATGGGTGTGTGTGATGTCCTTAGGTTAGTTAGGTTTAAGTAGTTCTAAGTTCTAGGGGACTTATGACCTAAGATGTTGAGTCCCATAGTGCTCAGAGCCATTTGAACCATTTGAACCCGGTACTGCGAGGGATTTTCCTTGGTGAGAGTACTGAAACACGGTGCAATCAGCCTCGTGATGCCAATTGAGGAGTAACTTGAATGAGAAGTAGCGGCTTCGAGGACTGAGAATCGACAATGTGAGGGGGAGCTGTGTGCTGTCGGGAGCACCTCCTTGTCGCACCCGCGTGACGCGCATGGCAAATTTCTTTATTTATTTATTTACTCTAACGGCTTTCAGAGTGTGCAGAATATTCGTATGAAAGTTTGCGTACGTATTTTGTGCTTGAGATGAAGTAAGGATCTTCAAGGAAGTTTCTTATGTTGGCCACTGGCACGCGATTCATTAACGCTCCCTGGCTGTTGCTGTTGTAACTGAAGAAGCCAGGGTGGATTTTCTGCTGCCCAGTAGTGCATCTTACGTACATTCACAATACAGTTGTTATTAAATGTTGCGTCATTATTTCAAGAACGTAGAATCGTCTCTCACACGACACCGGAAAATTATGTATGTCGTTAGAAATTACAGCTTCAAATGGTTCAAATGGCTCTAAGCACTATGGGACTTAACATCTGAGGTCATCAGTCCCCTAGACTTAGAACTACTTAGACATAACTAACCTAAGGACATCACACACATCCATGCCCGAGGCAGGATTCGAACCTGCGACAGTTGCAGTAGCGCGGTTCCGCAGTGAAGCGCCTAGAACCGCTCGGCCACAGCGGCCGGCATTACAGCTTCGAGTATCTATGCGATGATAGATGAAAATTTATGTTGATTCAAAATGCGAATGACACTCGTCTGACGGATCTCACATTACTTGGTGATATGTTACGTACCGCGATGCGGACTGATGAGCATCATAGGCAGAAAAGCTTCTCCACGCACTCTGCCAAAGATCGTTTTATTTGGCTTAGGTTTATTGAACCATACTTCCAAAAGCTTGGAGCAGACATAAAATCGCATATACAGAGAAATTGCAATATAAATGGTATGAACAACGATTTGAAATTATTTTACAATTCCCATATAGATCTAATATTTGTGGCTAAGAGATCTTGACACATCAACTATACACAAAATGGACTATAAAAAAGATAACTCAGCAGAGATTGGGTAGCACAAATCTGAAGATTAGAGTGAATATACAAAATAGATAGAACATCAGATTTCACATACACGTATGAAATTTCATATTACGTATAAAACAAAAAGGTCTTCGTGTACTGTGACGTAATAAAACAGGAGCACTTGTTGGGGCACATTCAATTTGACAAGGATTTGTTGTAAGCGGTTTTACTGTGCTTTGAAAAAATTGGAGGAATATAGGAACACATTGAAAGATCGCCTTCTTCTTTCTGCTGACAGTCGCAGAATGATGATGACCATCGTATGTAATTCGGAAGGAGTTAAACTATGGTTGGTGCCATTCGCACCAAGATACCAGTTTCTCACTCGCCTGATAGTTTCTAAACCAGTGACATGCACTCTTCTTCCTGGTCCTCTGTTTGACGATGATGTTGCCGTTCGCACTAACGTACTGATGATTTGTGTAAGTGCCCGGTTCGTCAAATACTAGCGCTGAACATAGAACATGAACAGTACGGTTGAACTGTGTTGCCCTACGTTTCTTTTACACTCACCATATATAGGGCGGTCAGAAAAAAAAAAAAAAAAAAAAAGAACTGGCCCTGGAAGTAGTTAATGGACAGTACAGACGATACTTGAAATGGCCTCCCTTCACACGGATGCAGCGTTGTGAGGCACATTTATCAAACTATAGGACACGCGTAACCTGAGAAATAGCAGCAATAGATTGTTCAATGTTCTGCTGAAGCTGTTCGAGTGTGTGAGGTTTTAAGAGCACATTTTACCCTTCAATTTGTCCAAGAAAACATATGGAGAGAGATCAAGCGATCGAGGTGGCCAGGTGAATGCACTGCCTCTGCGAAATATCCATACAGTCGTTCATCTTCTGTGAGTGTATTCATTTCTGTACGTACTTGGCTAGCATTAACAGCTTGATGAAAGGATGGTATTACGTTCCGGACACCAGACATTGCCCACCCAACATTAATCTTGAGAGTACAGAATGACTTTTCAAAGTGATAGGGTAATTTTCAGCTGCATAATCGCTCGTACTCTGTAAGTTCACATACCCAGATAGGCTGAACCAGCGCTCATCTGAAGAAATGAGGAACTGAAGAATGAAAAGACCTGATTATACCTCATTCAAAAACCGCCGGCAGAACTCACCACGCCTACGTTCGTTTGCAAGCTTTAACTCATGCGCAACAGTAAATTTGTAAGCACACAGGTGCAGGACCTTTTTGATAACGTTTCGACATGACGTTCTCTTAATTTCCACTTACACAGATAAACGGCGATGAGATTTTGTCCTACTTTGTTGCAGGCTTTCCTTGAGTAATATCATCTGGTGATCAAACTCTTTTTTCGGGTCGGTTTTACTTACTACAGAGCTCGTTTCGCATTGCGGAAGGTTTTCTCAAAGCACTTCCGACCTCTGACTCTTCCGTAAACAGTTCCACACACGTCTGCCACGAACTGAGCTTAGCAAAATCAATCGACAATGAAAACGCACTGTCCGCAGCTCGTGGTCGTGCGGTAGCGTTCTCGCTTCCCACGCCCGGGTTCCCGGGTTCGATTCCCGGCAGGGTCAGCGATTTTCTCTGCCTCGTGATGACTGGGTGTTGTGTGCTGTCCTTAGATTAGTTAGGTTTAAGTAGTTCTAAGTTCTAGGGGACTGATGACCATAGGTGTTAAGTCCCATAGTGCTCAGAGCCATTTGAACCATAATTTTTTTTTTTTTTTTTTTTTGAAAACGCACTGTTTTATCGTGAGTCCCGTTTCGGTCAACTGGTCAATAAACACGCCTGCTCCTCTCAGAGACTCATACATTATCACACAGTGCAGTTCCAGGGAAAGAACATGCAAAAGTGTGCGTGTGGAAACATAAAACAGGAGCCGATAGTTGCATTACGTGCACCGAAATCACGGTTCACAGCATTGTCTGTGACGGGTAGCTCTCCTGTTCATCAACAATGGTCTTTTACGCGTCAGTCCTATAAATATTTACCTGACCAGTATTATTTTACCCACCGTTTGTAAACATGTCCACTCCATCATAGTGTACATGCCTGCGTGTCAGGAATGTGGTAGCAAAAATGAGCTGACGTTAGACGATACATTTCTCACTACCTCTGCACTGCAGACAAGTAAACAATAATATAATGACAGAGATTGGCCAAAGAGCCTCGCTTGGCACTTTCAAAAATCACAATACCCGATTGCGGCCGCCTGGCCTTTCAGTTTGAGATTTCTAGGATCGGAGCGTGGAATGTCAGATCCCTTAATCGGGCAGGTAGGTTAGAAAATTTAAAAAGGGAAATGGATAGGTTAAAGTTAGATATAGTGGGAATTAGTGAAGTTCGGTGGCAGGAGGAACAAGACTTTTGGTCAGGTGATTACAGGGTTATAAATACAAAATCAAATAGAGGTAATGCAGGAGTAGGTTTAATAATGAATAAAAAAATAGGAGTGCGGGTTAGCTACTACAAACAGCATAGTGAACGCATTATTGTGGACAACATAGACACAAAGCCAATGCCTACTACAGTAGTACAAGTTTATATGCCAACTAGCTCTGCAGATGATGAAGAAATTGATGAAATGTATGACGAGATAAAAGAAATTATTCAGGTAGTGAAGGGAGACGAAAATTTAATAGTCATGGGTGACTGGAATTCGTCAGTAGGAAAAGGGAGAGAAGGAAACGTAGTAGGTGAATATGGATTGGGGGGAAGAAATGAAAGAGGAAGCCGCCTTGTAGAATTTTGCACAGAGCATAACTTAATCATAGCTAACACTTGGTTCAAGAATCATAAAAGAAGGTTGTATACCTGGAAGAATCCTGGAGATACTAATAGGTATCAGATAGATTATATAATGGTAAGACAGAGATTTAGGAACCAGGTTTTAAATTGTAAGACATTTCCAGGGGCAGATGTGGATTCTGACCACAATCTATTGATTATGAACTGCAGATTGAAACTGAAGAAACTGCAAAAAGGTGGGAATTTAAGGAGATGGGACCTGGATAAACTGAAAGAACCAGAGGTTGTAGAGAGTTTCAGGGAGAGCATAAGGGAACAATTGACAGGAATGGGGGAAAGAAATACAGTAGAAGAAGAATGGGTAGCTCTGAGGAATGAAGTAGTGAAGGCAGCAGAGGATCAAGTAGGTAAAAAGACGAGGGCTAATAGAAATCCTTGGGTAACAGAAGAAATATTGAATTTAATTGATGAAAGGAGAAAATACAAAAATGCAGTAAATGAAGCAGGCAAAAGGGAATACAAACGTCTCAAAAATGAGATCGACAGGAAGTGCAAAATGGCTAAGCAGGGATGGCTAGAGGACAAATGTAAGGATGTAGAGGCTTGTCTCACTAGGGGTAAGATAGATACTGCCTACAGGAAAATTAAAGAGACCTTTGGAGAGAAGAGAACCACTTGTATGAATATCAAGAGCTCAGATGGCAACCCAGTTCTAAGCAAAGAAGGGAAAGCAGAAAGGTGGAAGGAGTATATAGAGGGTTTATACATGGGTGATGTACTTGAGGACAATATTATGGAAATGGAAGAGGATGTAGATGAAGATGAAATGGGAGATAAGATACTGCGTGAAGAGTTTGACAGAGCACTGAAAGACCTGAGTCGAAACAAGGCCCCGGGAGTAGACAACATTCCATTAGAACTACTGATGGCCTTGGGAGAGCCAGTCATGACAAAACTCTACCATCTGGTGAGCAAGATGTATGAGACAGGCGAAATACCCACAGACTTCAAGAAGAATATAATAATTCCAATACCAAAGAAAGCAGGTGTTGACAGATGTGAAAATTACCGAACTATCAGTTTAATAAGTCACAGCTGCAAAATACTAACGCGAATTCTTTACAGACGAATGGAAAAACTGGTAGAAGCGGACCTCGGGGAAGATCAGTTTGGATTCCGTAGAAATGTTGGAACACGTGAGGCAATACTAACCTTACGACTTATCTTAGAAGAAAGATTAAGAAAAGGCAAACCTACATTTCTAGCATTTGTAGACTTAGAGAAAGCTTTTGACAACGTTAACTGGAATACTCTCTTTCAAATTCTGAAGGTGGCAGGGGTAAAATACAGGGAGCGAAAGGCTATTTACAATTTGTACAGAAACCAGATGGCAGTTATAAGAGTCGAGGGGCATGAAAGGGAAGCAGTGGTTGGGAAAGGAGTGAGACAGGGTTGTAGCCTCTCCCCGATGTTATTCAATCTGTATATTGAGCAAGCAGTAAAGGAAACAAAAGAAAAATTCGGAGTAGGTATTAAAATTCATGGAGAAGAAGTAAAAACTTTGAGGTTCGCCGATGACATTGTAATTCTGTCAGAGACAGCAAAGGACTTGGAAGAGCAGTTGAACGGAATGGACAGTGTCTTGAAAGGAGGATATAAGATGAATATCAACAAAAGCAAAACGAGGATAATGGAATGTAGTCAAATTAAATCGGGTGATGCTGAGGGGATTAGATTAGGAAATGAGACACTTAAAGTAGTAAAGGAGGTTTGCTATTTAGGGAGTAAAATAACTGATGATGGTCGAAGTAGAGAGGATATAAAATGTAGACTGGCAATGGCAAGGAAATCGTTTCTGAAGAAGAGAAATTTGTTAACATCGAGTATTGATTTAAGTGTCAGGAAGTCGTTTCTAAAAATATTTGTATGGAGTGTAGCCATGTATGGAAGTGAAACATGGACGATAACCAGTTTGGACAAGAAGAGAATAGAAGCTTTCGAAATGTGGTGCTACAGAAGAATGCTGAAGATAAGGTGGGTAGATCACGTAACTAATGAGGAGGTATTGAATAGGATTGGGGAGAAGAGAAGTTTGTGGCACAACTTGACTAGAAGAAGGGATCGGTTGGTAGGACATGTTTTAAGGCATCAAGGGATCACAAATTTAGCATTGGAGGGCAGCGTGGAGGGTAAAAATCGTAGAGGGAGACCAAGAGATCAATACACTAAGCAGACACAGAAGGATGTAGGTTGCAGTAGGTACTGGGAGATGAAGAAGCTTGCACAGGATAGAGTAACATGGAGAGCTGCATCAAACCAGTCTCAGGACTGAAGACCACAACAACAACAACAGGATACTTTTTAGAAATGTTTCAACACCAACTTTAACAAACGTTATGACAGTGTATTCACCTTTTCAAAATCTTTCTAATCCATGGAAAATATACGCTGTTCCATTAAAAAATGCTTGAATACCTCGGTCGACGAACAGTTAAGAAAAGTAATTAAGAACTAAACTACATGCTCCTCAGCTTACAATGATTTGCCGAAATCTCGTTTAGATATGATTAAAAGCAAAGCAGCGTCCATTTATGACGTCACCATAGTGTTAAAACATGTTGGGGTTAGTATGAGGTAGCACTCTGTTTGTACTTGAAGGCCGATGCTATCAATTACTTTTCTTTGCAACAGTATGTCTCCTTATTGGAACAAATAGAAATAACTGATATATTATGTATAGTAACTAACATAGTTGTTACAGAAGTTGTAGCGCACGCCAGAACCTACGACAGCCAAAAACAGTTTGGCAACAGAAACCAAGTTTGCAGGACCATTAAAGAACCGGCGTAGTCTTAAAACTCAGTACATTTTGAGAATGGATACAACTTAGGGAAATATGCTATATATGGTATTAATTATTTATGTATTTTTGTATCAATAAATTGTATCATTAATTTTTCATACGTGCTTTGAAACTGTGGTCAGGTTTCGTCATTATGCAAAGTTTTAAAACATTGCCAAGCCCAATCTGTTGAAAATGACACATATTGATGTAAAATTTGGTAGTCGAAAACCAGTTCCTCGTGGAAGTTCTCGACATGCTGGACGATAGGAAATGCAGAAAGCGTTGGACAACTTTGGGTGAACTGTTATCCCGCACTCCACTGTCGCAAATTAGTTTTTCTCACGTTCCTGTATGCCGACCGAATTCTACAAAGAGCAGACACACAGTAAACTGCTAAAGCAGTCTTCGATGACGGTTGCATCAGCAGACGTTCAGAAACATTATGTAACTGCCGCGCTCCGTACTTGGAAACAACAGTTTAGTTATATGACATAGAACAAAATTGGACTCAGCTGTTCTCGGAGTCTTTCGTGGTGGGATGCCCGAATAAGGTCTTTTCAGTTTAGTACCTGTCTCCGTGACCAGTCTGTAAACTTCGACCCTCTCTTGCAGGTTCCAGACGCTGCTGTCGCAGAGCACGGTGCCAAACCCGGCAGTCAGCTCCTGATGGTGATAGCGGAGACAGCTATCGAAAGCTTGAGTGTTTTGTTCGATGTGACGGGCTTGTAAACCGAGAAGATATTATTATAGGGCTTAACTAATTCCACACTGCAAAATATGTATATTTTTCTTTTTTAAGGAGGGGAGGAGGTCTATCTTAATTACCCTCCAAAATGAAATTCCATGTTCACGGTTCGCGTCAGCATCGTAGATTTATCGCGGAAGCGTCGGGGTAAAATCGGAACAAGTGTTTCGTATTAATATGTAATTTAACTATAAGTATCTTTAATACAGTGATTACACAAAGTAGTAAAATAGTTACAGAATAGATGAAATATGTTTATTGCAATTAGCAAGGCTCTGGGGCTCATAAAATTGAACAAGTGTATCGGCGGATGCTTAACGGTGTGTGCGGTATCATAGTCGACGTGGTCAGCATGATCAGCAGTGGCATCTTCCATAAAGTAAGCAACCGCCTGAAGCACATCACAGGCGTGCCGGACATGACCTTCTGTGGGCGCAGACATGGCCGATGGGCCAGCTGCGTAACCGCTTTGCACCACTTTCTGCATTTCCCTTTTCCACGCTGCTGCAGCTCTCCATTTCTCTCGGCACTGGAATTTTTAGGCTTTTTGGATTCCTTTCGACGTGAGCTTTCCTCTGACTTGTGTTTCCTAAATTCTGAGCGTATTTACGAGTCATATTACACATCTTTCATTATTTAGTAATTTTCTATTTAATACTGATGTTCACATTTATTGTCTCACTTTGGGTCCTAGTAATGCACAAGCTCTCCACGATGACACCCGAATGAATCTCCCAGCTAAACGTACACAGCTCATATCTAGGAAGGGCGTTAAATTACGCAATACTTTGTTTTCTGAAAGCAAGTTGGTTTTTTTCGGGATTCCAACACATAAAATTGTTCGCCACTCTTTTGACTACAAAATTGTATCTTTCAACATAATCTCCGTTCGATGCAACAGCCCTACACCATATTACTGGCAGGGTTTGCATGTCGACGTGGTACCAGTCTACTGGTCGACGTCGGAGCCAACATCTTGCTGCATCAAAAACCTCGATGATGCGCCTCGTAACACGCAAGCAATTCCACGCAGACGGTTCTTCATTGCTCTTTATGGTCTTCTGTTATGTGGCGATAAACCCAGCATACCCCAATAGACAGACGAGTGTGCACTACCAACCTAAAGAGAGTGTCCGCACGTACCAAGATTTGTTTGTTCATGAGACCCAGAAAATATTAGATATAGGCTCCCAGGTAGATGACATTTTCCTTGACTTTCGGAAGGCGTTCTATACAGTTCCGCACTGTCGCCTGATAAACAAACTAAGAGCCTACGGGATATCAGACCAGCTGTGTGGCTGGATCGAAGAGTTTTTAGCAAACACAACACAGCATGTTGTTCTCAATGGAGAGACGCCTACAGACGTTAAAGTAACTTCTGACGTGCCACAGGAGAGTGTTATGGAACCATTGCTTTTCACAATATATATAAATGACCTACTAGACAGTGTCGGATGTTCCATGCGGCTTTTCGCGGATGATGCTGTAGTATACAGAGAAGTTGCAGCATTAGAAAATTGCACCGAAATGCAGGAAGATCTGCAGCAGATATGCACTTGGTGCAGGGAGTGGCAACTGACTCTGAAACGTCCCCTTAGAACAATTATACATGACTGTCCATAAACTGACACACAATATTTTTTAGCGCAACGCTATCTGACTTTCAATAATCCCTACAAAAGGATGGCCCTGACTAACATTAACAAATCACTTACCTCACAAAAATCTTCGTTACTCGAACTACTGCAATACAGCGAGCGCCACTACTGCCAGCTAAATAAAATATTCAAACTACGGAAGGCACTAACTACTGATAGGCTTAGTTAGCAAATGAAAGATTTTGATAGAGAACAAACAATGTATTCACCTCAATAGTGTTCAAAAGTCATAATGTATATAGCAGTTCATGACATCCAGTCTTACAAATTTCAAAACTCCGCCATCTCTCTCCCCACATCCACCACTGCTGGCGGCTCACCTCCAACTGCGTAACGCTACGCGCTGTTCACATCCAGCTGCCCAACACTACAATGGCAGACAACAATGCAAACTAGCCACAGACTGCACACAGCAAAGCCAGTGATTTTCATACAGAGCGCTACGTAACGTTGCCAATAAGAAAACATAAACAGCCTACTTACAACTCTTAATATAGACAAATGTAATGTATTGCGAATACATAGAAAGAAGGATCTTTTATTGTATGATTATGTGATAGCGGAACAAACACTGGTAGCAATTAATTGTGTAAAATATCTGGGAGTATGCGTACGGAACTATTTGAAATGGAATGATCATTTAAAATTAGTTGTTGGTAAGGCGGGTGCTAAGTTGAGATTCATTGCGAGAGTCCTTAGAAAATGTAGGCCATCAGCAAAGGAGGTGCCTTACAAAACTATCGTTCGACCTATACTTGAGTATTGCTCATCACTTTGGGATCCGTACCAGGTCGGGTTGACAGAGGAGACAGAAAAGATCCAAAGAAGAGCGGCGCGTTTCGCCACAGGGTTATTTGGTAACCGTGATAGCGTTACGGAGATGTTTAGCAAACTCAAGTGGCAGTCTCTGCAAGAGAGGCGCTCTGCATCGCGGTGTAGCTTGCAGTCCAGGTTTCGAGAGGGTGCGTTTCTGGATGAGGTGTGGAATATATTGCTTCCCCCTACTTGTACCTCCCGAGGAGATCACGAATGTAAAATTTGAGGGATTCGAGCGCGCACGGAGGCTTTCTTGTAGTCGTTCTTCCTACGAACCGTACGCGACTGGAAGAGGAAAGGGAGGTAATGACGGTGGGACGTAAAGTGCCCTCCGCCACACACCGTTGGGTGGCTTGCGTAGTAGAAATGTAGATGTAGACTGCAGACGTCACACCTGCGTGCGGCGGGCCGGATGAGGGAGATTGGACAGGTTTGCGCGACCTCGTTGCGATGATCACAGACGCATCGCCCGCGGACTCACCGTGCTTTTGTTCACTGCCACGTACCCGGTAGATATTGTACAAGCGACTATGAATATCTGCGATCCTGTGGTTTTCCGTCAAAAGAAACTCAGTGACAGCTCTGCGCGTGGAATGCACCTCCGTTGCAGACACTATTTTGAAGGCTACATACAGCGCCGCCGCCAACGGGAACTTCGTGAAATTAAAAGGCTGTAGCGAGAATATTGGCCTGTGTCCAAAAACAAATTCTGCATTTTTCGAGCCGAAATTTTTCGAGAAAAAAAATGGGCGTGTGTTGCATTCGTATAGCTTTACGCAAAGCTAATACATAAGAATCACGCGCATCTGCCTACAATTGTCGGCACCAACGGACGTTGCGACGAACTGGTGACGTCACACTAGTAGGCTTGTCCGCCACGCTTGTTTAGGTCTCGGCTCCGTGCAAAGCCCACTGGAAATCCGTATTTAATTGATAAGGTATCGACTAAAGGTCTTAATTTTGTCCTGTGCTATCGAGAACTTGCACGCATTTAAGTGGAATTATTAAATTTGTCTTAAATAGTTACTCACTCCCCGCCGGAGACGGCTGCAGGCACTCGTAAGACCTGCAGTGTCGCGTGCTGTGAAGTACGCGCCAAGAACTGTGTTTCTCGTAGGCCTCGTACACTCATACTATGACGTCTGAGGCAAAACGAATACTCCACGACAAACATGCATGTAAAGCCGTCGGCACACGGACCGTGCATCCGAACGTTGAGCGTTGAGTGTGCCGAGTTTCTGACGTCATAGCGTGGAGTAGCACGCTCGGGTGTCTTTCCGAACGTGCAGAGCAATATCTGGCATGTCAGATATTGTGAGCGTGCGTCTGAGCGTTGACCAATGAGATGGCACAACGCCACCTACGTCACACGCACGCCGTCTCCCTTCAGTACAGAGTTGTGAGGCGCCATATTGGCATTCATTTCAAGCCTATATGTATATATCCCCTTTCTGAGCACCGGCAAATTGAGAATCACTGGAAAAACCATTGTTAACTGTGTGATTCATTCCAATAACATAATGAGAAACATCATATTCGTGGCAAAAGAATTATTGTAACTTGCGTATTATGAGAGTATGCTATTTGAAGGCAGCGACACACTGAAGATCCACCCAAAACGTATTGTTCTTGATGCAATTTGTTATAATTAAATTTCAATTAGCACCATACCTATAATTAAGGTTTTCAGCAAAGGCTAACAAAATATGATGAGCTGCAATAGGTGTTAGGTTGGTTTAGCGTAATGAATAGCGTCGCTGTCGTGTGATGAGTAATTACAGGCGGTGGTGGTTCGCGTTTTGTCACTCCCTAATTTTGTTTCCTAACATTCGCGTTTATATTAGGTTCTGATAGTTTATTATTAGTTTAATATAAGTATATACTATAATATCTTATGTTATGTAAATATAAGTTTACCTTTTTTTTAGGGGTGACTTTGTTCGATTGGCTTAATCTACAGGACTGCTTGCACTACTTGTATAAAAATATTTTGCTACTTTTTCTTTTACGCTTCGTAATCCACATGTTGCCAAGATACTGCTACTAGGTAGGAACAGTGATCAAGTAAGACTGACATTGGGGTTTTACTAAAGTGTGGGAATGATGAAATAATGTTTATCTTATGCGCAGAAGTATTCCAAATTTGTAACGCACTGCTTGTAATGGAACTTTTATAAGCCTGTGTCCTTACTGATTGGACATTGTACTTTCCTTTTCGTGGACGATGGAGGAAATGTGCGTTTTAATAGAGTTGACGTGGGAATTTTACGCGCGCCCGTTGAGTAAACAGTGTGATTTACGAAATAGAAACATCCCTCAATTGCCGCTAGAGTGCGTTGCGATCGCGTTTACCACGTTGGGGCCCATGTACCGTATGGACAAGTCGCATCGTTCCTGAGCGTGCAGCAGCACGTTGAACTCGGCACGCTCAACGTTAACGTTCGACAGCACGGTCCGTGTGCCGACGGCTTAAGTGATCTATCCGTTGTTGGCTCAACCACTGTTTACGCGTTAGTGGTTGTACCGATTCAAATTCGACGGCATTTTGTGACACAAGAAAAGTTCGACCAAGCGAATAGACTCTCTGGGTGAGAGGAACTGCCCGCATCGGCGTGTGACAGCTGCGGCGCCCGCTGCGGGTAAGGTCCCGCGCGCCGCCTGGGCCGCGCCGCGCCGGCTGCGCCCGCGGTGCTAGCGCCGCGCCTCGACGTGGCAACGTGCGGGCGGGCAGCGCCTGCCGGCAGCCGGCCCGGCCGCAGTGTCCGCGAGGCGCGCCGGCCAGCCGCACCGCGTGCCGCCGCGTGTCGAGTCGCGAGTGCCCGTACACACGGTAGTGCGCCAGTGACGTCACGGCATGGACAAGCCGCACGGACACGCCAGCCCGCGCGGCCCGCTCACGCTGATCCGCGCCGCCGCCAGGCACTCCAAGCGGCTCAGGTGAGTGCCGGCTGCCCCGTCAGCTGACTTCCAGGGGACCAGCATGGCGGCAGTAGACCTGCTGCGGCATAGCCAGCTCCGCACGAAACGACGTCTACCACTTACTCGAACATATCTTCGTAACAACTGGAAGGATGTAGAATAACGCGACATATTATCTAAGCTCTTATGCAGTTCCGTTTCAGTTATCAATGACGATCATTCCACTTGGGACCTGTGGAATCGTACATTAGCTTATTTGTTTGAGTTGTAAATATTTGTCATGTATTGTTGTTTTTCTAACATTTTCTACATCCTGGAGGACCTCCACACTACGGATCAATTGGAATGAAAGTAAATCTAATCTAATCTAAACGTACAGAAACGTTTGTTTGCGCGAGTCATTCTACCTGTTCTTCAGAAGATTTGTTACCGCTCAAATTTTAAAAGTGACTACGTTTTCGAATGTCACATAATATCTCCCTCTCTTTCCTTCTCTGTCTTTGTTTTTTAAGTAAGTACCGTTTTGAATTTAAAAAAGATGTGCAAAATATACGAACTGAGTAGTCCATGGGCAAGATAGCCAACAACAAGGAGAATGTGAGCTCAGGAGCGCCGTGGTCCCGTGGTTAGCGTGAGTAGCTGCGGAACGAGAGGTCCTTGGTTCAAGTCTTCCCTCAACTGAAACTTTTACTTTCTTTATTTTCGCCAAGTTATGATCTGTCCGTTCGTTCATTGACGTCTCTGTTCACTGTAATAAGTTTAGTGTCTGTGTTTTGCGACCGTGCCGCAAAACCGTGCGATTAGTAGACGAAAGGACGTGCCTCTCCAATGGGAACCGAAAACATTTGATCGCAAGATCATAGGTCAACCGATTCCTGCACAGGAAAACACATCTGATATATTCTGTACGACACTGGTGACGGCATGTGCGTCACATGACAGGAATATGTTGTCGAGAATATCTTGTCTACCCACCTAACTTGTACACTTAGCGAATGGGGAAAAAGATTCTTCTACCTTGCCCGACTTAGGTTTTCTTGTGGATGTGATAATCACTCCCAAAAAAGTGATGAAAACATAAGAGTTTGTCACATAAACTGAAAATAAAAAATTAAACTTTTCACTCGAAGGAAGACTTGAACCTAGGACCTCTCGTTCCGTAGCTGCTCTCGCTAACCACGGTACCACGGCGCTCCTTGACTCTCATTGTCCTTGATGTTGCCTATCTTCGCATGGACTACTCAGTTTGTATATTTTACTATTGTTTTTTTCATAGTTCCACACAACTTCTTCCTGTTTTCTCAATTGATCTGTGTTCAGTTTTTCAAGGCCTATCCACTGTGCCAACTTATAACTAAATCTGAGGGGGGGTGCGATGGGGAGGTTCCCTTGTTAGTGCTAAAGGCCTAAAAGCGATCGATATTCATCGTGAGATCTGTGCAGTTTACGGAGAAAACATTATGAGTGATGGAATGGTAAGAAAGTGGGTGAGAGCATTTAAAAATGGCCGCACAAATGTGCATGATGGACAACGGAGTGGGCGTCCTTCGGTCGTTAATGAAAGTTTCCGCCGGCCGTTGTGGCCGTGCGGTTCTAGGCGCTTCAGTCTGGAAACGCATGACCGCTACGGTCGCAGGTTCGAATCCTGCCTCGGGCATAGATGTGTGTGATGTCCTTAGGTTAGTTAAGTTTAAGTAGTTCTAAGTTCTAGGGGACTGATGACCACAGATGTTAAGTCCCGTAGTGCTCAGAGCCATTTGAACCATTTTTTGGAAGTTTGGTACAGGAAGTGCACAATAAGATGACAGAAAACAGACGCTTTACGATTTGTTCCTTGCGGGATGACTTTCCTAATGTTTCTCGTAGTGTTTTCTATGGCATTGTGACCGAGCATTTGAATTACCGAAAATTGTGCGCACGGTGGGTACCGGAAAAAAAAGTTGACGGATGTGCACAAAACCAAACGTTTAGACAGTACATTGACTTTCCTTGAGCGGTACCACAACGTCGGTGATGATTTCTTAAGCCAAATTGTTACGGGCGATGAAACATGGGTGGCCTACGTCACACCAGAATAAAAGCAACAGTCCATGGAATTGCGGCATTCAGATTCACCCAGAAAAGTGAAGTTTAAGCAAACAATTTCTGCCCGTAAAATCACGTGCACAGTTTTTTGCGACAGAAAAGGAGTATTGCTTCTGGAATTTCTGCCTCGAAATGACACAATCAATGCAGCAGCTTACTGTAAGACATTGCACAATCTGCGCCGTTCAATTCAGAACAAAAGACGTGGCAAGTTGAGCAAGGGCATCGTTTTGCTGCAAGACAATGCCCGTCCGCGTGTGGCGAATCAGACCAAAGATCTCATCACATCTTTTCGATGGGAAACTCTAGATCATCCTCCGTACAGCCCCGATCTTGCGGCCAGTGACTACCGTCTGTTTCTGCACTTGAAGAAACACTTGGGCGGTCAGCGTCTTCAAGACGATGACGAAGTCAAAACAGTGGTGATGCAGTGGTTAACAAGTCAGGCGGCAGACTTCTATGAGGAGGGTATTCAAAACTGGTACACCGTTGTGACAATTGCCTCAATTTTGACGGAAATTATGTATAAAAGTGGATTAAGGTACAGGCTTTCATGTAAAAATAAAATTATTGAGATATCTTAGCACATCTTTTTTAATTTCAAAACGGTACTTACTTAAAAAACACGGCTACACGCCTCGTATATATATGTGTGTTTGTGTGTGTGTTCCTCAGCAGCAGACTAAGATTTTCTAGTTACTGTAAACACCGATACAAATATTACGTCATTTTCGCAACATTAACCAAGGAACGACGTACTTCTCAGATTTTGCGCACCTCGAGGAAAGTAAATATAGAAATTTGTACGTCTTATTGTAATTGTAAGACGCGTGCCTTTTCAAGCACTACTCTACGTTTGTCCGTAGCGGGCAGGCGCTTTAAAACCTGCTCACTGTAGACGCAGACTTTACGGACAGTCACATTCAGACCAGACGCCCCTGGTATGCTTTCGTCAGAAGTTCAAACTACCAGGACGACAATGTAGGGGAGCTGACGAGCCTCTTTCTTCTTACAGCCCTTTTCACTCGTGAATTCATTTTTACCGCAACGTGAAAATAAAGTATCCATATTGAAGGCTACAGAATTAGCATTACCGAGGTATAGATTCCCGAATAGCCTTGAGTCTACCTTTTGAACCTTCGGTGAAATACTTCTTAACAGTGGTGACTACGTGGTGGATACGGTGTGTAATCTCGGTTGTAGACGAAGAAAAGGGTGTGTGCTGTGTCTGTGCGGTGACAGGGGTGGGGGAGGAGGGGAGGAGAGGAGGGGGACGAAGGCAACGTTTGGGGGCAAGCAGCGAGATGTTTCACCTTGAACTTAATAAATGGCTATTTTTCGCACTTATATTCTGAAACAGTCATATGATGTATGTAAGTCGTTCGTATTTTTGTGCTTGTTTCTGATATCTTCATACTAACATCACTTGATCATATTTCATCAGAACTTACCATCTAAATACAAATTCTCAGTTTTGCAGGATATAACCACGACATTCTGAGGAGTGTACCATAAGCTTCAGAGTATCACTAATGTGTAATTAAATTCTTGGCATTGCAACGCTACTGCGAACGTATCCAGTGTCACTAATATGTGGGTATCATGTTCGTTACCACGTTTGAGGTACTCTGCTTTACGCCTATTAAAATTAGTTGGAGGGAAACAGTTCCCTACGATAAGGGGTCGAGAATGCACTGTTTCAGTTCACGGTCAGCTGATTCTAGATATTTCGTACCAATACTGAATTACAGTATATTCTGTCGTCAAAAGGAGCACAGATGTGACTCTCCTGCAGCTACAAGCACTCAAATGTCGCGCACATTAAACAAACATAGTTACGACACACCATTCATATAGTCCGAGACAAGGGATAAATTAGCAGCACGAAAAAAGAAATTTTTCGCAATTATTTGATCGATAAAGCTGTCGAAGTGTCACATAATGTTATACGAAGGTTTATTCATTTCATCCTTCAGCTAGTGCTTTTATGTCTGCATCGAATATAAGAACTTGTATATGGCCTAGACTTCTTTTTAGCCATCATTTCTACTGTTTTAACTTCGTCCTCCATGTCTTATTCTCGTATTGTGCTTCATTTCAGATCGTTTGTTAGACACAAGATCATCGGTTACCTGTTTCGACATTCTAATCGTTTTCTCCTAAACATTCTCTCTCTGTTCCTTACAGTGTTTCTTTAAGTGCCCCCAGATGCCCCAGTCTTCCTCTCAGTAATCTGATCCCCCACCTCCCTGTGCCTGCCCTCAGCTACTGTGGTTTATCGGTATTTACGTGTCAGCAGCATTTGTAGCGACCAAATGTCCGACGGAGGGTAAAACAAGACGGAAGAATAAATCTTACGTAAACATTTGCACTCGTCTTTTGGGACGATAGTAACAGCGTGAACATTTAAATGTTTTATTCCTCTACTGCCTTATACAAATTACACAAATGGTTTGGTGGAATATATGGAGCCAATATGTGAATTTCGACTGATTTCCATACTTAACGACTAAGGGATGTCTCTGAAAAGTGAGGACCAGTTGTTTACAAAAGTTCGACTGTCAGACACTTTCTGCTAACCTTCTACCTAGGCATTATTAGTCTCAAATTACTTTCAGTGTGCATTTTTTCTTGTTTTGAACTATCGGCATAGAGTGCTATCTTCAGATATTTCAGACAATTCAGAAACGAAGCTTTAAACACTAATTTTTTGCTCATAGCTTTGAGGTAGACGCAGATGCAAGAAGTCTAGGAACATGTAAGATCTTTACTGCAGAGAGTAGTTTCAGTCAAAATATCATATTAAGTTGACCTAAAAATTTAGAAAAATATGTGTGGTTACACAGTCTGAATGATTGTTCACAAAGTTTTCAATGCCAAAATAAATAAATAAATAAATAAATAAAAGAGGAAAGTTATCGTTACAGGAAACGTAGGCAAGGAAGTTGCCTTGGAGTCAAAAATCGTAAGAAACATACCGTTATGTATGAATAAGTAAAGTCTATTACATGCTTCAGTCGTCACGTCAGCTATTTCAGACAATGTCACGGCAACTTATCTGTCAAATGTATACTCACTCTATCCGGAGTCGCAATGAATCTAACGGCCGGATCAGCTGATGTCTGTTCACACAACGTGCCCAGTGATCATCATTCACGCAAAACTTATTACTTTGAAATTCTCCAAATATTTAGAAGCTGTGAAACACCGCTCACAGAAAGTACAACGGTACGAACAACTTGAATACGCCCTCACGCAAAGTGTCTACAATATAATGCGGACTTTTCTCACTGCAGACCGTCGCGTTTTCCGAAAAATCGATCCTCTCTTCTGTGGTATTTTGATATTTAACTGTGAGGAAAGTGGTTTTGCTCAAGCGAAAGTGAGGGGGCGCCTGTTTCTGGCATGCGTTGGAGTGGCTTTCGCCGGTAGCGGCTGGCAGTGACGCATTGTGCGTCAGAGGACTGCGGCAGCGCACGAGGTGGGGCGAGGCGAGGCGAGGCGTGGCGGCCTTTAAAGCCCGGCCTGTGTCTGGACTGCGTCTGGCTTCTGGTGAAGGTCGCCCTGCCCGCGTCCGGCTCCATGTCGCACGCCTCCCGGGCTCTCGGGAGCTGCTCCAAGCACACGGCGTTTCAGCACCAATACGAAATACGAGGCGTGCTTTTTAGTAAGTAACGTTTTGAAAGTAAAAAAAAAAGACGTGCTAAGGTATCTCAATAATTTTATTTTTACATGAAAGCCTGTACCTTAATCTACGCACTGACGCCACTATAGTCTGATTCTTCCTTGTTTACGTTGTGTACTGAGCTTTAAGATGGCTCCGATAATCGTGAGTCCCGCCGACTGTCAAGTACGGGCTGTTATAAGATTTCGTAGTGCAAAAGGCCTAAAAGCGATCGATATTCATCCTGAGATCTGTGCAGCTTACGGAGAAAACATTATGAGTGATGGAATGGTAAGAAAGTGGGTGAGAGCATTTAAAGATGGCCGCAGAAATGTGCATGATGAACAACGGAGTGGGCGTCCTTCGTTCGTTAATGAAAGTTTGGTGCAGCAAGTGGACAATAAGGTGAAAGAAAACAGACGCTTTACGATTTGCTCCCTGTGGGATCAGTTTCCTAATGTTTCTCGTAGTGTTCGGTATGGCATTGTGCCCGAGCACTTGAATTGCCGAAATTTGTGCGCACGTTGGGTACCGAAAATGTTGGCAGATGTGCACAAAACCAAACGTTTAGACAGTGCATTGACTTTCCTTGAGCGGTACCACAACGACGGTGATGATTTCTTAAGCCAAGTTGTTACGGGCGATGAAACATGGGTGCCTACGTCACACCAGAATCAAAGCAACTGTCCATGGAAGTTGAGCGAGGTTATCGTTCTGCTGCAACACAATGCCCGTCCGCCTGGAAACTCTAGATGATCCTCCGTACAGCCGCTATCTTGCGCCCAGTGACTACCATCTGTTCCTGCACTTGAAGAGCCGGCCGGAGTGGCCGAGCGGTTCTATGCGCTACAGTCTGGAACCGCGCGGCCGCTACGGTCGCAGGTTCGAATCCTGCCTCGGGCATGGATGTGTGTGATGTCCTTAGGTTAGTTAGGTTTAAGTAGTTCTAAGTTCTAGGGGACTGATGACCTCAGTAGCTAAGTCCCATAGTGCTCAGAGCCATTTGAACCACTTTGCACTTGAAGAAACACTGGACGGTCAGCGTCTTCAAGACGATGACGAAGTCAAAACAGTGGTGATGCAGTGGTTAACAAGTCAGGCGGTAGACTTCTATGACGGGGGTATTCAAAAAATGGTGCAACGTTATGACAAGTGCCTCAATATTGACGGAAATTATGTAGAAAAGTAGATTAAGGTACAGGTTTTCGTATAAAAATAAATTTATTGAGATATCTTAGCACGTCTTTTTTAAATTTCAAAACGATACTTACTTAAAAAAAACACACCTTGTACATTCTAATGCGAGTCGGGCGTGGTAGGAAAGCTAGAAAATCTGGAAAGGGAAATCCTGAGGCCCAGCATTGATATAGTTGGCGTCACTGAAGTGAAATTAAAAAAAAAAAAAGACAAGAATGGTCAGACGAAAATGGGTAACATCAGCTGCTGCAGAAAATAGTATAACGGGAATAGGATTCATTATGAATAGGTAAGTTGGGCGAAGAGTAAGTTACTGTGAACAGTTCAGTGATAGAATTGTTCTCATTGGAATCCACAGGGAACCAGCACTAACGACAACATCTCACGTCAACACGCCGACGTCGCAAGCAGAAGATAAAGAGACAAAGTATATGAGGATACTGAACGGCTCATTCACTACGTAAAGGGAGATGAAATCTACACTACTGCCCATTAAAATTGCTACACCAAGAAGAAATGCAGATGATAAACAAATATATTATACTAGAAGTGACATGTGATTACATTTTCAGGCCGTAATAACGGCCTTGATACGCCTGCGAATTGAGTCAAACAGAGTTTGGATTGCGTGTACAGGTACAGCTGCCCATGCAGCTTCAACACAATACCACACTTCATCAAGAGTAGTGACTGGCGTATTGTGACGAGCCAGTTGCTCGGCCACCATTGACCACACGTTTTCTGTTGGTGAGAAATCTGGAGAGTGTGCTGGCCAGGGCAGCAGTCGAACATTTTCTGAATCCAGAATGGGCAGTACAGGACCTGCAACATGCGGTTGTGCATTATCCTTCTGAAATGTAGGGTTTCGCAGGGACCGAATGAAGGGTTGAGCCACGGGTCGTAACACATCTGAAATGTAACGTCCACTGTTCAAAGTGCCGTCAATGCGAACAAGAGGTGACCGAGACGTGTAACCAATGGCACCCCATATCATCACGCCAGGTGATATGCCAGCATGGCGATGAAGAATACACGCTTCCAATGTGCGTTCCCCGCTATGTCGGCAAACACAGATGCGACCATCATGATGCTGTAAACAGAACCTGGATTCATCCGGAAAAATGACGTTTTGCCATTCGTGCACCCAGGTTCGTCGTTGAGGACACCACTGCAGACGCTCCTGTCTGTGATGCAGCGTCAAGGGTAACCGCAGCCATGTTCTCCGAGCTGATAGTCCATGCTGCTGAAACGTCGTCGAACTGTTCGTGCAGATGGTTGTTGTCTTGCAAACGTCCCTATCTGTTGGCTCAGGGATCGAGACGTGGCTGCTCGATCCTTTACAGCCATGCGGATAAGATGCCTGTCATCTCGACTGCTAGTGATACGAGGCCATTGGGATCCAGCACGGCGTTCCGTATTACCCTCCTGAACCCACCGATTCCTTATTCTGCTAACAGTCATTGGATCTCGACCAACGCGAGCAACAATGTCGCGATACGATAAACCGCAATCGCGATAGGCTACAATCTGACCTTTACCAAAGTCGGAAACGTGATGGTACGCATTTCTCCTCCTTACACGAGGCATCCCAACAACGTTTCACCAGGCAAAGCCGGTCAACTGCTGTTTTTGTATGAGAAATCGGTTAGAAACTTTCGTCATGTCAGCACGTTGTAGGTGTCGACACCGGTGCCAACCTTGTGTGAATGCTCTGAAAAGCTAATCATTTGAATATGACAGCATCTTCTTCCTGTCGGTTAAATTTCGCGTCTGTAGCACGTCATCTTCGTGGTGTAGCAATCTTCGTGGTGTAGCATTTTTAATGGCCAGTAGTGTAATAGCCAAGGGGGCTTGGAATATGGCTGTAGGGGAAGTAGTAGGAGGAAGGGTTGTAAGAGAATGTGGGCTTGGTACTCTGAATGAGAAACGCTAATTGAGTTCTGCAACACATTTCAGACGGTAATAGCGAATACTTTGTTCAAGAATCACAAGAGGAGGAGGTATTCTTGGAAAAGGTCAGGATATACAGGAAGGTTGCAGTTAGATTGCACCATGGTCAGGCAGAGACTGGATTGTAAAACGTACCCACTGGCAGATATAGAGTCAGAGCACAATTTTGTAATGATGAAGGGTAGGTCGAAGTTTACGGGACTGCCCACGAAGAATCAGTGCACAAAGAAATGGGATACGGAAGTTCTAAAAATTAAAAAGAGACGCTTGAATTTCTTTAAGGCTACAGATACTGTGATAATGAATAGGTCAGTACGCATTTCAGTTGAAGAGGAATGGATGTCTCTAAAAAGGGAAGTCACTGAAGTTGGAAAGAAAAACAAAAATACAAAGAAGGCAACTACGAAGAAACCATGGGTAACAGAAGAAATACTTCAGTTGCTCGACGAGAGGAGGAAGTACAAAAATGTTTAGGGAAATACAGGAAGATAAAATATAAGTCGATAAGGAATGAAATAAAGAGGAAGCGCAGGAAAGTTAACACGAAACGGCTACATGAAAAATATGAAGAAATTGAAAAAGAAATTATTGTCGGAAGGACTGACCCAGCATACATAAAAGTCAAAACTACATTCTGTAAAATTAAAAGCAAGGGCTATAACATTAAGAGTGCGGTGGGAATCCCACCGTTAAATGAAGTGGAACATGTGCATGGATAAAAAGAGCACATTGAGGGCCTCTATGAGGGGGAGGACTATAAGAAGACGTGATAGAAGAAGAAAAGGAATCGATAAAGAAGAGAAAGGTGATACAACATTAGAATTTAGAAGAACTTTGGAAGGCTTAAAATCAAATAAGGCAGAAGGGATAGATAACATTCCATCAGAATTTCTAAAATCATTGGACGAAGTGGCAACAAAACAACTATTCTCGTTGGTGAAACTGGCGATATACCATCAGACTTTCGCAAAAACGCCATCCACATAATCCCCGACAAATGCGAGCATTTTCGCACAGTCAGCTTAACAGCTCATGCATCAAAGTTGCTGACAAAAATAATTTACAGACGAATGGAAAAGAAAATTGAGTACCTATTGGATGATGATCAGTTTGGCTTTAAGAAACGTAAAGGCATCGGAGACGCAGATCTGACGTTGCGATTGATAATGGAAGCAAGACTGATGAAAATTCAAGACACGTTAATAGGATTCGTCGACATCGTAAATGCGTTCGATAATGTAAAATGGTGCAAGGTGATCAAACTTCTGGGAAAAATAGGGGTTAGCTATAGCTAGATACGGGTTAATATACGAGAGTCAAGAGGGAGTGGTAAGAGTGGACAAACCAAGAACGAAGTTCTCGGATTAAAAAGGGTGTAAGACAGGGATGTGGTCTTTCGCCCATACTGTTCAATCTGTACATCGAAGAAGAAATGATGGAAATAAAAGAAATGTTCAGTAGTCGAGTTAAAATTCAAGGCGAAAGCATATCAATGATACGATTCGCTGATGACATTGATATCCTGAGAGCAAGTGAAGAAGAATTACATGATACACTAAATGGAATGAACAGTCTAATGAGTATAATGAGTACAGAATATGGATTTAGAGTATATCGGAGAAAGACTAAAGAAGTGAGAAGCAGCAAAAGTAAGAACAGCGAGAAACTTAACATGGTAACATGGTCACGAAGTTGATGAAGTTAAGGAATTCTGCCACGTAAGCAGAAAAGTAACCATGACGGAAGGAGCAAGGACGACATCAAAAGCAGACTAGCACTTGCATTCCTGGCCAAGACAAGTCTATTAGTATCAAACACCGGCCTTAATCTGAGGAAGAAATTTCTGAGAATATATGTTTGGTACACTTCATGAAACGCAGGTTGTGGGAAAACCGGAACAGAAGAGAATCGAAGCATTTGAGACATGTTGCTACAGAACAATGCTGAAAATTATGTGGACTGATAAAGAATGAGGAGGTTCTCCGTGGAATCTGTGAAGAAAGTAACATATGAGAAACACTGACAAGAAAAAGGAATGGGGTAGTAGGACATCTGTTGAAGCATTAGGGAATAACTTCCATTGTAGTAGAGGGAGCTGTAGAGGGTAGAAACTGCAGAGGAAGACAGAGGCTGGAATAGGTCCAACAAATAGCTCAGGACGTAGTGTGAAAGTGCTACTGTGAGGTGATGAGGATGGCATGGGAAAGGATTTCGTGGTGGGCATCATCAAACCAGTCGGAAAACTGATGACCAAATGAAACAAAAATACTAACTAATTAGAACAAAACGTTTCATATTTTTCCAATTCTTATTTTTCACAGAGATACAGCTATTAGAATGTAAACCAAACAAACTTTCACAGAAGATGTTAAACATTGGCAAATATTAAGGTCCAAGTTCATAAATTTCACCCCTACCTTCAATGCCCTTTCGAACTCCCTCAACACAACGTGTAGCTTTCCTGTAGTCGTCTTTATGTTCTGTATGAGATCAGCACTGTTCACAATCTGAACGAATGATTCGTTCCTTGCGTTTACTTTTTCTTTGTAGATGCCTTTCAGCCATCCCCCCAAGCATTAATCTATAGGTGTAAGGTATGGGTACATTGCTGGCCGAGAAAAGCGACCATTTCTGCGAATCCGTCCCTCGGAGGGTATTAGGTTCGAATGAGGTGTTACCTGACGGCTAGAACGTGCAGGGGCCCGTCACTCTGGAAGAACTTATCTTCCTTGTAGCCAAAGGGGAACCTCTTCTAATAATATTGGAAGTTCGTTTTCAGTTCTCGAAAATGTAGCTCCACAATGGAATATGGAATTTCGTCGGACCAACGATGTGGGTTACGAGTGTTTCTGATACCATCTCCAGTAAAAGTGGCTTCTTCAGTAACCGGTATTTATTGGATTTCTGGGTGATTTGTAATTACCGAACGACAAAATTCCAATCGCTTACCTTCATCTCTAGTAGTTCCGCGTGTGCCTGTACACGAACTGCGTCCTACCGTCTGGATACTGTGTTATGCTTCATCCAGACTTTGCTCATTTTCACGTTCAGATGAAACAATAACTGCACCAGTATCCCACAGTTCAGTGACAACACTAGTATTCACTTTTAATCTGGTACTCTGCGGTTAGAAAACATCTACCATATTCTCTAGAAGCAGTAGTACAGTTTTCATTACAAAACCCGTGCACAAATACCTTATTGACAGATCTAATATTTCTAGATACGTGTGGCATGCTTTAACGATACAGTGCAATAGCCGACAAACTATGCCCTTTTTCAAAATTTTCAAGTGTTGGAATCTGTTGTTTTTGTAGTGTCATAGTTTTAAAAGTAAGCCATTAGTCACCTTAGAAGGTTCCACTTTTTTCACATATTCGAATAACAAACGTGTGATTACTATGATAATTTCTCTACTGTATGTTTCGATACTCATGTACTTTTACCCATTTTATTGTTAATCGTCGCACAATGGTCCCAGGGGTTTCTTTCATCGGTAGTAGCACACGCTCCTCCATGTCACTGCCAGTCTCCCGATGTGCAAGGGCACCTGGGTCTCACAGACACTGGAGATGTCTGATGAACAGCTTGTCAGAGAGCGCTCTGCGCTCTGGATATTTTTCGGCGTAGAGTGCACGGGCTCGCAGGCTACGTCCCTTTGCTAAGCCATAGCAGAATATCATATGCGCCATTTCACCTGTCGAGTAGTAGGCATCCATTGCTAACAAGGAGTGAAAGAGAGAAAATGTAAATGTACTACACCATACGTACGCACAAACAGCACAATAACAGTAAATACATAAGTGAATCCGCGTTTGGAAGAAGGTATAACACAATGATACATACCCAGGGTTGGCAATACCGTACAGTGAGGCACACAAACACGACGAAAACTAACGTAGCCAACAATACGACTCGAAAAACACAACTGACTGCAGACCACCTAATGGTAGGTACAGTAAGACACCATAGTATCAAGAAGTCACATTTGACGGAGCGCCGATAGGAGCAGCGAAGCGTCGCACTTCGCTTCCCACAAGTACGTGTCTATATCGAAAATTATGAGTTTCTGGACCCATGTTTACTGAAATTATTTTTCTTGTTTCGATGACTACTACCACCTCTCAAAGTATTCGACTCTTTACTTTTGAAAAACCAGTACATAAAAGGCCTTTCGATGTATTGATGTGTACACTCACAGTATACTTTGGTTGTGTTTTGTTCCTTTTATGATTAAAGCACTTGTGGTATCTCATTTTTACATCAATTAAGTAATTAGATACAAGCACTGTAGTATCTAAGTTGTGTTTTGATAAACAGCACCTAAAGGTGGCGCAAATGTAGCGTTGAAACTAGTCGTCTGAGTAATAAATACTTTGAAAATGTGGCTCTGTTGTTCCTTTTCCACTACATATTAATCACAATTAAAATCGAAAACGTCCGTTATGTAACAAGAAAGTTTCAGAATCTGAACTTCACACAAAAGTGTCAATCAATCAATAAATAAACCTACAGCCACTGGAGTGCCAGCACGCGAAACGAAAACTTCTCTCTTTACCCAATAAAATTTGGACGCATGTAATGTGTAATATGTTATTCATATGAGTGTATGATACCGCCACTCAAAATATTTGCTAGTCCTCCTGAAACGCCCTGCATGCGAACAACATGCAGGTGGCGAATAACTAGATAAGAAACCATTGCTAAGACGAGTGCTAGGGGGAAATTTCTCTGTCTGACACGAAGACACATTTCGTATCAATAGAATTTGGCTTTTATTACGTTGGTGCATCTTGCTCACAAGGGAACCGCCCCATCGCACCCCCCTCAGATTTAGTTATAAGTTGGCACAGTGGATAGGCCTTGAAAAACTGAACACAGATCAATCGAGAAAACAGGAAGAAGTTGTGTGGAACTATTAAAAAAATAAGCAAAATATACAAACTGAGTAGTCCATGCCGAAATAGGCAACATCAAGGACAGTCTGAGCCCAGGAGCGCCGTGGTCCCGTGGTTAGCGTGAGCACCTGCGGAACGGGAGGTCTTTGGTTCAAGTCTTCCCTCGAGTGAAAAGTTTAATTTTTTATTTTAAGACAATTATCAAAGTTCAAGCAATCACACATAATCAACTTCGCTCTCCAAAATTCCAGGACATGTTCAGATTTGCTTGGACATATACAGGATTTGACGGTCTACACAGGGAAAAATTTGAAAATGTTAAAAACTTGTGTTTTGACAGAGCACAGGGAAAACTGTGCGACTGTGAAACTGTTGCATTCATTTGTTGCAGTTTATGTGACAAACTCGTATGTTTTCATCACTTTTTTGGGAGTGATTAATACGTCCACAAGAAAACCTAAATCGGGCAAGGTAGAAGAATCTTTTTACCCATTCGCCAAGTGTACAAGTTAGGTGGGTCGACAACATATTCCTATCATGTGACGCACATGCCGTCACCAGTGTCGTATAGAATATATCAGACGTGTTTTCCTGTGGAGGAATCGGTTGACCTATGACCTTGCGATCAAATGTTTTCGGTTCCCATTGGACAGGCACGTCCTTTCGTCTACTAATCGCACGGTTTTGCGGTGCGGTCGCAAAACAGAGGCACTAAACTTATTACAGTGAACAGAGACGTCAATGAACGAACGATCATAACTTTGCGAAAATAAAGAAATTAAACTTTGCAGTCGAGGGAAGACTTGAACCAAGGACCTCTCGTTCCGCAGCTGCTCACGCTAACCACGGGACCACGGCGCATCTGTGCTCACGCTGTCTTTGATGTTGCATGTCTTGCGCATGGTCTACCCAGCTTGTATATTTTGCTTATTTTTTTATAGTTCCACACAACTTCTTCCTGTTTTCTCGATTGATCTGTTTTCAGTTTTTCAAGGCCTATCCACTGTGCCAACTTATAACTAAATCTGAGGGGGGTGCGATGGGGAGGTTCCCTTGTCAGTAACGTAGGCCAATATCAGCACAGCGTTATACTTGTACATGATGAGACAGCCAAGAGAGGATACCTCAAATACACTGGCTGAGACCATTAAAGAAAATGAAATATCACCAGTTGAGAGTGTATGTGATAGTGGTTACAATAACAAGACACTTGTACAACAAAAAATACTTGGCAGTATCAATCCGCTTATCAATATGAAGTTTCAGTCTCTCTGACATAGAAGCATTCAGTGACTCGGTTGGGGAAGGGTGCCCTGAACATGTTATATATTCCCCTGATGTTAGGTGGACCACAACAGAGGTAACAATACATGAGGGCGCAGCATGTCTGTGTCGTACCGTTGTGCTCTGAGAGTGCCCTGAATCACTATCTGCTGTGACCTAAAGTCATGTCTAATGGCTCCGCATACCTTGACGCCAGAAGTAACACCACTATGACTCACCAAAACATCGAAAGAATGGGACCTCTCTCCCAGATCGCCGCCACACTCGTTGACAGTGGTCGTCCAGGAGGGTGCAGAAACGCTCTTCTTCCGCTGAACACAATACGACGCTATTCAGCAGAACACCACGCTTCCCACCCACGACACCGCTCCAGAACTATTCGTTTTTGTTGTGGTATTAACGGCTTCTTACGCGTGGGACGGTAATACTCTGCTGCGAATGCTGCTAGGTCTCGACTAGTGATGCAGCATGACACAGAATATTCTGGACAATGCCTTACTTGTTTTCCGATGGTAGTTGCTGATGTGAAGGGGCTATGACGTGCTTGGTGCAGAATACGGCGATCTTCGTTGTGGTGGTCAGATATGGTCGACGGAGATCTTGGTGGTGAGGATGCCTGCGCTTACGTTCCCATGCTGTTCAACATGAGGCTACTGTCACATCTGAGTGCGCCACAAATCTGAATAGCGCACTATTCGACCAGACCGACAAATGGAGACCTACACTGAAGCTCCTTTCACACTGCTAGTTGCTGATAATGCTGTCTCGTGCGGGTACGCGCCTTCTCCATATCTTTCGCAGTGATCACTCAACATCTGACGCTATTTGTACCCCGTTTATAACGTACAAGGCCTGGTAAACGTGGTAACATCACACGGAATGGCAAATCTAATCGATTAAGAGTATGTACTCGCCTCTGGTGTATGCGTGCATGAAGCTACATTGACATCCGACGACCTCTTTTGTCAGACATTGTATATCCAGGAATAAAGTACTGTGACTCCGACTTTATACGCTCTTTTATGAGGAACTTATGCCTTACTTTGATGCCGCATTAATTATTATTAACGTTAATAAGGAGAGCGCTAAAACACAATCAATTTTCATAGATTTTTTTCTGCCTCTTTCTTTTTTCCTGCCAGAAACTTCTCATGTATTCACCGTGTTTCTTCTTCCTCTCTTCCGTCCACTTCTTTCCTGTTTTCTTCTCTTTCGGCGTTTGCTGAAACTTCTGATTTCTGATTTTTTCTGTTTTTTTCCTCTGTCTGTCATGTCTTCTGTGGAGATGTTCAGTTTCTTGAGGTCTTTCATGGTTTCCTTTACCCAGCTGGTTTACACTGTATTAGTTGACGGTATGTTAAAAATTTTCTTGGTCAACCTATTTTCGTTCATCCTGTGTATGTGTCTGTAGAACGTTGCTCTTCTTTTCCTTATGTTGTTTGTACTCGCCTCTGTTTGTTCGTACATTTCTTTTGTCGGTCTCTATCCAGATCCCCCTTTTTAAGCTGGTTCGTAGATACTTCTCAGTATTTTCCTTTCTTGTGTTTCCATCTCCATCATTTTCGTTCTTCCCTTGATTACTGCTGTTTCTCAGGCACACAAGGTCTCTGGTAAAACTACTTTACTGTTATGTCTTAATTTGGCATTGAAGGAAATTTGTTGTTGTTGTTGTAATGGTTCCATGTAAGTTTGTATGCTTTTTGTAGTTTTGTGATCCTTCCTTCATTGGATGTTGCGTTTAGCCCTATTTCCTGATTAATCTGTCCCAGGTAGTTGAAACTATCTGCTTATGTTAGCCTTCTAAACTTTGTTACCAATCGGTATCTGTCTGTCGATTTTGTGCGATGCCGCATTTGTGCTAAAGATATTTCTTTAGGGAACCATCGTTAATAAACTGAGAGGAAATTCATTTTCACGATTACGCTACTGTTTAACTGAAAATCTACGCTGGCTGAGAGAAGTTGACAAGTAACGATCTTGGTCTCTGAATGTGTGGTGCGGGCTTTTGAAGGGCTAAATCGTTGGTACCTGTTCTATTGATGAGACTCTTAATATCCACTAGTATCTACAGTTCCTAACAGATACATTGCTGCAGTTACTGAAATTGACTTGAGGCGGTCCACGTAATACCCAAATGACGGAAGTTCCACCCACTCCCCACAGATAATTACAGACCTTCCTAACATGTCATTTAGAGATCGTTTACTCGGTCGTCCAGAAAACACAAAATGACCTGTAGGCTCATTCCACTTAACATCTTCAGAAATTTATCTGAGAGAAAATTTAAAACAACTCCCGAAATCAAGTAATATGGTTTGTGCTGTGTAAGTCCAGATGAAATTCAGTGTTCAGTATTACATGTCCGGAACCGTTTTATTACACTTAGCAACTTCTCTAGCGGTCATAATAATAAGCTTGAGCCTAGTTTACACGACGACACTAGGGTGCAGCTAACTGCGCTGCCGACCAGTGCGCATGCGCGCCGCGCGTTTGCGCAATTCATTGGTGAAACTAAACACTTAGGGCGTGTTCCAACTTTGGCGACACTAGTTGCATGAGTTTTGAGGTTATGTGTGTTCGCAGAGTGTAGACAAAGTGAAATATGAAGTGGGGAACGGTGAATAATGTTCGCTTTTTGGAGGTCTATGCTTTGCATAGGTGTTTGTGGGATTTCAGTGATGCTGGTTACAAAAATAAGCAACATATTGCTGCTCCTGAGACCATCACGTGCGATCAGAACACAGATAGTTTGACAATATCTGAGCTACAGCGCAAAATTTATTGAATTAGAAGCACATATACAACTGAATTAAGAAAAATACAAGCAAATGTAATTCTAGCTGTGGAAATGCTCTCGTCTACAAGACTAAAATCCCATTGTTCGAGTTGGCCGACTCTTTTTTTAAGGGATATTGTTAACAGGATGGAAGGCTACAGAAATCAAGAAGCTGCATACTTTATTCAATATTTATCTATTTAAAACGTCGCGGCAGTGCTCCCCATTCACATATGTTTGAATTTTGAAATATCGCCACTGAAGAAATCTCTTCTCAAGATTGCAAACGATTCTCTTCTTAACGCGGCCTCCTTCAAATAATTACTGCTCTCAATGTTAATAATTATTAGTATTAATGTAAATAATTATTGGAGTTAATGGAAAAGCGTCATCACCAACTAAAACCGCATCTTATAGCATGCCGAGTGTTCTCGATTGTAATGCACGCAATGTGATAGGTAATTTCAGTTCTGGTGGCAGTTTTTTATGCATTACAGTATCTTTATTCCTTATCGCATAAAAATAACTTTATTTAGAAGAAACGTTAGCAGTTCTGGTGACATTCTAAGATAATTAAAAGAACTTCTTGGGTCTTCCATTACAAATTATTTCAGCAAGGGTGCTGAGCAACCGAGCTGCCGTCTTTTCTTCATCCAGTCACTAATCGAAACACGTTTCTTATTTTTTCCTTATGCAGCGATTCCACGCAACAAGCTTTAACTCTATCACAACTCATGCGACGTGCAGCTGCCAAAATTTTCATTTCAGACACGACACAGGACCCCACAAAACGACGAAACTGAAGTGTATACTGGTTTCGCCGTGTCTACAGTCAAATATGAAACCATTTGCGTGCAACTCATTCCACGCAACGAGTAGCGCAACCCAATACCGTCGTGTAAACTAGGCTTTACGAACCGAACCTCAGTTACGTGCTTGTGTACATTTGGTACAGCATGGCGGACATTTAGGGACCCTCACCTGCTAAAAGTTGGTCAGTGATTTGCGGGACTTGTCTCTTGTTACTGTTTGATCAAGCCATAATTTGGATGAATCCCAGAAGGTTGTCCTCGTGGCTAAGATTTTCTCGTCGCCGGATGAGTCATAGGATCTCTCGTGGAGATGCGAAAGCTCCGCTATCATTTACTATGCAGCGAAAGGCGAATGTGCCGATTATGTATAACACACCTTTCGTGTCTTGGATCTGTGATCTGGCAAAATGTAGGCTTTGCCACGTTCACATGGTACTCCGTGTACTACATCCTTCCGAACACCCGGATCATCCTTCACCGAAGCGAAAAAATGTCAGTTGTTGGTGCAGATTTACTTTGCAGGTAAATATTCTCTTATAACGTCTTAAGCTGCTCATACTCCAGAGTGCAGTGTGTGCCACACAGTCGGCTGGCCGGTCCAGAGAACAGAGTATCCAGCGGTGCGGCTGTGCTGTGAGTCATCACACACCTGGGGTGACGTCACCATCCGCAGGCGGCCCATTGGCGCACCTTTACGACAGCGCGCGGCGCGGACCACAGAGCTGACACTGTACAGTGTACACGCACACAAACGCCGCTTTAGTCCTCAGTGTTCCCATCACCGGGGACACCACTGCAGAAATTACCGACGGATGGTTCACTCCGGGAACGCATCAAATCTGAGCACAACCATTGCTAAAAGCAGAACACATCGAAAAGGAGGCCTGTTTAAATTGAAAGCGCTAGGGAACTGCTGTTGAGTGGTAAAATGCTGGATCAGAATAAGTTCCTCAAATTTAAACAAACCACTGTACTTAAACAGGCAAGAAATTTCATAAACATAGGATATCTCAGATAAGAACAGCATTTAGCACCAGAATTTATTAATATGAGTTGCAAACGGATGCTAGTAGCAGAATATGCTAAAGGAACTTAACACAACATTTCAATGACATCAACATTAAGCAGCGCTGAACAGACACATTCACAATTACTTTGGGTAGCAACCAACAGGCAAACCAAATGTGAGCAACCCTCGCCCACAGAATTTACTATAGTGATTTACCAAAATTGCTGTTGAGAAGATTTAATAAAATTATTTGTGACAAAGACACCAGCTGCGAGCTAGTTTTACCACTACTATTACAGCGCTACAGTCTGGAACCGGGCGACCGCTACGGTCGCAGATTCAAATCCTGCCTCGGGCATGGATGTATGTGATGTCCTTAGGTTAGGTAGGTTTAAGTAGTTCTAGGTTCTAGGGGACTGATGACCTCAGCAGTTAAGTCCCATAGTGCTCAGAGCCATTTCAACCATTTTGAACTACTATTACAGCTTAAGAAAGCCAACTGTTGGGAAAATTTAACAAAATTATCTATGAGCAAAACGGCAACTGGTACAACGTATAAAACCAGCAGGTGGCAGGATTTCATAAAATGGTCCAACAAACTGAACAGCAACAGCCCCCTAAATTTTCTGTCACAGCGTACAGAAAGCAGCTAGTACCATCCGTTACATGCGATCTGAGCAGGAAATAAGATTACGAAAAATATTTCTGACTAAATAATATTCGAAATAGAAGTGAGTCACTAACGAATCGTTGTTTCAGATCACATAAAACGTTGTAACTGTTCATTACAAAGGTCTTGCGACAAAATACCTTTTCCTCACGCTGAGAATTAGCAATTCGAACACGAAGTACTACCTCTTGAATTAACACGCTTGGTCAAACAAAACTGAATGACCGTGAAATCGCCAATCTCTGCCCGCACTAGAAAATAGGACTTCGTCATTATAAAACAAGCAGGTTTTATGTCACGTATCTCAGTAATAATTGTGTCAATGAGATGGACACAGTGGCAGCCGAACACATTGCGCCTCCCCCCCCCCCTTACTCTCTCTCTCTCTCTCTCTCTCTCTCTCTCTCTCTCTCTCTATCTGGGAGTATGTTTACGCCTACGTCCGGTGACGGACGCTTGTGAATGTATGACGTGGTTTCTCTTCTTTTATCTCTATAATGGAAAGTTTCTGTACTTACGTTGTCCTTCTCTTTTCCTTCCTTCTTCCCTTTACCTTTTTCTCCGCTGTGGCGTTTTAATATTCTTCTCTTCTTTGCTTTTCTTTGTTCTTCCCTTTCTCTTTCTTTCCTCCCTCCGCGTGTCTGAAGGCCGACCCATGCGTTCCCACGTGTAGCCGGTGACGGGATAACGTGTAATTCCCCGCCCCGGATAGACAAGTAGGACACATACGTACCCCCTGTAGAAGGCCAGGCCCAGGGAGGGGTGATTACACGAGCTGGTACCTTCCGAACGTGGCGATTGGTCCCTCCGTCCGTTTCTCGGGAGGTGTGACCTGAGGTGTGGACAATCACCTAAGGCGGGAGTGCTTTAGGGAGGGCCTCCGCTAGGAAGGAGTGCGCCATCGGAGACTCCATCATGGGGAATACTTTCGCAATGGTTTCTTCTACAACTTCTGCCCACAAAAAGCCACAGAAAATTCTTCCCTCGGTGCCAAAGTTCCTAGCTGTTTCTTGGTCTGACGAAGGTCAAGACTTCTCAACAGTAAACCCTTTCATTATTTAGAAAGGTGTCGACTCAATTGCAGGTCCTGTAAAGTCTTGTTCTCGGTTACGAAATGGCACCTTGTTGTTAGAAACAGACGGTGCCCTCCAGGCACAAAAATTGAATCGAACTACACTGCTACAAACCTTCCCTGTCCGGGTGGAAGCGCACGGTACGTTAAACTCATCGCACGGGGTGGTTTACACCCGATCACTTGAAGGATTATCAAATGAGGACATTCAAAATTACTTGTCTGATCAGGGAGTCACGGCCGTATATCGAGTAATGAAAAGGGTCGAAAAGGAATTGGTACCGACCCACACTCTCTTCTTGACGTTTGACAAACTTACATCGAACATTAAAGCAGGATATGAGATAATTTCAGTTCACCCTTACATTCCCAACCCTGTGGTTTGCTATCGGTGTCAGAGGTTTAATCATACCAGCCAGTTGTGTTCCAATACGGCCACATGCGTTACCTGTGGCAGGGATCAACATGAGGGTTATTGTCCATCCGCTCGCTGCATCAGCTGTATGGGTGACCGTGCTGCTTCCTCTAGTCCTATTTTTAAAGATGAACGAATTATTTAGGAAATCCGAGTGAAAGAAAAGGTGTCTGCCATTGGTGCTCGTAAGTTACTCGCCAGTAGAAATCTCACTGTGCTACCAGGGGGTAAATAGCACTGTCCTCGCCTCTCCTCGACCCACGAAGGAGGTAGCCACGGAGACTTGCGATCTCACCTTTAGTGCCACTGTCATCAGATCGGCCATCCCAAAGACCGCCCATTCCACCACCCCACTATCACCCGCTCACTCTAAAGCCGTCGGCACACGGACCGTGCATCCGAACGTTGAGCGTTGAGCGTGCCGAGTTTCTGACGTCATAGCGTGGAATAGCACGTTCGGGAGTCTTTCCGAACGTACAGAGCAATATCTGGCATGTCAGATATTCTGACCGTGCGTCTGACCTTTGGCCAATGAGGTGGCACAACGCCACCTACGTCACACGCACGCCGTCTCCTTTCAGTACAGAGTTATGAGGCGCCATATTGGCATTCATTTCAAGCCTATATGTATATATGCCGTTTCTGAGCACCATCAAATTGAGAATCACTGGAAAACCCGTTGTTAGTTGTGTGATTCGTTCCAATAAATTAATGAGAAGCATCATATTCGTGGCAAAAGAGTTATTGCAACTTGCGTATTTGAGAGTAGGATATTTGAAGGCAGCGACACACTGAAGATCCACCCAAAAAGCGCATTGTTCTTGGTACAATTTGTTATAATTAAATTACAGTTAGTAACATAATTATCTACGATTAACGTTTTTAGGAAGGGCTAACACAAATGATTAAGTACAAGGAGCATGTTGTTGGTTTAGCGTAATGAGTAGCGTCTCTGTCCAGAAATGAGCTTTTGTTGAGGCGGTGGTTCGCGTCTTAACACTTACAAATTTTTTTCTTACCATTCGCGTTTTTATTAGTTTCTCATACTTTATTATTAGTTTAAAATAAGTATATGCTATAATATTTGATGTTACGTAAATATAAGTTCATCTTTTTTTGAGGGGTGACTTTGTTTGATTGGCTTAATCTACAGGATAGCTTGCGCTACTTGTATAAAGATATTTTGCTCCGCTTTCTTTTATGCTTCGTAATTCACATGTTGCAAAGATTCTGCTACTGGGTAGGAACAGTGATCAAGTAAGACTGACCTCGGGGTTTTACTAAAATGTGGAAATGATGAAATAATGTTTATCTCATGCGCAGAATTATTCCAAACTTGTACCGCACTGTTTGCAATGGAACTTTTATAAGCCTGTGTCGGACATGATACGTTCCTTTTGGCGGACGATGGAGGAAATGTGCGTTTTAATAGAGCTAACATGGGAATTTTACGCGCGACCGTTGAGTAAACAGTGTCATTTACGAACTAGAAACATCCCTCAAAGTGCCGCTGGAGTGCATTGCGATCGCGTATACCACGTTGGGGCCCACGTACCGTATGCACAAGTCGCATCGTTCCTGAGCGTTCAGCAGCACGTTGAACTTGGCACGCTCAACGTTGACGTTCGACAGCACGGCCCGTGTGACGACGGCTTAAGGCTCAACCTTCATCGGCTCCTGCTAAATCACGAGCTCCAAAATCGGAGCATAGTCGTGAAGACTTTTTACGTACCCAGACCTCACAATCCTCCATCTCAACGTCCTGCTTCCAAGTAGGTTCATAAGAAACACAGTTCCTCTCCGTCTCCGCCACGGCGCGTGTCTTCTGCAGCGCCACCCAGCGGTAGCCGCTCTCGGCCGTCTTCCGTGTCGCTGGGATGCACCACTGGCGGCAGGAGGCGACCTCGAGCAGCCTACGGATCGGGATCTTCTGCCGCTGGCTGAATGCCATTTCACGACGTCGGCCACCGGCTCTCAGCAGTCGCTGAGTTGACAACAACCTTGATGAGATTTTTCCTTTTCTCGTCCATCCTGTGTCAATTTTCCGTTGGAATATCCGTGGGATTCGCTCCAGTCGGGATGAACTGTCGATCCTTACGATCCTTCTCCCCAGTCATCTTCTGTCTTCAGGAAACAAAGCTACGTCCCAAAGATTGCTTTGTCTTCCCTCATTTTCAATCAGTCCACTTTGATCTCCCCTCTGTTGCTGGTGTTCCGGCACACGGGGAAAAGTACACATAACGTTTATTTTATAACTATTAGGCTGCAGAAAGTTCAGAAACAAGCCCCTGCTGCACTTCAGTCTGGCCGCAATCGGAACTGCCACCATATTACTACTCGGAAACGAAAATACAGTTCCATCTGAAGCTTTCAATCTAAATCACAACCTGTCACTGCCATCACTCTACTAGTAGTACTAGTAGCTTACGATATAGAGAAAGCTGTTTACAAAATTTTAAACATGACTGAAACAGCAACTGCTGAAATTCTTCACGATAAAGGATGACAGCCAAAACAGCTGCAGGATAAAAATTTATTAAAATTGTTGACCAAGGTTTCGGTATATATAAATATACCTTCATCAGAACAGGAAGACACTTTCATTAGAAAAACCTTAGCATCAGAAATGAGAAACACTAAAGCTTAAGTAACAGTGAAATTACCAGAGTAATACAGGCACAGATCTTTTAGTTACTTACTAAAATTACATCATGCAATGGAGATTAATAAAACAATTGTGCCAAAAGCGTCGTCAATAAGTAAGACATCTTCTCCATTTGTACAAAATGACTATGGGCACAGGGTCAATGCGAACAGTTTAGCACTAGTACTTCGCCTATGAACTATCGAGACAAGAGTGTGAAAGCACTAGGGCAGATGGTGTCGCCGAGAGAGGGCACTTGTGGTATGTGCCAGACACTCGCGCGTATTAAAATCCATGGATACCTACATAAGCGCATCAAAATAATTAAAAGTTGTGCTAATTCAAACCTTCTGTCTTAATACAACATATCAGACCATTCAAAAACATTTATGTAAAATAGAAAATATAGAACCAATTTACCTGTGTCCTAGTGTCAAACAGATGACGCTTGCGCTATGGAACAGATCTAACGAGAGAGGGCACTAGTGTCATGCGCGAGAATCTTGCGTAACGTAGGCGGTGAACACAACGACAGATGGTTTCGTTTTACTGTAACATTTTGGTTGTTTTCGCTAGTATATATTTCACTGCCTACGTTACGCAACATTCTCGCGCATTACACTAGTGCCCTCTCTCGTTAGATCTGTTCCATAGCGCAAGCGTCATCTGTTTGACACTAGGACACAGGTAAATTGGTTCTATATTTTCTATTTTACATAAATGTTTTTGAATGGTCTGATATGTTGTATTAAGACAGAAGGTTTGAATTAGCACAACTTTTAATTATTTTGATGCGCTTATGTAGGTATCCATGGATTTTAATATGCGCGAGTGTGTGGCACATACCACAAGTGCCCTCTCTCGGCGAAACCAATTGACCTAGTGCTTTCACACTCTTGTCTCGATAGTTCATAGGCGAAGTACTGGTGCTAAACCGTTCGCATTGACCCTGTGCCCATCGTCATGTTGTACAAATGGAGAAGATGTCTTAATTATTGACGACGCCTTTTGCACAATTGTTTTATTAATCTCCATTGCATGATGTAATTTTAGTAAGTAACTAAAAGATTTGTGCCTGTATTACTCTGGTAATTTCACTGTTACTTAAGCTTTAGTGTTTCTCATTTCCGATGCTAAGGTTTTTCTAATGAAAGTGTCTTCGTGTTCAGGATTTTTTACTTGTGATGAAGGCATATTTATATATACCGAAACCTTGGTCAAGAATTTTAATAAATTTTTATCCTGCAACTGTTTTGGCTGTCATTCTTCATCGTGAAAAGCTGTTTACACTTACAGTGAGAATATACTTAATATATTACATAACAAATTAGAGGCTTCTGGCATTTCCGTGACTTGTCAAAAGGCTTTGACTGTGTGAATCACAGTTCTCTCTTAAGTAAATTAGAATGTTATTGTATTATTGTCTGTTCTGCAAAATGCTTAGAGTCTTACGTATTAGGACACAAAGGGTGTCGTTGCGAAATACCTGTGGAGCAAGTAATATCTTCATATGATTGGGAGTATATGGTGTTTCTCAAGGTTCCATCTTGGGTCCGTTGCTTTTTCTTGTGTACATCATTAACCTCTCGTCTGTTACATTGCCAGATTCTAACTTTGCTTTGTTTGCAGATAATACAAACATTGCAATAAATAGCAAGTTCAAAAAATGGCTCTGAGCACTATGGGACTTGACTTCTGAGATCATCAGTCACCTAGAACTTAGAACTAATTAAACCTAACTAACCTAAGGACATCACACACATCCATGCCCAAGGCAGGATTCGAGCCTGCGACCGAAATAGCAAGTCAAGTACGGTTTTCGAAACTGCTGATTATCGATTTTTCACTGACATTAACAAATGGTGTAAAACTAATTCATTGTCATTAAACTTTGAAAAGACCCATACGCAGTTCAGAACCTGTAAGGCACTTACTTCCAGCATGTGTACAGCATATGAAGACGTCCAGATCGAAGAGGTTGACAGTGTTACATTTCTGGGACTGCAACTTGATGATAAATTCAGTTGATAGGGGCATACCACAGATTTGCTGAAGCTCCTAAGTAAGACTATTTGTAATGCCAATGATATCAGAGGTAGGAGATACAAATGTAATACAAACCTGCATGCTTTGCCTACTTTCATTCTATGTCATATGGGATCATATTTTGGGGTAACTCGTCATATCGAGAAAAAGTTTTTGAAGTACAAAGGCGTTTAATAAGATTCATTTGTGGTCTAAATTCAAGAATATCACGTGGGGTCTAGGTATTTTAACCACGGATTCTCAGTATATTTATTCCTTGATGAAAATTGTTGCAAATAATGTCTCTATGTCCAACTAATATGTCAATACATAGTATCAACACTAGGAATAAAGAAAATCTACATAAAAACCTAAAATCAGTTACCGTGATCCAAAAAGGTGTCAAATAATCAGTAACACATATCTCCAATAAAATGACACATTACCAGTTTTTCCGTTTGCCTGTAAAGAATTCGTGTTAGTGTTTTGCAACCGTGACTTATTAAACTGATAGTTCGGTAATTTTCATATCTGTCGAAATCTGCTTTCTTTGGGATTGAAATTACTATAGTGTTCTTGAAATCTGCGGGTGTGAATCATTATACTGAAGCTGCATGTCATGGTTGATTCACCATATCTGACTTGACGGTATGGCTTCGAGGCTACGAAACCGGGTGTTAATTAGGTCTCTTTAATTTTCCTGTAGGCAATATCTATCTTACCCCTAACGATACATGCTTCTACATCCTTAAATTTGTGCTCTAGCCATTCCTGCTTAGCCATTTTTCACTTCCTGTCGATCTCATTTGTAAACGTTTCTATTCCCTTTAGCCTGCTAAATTTATCGCATTTTTATATTTTCTCCTTTCATCGATTAAAGTCAATATCTCTTATGTTACCCAAGGATTTCTACTAGCCCTGATCTTTTTACGTACTTGGTCCTCTGCTGCCGTCACTGTTTCGTCTCTCAGAGCTACCCATTCTTCTTCTACTGTATTCCTTTCTCCTGTTCTTGTCAGTCGTTTCCTAATGCTCCCTCTGAAACTCTCTAAAACCTCTGTTTCAGTTTATCCAGGTCCCATCTCCTTAAATTCCCACCTTTTTGCAGTGGTCAGAGTCCACATCTGCTCCTGGAAATGCCTTACAATTTTAAACCTGGTTCCAAAATCTCTGTCTTACAATTATACAATCAAGCTGAAACCTTCCCGAGACACCAGGTTTTTTCCAAGTACACAACCTTCTTTCATGATTCTTGTACTAAGTGTTAGCTATGATTAAATTATGCTCTCTTCTAAATTCTACCAGGCGGCTTCCTCTTTCATTCCTTTCCCCCAGTCCATATTCACCTACTACTTTTCCCTCACTTCCTTTTCCTACTATCGAATTCCAGTCCCACTCGAGTAATAAATTTTGGTGTCCTCTAACTATCTGAATAATTTCTTTTAATTCATCGTACATTTTCTCAATTTCCTCGTCACCTGCGGAGCTGGCATATAAACCTGTGCTACTGTGGTGGGTGTGGTCTTCGTGTCTATTTGGCTGCAATAAGGCGTTCACTTTGCTGTTTATAGTAACTTACCCGTGTTCCTATTTTGTTTTCATTATTAAACCTGCTCATGCATTACCCCTATTTGATATTGTATTTATAACCCTGTATTCACCAGAGCAAAAGCCCTGTTCCTGTCCCACCGAATTTCACTAATTCCCACTATATCTAGCTTTAACCTATCCATTTCGCTTCTTAAATTTCCTAAGCGGTCAGAGCTTTTTCTCGTTTCAGTTATTAACAACAGCTTTAGATTTAAGAGGCCAGGCAGTTTCTCAATTCAGAAGAGAGTTTAGAACATACAAAATACTAATTAGATTATATAGCAAGTGGATTACAAAACTTACACCGGCCCATTAAACACAACAGTGCTACGTTTGTATGCAATCAGAAGTCGTTTTGTGGGCCACAAATACTAAATCAAAGCAAATAAATTCATAGAAGATTTTTAGATTAGTAAACACAACTAAACAAAATTTTGAACTGCTGTAAATAGAAGAGACCGCTATACTAAATTATGAACTTGGTTTTGTGACGGCGTTCGTAGCGACAACACTTCGCTGTAGAAACGGCCTACGAAGTCACCGCCACACTTTTAATAGCGGGCCGACCGGTCCGCTGGAACAGTGAACAGAAAGATGAAACCCCAAACACTCGCATTAAATGAAAGTCGGTACTTATCTTTATTAACGACGATACAGAACACAGTGGTGAACATGGTCTACAGAAATCTGTCTAGTTCGAGTCGGAGCGGCTAGGTCAGCGTCGGCTGACGACAAACAACAACTCTGCTGCGATGAACACACAACTGACTAGCAGGTACACAATTCGGTGGCGAGTATACAACTGAGCGGCGAATCCAGAACTGCCCTAGCGCTCGCGACTCCAGCGCTTAAGAAGCCAGAAGCCAGCGGTGGCGTGCGCAGACTTGCGGCGATTTCCTGTATCGCTGGCGCTGCTTATGCGGACGGCGTCCGGACTTTGATGCTGCCAACCTTTTGGCAGCGGGCTCGGTTGGCATTAATGGCTAGGATATAACACTTGGTAATCACGAAACGGCGTTATAGCCTCCTTTCATGCTCACAGTACAGAACCAGTACGTTTTGTAAAACATAAACTGAGAACGCAAATCAGATAGCAAGTGAAAGGCCGTACGGAGCTCCCGCAAAACACCACGGAAATAGAGCAAAAGTGTTAAAAGTCAGGGATATAAAATACTTGCTTACAAATTCACACATCAACGGTGCGAGGCGAAATTTGCAATCAAATAAACGTTAAGCTAGTCTTGTTCAGGATGCTGATCCATCGTTAACGCCTCGGCCGAACTATGGCCAGTGGAATGATCTAGCAAGAACAACGAACGATACTTAATGGTGACAGAGCAGAAGTTTCTCTCGCGAACCGTCACTAACACATTAACGACCGCCGCAGCTCAGCAACGCAACCAAAGAAATTCAACGGAGAATCGCTATCAGAACGCACACATAACCTAATATTTACTTATTCGGAAAAAGAAGTCAATCTAACAGGAATTTATATCTGTCGTTGATTGTCATCTAGAAGCAGGAAGGTAATATCGTTTCTTAAAGGTATCGTCAATAGGGAAAGGAAATTCAAACGTTTTATGCACACACCCCTTGGAAGCCACAATGAAAATACAGACCATTTCCTTCAACGAGACAACACAAAACAACAACAACAACACCGCCGGCCTGAGTGGCCGAGCGGTTCTAGGCGCTACAGTCTGGAACCACACGACCACTACGATCGCAGGTTCGAATCCTGCCTCGGGCATGGATGTGTGTGGTGTCCTTAGGTTAGTTAGGTTTACGTAGTTCTAAGTTCTAGGGGATTGATGACCTCAGAAGTTAAGTCCCATAGTGCTCAGAGCCATTTGAACCATTTGAACAATAACACCGAGATGTACGAACTAACTTAGACGGATTTTTTTTCCACGTTAGTAGGAAGGTGATGGTCTCCTATCTATGGGGGAACCCTAAATGATGATGTATGTAGCGTAAAACAAGTTACACTACCAGAGGTTCGGAAATAAATTTTATAGATCGGAACTAGCAGAGATTACAGTGAATACAGACAAACATTGCTCAAGCAGCAATTCGCCTTCCCGAAGAGATTGAAAGATGTCGGTTATCGTTTTATAAACTTCACTGAGTGGAAAGGTTAGGAGATTAATTCTTCTTTTCTTATGGATATGTCGATTTAGTATCTCGTTTGTCCGGCCCTGGTAGCTGAGTGGTCAGCGTGACGGAATGTCACCCCTAAGGTCCCGGGTTCGATTCCCGGCTGGGTCGGAGATTTTCTCCGCTCAGGGACTGGGTGTTGTTGTGTCGTCCTAATCATCATCATTTCATCCCAATCGACGCGCAGGTCGCCGAAGTGGCGTCAAATCGAAAGACCTGCACGAGGCGAACGGTCTACCCAACGGGAGGCCTTAGCCACACGACATTTCATTTCATTTCAGTATCTCGTTTGCACAATTTTTCTCGTTTTCTCCAATGTAATTGTTATTCTAAACCTTATACGTTGCTGAATATTAAAACAACAACACTATGAAGGTGCCGTGCAGTAAACTTCGTGCGACCAGCGCCCGAGAGGACAGACATTGACTATGTCATACAAGATCGTATAGCCAACTCACATACCTTGAGTGGGGAAATGGGTATCTTTGTAGCAAGACAAGGATCCAGATGGAATGTGTGATGACGTTTGAAGCACCGTGGACTATCTGAATGGCAAACGTTGTAGTTTCTCCATAGACGCGGGTTTGTCGACAGCGGTGCGGTAATCGATAACGCAGGATGGAGGAGTGGCACAAAGTCATTCACTCACACAGTCCCAGTTCTACGTACAGACCCCGATGGATGGCTCTTCGTGAGGAAGCTCTGGGGTGAACGAACATTGTCAGATTCCAGTTGTCATCCTCACAATGGGGCTAGCACCTGGTGGGATGGTGTGAGATGTCAATTGGTACACACACATTCACTTCTGGTTCGCATAATCGGTAATTTGGACAGCAGTTAATGTACACTCCTGGAAATTGAAATAAGAACACCGTGAATTCATTGTCCCAGGAAGGGGAAACTTTGGGGTCAGATACATCACATGATCACACTGACAGAACCACAGGCACATAGACACAGGCAACAGAGCATGCACAATGTCGGCACTAGTACAGTGTATATCCACCTTTCGCAGCAATGCAGGCTGCTATTCTCCCATGGAGACGATCGTAGAGATGCTGGATGTAGTCCTGTGGAACGGCTTGCCATGCCATTTCCACTTGGCGCCTCAGTTGGACCAGCGTTCGTGCTGGACGTGCAGACCGCGTGAGACGACGCTTCATCCAGTCCCAAACATGCTCAATGGGGGACAGATCCTGAGATCGTGCTGGCCAGGGTAGTTGACTTACACCTTCTAGAGCACGTTGGGTGGCACGGGATACATGCGGACGTGCATTGTCCTGTTGGAACAGCAAGTTCCCTTGCCGGTCTAGGAATGGTAGAACGATGGGTTCGATGATGGTTTGGATGTACCGTGCACTATTCAGTGTCCCCTCGACGATCACCAGTGGTGTACGGCCAGTGTAGGAGATCGCTCCCCACACCATGATGCCGGGTGTTGGCCCTGTGTGCCTCGGTCGTATGCAGTCCTGATTGTGGCGCTCACCTGCACGGCGCCAAACACGCATACGACCATCATTGGCACCAAGGCAGAAGCGACTCTCATCGCTGAAGACGACACGTCTCCATTCGTCCCTCCATTCACGCCTGTCGCGACACCGCTGGAGGCGGGCTGCACGATGTTGGGGCGTGAGCGGAAGACGGCCTAACGGTGTGCGGGACCGTAGCCCAGCTTCATGGAGACGGTTGCGAATGGTCCTCGCCGATACCCCAGGAGCAACAGTGTCCCTAATTTGCTGGGAAGTGGCGGTGCGGTCCCCTACGGCATTGCGTAGGATCCTACGGTCTTGGCGTGCATCCGTGCGTCGCTGCGGTCCGGTCCCAGGTCGACGGGCACGTGCACCTTCCGCCGACCACTGGCGACAACATCGATGTACTGTGGAGACCTCACGCCCCACGTGTTGAGCAATTCGGCGGTACGTCCACCCGGCCTCCCGCATGCCCACTATACGCCCTCGCTCAAAGTCCGTCAACTGCACATACGGTTCACGTCCACGCTGTCGCGGCATGCTACCAGTGTTAAAGACTGCGATGGAGCTCCGTATGCCACGGCAAACTGGCTGACACTGACGGCGGCGGTGCACAAATGCTGCGCAGCTAGCGCCATTCGACGGCCAACACCGCGGTTCCTGGTGTGTCCGCTGTGCCGTGCGTGTGATCATTGCTTGTACAGCCCTCTCGCAGTGTCCGGAGCAAGTATGGTGGGTCTGACACACCGGTGTCAATGTGTTCTTTTTTCCATTTCCAGGAGTGTATTAATATCGATACATATGTCATATGTCCGAGGTATCTGGCGTTATTTTTCCATTAAAATTATGTAAGACCACATGTTGCCCATTCCGTCGTGAAATAAATGGTTTCCATCGCCAGAACGTTCTCCATAGCTCTCATTTGTTGAAAACATCTGGTCACGGTTTGCGGAGAGGCTGGGATGGTCACACTAGCGAGCAATTGCGATTTAAGGACATATGTCATTCAAGCTCACTTCATTCAAACTCACTTGGAGGGAAGTGTCTAGTCCTCGTGGACCAGCTTCGTAAGTAGCAAAAAATGGTTCAAATGGCTCTGAGCACTATGGGACTTAACATCTGAGGTCATCAGTCGCCTAGAACTTAGAACTACTTAAACCTAACTAACCTAAAGCCATCACACACATCCATCCCCGAGGCAGGATTCGAACCTGCGACCGTAGCAGTCGCGCGGTTCCAGACTGAAGCGCCTAGAACCGCTCGGCCACCACGGCCGGCTCCGTAAGTAGCAGTCCGGTTCTTCTCTGTGTTTAGGGCAGCCAAGTTACACACTGATAACAGAAGCGACGCGTCGTGGCATGAAAGCAGTGTGGCCTTGGTAGGTAGCTGGCAGGAGTTGGGACTACATCTGCACACACAGGTCACCTAATTCCCATAACTTCCGGGATGAAGGCGCTGAGCTCTGACGCCATGTTCAATAACATCCCAGATGTGTTCAATCGGGTGCATGTATCGCGAGCTGGGATCCAATACTTCGTCAATTGAAATTCTCCGCTGTGTTCCTCGAACCACTCCATCACACTCCCGGCCTTGTGACGGTGGCGCATTATGTTGTTGAAAAATGCTACTGCCATCGGGAGATATGATCGTGATGAAGGGGTGCATCTAGTTTGCACCAGGTCCAGTGGACCCATGGGTGCCCACGCGTATCTTCCGCGGAGCATAATGGAGCCCCCGTCCTGCAGTGTAGGTGTCAAGGAGCTGTTCCCCTGGAAGATGACGGTTCGCGCCCTTCCGTCGGCTTGATGAAGAAGAGATTCATAAGACTATGCAGCGCTCTGCCACTGGACCAGCGTCCTTTGTCGATGGTTACGTGCCTGTTTCAGTCGTACTTGCCGAAGTCGTGGTGTTAATATTTGCACATGTATGTGTTGTCGGCTGAAGAGGCCCATCGTTGGGAGTGTACGGTGCACGGTGTGCGCAGACACCCTCGTACTCTGCCCAGCGTTAAAGTCTGATTTTAGCCACAGCTCGCCGTATGTCTTGTTTTGCCAGTCTGCCCTCCCTACGACGTCCGAAATTTGTAACTAGAGGTTGCTGCCCAACCCATGACGTGTGGACGGTTTCACCTTGGTTTCGCCCCACGTTGAAGACACTCACTACAGCACTCCTTGAACACCGGACAGTTTGTGCAGTGGAACCGCGCTGCTGCTACGGTCGCAGGTTCGAATCCTGCCTCGGGCATGGATGTGTGTGATGTCCTTAGGTTGGTTAGGTTTAAGTAGTTCTAAGTTCTAGGGGACTGATGACCTCAGATGTTAAGTCCCATTGTGCTTAGAGCCATTTGAACCATTCAAGTTCGTGCAGTTCCCGGAATGTTCGTACCGAGGCTCCGGGCCATCACTATCTGCCCTCGGTCCCTTTTACACCCACGGACAGTACGCTCACTACAAGCACCAGGCGTGTGTCTGACTGACAGTCATTTCTTGCCAGGTGACGCTGCAACCGCCTGGAGGGAATTACATCGATAGCAGGACGGTGGTCATAAGGTTCTGGCTGATCAGTGTATACCACGCGTTAGCTGTAATATAGTATTTTTGTAAATTGCTAGTTCACTACATTTCTAAATATGTAGGCCTAATTGGATTCAGGAAGGCGTGAGAATGGTACTGTGTGTCGAAACCGGTAGCCAGTAGGCAAAATAAATAAACTGCGACTGTAGACAAAAACATACAAGTTTTCATCTGAAAAGGCCACCTGTCATCAGTGACCGTCCAGTTGCGGTCCTGCCGTGCAAATTCCAGCCTTAGTCGCCGATGAACAGCAGGCAGCAAGGATGCATGAACCACACGCCTATGTGGAGGCCTATACGCGGCAACGTTCGCTGAACGCTCGTTGAGGAGACACTGTTGGTAGCCTCTTGGTTCATCAGGGCGGTCACTTGGTCAACAGTTCCATGTCTATTCGCCCCTATACATCTCCGCCGCCGTCCTCCCCCAGTCCCCCCCCCCCCCCGTTTATCTATTGCCCATGATGCACTATTGGTGCCTCGTCGCTCGTCTTTTAGAACAGTTTTGCCATCCACAGCATACTTTAATCACAGCGGTACGCAAACAAATTACAAATTTGAATGAGATTTTCACTCTGCAGGGCAGTGTACGCTGATATGAAACTTCCTGGCAGATTGAAAACGTGTGCCGGACCGCGACTCGAACTCGGGACCTTTGCCTTCTGCAGGCAAGTGCTGTACCGACTGAACTACCGAAGCACGACTCGCCACCCATACTCACAGCTTCGATTCTGCCAGTACCTCGTCTCTTATCCTCCAAACTTTGCAGAAGTTCTTCTGCGAACCTTCACAGAAGAGCTTCTGTGAAGTTTGGAAGGTAGGAGGAGAGGTACTGGCAGAATTGAAGCTCTGAGGACGGGTAGCGAGTCGTGCTTCGGTAGCTCAGTCGGTACAGCACTTGCCGCGAAAGGCAAAGGTCCCGAGTTCGAGTCGCGGTCCGGCACACGGTTTTGATCTGCCAGGAAGTTTCAGTTTACAAACTTGACCGTTTCGGAAACGCTTCCACCCGTTGGCCCGAAGGTCGAATCGGATAAATCTCTGTTTCCGCTTTGAAACAAGGACTGCACTGTTTTCCGTGTCCCCCCGACATGCTTTGTATATCTTCCATAGCAGCTGCCGTCTGTCAGTGGTTATTGCACGTTGACGTCGAAAACAGGCAATGGTCACGTTAATATGACTGGACCGTGTACATACCTGTACATCAGAAGTAAATGGATACTGTTAGTTCCGAAGGCAACATTGAGGTGCTTACCAGGCTTGAGTAACCTAAAGAAGCAAGATACTGCCTCTTTTTTCGTGTAGGTTCTTTTTATGAGCACAATAACTTGTAAGGTGTCAGTCAAATCCAACACCTTCTATGAAAACCCTGACATGATAGCAAATCCGGCAGTATGTCACATAGCTCCGAATAAATCCTGACATTAAATTAACCAAAGTAATACCATCAACGAGTGAGCTAATGGAATACCACAGACTAGCAGAAGAACGCCTAAATGCATGTCATACCTTCCCACCGTGAAACAGACGCAGTTCCGAGGGGAGAAACGAGAACAGAAGCCGAGAGCAGAGCCGTGTAAGCTAGAAGACCCTACGATGAGGGACGGACAACCACATCCGGCCGACCGCCAAGACCACCCCCCAGCACATATTAAAAGATAGAGAACAGTATAGATCTTACAGAATTTTTGTAGGCGGAGCTTAAGGTTAACATTGAGACCCTGATTGGTCAGTTGAAAACACAGCCAGATATCTTTTTCTTAAACCCACTTCAGTAAATTGTGGTAAAGAGAAGTTAGAGAAATTTGCTTCCGAGACGGTGTGTGGAGCTGCGCCGCCCGCCGCTCCCCGACGCTGCCTAACCACCGACAAGGTAATGAACGCACACGATGCCGCATAAGAGCGCATAAGGCTTCACTCAGAACTGCAGAAGTCTCATCTGTTACATCCCCTTTTTGCGTAATACTAGTGTCGATCGTCAATTAAAGCTCATGTTATTCACATTTGCTATTTGAAGTTAAAATCTGAAACGCGATGATTTTTCTTTTATATAATCATAGAGAAGCCACATCAGCCACTGTAATTTACGAGAAGTTAGATAAGTAATTAAAGATAATTGAGGGTCACTGTAGACCATTTTGATAGTTTTCTCTTTTATGAAACTTAACTTAAACCTAGATTATAGATGTGATATGGCATAGTCATCCTTCAGGGAATGTTGAACGCAGTTGGTTTTTATCATCCTGTATTAAAATATTTCCTTTCATCAATAGCGCAATTTATAAACAATGTTTTGTGAGTAGAATAAAATTTCCAATGGTAAACTTAACTGCTTTTTCGACGTTATTTTACCAGCTAACTAAAAATAGGAAAGCCTTGAACCCCTTCCACTAAATTTAGTTAGTATTAAGATCCTTTTACTGGGAGTGCAGTGGAGCTGACGCTGAAATCATTAAGTCTTTGATTATATCATCGCTAGTCTCACTGAACTCTTCTGTACTCTCTATGTCATGTGTGGTCTGGCGTTTCCTTACCAGCAACAGGTCCCAGGTTCAAACTAGTCAATTCCCTAAAAAACACGCTCAGAGCGTCGTTGAGCGAAAGTGGTAGGGAGACACGACTTAGAACAAATAGCCACTACGCAGAATGTTAGAAACTGCTCGACGACGCAAAAGAGAACATCCACCCTCGTAGTGCAAGATTACGGTTAAGGAAATAGCAGTGGCATTAAAACCAGAAAGCGAGGCAGTGCAACTGCAGAAACATCAGCAGTATGTCTTCGCAAGTCCATAAACGTCGGGGGGAAAATGACGCTTGTGAATCGATCTCTACTGAATCTTGCATGTTCGCTGACAGGCTGTGAGGTCCAGCGCTCGTTCCTCCATACCACAGCGTCTGCCCTTCCAGCCCCATCTGTGTGTGTGTGTGTGTGTGTGTGTGTGTGTGTGCTTGCTCCCGCACGCTGGTCTCGTAGTATAGTCCGCGCAGCGCTTTTTGCGTGCTCTGCGCCCAGCTAAGTGCGGCATGACTAATGGTGTGGGACTGCCTACCTGCCCCCAGACGCCATGCATTATACGCTACCGCAGAGCACAGTGAGTAGTGCTGCGCTACACGGAGCGCGCGCACACACACACACACACACACACACACACACACACACACACACACACACACACGTACAGCCTTCAGCCTTCCAGGCGCGGCCGCTTCGGTGCCGCTAGCTGACAGCCTGCAGGAAACTCCACCGACTCGCTCTAATTACGGACCAAATTGCGGATAATAGCGACGCCTCGGCTTGGATTACAACGCAGTGCCGCGCAGATTTCTCGTCCATGACGTAAGCTGGCGAACACCCGACACTCGCTTCTTTCCCTTCTTTTTCACTGAGGTAACTTAGTAGACCCACCCTTCATTCCATAGACATTTCTGCATTTTCGGATGTAATTGTGCCAACCCTGACTACCTGAGAAAGCAGTAATAAAAGCCCGCCGCGGTGGCCAAGCGGTTCTAGGCGCTTCAGCCCGGAACCGCGCGACTGCTACGGTCGCAGGTTCGATTCCTGCCTCGAGCATGGATGTGTGTGATGCCCTTAGACCAGTTAGGTTTAAGTAGTTCTCAGTTCTAGGGGACTGATGACCTCAGATGTTAAGTCCCATAGTGCTCAGAGCCATTTAAAGTAATAAAATGTTCGACATTTGCTACTTACCTGATTTACACCCCACAATACATGTTTCCATAGATTGTTTTATCCTACCTATCTTTAGGTAAAATACAGGGTCCGTCAAGGAGAATAATTTTATTTCACATTAAGATATATGAAACTATCAGCCTCGATTGCGTTAATGAAACCAACCTTTACCTAGGTTTGATCCCAAATAATTGAGCCTTCTTCAAAAGATATACCTGAATATATAATTTGTCTAAGAGGGCATGGTCTAGAAATAAAACTGAAACAGCCTGAACAGGAGTAGTCACATTTTAAAAATGCGGCTGTTTTAGTTTTATTTCTAGACCATGCCCTCTTAGACAAATTATAGATTCACATATATCTTCTGAAGAACGTTCAATTATTTGGGCTGAGACCTAAGTAAAGGTTGGTTTCATTACCGCAATCGAGGCTGATAGTTTCTTATGTATTAGATTATCACGATTGCTGACTAGGCTGCAATGTTGAAAATCCACATTAATTTAATTTCTACGCCATTGAAGACAGGAACTTAAGGTAAATTTCTACTTGTGCATTAGGATACAACGTTTTTATTTTTTAAAGTTTCACCCGATGCATGCAGTCGCGCTTGGCCATACAGTGGTAACGTCCGTGCCTGAAAACCTAAAGGTCGCGGGATCAGTTTGCATCCTGATCTCGGAATACTTCAGTCTGAGTTTAACCTAGCTTTCACCTCTCAATGACGGGAAGATTCTCCGGCAACAACATGTAGTCCGAATGCCTCGTTAAGCTGTAGTTCCCCTTTCCCTGGTAGAATTACAGCGGTGGGCGAGGTACTCAAAATTCGCCAAAGCAGAGTCCAGCTGAAAGACTTGCAACATTCCGTGAGCCACACGAAACAATAGTACTAATTATTATTATTATTTCTTTCCTTTCTCAGACGTTATGTCTGGTTAAAAATGGAAAGCGACGCGGACCTTGATCAAGCGTCACTTCCTATTAACTGTACGGTATGTGTTATATTGCATTTAGGAACTTTCGGGTAATTGAACATGTATCAATAATTAGGGATTTCTGTAGTTGTATATATAAGTTTGGATGTAGCTGTATTGCGATGATGTACTGGTGGATATTGTGTGGTATGACTCCTATAGTTGATAGTATAATTGGTATAATGTCAACTTTATCCTAATGCCACCTGTCCTTGACTTCCTCAGCCAGTTGGACGTATTTTTCAATTTTGTCTCCTGTTTTCTTCTGTATATTTGTTGTATTGGGTATGAGTATTTCGATTAGTTGTTTTAATTTCTTCTTTTCATTGTTGAGTATGCTGTCAGGTTTGTTATGTGGTGTTGTTTTATCTGTTATAATGGTTCTGTTCCAGTATAATTTGTATTCATCATTCTCCAGTACATTTTTGGTGCATACTTGTATGTGGGAACGTGTTGTTTTATTAGTTTATGTCGTATGACAAGTTTTTGATGTATTATTTTTGCTACATTATCATGTCTTCTGGGGTATTCTGTATTTGCTAGTATTGTACATCCGCTTGTGATGTGATCTACTGTTTCTACACTCCTGGAAATTGAAATAAGAACACCATGAATCCATTGTCCCAGGAAGGGGAAACTTTATTGACACATTCCTGGGGTCAGATACATCACATGATCACACTGACAGAACCACAGGCACATAGACACAGGCAACAGAGCATGCACAATGTCGGCACTAGTACAGTGTATATCCACCTTTCGCAGCAATGCAGGCTGCTATTCTCCCATGGAGACGATCGTAGAGATGCTGGATGTAGTCCTGTGGAACGGCTTGCCATGCCATTTCCACCTGGCGCCTCAGTTGGACCAGCGTTCGTGCTGGACGTGCAGACCGCGTGAGACGACGCTTCATCCAGTCCCAAACATGCTCAATGGGGGACAGATCCGGAGATCTTGCTGGCCAGGGTAGTTGACTTACACCTTCTAGAGCACGTTGGGTGGCACGGGATACATGCGGACGTGCATTGTCCTGTTGGAACAGCAAGTTCCCTTGCCGGTCTAGGAATGGTAGAACGATGGGTTCGATGACGGTTTGGATGTACCGTGCACTATTCAGTGTCCCCTCGACGATCACCAGTGGTGTACGGCCAGTGTAGGAGATCGCTCCCCACACCATGATGCCGGGTGTTGGCCCTGTGTGCCTCGGTCGTATGCAGTCCTGATTGTGGCGCTCACCTGCACGGCGCCAAACACGCATACGACCATCATTGGCACCAAGGCAGAAGCGACTCTCATCGCTGAAGACGACACGTCTCCATTCGTCCCTCCATTCACGCCTGTCGCGACACCACTGGAGGCGGGCTGCACGATGTTGGGGCGTGAGCGGAAGACGGCCTAACGGTGTGCGGGACCGTAGCCCAGCTTCATGGAGACGGTTGCGAATGGTCCTCGCCGATACCCCAGGAGCAACAGTGTCCCTAATTTGCTGGGAAGTGGCGGTGCGGTCCCCTACGGCACTGCGTAGGATCCTACGGTCTTGGCGTGCATCCGTGCGTCGCTGCGGTCCGGTCCCAGGTCGACGGGCACGTGCACCTTCCGCCGACCACTGGCGACAACATCGATGTATTGTGGAGACCTCGCGCCCCACGTGTTGAGCAATTCGGCGGTACGTCCACCCAGCCACCCGCATGCCCACTATACGCCCTCGCTCAAAGTCCGTCAACTGCACATACGGTTCACGTCCACGCTGTCGCGGCATGCTACCAGTGTTAAAGACTGCGATGGAGCTCCGTATGCCACGGCAAACTGGCTGACACTGACGGCGGCGGTGCACAAATGCTGCGCAGCTAGCGCCATTCGTCGGCCAACACCGCGCTTCCTGGTGTGTCCGCTGTGCCGTGCGTGTGATCATTGCTTGTACAGCCCTCTCGCAGTGTCCGGAGCAAGTATGGTGGGTCTGACACACCGGTGTCAATGTGTTCTTTTTTCCATTTCCAGGAGTGTATTAGGCTGCAGAAAGTTGAGAAACAAGCCCCTGCTGCACTTCAGTCTGGCCGCAATCGGAACTGCCACCATATTACTACTCGGAAACGAAAATACAGTTCCATCTGAAGCTTTCAATCTAAATCACAACCTGTCACTGCCATCACTCTACTAGTAGTACTAGTAGCTTACGATATAGAGAAAACTGTTTACAAATTTTTAAACATGACTGAAACAGCAACTGCTGAAATTCTTCACGATAAAGGATGACAGCCAAAACAGTTGGAGGATAAAAATTTATTAAAATTCTTGACCAAGGTTTCGGTATATATAAGTATACCTTCATCAGAACAGGAAGACACTTTCATTAGAAAAACCTTAGCATCGGAAATGAGAAACACTAAAGCTTAAGTAACAGTGAAATTACCAGAGTAATACCGGCACAAATCTTTTAGTTACTTACTAAAATTACATCATGCAATGGAGATTAATAAAACAATTGTGCAAAAGGCGTCGTCAATAATTAAGACATCTTCTCCATTTGTACAACATGACGATGGGCACAGATTCAATGCGAACAGTTTAGCACCAGTACTTCGCCTATGAACTATCGAGACAAGAGTGTGAAAGCACTAGGTCAGATGGTTTCGCCGAGATAGGGCCCTTGTGGTATGTGCCAGACACTCGCGCGTATTAAAATCCGTGGATACCTACATAAGCGCATCAAAATAATTAAAAGTTGTGCTAATTCAAACCTTCTGTCTTAATACAACATATCAGACCATTCAAAAACATTTATGTAAAATAGAAAATATAGAATCAATTTACCTGTGTCCTAGTGTCAAACAGATGAAGCTTGCGCTATGGAACACATCTAACGAGAGAGGGCACTAGTGTAATGCGCGAGAATCTTGCTTAACGTAGGCGGTGAACACAACGACAGATGGTTTCGTTTTACTGTAACATTTTGGTTGTTTTCGCTAGTATATATTTCACCGCCTACGATACGCAACATTATCGCGCATAACACTAGTGCCCTCTCTCGTTAGATCTGTTCCATAGCGCAAGCTTCATCTATTTGACACTAGGACACACGTAAATTGGTTCTATATTTATTATTTTACATAAATGTTTTTGAATGGTCTGATATGTTGTATTAAGACAGAAGGTTTGAATTAGCACAACTTCTAATTATTTTGATGCGCTTATGTAGGTATCCATGGATTTTAATATGCGCGAGCGTCTGGCACATACCACAAGTGCCCTCTCTCGGCGAAACTATCTGACCTAGTGCTTTCACACTCTTGTCTCGATAGTTCATAGGCGAAGTACTGGTGCTAAACTGTTCGCATTGACTCTGTGCCCATCGTCATGTTGTACAAATGGAGAAGATGTCTTAATTATTGACGACGCCTTTTGCACAATTGTTTTATTAATCTCCATTGCATGATGTAGTTTTAGTAAGTAACTAAAAGATTTGTGCCTGTATTACTCTGGTAATTTCACTGTTACTTAAGCTTTAGTGTTTCTCATTTCCGATCCTCTGTTATGCCAGTCCTGCCTGGATATCTGCCCCCCCCAAATTCTATAAGTCCCTCCAGATCCTTGAGCGTCATGCACTCCGCCTCGGCTTCCGTATACGCCTCCCGTCCCCCACGCGGATACTCTGTGATCTCATTCCTTTCCCCCATCCGCTCCCATTCCTCGAACATATCCGCATCCTCTACACCTCCCGACGTCTTGAACCCCCTCATCCCCTGGTTGCTCCTCTCCGAACCCCGCCCCCTGCCACGTCTTCACCGTTGTGTCCCCCCTACCCTCCATCTCAACACCCTACATCTCCTTTCCCAAGGTGGCTTCCATCAACTCCCCCTCCTGGATGATGCCCTCTCTCCCTCCATTTATCCCTCCTATCAACTCTGATCCTCACTCCCCCTCCTTCCCTCTGTCCTTTTCCCGGGCTCCCTCTCCCCCCCTTCCATCCTCTTTCTTCCCCGCATCCCCTCTCGTTGCCCCCTTCTCTCCCCCGCGTCCTTTTACATTTCCCTCCTCTCATTCCCTCTCCCCCTTCTCCCCCTTTTTAGTCCTCTCCCTCCTTAGTTCCCCCCCCCCTTTTCGTTTTTTTTCCTCTCCTCCCTCCTTCTTTTTCCCCCTCCTCCAGGTCCCCCCCTCCCCCCTCCATCTGCCTTTGGCTCGGGAGTGTCATCTTTGTGCTGCCACTTTCGTGCAGTGTTCTCCAGTGAGTGTTCTACAGTGCGTGTTTTACAGTGAGTGTTCCGTGTTGTGTTTTTTGGGCCTTGTTGCGAACGACCATCATACTGTCGCTGGGTGTGCCTTTTATCTCTTGCGAACAGAAACCAGACTGTCGCCGTGTTTTTTAATTGTGTGTCTACTATGTTACTTGTCTGATTCGTGTATCTTTTATCTACATTGCCAACCCCTTTTGCTTTCTGTTTTAGCTTTCCGCATTTTTACGCCATTTTACACTTTAAATCGCCATTTTATCGTATGTTTTACCTTGTTTCTTTCTTCTTCCTTTATTTAAAAAAAAAGTCTGTAGGCTGTAGAGCAGCGTAGTAAGCTGCTGCCAGCCTGCCCCCTTCAGGGGGAACTGAAAATCAATAAAGAAAGAAAAAAAATCATTTCCGATGCTAAGGTTTTTCTAATGAAAGTGTCTTCGTGTTCAGGATTTTTTACTTGTGATGAAGGCATATTTATATATACCGAAACCTTGGTCAAGAATTTTAATAAATTTTTATCCTGCAACTGTTTTGGCTGTCATCCTTTATCGTGAAAAACTGTTTACACTTACAGTGAGAATATGCTTAATATATTACATAACAAATTAGAGGCTTCTGGCATTTTCCGTGACTTGTCAAAAGGCTTTGACTGTGTGAATTACAGTTCTCTCTTAAGTAAATTAGAATGTTATTGTATTACTGTCTGTTCTGCAAAATGCTTAGTCTTACGTATTAGGACACAAAGGGTGTTGTTGCGAAATACCTGTGGAGTAAGTAATATCTTCATATGATTGGGAGTATATGGTGTTTCTCAAGGTTCCATCTTGGGTCCGTTGCTTTTTCTTGTGTACATCATTAACCTCTCGTCTGTTACATTGCCAGATTCTAACTTTGCTTTGTTTGCAGATAATACAAACATTGCAATAAATAGCAAGTTCAAAAAATGGCTCTGAGCACTATGGGACATGACTTCTGAGATCATCAGTCACCTAGAACTTAGAACTAATTAAACCTAACTAACCTAAGGACATCACACACATCCATACCCGAGGCAGGATTCGAGCCTGCGACTGAAATAGCAAGTCAAGTACGGTTTTCGAAACTGCTGATTATCGATTTTTCACTGACATTAATAAATGGTGTAAAACTAATTCATTGTCATTAAACTTTGAAAAGACCCACCATACGCAGTTCAGAACCTGTAAGGCACTTCCTTCCAGTATGTGTATAGCATATGAAGACGTCCAGATCGAAGAGGTTGACAGTGTTATATTTCTGGGACTGCAACTTGATGATAAATTCAGTTGATAGGGGCATACCAGAGATTTGCTGAAGCTCCTAAGCAAGACTATTTGTAATGCCAATGATATCAGAGGTAGGAGATACAAATGTAATACAGACCTGCATGTTTTGCATACTTTCATTCTATGTCATATGGGATCATATGTTGGGGGTAACTCGTCATATTGAGAAAAAGTTTTTAGAGTACAAAGGCGTTTAATAAGATTCATTTGTGGTCTAAATTCAAGAATATCACGTGGGGTCTAGGTATTTTAACCACGGATTCTCAGTATATTTATTCCTTGATGAAAATTGTTGCAGATAATGTCTCTATGTCCAACTAATATGTCAATACATAGTATCAACACTAGGAATAAGGACAAACTACATAAAAACCTAAAATCAGTTATCGTGATCCAAAAAGGTGTGAAATATTCAGTAACACACATCTCCAATAAAATGCCACATTACCAGTTTTTCCGTTTGCCTGTAAAGAATTCGTGTTATTGTTTTGCAACCGTGACTTATTAAACTGATAGTTCGATAATTTTCATATCTGTCGAAATCTGCTTTCTTTGGGATTGAAATTACTATAGTGTTCTTGAAATCTGCGAGTGTGAATCATTATACTGAAGCTGCATGTCATGGTTGATTCACCATATCTGACTTGACGGTATGGCTTCGAGGCTAAGAAACCGGGTGTTAATTAGGTCTCTTTAATTTTCCTGTAGGCAATATCTATCTTACCCCTAACGATACATGCTTCTACATCCTTAAATTTGTGCTCTAGCCATTCCTGCTTAGCCATTTTTCACTTCCTGTCGATCTCATTTGTAAACGTTTCTATTCCCTTTAGCCTGCTAAATTTATCGCATTTTTATATTTTCTCCTTTCATCGATTAAAGTCAATATCTCTTATGTTACCCAAGGATTTCTACTAGCCCTGATCTTTTTACGTACTTGGTCCTCTGCTGCCGTCACTGTTTCGTCCCTCAGAGCTACCCATTCTTCTTCTACTGTATTCCTTTCCCCTGTTCTTGTCAGTCGTTTCCTAATGCTCCCTCTGAAACTCTCTAAAACCTCTGTTTCAGTTTATCCAGGTCCCATCTCCTTAAATTCCCACCTTTTTGCAGTGGTCAGAGTCCACATCTGCTCCTGGAAATGCCTTACAATTTTAAACCTGGTTCCAAAATCTCTGTCTTACAATTATACAATCAAGCTGAAACCTTCCCGAGCCATCAGGTTTTTTCCAAGTACACAACCTTCTTTCATGATTCTTGTACTAAGTGTTAGCTATGATAAAATTATGCTCTCTTCTAAATTCTACCAGGCGGCTTCCTCTTTCATTCCTTTCCCCCAGTCCATATTCACCTACTACTTTTCCCTCACTTCCTTTTCCTACTATCGAATTCCAGTCCCACTTGAGTATTAAATTTTGGTGTCCCCTAACTATCTGAATAATTTCTTTTAATTCATCGTATATTTTCTCAATTTCCTCGTCACCTGCGGAGCTGGCATATAAACCTGTACTACTGTGGTGGGTGTGGTCTTCGTGTCTATTTGGCTGCAATAAGGCGTTCACTTTGCTGTTTATAGTAACTTACCCGTGTTCCTATTTTGTTTTCCTTATTAAACCTGCTCATGCATTACCCCTATTTGATATTGTATTTATAACCCTGTATTCACCAGACCAAAAGCCCTGTTCCTGTCCCACCGAATTTCACTAATTCCCACTACAGCTAGCTTTAACCTATCCATTTCGCTTCTTAAATTTCCTAACCTAACCGTCCGATTAACGGATCTGATATTCCACACTCCGATCCGTAGAAGGCTAGTTTTATTTCTTTTTTTTTCCTGATAACAACATCCTCCAAAGTAGTCCCCGCCCGGAGATCCAACTGGGAGCTCTTTTAACTCCGGAATATTTTACCCCAGAGGATGCCATCATAATTTAACTATACAGTAGAGCTGCTTGCACTCAGGAAGAAATACGGCTGTAGTTTCCCCTCGCTTTCAGCTGTTTGCAGTACCAGCGCAGCAAGGCTGTTTCGTTTGATGTTACAAGGCTATATCAGTCAATCGTCCAGACTGTTACCCCTGCAACTACTGAATAGCCTGTTGCCTCTCTTCAGCAACCACACACTTGTCTGGCCTCTCAACAGATACTGTTCCGTTGTGGTTGCACCTATGGTATGGCTATCTGTATCGCTGAGACACGCAAGCCTCCCCACCAACGGCAAGATCCATGGTTCATGGGGAGGGGGGGTGTCATCAAGTTAGATACGGTGAATCATTACAACTGAAGTTGCATGTCATGATTCGCCCTATCTAACTTGACGATATGGCTTCTAGGCTACGAAACCGGTCGTTAATAAATTGTTTACAAGACCAGTCAAGCAGTTAATTCGATATATCAATAGCATAGGTGTGTTCAGTAATGTTCTTACGAGCAACAGACATTGATAAACGCAATATTTGGTGTAGACTTGTATCATTAGATCTCTTGTATGAAAAAAAAAATTTCCTTTATGAGAAATTTGTTACATTTTACTTAGAACCTCTCATAGCGAAGAGTAAATGCCCCTAGTTAACAGCTGTTACACCGTGGTTGCAGTGAGGTATGTAAGACCACCAGCATTGAGGTCATTAGTAACGGAGCAGTTGCGCTGGGGTTTAACGGTTTAATGGAAAGAAGTGTTCGTGTACTTCTTATCGGACTGTCTCCTGCTGGGTTCTTCAGGTGACGAAACGGAACTACACGAATGTAGCCGACCGTACATTGGCTAATCGTACGTAATCAGCTTACAAGGAAACCTCCCCATCGCACCCCCCTCAGATTTAGTTATAAGTTGGCACAGTGGGTAGGCCTTGAAAAACTGAACACAGATCAATCGAGAAAACAGGAAGAAGTTGTGTGGAACTATGAAAAAATAAGTAAAATATACAAACTGAGTAGTCCATGCGAAGATATGCAACATCATTGACAATGAGAGTTAAGGAGCGCCGTGGTCACGTAGTTAGCGAGAGCAGCTACGGAACGAGAGGTCCTAGGTTCAAGTCTTCCTTCGAGTGAAAAGTTTAATTTTTTATTTTCAGTTTATGTGACAAACTCTTATGTTTTCATCACTTTTTTGGGAGTGATTATCACATCCACAAGAAAACCTAAATCGGGCAAGGTAGAAGAATCTTTTTACCCATTCGCTAAGGGTACAAGTTAAGTGGCTCGACAACATATTCCTGTCATGTGACGCACGTGCCGTCACCAGTGTCGTGTAGAATATATCAGACGTGTTTTCCTGTGGAGGAATCGGTTGACCTATGACCTTGCGATCAAATGTTTTCGGTTCCCATTGTAGAGGCACGTCCTTTCGTCTACTAATCGCACGGTTTTGCGGCACGGTCGCAAAAAACGGACACTAAACTTATTACAGTGAACAGAGACGTCAATGAACGAACGGACAGATCATAACTTTGCGAAAATAAAGAAAGTAAAAGTTTCAGTTGAGGGAAGACTTGAACCAAGGACCTCTCGTTCCGCAGCTACTCACGCTAACCACGGGACCACGGCGCTCCTGAGCTCACATTCTCCTTGTTGTTGCTTATCTTGCACATGGACTACTCAGTTCGTATATTTTGCTTATTTTTTTCATAGTTCCACACAATTTCTTCCTGTTTTCTCGATTGATCTGTGTTCAGTTTTTCAAGGCCTATTCACTGTGCCAACTTATAACTAAATCTGAGGGATGTGCGATGGGGAGGTTCCCTTGTTAGTGGATGGGCGATTTTGAATAACTTTATTTAGAGAAGTGAGAGATACGCTAAGCTCTCATGTCTGACCACTGTAACTCTGAACAAGTTACACTTGTCAAAAACTGTACGGAACGTCGCTTTAAGCTAGCGAACTAGTTTCCTGGGGAAACTGACTCGCCTGCCAGTTTTCAGATTCTAATTCACACTTCCCAACGTTTCGTCTGAAGAAAATGCCGAAGGAGCTCCTACAGAAAGTCCACTGATGATTCCTTCCTCAGCAGTCCGATTCAGTCAATTGAGAAGTGAGTCATTACTTAATCTCTTAGTATGTGCGCGCGCGCGCGCGCACACACACACGCGCACACACACACACACACACAGTTTGGTTGATTTCACGTTATGATCAACTGAATTCTTCTTAGTACCTCATTCTTCAAAGATAACTGTCACCGGAAGTAGCTGCAAATAAAAAAAAAACCTATTTAGCTGTCCGTTTTTTCGGGTCATCGGTTACCTGCCCGCCACGGCTTCCTTTTCTGTGCTAACCTCTTCATCCCAGAGTATCACACTTGATAAGTTGTACATATTGATAGGACTACTGACGAATAATGTAACTGCCAATAGGCGGTAGTTGTGCTTAATAACTTGTCATTAAATTCTGGTGCCGTGTCTGTCAAATGATCTGATGCATACACGATCCAGTAAGTGACAACCTGAGATGCAGAGAAGTCATAATGGAGCAGAATCACTAACATGCTAAATCAAGTCCACATATTATTGATAAGTTACAGTAACTCGTAACACTGTATAACGATACGCGCATAACTGATTTGGGAGCACTGTGAGAGTAAAAACATTAGCGGAACTAGTTTAAGTTCTTGAATTTAAGGGGTTACAAATATATATATTGTAATATTTATACGTGAGTTAAATAGAGACGACAAAGTCCAGAGAATGTAGTACTGTTTTACTGTCGGGGAACTGTGTGCAAGAGGATTAAGTCTTCGTTAAGAAAAAATATGGCATCATAAGAGACAACTTAAATGGAACATTATACCAGCGTAATTGTGCGGATGGGAGCAAAGGCAAGTGTACGTTTTTTGAACTGATGGAGAGCTAGGATCAGTGAGTAGTAAGGTGCTGAGCGCACATAAAATAATTTAAACACAAATAATTGTTTATTTACCACATGCCTATCTTGCAACTATCAGAATAAGTAAAATTAATTCGTCACAACGAGCAAACTTTTTGACTGCAAGGATCAGTAAACTGGAAACAAATCTTTAGATTATGATAAATGTAGAAGAATGTAAAAAATATCTCAGCAACATTTGCTGTAATAAACAGTAACATAACTGACTTATAAGGTGCCATACTCGTCTTTGAGGCAGGCAGTAAAATCTTAAGTGAAAAATAATTTTGAAAGGCAACGCATTAAACATGTGTGTGAAGCAGACTCAACAGTACGTTCAAACCTTATCATAGCACATAACTGAAAGCATCAAAGCGCAAAATTCAAAGAGATAACAAATTATAAACGTCTATGAAGCAGACAGTGAAACCATTAATCCAAAGTGAACATTGTGCACACGTCGGTGAAGCAATACTAAAAGAAATAAGTAAAACAATCAAACGTTTAAGAAAGAAACAAACTACACGCCTGTGAAATATAGAGGATGATGCTAATAAAAATATTACAAAGCAAAATAAATTACGCATATCCATGAAGCGGTCAGAGCTTTTTCTCGTTTCAGTTATTAACAACAGCTTTAGATTTAAGAGGCCAGGCAGTTTCTCAATTCAGAAGAGAGTTTAGAACATACAAAATACAAATTAGAATATATAGCAAGCGGATTACAAAACTTACACCGGCCCATTAAGCACAACAGTGCTACGTTTGCATGCAATCAGAAGTCGTTTTGTGGGCCACAAATACTGAATCAAAGCAAATAAATTCATAGAAGGTTTTTAGATTAGTAAACACAACTAAACAAAATTTTGAACTGCTGGAAATAGAAGAGACCGCTATACTAAATTATGAACTTGGTAATCACGAAACGGCGTTATAGCCTCCTTTCATGCTCACAGTACAGAACCAGTACGTTTTGTAAAACATAAACTGAGAACGCAAATCAGATAGCAAGTGAAAGGCCGTACGGAGCTCCCGCAAAACACCACGGAAATAGAGCAAAATTGTTAAAAGTCAGGGATATAAAATACTTGCTTACAAATTCACACATGAACGGTGCGAGGCGAGATTTGCAATCAAATAATCGTTAAGCTAGTCATGTTCAGGATGCTGATCCATCGTTAACGCCTCGGCCGAACTATGGCCAGTGGAATGATCTAGCAAGAACAACGAACGAAACTTAATGGTGACAGAGCAGAAGTTTCTCTCGCGAACCGTCACTAACACATTAACGACCGCCGCAGCTCAGCAACGCAACCAAAGAAATTCAACGGAGAATCGCTATCAGAACGCACACATAACCTAATTTTTACTTATTCGGAAAAAGAAGTCAATCTAACAGGAATTTATATCTGTCGTTGATTGTCATCTAGAAGCAGGAAGGTAATATCGTTTCTTAAAGGTATCGTCAAAAGGGAAAGGAAATTCGAACGTTTTATGCACACACCCCTTGGAAGCCACAATGTAAATACAGACCATTTCCTTCAACGAGACAACACAAAACAACAACAACACCGCCGGCCTGAGTGGCCGAGCGGTTCTAGGCGCTACAGTCTGGAACCACACGACCGCTACGGTCGCAGGTTCGAATCCTGCCTCGGGCATGGATGTGTGTGGTGCCATTAGGTTAGTTAGGTTTACGTAGTTCTAAGTTCTAGGGGACTGATGACCTCAGAAGTTAAGTCCCATAGTGCTCAGAGCCATTTGAACCATTTGAACAATAACACCGAGATGTACGAACTAACTTAGACGGATTTTTTTTCCACGTTAGTAGGAAGGTGATGGTCTCCTATCTATGGGGGAACCCTAAATGATGATGTATGTAGCGTAAAACAAGTTACACTACCAGAGGTTCGGAAATAAATTTTATAGATCGGAACTAGCAGAGAGCACAGTGAATACAGACAAACATTGCTCAAGCAGCAATTCGCCTTCCCGAAGAGATTGAAAGATGTCGGTTATCGTTTTATAAACTTCACTGAGTGGAAAGTTAAGGAGATTAATTCTTCTTTTCTTATGGATATGTCGATTTAGTATCTCGTTTGTCCGGCCCCGGTAGCTGAGTGGTCAGCGTGACGGAATGTCACTCCTAAGGTCCCGGGTTCGATTCCCGGCTGGGTCGGAGATTTTCTCCGCTCAGGGACTGGGTGTTGTTGTGTCGTCCTAATCATCATCATTTCATCCCAATCGACGCGCAGGTCGCCGAAGTGGCGTCAAATCGAAAGACCTGCACGAGGCGAACGGTCTACCCAACGGGAGGCCTTAGCCACACGACATTTCATTTCATTTCAGTATCTCGTTTGCACAATTTTTCTCGTTTTCTCCAATGTAATTGTTATTCTAAACCTTATACGTTGCTGAATATTAAAACAACAACACTATGAAGGTGCCGTGCAGTAAACTTCGTGCGACCAGCGCCCGAGAGGACAGACATTGACTATGTCATACAAGATCGTATAGCCAACTCACATACCTTGAGTGGGGAAATGGGTATCTTTGTAGCAAGACAAGGATCCAGATGGAATGTGTGATGACGTTTGAAGCACCGTGGACTATCTGAATGGCAAACGTTGTTGTTTCTCCATAGACGCGGGTTTGTCGACAGCGGTGCGGTAATCGATAACGCAGGATGCAGGAGTGGCACAAAGTCATTCACTCACACAGTCCCAGTTCTACGTACAGACCCCGATGGATGGCTCTTCGTGAGGAAGCTCTGGGGTGAACGAACATTGTCAGATTCCAGTTGTCATCCTCACAATGGGGCTAGCACCTGGTGGGATGGTGTGAGATGTCAATTGGTACACACACATTCACTTCTGGTTCGCATAATCGGTAATTTGGACAGCAGTTAATGTATTAATATCGATACATATGTCATATGTCCGAGATGTCTGGCGTTATTTTTTCATTAAAATAATGTAAGACCACATGTTGCCCATTCCGTCGTGAAATAAATGGTTTCCATCGCCAGAACGTTCTCCATAGCTCTCATTTGTTGAAAACATCTGGTCACGGTTTGCGGAGAGGCTGGGATGGTCACACTAGCGAGCAATTGCGATTTAAGGACGTATGTCATTCAAGCTCACTTCATTCAAACTCACTTGGAGGGAAGTGTCTAGTCCTCGTGGACCAGCTTCGTAAGTAGCAAAAAATGGTTCAAATGGCTCTGAGCACTATGGGACTTAACATCTGAGGTCATCAGTCGCCTAGAACTACTTAAACCTAACTAACCTAAAGCCATCACACACATCCATGCCCGAGGCAGGATTCGAACCTGCGACCGTAGCAGTAGCGCGGTTCCAGACTGAAGCGCCTAGAACCGCTCGGCCACCACAGCCGGCTCCGTAAGTAGCAGTCCGGTTCTTCTCTGTGTTTAGGGCAGCCAAGTTACACACTGATAACAGAAGCGACGCTTCGTGGCATGAAAGCAGTGTGGCCTTGGTAGGCAGCTGGAAGGAGTTGGGACTACATCTGCACACACAAGTCACCTAATTCCCATAACTTCCGGGATGAAGGCGCTGAGCTCTGACGCCATGTTCAATAACATCCCAGATGTGTTCAATCGGGTGCATGTATCGCGAGCTGGGATCCAATACTTCGTCAATTGAAATTCTCCGCTGTGTTCCTCGAACCACTCCATCACACTCCCGGCCTTGTGACGGTGGCGCATTATGTTGTTGAAAAATGCTACTGCCATCGGGAGATATGATCGTGATGAAGGGGTGCATCTAGTTTGCACCAGGTCCAGTGGACCCATGGGTGCCCACGTGAATCTTCCGCGGAGCATAATGGAGCCCCCGTCCTGCAGTGTAGGTGTCAAGGAGCTGTTCCCCTGGAAGATGACGGTTCGCGCCCTTCCGTCGGCTTGATGAAGAAGAGATTCATAAGACTATGCAGCGCTCTGCCACTGGACCAGCGTCCTTTGCCGATGGTTACGTGCCTGTTTCAGTCGTAGTTGCCGAAGTCGTGGTGTTAATATTGGCACATGAATGTGTTGTCGGCTGAAGAGGCCCATCGTTGGGAGTGTACGGTGCACGGTGTGCACAGACACCCTCGTACTCTGCCCAGCGTTGAAGTCTGATTTTAGCCACAGCTCGCCGTATGTCTTGTTTTACCAGTCTGCCCTCCCTACGACGTCCGAAATTTGTAACTAGAGGTTGCTGCCCAACCCATGACGTGTGGACGGTTTCACCTTGGTTTCGCCCCATGTTGAAGACACTCACTACAGCACTCCTTGAACACCGGACAGTTTGTGCAGTGGAACCGCGCTGCTGCTACGGTCGCAGGTTCGAATCCTGCCTCGGGCATGGATGTATGTGATGTCCTTAGGTTAGTTAGGTTTAAGTAGTTCTAAGTTCTAGGGGACTGATGACCTCAGATGTTAAGTCCCATAGTGCTTAGAGCCATTTGAACCATTCAAGTTCGTGCAGTTCCCGAAATGTTCGTACCGAGGCTCCGGGCCATCACTATCTGCCCTCGGTCCCTTTTACACCCACGGACAGTACGCTCACTACAAGCTCCAGGCGTGTGTCTGACTGACAGTCATTTCTTGCCAGGTGACGCTGCAACCGCCTGGAGGGAATTACATCGATAGTAGGACGGTGGTCATAAGGTTCTGGCTGATCAGTGTATACCACGCGTTAGCTGTAATATAGTATTTTTGTAAATTGCTAGTTCACTACATTTCAAAATATGTAGGCCTAATTGGATTCAGGAAGGCGTGAGGATGGTACTGTGTGTCGAAACCGGCAGCCAGTAGGCAAAATAAATAAACTGCGGCTGTAGACAAAAACATACAAGTTTTCATCTGAAAAGGCCACCTGTCTTCAGTGACCGTCCAGTTGCGGTCCTGCCGTGCAAATTCCAGCCTTAGTCGCCGATGAACAGCAGGCAGCAAGGATGCATGAACCACACGCCTATGTGGAGGCCTATACGCGGCAACGTTCGCTGAACGCTCGTTGAGGAGACACTGTTGGTAGGTTGGTTGGTTGGTTTTTGGGGAAGGAGACCAGACAGCGTGGTCATCGGTCTCATCGGATTAGGGAAGGATGGGGAAGGAAGTCGGCTGTGCCCTTTCAGAGGAACCATCCCGGAATTTGCCTGGAGTGATTTAGGGAAATCACGGAAAACCTAAATCAGGATGGCCGGACGCGGGATTGAACCGTCGTCCTCCCGAATGCGAGTCCAGTGTCTTACCACTGCGCCACCTCGCTCGGTCACTGTTGGTAGCCTCTTGGTTCATCAGGGCGGTCACTTGGTCAACAGTTCCATGTCTATTCGCCCCTATACATCGCCGCCGCCGTCCTCCCCCAGCCCCCCCCTCCCCTCCCCCTCCCGTTTATCTATTGCCCATGATGCACTATTGGTGCCTCGTGGCTCGTTTTCGTTAGAACAGTTTTGCCATCCACGGCATACTTTAATCACAGCGGTACGCAAACAAATTACAAATTTGAATGAGATTTTCACTCTGCAGGGCAGTGTACTCTGATATGAAACTTCCTGGCAGATTGAAAACGTGTGCCGGACCGCGACTCGAACTCGGGACCTTTGCCTTCTGCAGGCAAGTGCTGTACCGACTGAGCTACCGAAGCACGACTCGCCACCCGTCCTCAGAGCTTCGATTCTGCCAGTACCTCGTCTCTTATCCTCCAAACTTTGCAGAAGTTCTTCTGCGAACCTTCACAGAAGAGCTTCTGTGAAGTTTGGAAGGTAGGAGGAGAGGTACTGGCAGAATTGAAGCTCTGAGGACGGGTAGCGAGTCGTGCTTCGGTAGCTCAGTCGGTACAGCACTTGCCCGCCAAAGGCAAAGGTCCCGAGTTCGAGTCGCGGTCCGGCACACGGTTTTGATCTGCCAGGAAGTTTCAGTTTACAAACTTGACCGTTTCGGAAATGCTTCCACCCGTTGGCCCGAAGTCGAGTCACATAAATCTCTCTGTTTCCGCTTTGAAACAAGGACTGCACTGTTTTCCGTGTCCCCCCGACACGCTTTGTATATCTTCCATAGAAGCTGCCATCTGTGAGTGGTTATTGCACGTTGACGTCGAAAACAGGCAATGGTCACGTTAATATGACTGGACCGTGTACGTACCTGTACATCAGGAGTAAATGGATACTGTTAGTTCCGAAGGCAACACTGAGGTGCTTACCAGGCTTGCGTAACCTAAAGAAGCAAGATACTGCCTCTTTTTTCGTGTAGGTTCTTTTTATGAGCACAATAACTTGTAAGGTGTCAGTCAAATCCAACACCTTCTATGAAAACCCTGACATGATAGCAAATCCGGCAGTATGTCACATAGCTCCGAATAAATCCTGACATTAAATGAACCAAAGTAATACCATCAACGAGTGAGCTAATGGAATACCACAGACTAGCAGTAGAACGCCTAAATGCATGTCATACCTTCCCACCGTGAAACAGACGCAGTTCCGAGGGGAGAAACGAGAACAGAAGCCGAGAGCAGAGCCGTGTAAGCTAGAAGACCCTACGATGAGGGACGGACAACCACATCCGGCCGACCGCCAAGACCACCCCCCAGCACATATTAAAAGATAGAGAACAGTATAGATCTTAAAGAATTTTTGTAGGCAGAGCTTAAGGTTAACATTGAGACCCTGATTGGTCAGTTGAAAACACAGCCAGATATCTTTTTCTTAAACCCACTTCAGTAAATTGTGGCAAACAGGAGTTAGAGAAATTTGCTTCCGAGACGGTGTGTGGAGCTGCGCCGCCCGCCGCTCCCCGACGCTGCCTAACCACCGACAAGGTAATGAACGCACACGATGCCGCATAAGAGCGCGTAAGGCTTCACTCAGAACTGCAGAAGTCTCATCTGTTACATCCCCTTTTTGCGTAATACTAGTGTCGATCGTCAATTAAAGCTCATGTTATTCACATTTGCTATTTGAAGTTAAAATCTGAAACGCGATGATTTTTCTGTTATATAATCATTGAGAAGCCACATCAGCCACTGTAATTTACGACAAGTTAGATAAGTAATTAAAGATAATTGAGGGTCACTGTAGACCATTTTGATAGTTTTCTCTTTTATGAAACTTAACTTAAACCTAGATTATAGATGTGATATGGCATAGTCATCCTTCAGGGAATGTTGAACGCAGTTGGTTTTTATCATCCTGTATTAAAATATTTCCTTTCATCAATAGCGCAATTTATAAACAATGATTTGTGAGTAGAATAAAATTTCCAATGGTAAACTTAACTGCTTTTTCGACGTTATTTTACCAGATAACTAAAAATAGGAAAGCCTTGAACCCCTTCCACTAAATTTAGTTAGTATTGAGGTTCTTTTACTGGGAGTGCAGTGGAGCTGACGCTGAAATCTTTAAGTATTTGGTTATATCATCGCTAGTCTCACTGAACTCTTCTGAACTCTACATGTCATGTGTGGTCTGGCGTCTCCTTACCAGCAACAGGTTCCAGGTTGAAACTAGTCAATTCCCTAAAAAACACGCTCAGAGCGTCGTTGCGCGAAAGTGGTAGGGAGACACGACTTAGAACAAATAGCCACTACGCAGAATGTTAGAAACTGCTCGACGACGCAAAAGAGAACATCCACCCTCGTAGTGCAAGATTACGGTTACGGAAATAGCAGTGGCATTAAAATCAGAAAGCGAGGCAGTGCAACTGCAGAAACATCAGCAGTATGTCTTCGCAAGTCCATAAACGTCGGGGGGAAAATGACGCTTGTGAATCGATCTCTACTGAATCTTGCATGTTCGCTGACAGGCTGTGAGGTCCAGCGCTCGTTCCTCCATACCACAGCGTCTGCCCTTCCAGCCCCATCTGTGTGTGTGTGTGTGTGTGTGTGTGTGTGTGTGTGTGTGTGTGTGCTTGCTCCCGCACGCTGGTCTCGTAGTATAGTCCGCGCAGCGCTTTTTGCGTGCTCTGCGCCCAGCTAAGTGCGGCATGACTAATGGTGTGGGACTGCCTACCTGCCCCCGGACGCCATGCATTATACGCTACCGCACAGCACAGTGAGCAGTGCTGCGCTACACGGAGCGCGCGCGCGCACACACACACACACACACACACACACACACACACACACGTACAGCCTTCAGCCTTCCAGGCGCGGCCGCTTCGGTGCCGCTAGCTGACAGCCTGCAGGAAACTCCACCGACTCGCTCTAATTACGGACCAAATTGCGGATAATAGCGACGCCTCGGCTTGGATTACAACGCAGTGCCGCGCAGATTTCTCGTCCATGACGTAATCTGGCGAACACCCGACACTCGCTTCTTTCCCTTCTTTTTCACTGAGGTAACTTAGTAGACCCACCCTTCATTCCCTAGACATTTCTGCATTTTCGGATGTAATTGTGCCAACCCTGACTACCTGAGAAAGCAGTAATAAAATCCGGCCGTGGTGGCCAAGCGGTTCTAGGCGCTTCAGCCCGGAACCGCGCGACTGCTACGGTCGCAGGTTCGATTCCTGCCTCGGGCATGGATGTGTGTGATGTCCTTAGGCCAGTTAGGTTTAAGTAGTTCTCAGTTCTAGGGGACTGATGACCTCAGATGTTAAGTCCCATAGTGCTCAGAGCCATTTAAAGTAATAAAATGTTCGACATTTGCTACTTAGCTGATTTACACCCCACAATACATGTTTCCGTAGATTGTTTTATCATACCTATCTTTAGGTAAAATACAGGGTCCGTCAAGGAGAATAATCTTATTTCACATTAAGATATATGAAACTATCAGCCACACTGGACTCGCATTCGGAAGGACGACGGTTCAATCCCGCCCCCGGCCATCCTGATTTAGGTTTTCCGTGATTTACCTAAATCATTCCAGGCAAATGCCGGGATGGTTCCTCTGAAAGGGCACGGCCGGCTTCCTTCCCCATCCTTCCCTAATCCGATGAGACCGATGACCACGCTGTCTGGTCTCCTTCCCCAAACCAACCAACCAAACTATCAGCCTCGATTGCGTTAATGAAACCAACCTTTACCTAGGTTTCATCCCAAATAATTGAGCCTTCTTCAAAAGATATACCTGAATATATAATTTGTCTAAGAGGGCATGGTATAGAAATAAAACTAAAACAGCCTGAACAGGAGTAGTCACATCTTAAAAATGCGGCTGTTTTAGTTTTATTGCTAGACCATGCCCTCTTAGACAAATTATAGATTCACATACATCTTCTGAAGAACGTTCAATTATTTGGGCTGAAACCTAGGTAAAGGTCGGTTTCATTACCGCAATCGAGGCTGATAGTTTCTTATGTATTAGACTATCACGATTACTGACTAGGCTGCAATGTTGAAAATTCACATTAATTTAATTTCTACGCCATTGAAGACAGGAACTTAAGGTAAATTTCTACTTGTGCATTAGGATACAACGTTTTTATTTTTTAAAGTTTCACCCGATGCATGCAGTCGCGCTTGGCCATACAGTGGTAACGTCCGTGCCTGGAAACCTAAAGGTCGCGGGATCTGTTTGCATCCTGATCTCGGAATACTTCAGTCTGAGTTTAACCTAGCTTTCACCTCTCAATGACGGGAAGATTCTCCGGCAACAACATGTAGTCCGAATGCCTCGTTAAGCTGTAGTTCCCCTTTCCCTGGTAGAATTACAGCGGTGGGCGAGGTACTCAAAATTCGCCAAAGCAGAGTCCAGCTGAAAGACTTGCAACATTCCGTGAGCCACACGAAACAATAGTACTAATTATTATTATTATTTCTTTCCTTTCTCAGACGTTATGTCTGGTTAAAAATGGAAAGCGACGCGGACCTTGATCAAGCGTGACTTCCTTTTAATTGTACGGTATATGTTACATTGCATTTAGGAACTTTCGGGTAATTGAACATGTATCAATAATTACAGATTTATGTAGTTGTATATATAAGTTTGGATGTAGCTGTATTGCGTTGATGTACTGGTGGATATTGTGTGGTATGACTCCTATAGTTCATAGTATAATTGGTATAATGTCAACTTTATCCTAATGCCACCTGTCCTTGACTTCCTCAGCCAGTTGGATGTATTTTTCAATTTTGTCTCCTGTTTTCTTCTGTATATTTGTTGTATTGGGTATGAGTATTTCGATTAGTTGTTTTAATTTCTTCTTTTCATTGTGGAGTATGCTGTCAGGTTTGTTATGTGGTGTTGTTTTATCTGTTATAGTGGTTCTGTTCCAGTATAATTTGTATTCATCATTCTCCAGTACATTTTTGGTGCATACTTGTATGTGGGAAAGTGTTGTTTTATTAGTTTCTGTCGTATGACAAGTTTTTGATGTATTATTTTTGCTACATTATCATGTCTTCTGGGGTATTCTGTATTTGCTAGTATTGTACATCCGCTTGTGATGTGATCTACTGTTTCTATTTGTTGTTTGCAAAGTCTGCATTTATCTGCTCTGGTATTGGGATCTTTAATAATATGCTTGCTGTAATATCTGGTGTTTATTGTTTGATCCTGTATTGCAATCATGAATCCTTCCGTCTCACTGTATGTATTGCCTTTTCTTAGCCATGTGTTGGATGCGTCTTGATGGATGTGTGGCTGTGTTAGATGATATGGGTGCTTGCCATGTAGTGTTTTCTTTTTCCAATTTACTTTCTTCGCATCTGTTGATGTTATGTGATCTAAATGCTTGTAGAAGTGGTTATGAAATTGCAGTGGTGTAGCCGATGTATTTATATGAGTGATTGCTTTGTGTATTTTGCTAGTTTCTGCTCGTTCCATAAAGAATTTTCTTAAATTGGCAACGTGTCCATAATGTAGGTTTTTTATGTCGATGAATCCCCTTCCTCCTTCCTTTCTGCTTAATGTGAATCTTTCTGTTGCTGAATGTATGTGATGTATTCTATATTTGTGGCATTGTGATCGTGTAAGTGTATTGAGTGCTTCTAGGTCTGTGTTACTCCACTTCACTACTCCAAATTAGTAGGTCAATATTGGTATAGCATAAGTATTTATAGCTTTCGTCTTGTTTCTTGCTGTCAATTCTGTTTTCAGTATTTTTTGTTAGTCTTTGGCTATATTTTTCTTTTAGTTCTTCTTTAATATTTGTATTATCTATTCCTATATTTTGTCTGTATCCTAGATATTTATAGGCATCTGTTTTTTCCATCGCTTCTATGCAGTCGCTGTGGTTATCCAATATGTAATCTTCTTGTTTAGTGTGTTTTCCCTTGACTATGCTGTTTTTCTTACATTTGTCTGTTCCAAAAGCCATATTTATATCATTGCTGAATACTTCTGTTATCTTTAGTAATTGGTTGAGTTGTTGATTTGTTGCTGCCAGTAGTTTTAGATCATCCATGTATAGCAAATGTGTGATTTTGTGTTGATATGTTCCAGTAATATTGTATCCATAATTTGTTTGGATATTAAGTGTGGTTTTCCAATTTTTCATTACTATGTTTAGGAACTGTATCAATTTAGGATCTACTTTGTATATTTCCAATATTTGTAGAAACCATGATTGGGGTACACTATCAAAAGCTTTTTGGTAATCAACATAAGCGTAGTGTAGCGACCTTTGTTTGGTTTTAGCTTGATATGTCACCTCTGCATCTATTATCAGTTGCTCTTTACATCCTCGTGCTCCTTTGCATCAGCCTTTTTGATCTTCATTTATAATGTTGTTCTGTGTTGTACGTGTCATTAATTTCTGTGTAATTACTGAAGTTAATATTTTGTGTATTGTTGGTAGGCATGTTATGGGGCGATATTTAGCTGGGTTTGCTGTGTCTGCTGGAACTTTAGGTTTCAGATAAGTTATTCCTTATGTAAGTGTATCAGGGGCTGTGTATGGGTCTGCAATGTAACTGTTAAATAATTTAGTTAGATGTGAATGTGTTGAGGTGTACTTCTTTAGCCAGAAATTTGCTCTTTTACCTTTTCCAGGGGCTTTCCAATTGTGCGTAGAATTAATTCCTCGGGTGGCTTCATGTTGCAAAATTATCACTTCAGGCATTTGTGGTATCATCTTGAATGTGTCTGTTTCTGCTTGTATCCACCGTGCATGTCTGTTATGCTGTACCGGGTTTGACAATATGTTGCTCCAGAAGTGTTCCAGGTCTGTTATGTTTGGTGGATTGTGTATTTTAATGTGTGTTATCTATTGTCTGGTAACATTTCTTTTGGTTTGTGTTAAATGTTTGGTTTTGTTTCCTTCTATTTTCATTTTTTTTGTATCTTCTAAGTCGTTTTGCCAATGCTTGTAATTTCTGCTTATTTTCATCTAATTGCTCTATCGCTCCTTGTTGTGAGGTTTTACCTAACCTTTTTCATTTTTTGTCTGATATTTCATTTCTTATAAATTGTGTTAGCTGTCCGATGTCTTTCCTCAGTTTTTCTATTCTGATCTGTAGCCTGTTGCCATGCTGGTTTTGTGGATTTCTTCTGTGTGTTGGTTGGTTCTGATCTCTGCCTAGTGTGTATATTTAGTGTAGTGAGTGCTCCTATATAAAACAGTAGTTGTAACTCTTCCGTAGTGGTATTTTCATTTATTTTGTTGTGTATGATTGTGTTAATAGTTGTTATTGTTGTTTCCACTTGTGGGTTATTTGGTGATGTATGCAAGAATGGTCTAATGTCTGTATTTGTGTCTTTGTATTCTATATATGTCAGCTGAAATTTTTCTTCTATATCTAAAATGTATGTCACTTCATGTTCTATTTGTGCTTGTTCTGGTGGCTGTCTTAAGATTTCATTTTCCTCTGATTGTTTAATTGATGAGTGTTTGTTTGCTCTGGGATGTTAGAGTCCATTACTGTATTTTCTCCTTCTTCTGATTGCACATTATTTTGTTCCAGTATTTGTTGTACTTGTTGTTTGATGTTTTCTAATTCTCACTGGGGTATCCTGTTATTTTTGATTATTACACGGATCTGATCAGCTAGTCGTTGTTCTGTTAAAAATTTTAATTCTGGGTATCTGGTAATAAATCTTGTGTATACTTGTGATCTGTATCCAGTTGTGTTGGTTCCTAAGTTTGTTGCTTGGTAATAACAGAACATGAGGTGTCGGTTAACTTCATCTGACCATCTCATCCTCTGTCTTTGTTTTCCTTCTAGAGTGGTTGCAGGAAGCATATCCTGCAAAACACCTCTATCTGGATTTAAGTAATTTTCCGCGTGGCTAGCAGTGTCGTTACCATTGTGGACGGGCATAGGGTTCAAGCGTCGTCCCCGACCATGACAGCGCTTGTCCGAGGCTTCATTAGTTCTGTCCTGTACCAACTAATCACACTAAAAGGGGGGTTAGCCCTGTTAGTGGTTTGCTCTTTTCGTCGCCTTTTACGAGTGGCAGAACATAACGGAGGCCTATTATTTTCCCGGGCCTCCACGGGTCACGGGTTTTATTGTTATTATTATCTTTCGTTCTTTCCTCAGACGTTATGTCTGGTCAAAAATGGAAAGTGACGCGGACCTTGATCAAGCGTGACTTCCTTTTAACTGTGCGGTATATGTTACATTGCATTTAGGAACTTTCAGGTAGTTGAACATGTATCAATAATTACAGATTTCTGTAGTTGTATATATAAGTTTGGATGTAGCTGTATTGCGTTGATGTACTGGTGGATATTGTGTGGTATGACTCCTGTAGTTGATAGTATAATTGGTATAATGTCAACTTTATCCTAATGCCACATATCCTTGACTTCCTCAGCCAGTTGGATGTATTTTTCAATTTTTTCTCCTGTTTTCTTCTGTATATTTGTTGTATTGGGCATGGATATTTCGATTAGTTGTGTTAATTTCTTCTTTTTATTGGTGAGTATGATGTCAGGTTTGTTATGTGGTGTTGTTTTATCTGTTATAATGGTTCTGTTCCAGCATAATTTGAATTCATCATTCTCCAGTACACTTTGTGGTGCATACTTGTATGTGGGAACGTGTTGTTTTATAAGTTTATGTTGTAAGGCAAGCTGTTGATGTATTATTTTTGCAACATTGTCATGTCTTCTGGAGTATTCTGTATTTGCTAGTATTGTACATCCGCTTGTGATGTGATCTACTGTTTCTATTTGTTGTTTGCAAAGTCTGCATTTATCTGCTCTGGTATTGGGATCTTTAATAATATGCTTGCTGTAATATCTGGTGTTTATCGTTTGATCCTGTATTGCAATCATGAATCCTTCCGTCTCACTGTATATATTGCCTTTTCTTAGCCATGTGTTGGATGCGTCTTGATCAATGTGTGGCTGTGTTAGATGATACGGGTGCTTGCCATGTAGTGTTTTCTTTTTCCAATTTACTTTCTTCGCATCTGTTGATGTTATGTGATCTAAAGGGTTGTGGAAGTGGTTATGAAATTGCAGTGGTGTAGCAGATGTATTTATATGAGTGATTGCTTTGTGTATTTTGCTGATTTCTGCTCGTTCAATAAAGAATTTTCTTAAATTGTCTACCTGTCCATAATGTAGGTTTTTTATGTCGATAAATCCCCTTCCTCCTTCCTTCCTGCTTAATGTGAATCTTTCTGTTGCTGAATGTATGTGATGTATTCTATATTTGTGGCATTGCGATCGTGTAAGTGTATTGAGTGCTTCTAGGTCTGTGTTACTCTATTTCACTACTCCAAATGAGTAGGTCAATATTGGTATAGCATAGGTATTTATATTATTTATTATTATTATTATTATTATTATCATTACTATTCCTATTCCTATTAATATTACTATTGCCGGCCGTTGTTGCAGGGCGGTTCTAGGCGCTACAGTCTGGAACTGCGCGGCCGCTACGGTCGTAGGTTCGAATCCTGCCACGGGCATGGATGAGTGTGTTGTCCTTAGGTTGGTTAGGCTTAAGTAGTTCTAAGTTCTAGGGGACTGATGACAGAAGTTAAGTCTCATAGTGCTACCGAGCGAGGTGGCGCAGTGGTTAGCACACTGGACTCGCATTCGTGAGGACGACGGTTCAATCCCGTCTCCAGCCATCCTGGTTTAGGTTTTCCGTGATTTCCCTAAATCGTTTCAGGCAAATGCCTGGAAGGTTCCTTTGAAAGGGCACGGCCGATTTCCTTCCCCATCCTTCCCTAACCCGAGCTTGTGCTCCGTCTCTAATGACCTCGTTGTCGACGGGACGTTAAAAAACACTAACCTAATCTAACCAAACCCATAGTGCTCAGAGCCATTATTATTAATGTTATGGACACGCATGCATATAAATCTTGGGGCGCTTTTACAATTACTTTTTAGGCAAAAATTTTCGTTAATCTATCACAAAAGTTCAGTTTACCCTTCTGCAGTCGCAAGAAAAACATCCAGAAGATATTCAGAATCGTTCTATACTTTTCTATATCTACATCCATATTCTTCAAACCATTTTGAAGTGCGTGGAGGAGGAGTGCCTTCCGGTGTACCAGTTGTTTGGCTTCTCTAAGTTCCATTCACGTATGCCGGCGTAAAATTGTATTTTCGATGCGTAAGTTGAATGTTCCCATATTTATATCCGAATTCTTGTAGAAGATACACACCTATGTAATAGGAGGAATTTCACCCAAAAATGCTACTTTTTCTTGTCCCTGCCACGTATCTACATAAGGTCGGCATGTTAAGCTGAATTTGGCAAACCAGTGGTAGAGGGTGGCCGGATGCCCTACTCGAACACAGCCGAAGATCGGAAATTTCTTCCGAAACATGTAACGTTAGGAATAAATCAACTCAGTGGCAGAGGTCGAACATTTTGTTACTACTTACACTCCAACAATTAACGGTAAAAGACCGACAGTTTATACCCTGAAGTCATGTTTACAAGCATTAAGGACTTGACCAGGAAGCCAGCTGTGTCATTAAATAAGTCATAGTCCTGGAAGACGAATATACAAGCGACAGACCACTCAGTGGTTAGTCTTCATAATGGTTGGTTGAGTTTATATTAAGAGATGACTGGATAAAAATTGTTACGTGCAGCCCTCGTGTTACTTGCATAAGCAGTCAAAGCTTTGCGAGGTTATTCTATAATCCTATTCTGTTTTCGGCAACAAAAGCCTGTAGTTACCATTATAGAACGTCCTCTGAGAATGGGTGTTTAATAAAGAGTAACAGCTATTTGCTGCACTGAAATCCAAAAATGTGTTTGTTTATTAAACTCACAAGAAGGCTATTTGTAAATAGTTGTCTTAAAAAGCTCTTGGATTTGAATAAGTTACTTTGCAACAAGCAGAATGTATTCCGAATAATGAATTATGCAAAACCTAACTCGTGCAGCAAACAGTGTGTGATATGTATCGAAACATTGTTTTCGAAGACTTGCGAATCATAGCCACACCAATTCCTGATGGCGGCATACGCTTATAGATAATATATGTGGTATTTAAGATTGATCTAAGGCTTTGTAGACTGGAGTTCGGTATGAAAGGCAGCCTTAAAGCCAACAGACGGACTTGGCAAGGAAGCTTCACAAGAATCATCTGACCGTGCTGTGGGTTATTGTATTTTCCGATCTCTGAATAGGATCCAGTGGTTCAGAATAAGAACACAGTACTAGATACACAGATGGACGCCTTAAATTACAGTTTGAACGACTTAACGCTGAGCTTCAGTACATTTTTTTTATAGCGACTACGTCAGATCTGTGATTAATTTAGTTAATACGATCAGCTTTAGGAACTAAACAGTTTTCCCTTTGTTGTTTGCTTCTATAATCCAGTGGTATAGTTCGCAAAGAAGGAATGAAAAATTCAGTTTGATATCACGCAACATGTGAATATCAATTGCAGCAAAGGAAAATAGCGGGCAACAGCATATAATCATGAAATGCGTCTATCTTTAAGAGTTAACAATATTTTGATCTTATCTCTAGTGTGATAAAATAATTTATTTCAGTTTTAGTTCGACAGGGTGCGAATGAAGAAAGAAGTAAGAAAAATTAAATTTTCTACCTATTTTCGTTCCTAACTGAAGGAACAGTAAATTCCTGAGTTCCTCTCGCACATTGCCTTGCCGTCTGTGTATTTATGTAATTAGTACTGTACATGTACTAATGAAAGTGTCAGTTAGTACCATAATAGCACTTTGAGGTAATTGCTGTTATAAATTGTACAGATAGCACAACATATCTTATGCCTAATTAAGTCCGTGGTGATAATTAAACACTGCTTATACAACGTATGTCCTTTATAGCCATGGTAAAGTAGATAAGGTTGTAAACACGGCAGAGCTCTTAAGCCTTAATCCACGAGCTATGTACACACTGTAACGTAATGGTTGTTATCCATTTAATGAATATTTGCAATGGAAATATGCACCTTGAAATGTAATTTTGTGTCATAATGTAAACGTCATCACAGCGATATACTGACATTCTTGTATGTCCTCAAGATATTACTCACTCGACCAATTTGACATAGACAAATTCAATTCCTGCGGCGGATGCCAATGTATTTATTAGACTTCATTGCACCACTAAACAGTCGAAGATGCGACGGATGTGCAGAGAGCGTATTGAAGCACAGCGGCTCTAAACGGTGCGATAAGGAAATGAAAAATTGCCTCACTTTTCGTCCAGGTGCTCTTAGTATTCTTTCTTGGTTCGTGTACAATTCACTCAATCCAGGTTCCTGTCCTACAACAACATTTTTGTTTTCATTACACTCGCCGGCCGAAGTGGCCGTGCGGTTAAAGGCGCTGCAGTCTGGAACCGCAAGACCGCTACGGTCGCAGGTTCGAATCCTGCCTCGGGCATGGATGTTTGTGATGTCCTTAGGTTAGTTAGGTTTAACTAGTTCTAAGTTCTAGGGGACTAATGACCTCAGCAGTTGAGTCCCATAGTGCTCAGAGCCATTTGAACCATTTGAGCCATTACACTCATTGTTAGGTCATCCGCTCCAACAGCCTTCTCGCGCATATTGCAGACAAACACTTTGAGAAATTACTTCCTAATATGTAAATTTACAGATTAAGTAATAAAATTTCTTTTCCAGAAATATTTGTCTTGCTATAGCCAATATGCGTTTTATGTCCTCTCTAGCTCGTCTATCCTCTGTTATTTTGCTACCAAAGAAGCAAAAGGTGCCGGCCTTTTTAACTGTCTCAATTCTTAATCTAATCCCCTCAGCATCGTCTGATTTAACTTTGGTACTTTGTTTAAATTTTTTTGATATTCAGCTTATGACCACATTTCAAGACATTTTCTTTATTGTTGAACTGAAGTCCTTTAACGTCTCGATAGAATTACAACGTTATAGGCAAACCACAAAGATATTATTTCTCTTTGTTGAACTTTAATTTCCATTTCAGATTTCTCTTTCGTTTCCTTTGCAGCTACATGTACATCTACATCTACGTGATTACTCTGCTAATCACAATAAAGTGCCTGGCAGAGGGTTCAATGAACCACCTTCAAGCTGTCTCTCTACAGATCCTCTCTCGAACGACGCGCGGGATAAACGAGCTCATAAATTTTTCTGCGCGATCTCTGATTTCCCCTATTTTATAGTGACGATCGTTTCTCCCTATGTAGTTGGGTGTCAACAGAATGTTTTCGCAATCGGAAGAGAAAACTGGTGATTGAAATTTCAAGAGAAGATCCCGTCGCAACGAAAACCGCCTTTGTTTTAATGATTGCCACTACAATTCACGTGTCATGTCTGTGACACTATCTCCCCTATTTCGCGATAATACAAAACGAGCTGCCCTTCTTTGTACTTTTTTAATGTCATCCGTCAGTCCCACCTGATGCGGATCCCACACCGCACAGTAACACTCCAGAATATGGTGGACAAGCGTGGTGTAAGCAGTCTCTTTAGTAGACCTGTTGCACCTTCTAAGTGTTTGCCAATGAATCGCTGTCTTTGGTTTGCTCTACCCACAACATCTACGTGATCGTTCCAATTTAGCTTATTTGTAATTGTTACTCCTAAGTATTTAGTTGAATTTACAGCCTTCAGATTAGTGTGACTTATCGCGTAATCGAATTTTAGCGGATTTCTTTTAGTATTCATGTGAAAAACTACACACTTTTCTTTATTCAGGGTCAACTGCCCTTTTCGCTCTATACAGATATCTTATCTACATCAATATGCCATTAGCTTTGGTCATCTGATGACTTTACAAGACGGTAAATGACAGCATCATCTGCAAACAACCTAGGACGGCTACTCAGATGTCTCCTATTTCGTTAAAATAGATCAGGAATAATAGAGAGCCTATAACTCTACCTTGGGGAACACCGGATATTACTTCTGTTTTACTCGATGACTATCGGTCTATTACTACGAACTGTGACCTTTTTGGCAGGAAATCACGAATCCAGTCGCACAACTGAGGCGATATTCAATAGGTACGCAGTTTGGTTATAAGACGCTTGTGAGGAACGATGTCGAAAGCCTTCTGCCGGCCGGAGTGGCCGAGCGGTTCTAAGCGCTACAGTCTGGAACCGCGCTGCTGCTACGTTCGCAGGTTCGAATCCTGCCTCGGGCATGGTTGTGTGTGATGTCCTTAGGTTAGTTGGGTTTAAGTAGATCTAAGTTCTAGGGGACTGATGACCTCAGTAGTTAAGTCCCATAGTGCTCAGAGCCATTTGAACCATTTTTTTTTCAAAAGCCTTCTGGAAATCTAAAAAATATGGAATCAATTTGACATCCCCTGTCGATAGCACTCATTACCTTATGAGTAGAAAGAGTCAGTTGTGTTTCACAAGAACGATATTTTCTGAATCGCTGCTGAATACGTGTCAATAAATCGTTTTCTTCGAGGTACTTCATAATATTCGAATACAGTATATGTTCCAAAACCCTACTGCAAATCGACGTTAGTGATAAGGGGCCTGTAATTCAGCGGATTACTCCTATTTCCGTTTTTGGTTATTGGTGTGACTCGAGTAATTTTCCAGTCTTTAGGTACGGATCTTTCTGTGAGCGAGCGGTTGCATATAACTAAATACGGAGCTATCGCATTGGCATACTCTGATAGGAATCTGTCTGGTAAACAATCTGAACCGGAAGCCTTGCCTTTATTAAGTGATTTAAGCTGATTTGCTATACCGAGGGTATCTACTTCTATGTTTCTCATCTTGGCAGTTGTTCTTGATTGGAATTCAGGAATATTTACATCGTCATCTTTGGGCAAGGAGTTTCAGAAAACCATGTTAAATAACTCTGCTGTAGTGGCGCTGTCATCAGTGACTTCACCGTTGTTGTCGCGCAGTGAAGGTATTGATAGCGTCTTGCCACTGGTATGCTTTGTGTATGATTAGAATCTCTTTGGGGTTTCTGCCAGATTTCGAGACAGAGTTTCGTTGTGGAAATTATTAAAAGTATCTTGCATTGAAGTACGCGCTATATTCCAAACTTCTACAAAACTTTGCCAATCTTGGGTATTTAGTGTTCTTTTAAATTTGGCATACTTTTTTCGTTGCTTCTGCAATAGCGATCTGAATCGTTTTGTGTACCATGGGGAATCAGTACGATCACTTAGTAATTTATGTGGTATATATCTCTCAATTGCCGTCGATACTATCGCTTCGAAATCATTCCATAGCTTTTGTACGCTTACACGATCTTATCGGAAGGAGTGAAGACTGTCTATTACAAAGGCGTTACGAGCATTTTTATCACCTTTTATTTTTAAATAGATGTACTTTGCGTTTCTTTGTGATGGTTACGGGTGTTACGGTATTCAGCTTAGCAGCAACTGCCTTGTGGTCGCGAATCCCTGTATTCATTATGATACTCCCTATTCGTCCATGATTATTTGTTGCTAAGAGGTCAAGTATGCTTTCGCAACCATTTACGCTTCGAGTGGGCTCATGAACTAATTGCTCAAAATAATTTTGTGAGAATGCATTCAGTACAATTTCCGATGACGTTTAATGCCTGTCGCCGGCTTTAATCGTTTCATTTTTCCAGCATATCGAGGGTAGATTGAAGTCACCACCGATTATAATTGTATGAGCGAGGTACCTATTTGAAATGAGACTCAAGCATTCTTTGAACTGTTCAGTAACTATATCTTCTGATCAGAGGGGTCGGTAAACGATTCAATTAATAGTTTAGTCCGATTGTCAAGTATAACCTCCAGCCACACTATTTCGCAGGAACTATGTACTTCAATTTCACTACAAGGCAAACTACCTCTGACAGCAATAAATACTCCACCACCAACTGTATTTAATCTATCCTTCTGAACACTGTAAGATCGTTTGAAAAATTTCGGCTAAACTTATTTCCAGCTTCAGCCAGCTTTCTGTACCTGTAACTATTTGAGCTTCAGTGGTTTCTTTTAAGGCTTGGAGCTCTGGTTCTTTCCCGACACAGCTAAGACGTTCGAAGCGCTATTTGTCAAAAGATTTCCGCAAAGCGGCTGACAGTGGTCATCGTCATTGGAAGTTGCACTACCATTAGCTGCGGGAGAAAAATCGGGTAAGCTTTTTAAAAAATGAGAAAAAGAAAACGCAGGTGACTTTGACGCACGGACTGGACAGTAACACACATTTACTGTATGAAGCTGAAGTTGCTTGGTTGCACGTTTTTACTGGAAACAGCAGCTGCAGAGTCCAACGTGCTGAAGGATTAGGGTTCAACATCCCGATGAGATTATTAGAGACAAAGCGCAAACCCAACTACGGATGGAAATCGGTTTATCGTGTAAGGCCAGCAGACGATTTGGAACCTAGTCCTCCAGAGCGCTGGTCCAGTGCCTTAAGGGGACCCGGAACGTCCTATACCTCCAATGTTAAATGTAAGGAACCTTTTCTTATGAACTATTAACACCAGAATGATGAAACTTTTACAGTATAATATTACATATATTTAATACCATGTACCATATGGATTTTAATTTATTTGTGTCTTTTGGGAAGATATTAATTATTTTGTTACTGAAAATAATTGACTCATTTTTTGGCATAGTATTTTTGAAATAAAATCTGTTATCAATTATGTATCACAAAAAGGCTATGATACAAGGTGTATATTGGCACTGTTTATATTCCTTGAAAAAATCTTTATCTCTAATGGTTTAGCAGAAAATGTTCCTTATATGGCAAAAAAGTGAACTTGTGGGAAACGAGTTTCAAAGTTTCACTAACATTTTAGTGGAGTCCAGCACCATAAGAGGGGTTTTCACTGTCACTAGACATCTCCCCATCTAGCCTTCTTTTCACACCTTTCATTCTTTGTCTGATTTGCCAAATGGCTCTGAGCACTATGGGACTCAACATCTTAGGTCATAAGTCCCCTAGAACTTAGAACTACTTAAACCTAACTAACCTAAGGACATCACACACACCCATGCCCGAGGCAGGATTCGAACCTGCGACCGTAGCAGTCCCGCGGTTCCGGACTGCAGCGCCAGAACCGCTAGACCACCGCGGCCGGCTCTGATTTGCCTCTCAAGACTCCTTTTCTTTCAGCATCCCGTTTCCTCTCATTGTCTATCGACATTAAATGAAACAACAAGTTAACTGTTACCAGTCACCGTTTTATTTATTTCCACGACGCGTTTCGAAGGTTTAAACCTCCATCATCGGGTGGATTTACATTAGTAAGTATTACATTTGTGTGTGTGTTGTGTTACGATTTTTTGGAGGAACTTGTGGCACTGCCTAGTGGAGAAACGAGACACTATTTCAGAATATGGTTTAGGATTACTTTTGACGAAAAATTAAACTGATATCTAATGGTAAACATTAGATAAGTTTACTTATTTAATGTTTACCATTAGATATCAGTTTAATTTTTCGCCAAAAGTAATCCTAAACCATATTCTGAAATAGTGTCTCGTTTCTCCACTAGGCAGTGCCACAAGTTCCTCCAAAAAATCGTAACACAACACACACACAAATGTAATACTTACTAATGTAAATCCACCCGATGATGGAGGTTTAAACCTTCGAAACGCGTCGTGGAAATAAATAAAACGGCGACTGGTAACAGTGAACTTGTTGTTTCATTTAATGACAGTAACAGTCACGGTAAAGCCTAACCTAAAAATGTTCGCATTTAAAGTCTATCGACATCATTGCACCCACCATGTACTTTCCGGGCATCACATCCAACTTCTGCAGCACATTGCACTTTATAATGTTACCTTTGTTGTACGTAGCAATGTTGTCATATACACCAAAATGAAGAGTATGAATTTCCACAAACACATTTTTTGGGATTCTGGTCCAAATTACATTATTCACACTCTCATTATGATTTTGTGTACGTCCATGGAGACATTTCTTCAAAAGTTCAGTTGCAGAAAGATCTCTGGAAATTGGTTTTATAGCCTTCACGACAGTTTCTGGTAGACTGTGATGATGCTTGTATACACGTTCAGATCCCTGATATTTGTTGTACTTGCACCAAGAATTGGGTCCCTGTGGGCATAGTCCATGTAGTGGTTCCTCGTCAGTCGATAAGGTGTGGTAGTAAAGTGCCATTACAGCCTTTTCCATTGCATCAACACTGTATTTTGTCTTATTGCCAGTCCGTAGTCTCTCTGCAATCTGTTGATTACCTCGTCTGTCAATCTTTTAGCTCCACCCAAAGGTTTTCCATCACTGAGTACTTGGCCTTTCATTGTGGTCTTCAGTCGACGCAGCCTTGTTCCCATGCGTTTCTGAACGTGATCTATGCACTCATGTTTAGTAATGGTAACATCATTTCCATAAAGTTTCAGCTCAGATACAGCAGCAAAAGACTTCGAATCACCATCACCCAGGAACTGTAGGTATCTGACCTTGTACCACAGAAGAGAGCGACTGAAAATGTCTTTCACACCGGAAACTTCCATGGCCCCACTAGACCCACTGTAATTCCTTCGACAGTTTTCTGCATGCTCATCCTTCACTCTTTTAGGACACCTACAGTGCTTGGATTTAATTACAACATCTATAACTTTTGTAGTATCAGCAACTGTTGCTGTTAAAAAGTGTGCCCGCGCTTCTCCCACGTACCATCTAGTGCGACAGTCAGGTCCAGAGTATTCTGAACATCTGGAATTTCTTCATTCACCGCCACAGCCTCCTCCACTGCTTCTTTCATGGATTCTTGGGCAATATCTTCAACGCAGGATCCAACAACCGAGTTACATTTTGACAATTGCGTTGGTGGTGGTGGTAGATTCATTACACCACAAAACATTTGACCAGCAGAGCATCCCTTACCGATTGACTTTAGAGCATAAACACATCTAATATTTACACCATAGTTCTTGCTTTTCTATCAGTTTCACCTTGGCCTATTTCGACATATTCTGAGTTCCAAAATGAAGCACTGTAATGACAACTAGTACAATGGAGACAGATTTCTGCTGAAAGTCCTATGTGTCGCTTGTCATTTACTGATATACTCAATCTGCAACATTCCTTACACAGTACCGAACTCTCAATCACCTTTGAGAGCAATGAAATGTTAATTATTTCGTTCACGTTATCTTCACTACACTTCTCCAATAAACTGCAGTATTTTTCAGTTGATCCATGCAACTTCTTGCTTGTGCTAGAGACAGGAATAGATTTCACTTCATGAATAACCTCACTATTTTCAGAATCATTTCCCAAGGTCGGAGAAATTGCCACACTTCCACTACTGTACCTCGGAGGAGGCTTCTTCTTCTTGTAAACTCTGTTCCTAAAACGAGGCATATTTGATAAGTTCCAGTTACGCAATAGAAATGCAACACAAATTGTGCAATAACCACTAAATGCTCAACGTAAACAACAGTATCCAAAGGATACAATACGCAAATAAAACAATTGCCTATCAATTCGTGTTGCCTACATAATATAGAGTCTTTGGAAAGACCGGAAGTTTTGAAAAACGATGTTTTCAATGAACAGGTATCCATGGAAATTCAATGTCCCGACATGCCCTCTACAGCACATTATTGAAAATAATATTTTCAATACTGGGATTTGAGCTACAGGTAAGATTAATATGTCATTTTAAAGAGGAAGATCTGTAGTATTTTATTTCACAATAAACTGAAAACCCAAAATTTCATCATTTTTAGGTTCCGGGTTCCCTTAACTACTGTCCCAGCTCACTTAGTTGGGAACAGAAGTCCATTACTTACTAAATAATTCCAGCATGAGAGGCTGGGGTCGATATATAAGACTATCCCGTAACTTTTTCTCTCCGACTTGTAACCTCCCCCTCACTTATCGACCTCAATGACAGTGAAAAATTAAACCGCGTTTACCTAATGGAAATTTGGGAAAAGCAATCGTCACCGAAGTTAATCTGTCGGTAAAGAGGGAGGAAAGGGTTACATCTAAATGAAAGGAAAAATGCAAATGAAATTGGTGGAAATTAATTTTGAGAAAAGGTAAAATTAATAAAGAAAGTAAATGTGCGGTCGTCACGTTAACAATTAATTGGCGTTAATTAGATATTTGAGATTTGGGGAAAATTACGGTCGCCAGTCCTATGGACAACTACTACAATAACTGAAAAAGAAAGGTTATTGCACATATAATTAGCACTAAAAGCGTGGCAACTGAAGGTTGACACGTGTTGTGTGAAAACTGAAAGCTTGTCAGAAGTAATAAATTTCGCTACACTCTGACTTAATTTAGCAAAAGAATTAATAAAACCGGAAAATTGAAAGTTAATTTAGTGACTGAAATTAATAGTGAACTTTGTTTCTGAAGCATTCCGAAATTCAATAAAATAAGGTTAGTCTTGGACTACCTCGACAATCATTTCAAAAGCTACTTGAATCTACGCAATTTAGAAATAAGGGATTTAACCTTTAACTTAAATTTAATGATTCTGAACAATTAGCAATAGTAAAATTTAGTACATACCAAGCTGAGCTGCAGTCACAGGTAAGCTAAAATATGGTAGTAACAAAACTCACACTCTTGATTTGTGCTTGTGTAATCTAAATATTGTAGCCAGCTATGAATACCTTAACTGAACTTTGATATTAAAGCAGTGAAATCGAATGATATTACTTTAATGCTGGCGTTTCAATTTCAATGACACTCGGGTTCATTCCGGAAAAGGAAGGGACCCTGCTTGGTAATGCAATTGGGACAATGAGCAACAAAGGTTCATGTTATGTTGCTGTAATTTAGTGAGAAAAATTTAACAGTTTGAAAAGCTGAGGTCTGCCATACAGTTCTAAAACTTGACGTGCTTCCAGTCTTCCTTGTTGGTTGATTGAAGGTTTGAAGTCGTCGATCGAGGAGGTGGCGACAGTCACCCATTGTCGGCCGTCGCTGTTGCAGAAGCTGGATGTTGGCGCGCCTTCTTCTCGACACGGTCACCAGGCGAAACGGGCTCTTGATGTGCGCCAGCTAATGCTTCCCGTCCGCGACACCGTGTCAGAAACTATCATAGCAAGTCGAGCGCAATGACATGCTGCCAAACCCCGAAAGCGCGGCAACTCGCGGGAGCGTCACACAACACACCTGCTCCACCGCCCTACTCCAGCCAGACTCTCTCTGCCCGCGCTCCATGCGGCAGAGTTAACACTACCAAAGATCCTAAACACTTTGGTTCTCCACACGACCTATCGATGTAGTCGTTCGATAGCATAGTTTTCCCTAGGCAAGACCCAGCGTAAAAATACAAATAATATTTACAAAACAAACCAATTATACATCGACACACACACACTGTGGGGCGGCGAGTAGTAATTGGAAATATGATAGCTGTTTAAATGTTTGTTTGTTGAATCAGCTTCTGGCTATTAGAATATTGTTAAAGCTGTCTTTCGCCGTTCTCAACACTGGCTCTCTATTTACGTGTTAGCCCCCAGAAAGCGATTTCATAAAACGTGAAGCTTGTAAAAAGAGTTCCTAGTGCCCACTTCTCCTGAGAAAACTGTTATAGCTGCAGCTTGTAGCTCTGAGGAATTAGGTGATTGTCCGGGATTTCCAATCAAACACGATTTTTCAAAATAGTTGAATATATTCTGAAATTCACTGGTAAATGGCTGACACAAGTATCCTTTCAACCTAACAGAGCAGTTCAGAGTCTAATGCGCTGATGCAACTACAAATGTCCGAATTAAATGTTAACAAGAATGCTCGCCATAATTTGATGAAAATATTTCATCAAACGCCACGCTAAATAATTGGTAGAATGTCTGTCCCGCGACGGCACGTGAAAATACGACAAAACGCAAACTGAAGCTAGAAAATGAAAATCACTTGAAACGATTTCATGGTTACGCGCATCTCTAGTAACTGAATACGGCATCCGAGGCTGTTAGTAGCAGTGATACCGGCGCGACGCGACTGCCGACACAGGTGGCGTGTCATTCAGCGTCTGGAGAGAACTGGGGCCTTGCTTCCTCGCACAGCGCTCTTTTATATAAAGCCGCGGTGCGGACGGCTGAGGGAACGCCTGATCAAATCGGCTGTCCCGACTAGCCACTGGGCTAGTAACGCACCACTTCAAGTTACATACTAAATTATAGCTTCTCTTGCTGATGGCCGAATAAGCTCTTAATTTAACTGTGCATTCAGCACGCAGGTAAGTATTGATAATAAAATTTTGACGTGGCTAAGTTAGGTATTGTAGGCGAGAGAATTAATTTAATTGCACTGCACGCAGCAGATGAGCTCTGAACTTTCCCTTTTGAGATCCGCTATCGCTATAATTTTATAGGTATTCAAAAGAAACTTTTCACATCTTCATAGTCATAGCGGACCTCCAACCTATTTAAATCTAAACATCCTAGCCTTAATTACTAACCTACTTAATCTATCTTGCTTCCTTCAGTATTGAGACGAAAACCACAAAATCATGAATTTCCACTAAAATCTTAATTTGTGAAATCCAAAGTACAGTTTTTATTAAATCATTATGAAATATGAATCTAAATATAAATTTTGAAGTCTCTAGCTCTTTTCTGTTGCGCCAATTATTTTTGCAGAAAAACGTCCAAATTTCGGAAATGACTTAAGTTATCGAACTGATATTTAACACACATTAATTTATCATTATTCCTGACATGCTATAAAAGATTTAGGTTATTTGCTTGATTATTAAAGTATTGCGCAACATTTATGACGTCAGAGCTAGTTACAGCAGACTGACTGGCACACAATGGAAACTGATGTGAATTTACTACAGCGTGAGTAGGCTGCTTCCCTACAACACACACACACACACATATATATATATATATATATATATATATATATATATATATATATATATATATATATATGCATTTATGTCGATGTATAATTGGTTTATATATATATATATATATATATATATATATATATATAGTAAACAATTACAATATATAAAGACAGAAATGTCGTATCTTCAGGTAACAAAAAAAGGAAAACCATTTGTAGTACAATAGACGGAAATAGGAGGATATGCATCTCCGGCGTTAGAGACTGATTATTATGGTGCTTCTAAATCTAAAGATACCCGTAAAACACGTGTTGTTTTTGCTGAAGCTTTCGTCCCAATGAATTTTATTTTGTGGCTTCATTTGTGAATCGTCGTAGCCAGTTTTGTAAAGGCCTCGTCGCTACTGCTGTGGAGGACGAGTTGCCTCTGTTGTTACGGTAGGCCGAGCTTGTGGGTTTGTGAAAAGGCTTCTGGTGGAGTACAAGACAATTTTTCCGTGTCACTATTATACAGCTATGCCCCTGGGTCAGGTAACATGATAGGAGAGCAAAGGTTCTGCAACACTCCAACAAATTAGTAACAAAGTGACAAAAGGTTTACATATCATTGCGACCTGTCGGATACTGAGGTCTGCAACACTGCATGTAGTGTAACACAATAAAGGCCCTCAATGGCTAAGTGCAAACAATCGTAGATAAACTTCACAGTACATCGCAAATGCAGTTTAAAACTACCTGTCTGTTCACTTATAAGAGTTCACTAAACGACGTTCCCTGGCTAAGTCTGTCCTGGACCGTGGTCTATAACAAACTGAGCGAGAGCTGCTCTTCTATCTTCCGAGTAGACTTCTGTCCGTTGTCGTCCTGTCATTGGCGGATTGTACACGGCCGGCAATTGGCCGAGGCAAAGTTGATATCTTCATCCTCAGCGCCGCCCGTGGCGGTGGTGGATCTCGTGTAAGTGGCGAGTATCTACGGCGCTGGCACCAGCTCGCAACCTTGCGCCTGTGGTGCTTTTGCCCTTGCTGTGCGTTTTTCGAACGACACAGCAGCTTCCATCTCAGAAAAAGTGTTCTGCTGAGGTCGATTTGTCATTGTGTCGCAGGCAGAATTTCTTTGTGTGTTCGACTGAGCAAGTGTTAATACTTCTTTTTGTGGTACCGATGCATACCTGCCTACAATATGGAATTCTATAAGCTCTAGGCGCCAATACTGGATGCCGTTCGTCTTTTTCCGTTCTTAAGAATTCTTCGATTTTCTTAGCGGGTCTAAAGATTGCTTCAGCCGCATGTTCGGCTACATTCCAGATGCGATACGTAATCTCGTTGGAAAAAAAAGAAGAAGAAAACAATTGTCTGAGTTGGCAGACTCTATTCCTCATTAGGCCTGGCTTTCTCTCTTCTTGGACGGAGTGCTCGAGTCACTTCCTTAATGGAGCAGCCGTCTTTCTTTCAAGCCGACCTTAAGTACGCATCGCACTTTGTAAGTAAACTGACTTGCAAACTTTATTAGCCCCGTCCACAAAGATTTTAAGAAACCCCTTTTTTGTCGTGAATGATGGTTCGATTCTTTATGGCGGTATCGATCAGTGTGTGGAGATTTCCCGTACATATTATCACCCAAAATCCCGTCCACGCCGGCCGGAGTGGCCGAGCGGTTCTAGGCGCTACAGTCTGGAACCGCGCGACCGCTACGGTCGCAGGTTCGAATCCTGCCTCGGGCATGGATGTGTGTGATGTCCTTAGGTTAGTTAGGTTTAAGTAGTTCTAAGTTCTAGGCGACTGATGATGACCGCCGAAGTTAAGTCGCATAGTGCTCAGAGCCATTTGAAGCATTTGAGCCAATCCCGTCCACACCCAAAAAATGAAGCTGCCCGTTGCTCTCTTCTTTCATCCTTAATCGAATATTTGGTATGATACTATTGAGATGTACAATGAAGACATCTATCTCCTGTTTCCGTACTACAAAGGCATCATCCACATAGCGTTACTATTTAGCTAGTTTTTATTGGCTGTTCGCAGGGCGCGTTGTTAAAAAATCTTCGTAAAAAAACTGGCAACAGCTGGACAAAGAGGGCTGCCCCTGGCCACCCCGTCTATTTGCTTGTGAAATTCCTTGTTTTACAGGATGGAAGATGGATGGATGGATGGGTGGATAGGATGGATTTACAATTGTTGGGCGCTAAACAGCGTGGTGATCAACGCCCTTGCATCAGATCGTGATAATGGCGACTGAGTAGTATTCTTGTTAATGAAAGAAACGAAGGCTGTTTTACCGGAAATAGGTAGTAGTGTGACAATCCAGACAAGTAGATAGTTGTATTATAAATGCGAAAGTAACTCTGTTATGTTTTCACCACTGAACCGCTGATCCGATTTTGATGAAATTTAGCATGGAGATAGCTTGAACGCTGAAGAACAACACAGCCTACGTTAGAAAGAAGGTAGTACAACGTACTTACTGATTCGAAGAAAATGGCACGAAATACGGAACAGTAATTACTCTGTGAAAAAGCCGTTTACTTCCAGACCTTTGAATTTTGTCATATTTGTGAAAATGCTTTTATAGCTTGATGTGATGTAATAATACGATACAGCGTAATACAAGCAATGCTGATACAATTATCTATTTAATCCATACTTCCATACTAGTATCAATCTCAAGCCTGTCACATTTTAGCCGCTGAGCATCAAGCGCCATTTACAAGTTTTTTGTTCAGTTCAAATTTATGTGAGCAGCTCACGGTCATGCGGTTAGCGTTGCTATTCTTCGATCACGGGTTCCCAGGTTCAGTTCCTTCTCGGATCGGTTTTTGTTTTCTGCTCGCGCCTATATGTGTGCGTTGTCGTCACCATTTTGTCACCATCGACGTGCAAGTCACCGAAGCGGAGTCAAATAAAAAGACTTGCACCAAGCTCCCGAACATCCCAACCAGGTTCTCCTGGCCAATTAAGCCATACGCACATTTCATTTCATTTTACTGATACTCGAACGCAGACGTGGGTAACAGCTACAAGACGTTGCTTATACAATCCTCAAGTGTTTAATCCATATCACCCCATACTTCCACACTAATATTATAAATTCGAAAGTAGCTCTGTCTGTTACGTTTTCACGACAGAGCCCCTGAAGCAATATCCATGAAATCTGACGCGAGATACCTTGAACCATGTTGAAGAATATAGGCTACTTTACAAGGTCTGTAGTACAAGATATTTATTGATTTCAAGAATATTACGCAAGTTAAGGAAAATATTTACTCTTTGAAAACGCTATTTACTCTTTCACTTTTGAACTCTATCACATTTGTAAAAATGATTTTATTGGTTGATATGTTTTACGTAATATGGCTCTGAGCACTATGGGACTTAACTTCTAAGGTCATCAGTCCCCTAGAACTTAGAACTAATTAAACCAAACTAACCTAAGGACATCACACACGTCCATGCCCGAGGCAGGATTCGAACCTGCGACCGTAGCGGTCGCGCGGTTCCAGACTGTAGCGCCTAGAACAGCTCGGCCACCACGGCCGGCTACGTAATATGATTTAACGTAACCTACACAATGGTTTTTCAGTATTCAGCGTGTTTAATCCATACTTATGCAAGTATTATTAACTGCGAAAGTAACTCTGTTGCGTTTCCACGCTTCTACTGCTGAACCTAGGCTACTTGAGAAAGCCGTATCTGTCTGAGTATTATTAACACACAGAGGACGCTGGCGCGATGACAGACGTATCATAGTGCACGTGACGGTGCAAATACTATGTTACTTCAAATGGTTCAAATGGCTCTGAGCACTATGGAACTCAACTGCTGAGGTCATTAGTCCCCTAGAACTTAGAACTAGTTAAACCTAACTAACCTAAGGACATCTCAAACATCCATGCCCGAGGCAGGATTCGAACCTGCGACCGTAGCATACTATGTTACTGTGCGCGTGGCTTGTAATATTGGGTTCTTACACCACCTGACATAGCTGGAAAGTTTTGGTGGAGACACTACAGTAAAATCGCACGGTAAGACGGAGAACCATATTTAAAACTATTACTATAAGCCTCGCGAAAGTAAATCTGATTTAACGCATGGCATAGTTCTAAGACGGCTCAAGCTGCGAAACTTACTCAAATCCAACAACCCTCAGAGCAACGTGATGCCCGCGCGAAACTTCATTGCAGAACGTCAGGTGACCTTGAGAGGAATGAAGACATTACAACAGCCACAAGGCCGTCGCGTTTTAGACGGTGAGTGTCACGCGTCTTTTACAGCGTGCAAGACGCTTGAATACTCACAAAGACGACTGTACGACAAACAGAGAGTCGAACCATGTCGAACGTGGGAGGCTTTTGATGAGTCTGCATTTGATTATAATCTGATAATTAACGATGTTAATCATAAATTAAACATCATAGGGGATTGGACCAAAAAGGTAGGCTCCATATATGCTTAAAATGGAAGGGAGAAACGTTTGGTATATGTTGTTCTAGTGGCAAAACTCACACACAGTACTAAATGAGCCAAGAAACCCCTAAAAACTGTACTTCTACACGGATGTATTGAATCAAGATATTTTTTAAATATAATTAGAAAATATTCTGATCTCACATACAGCAAAATAACAGAAACACATATATTATGTACGTACATATCGACACTGCATACCTTTGTCTCTACGCCACTCTATACACAGACATATCGAAAAATTACCACTCATCTTACCCACCATCACTCGTCATAAGGAAACTACTGATATGGGGGAAAAGCAGTGGGTAACACGGAGTGTCTAAAGCTGCAAAATCGGTAGGAAAAATATCTGCTACAAATACAATAGCTTCGTTGAAACGAATCATCTTAAATAAATTTTAACAGAAAAGTAGATGATAAGGAGATGAAATATGGTTGTTCACTTTACATTAACATTATGACGATCGATTACTTTTAATCGAGAATAACGGGGCCAGCCAGAGATAATCACATGACAAATTGGTCCTCTATAAAGCTCTATAAATTCAGGAGACCCTCGTATTCTCGATGCACTCACTGTTCTACCTTCTAAGATGTCTTCCGCAGTCGGAGACGAAACGAAATGGAATACTTTTATCCATGGTGTTCATTTTATCTAAAGACATTAATGTATCTAGAAAACAACACATTGGATCCAAAAGCCGGCCGGAGTGGCCGTGCGGTTCTAGGCGCTACAGTCTGGAACCGAGCGACCGCTACGGTCGCAGGTTCGAATCCTGCTTCGGGCATGGATGTGTATGATCACCTTAGATTAGTTAGGTTTAATTAGTTCTAAGTTCTAGGCGACTGGTGACCTCGGAAGTTAAGTCGCATAGTGAGTGCTCAGAGCCATTTGAACCATTGGATCCAAAAAATTATAATTAAAATTTGTTCGTCTTGGAGGTGGACATCCAATGATACTAAACGCAACCCACCACACCACCCCGTGTATGGGGGAGGGCGGCAACTTTGAAATCTTAAGTTCGAGCCCCCATTTTTACTGCAGATTCGGATTCTACGGAAAGAAATGTCAAGTTTTGTCTGAAACTTTTTTCTTACGGAAGAAATACGTAAGTTTTGTCACGCGAGAAATGGCGCTGTAATCAGAAAAATCAAAATGGTTGGAAAATTGCAGGTTCCAAAATGCATGACGCTTGATTTAGCTCCCCACCTCCACGGTACGAGGATAGGTCAGGCAATTATTTCATAACGTTTAATGGGACTACACTGTCTGTTACGATAAGTCGTAGTTCGCTACATGGCCACAGTGGCGAGTCGACCAGCCCCCATTTTCATTTTATCGGACGAACACAACGTTGAGAATGGGATTTCCCATTAAAAGTTCAGAAATAATTGCCTACCCTCGCAAGCGCTGGGTTAAATCAGGTGTCACTGGATAACATTTTGAAACATACGATTTTCTGCCGATTCTGATTTTTACGATTACTGCACGATCTGTCGCGAAACTAAGAAAATGTTCCAGACAAAACTTATGTACATTTTTCCGTAGAATCCGAATCTACAATAAAAAATAGGGTTTCCTATTTAACATTTCAAAGTCGCTTCCCTTCCTCCACACTCGGGGTGAGGTCGATGGCAGAGTTTGTTATTATTGGATTTCCACCTCCGAGATGAACGTATTTCAACTGTAAATTGTTTGTTTCCCAGATACGTTTTGTTTTAGAGATATTTCAGTGTCTTCAGATAAATTGAAACCCTGTACACCAACCAGGGTCTCTCAGCACATAAGTTTTAACGGGAGTAAACACTGGCATTGTAAGTCTACATTGCATGACTTTTATATGTTTCTTCATCGACAGTTCGTGATACTGAAGAAAGGGAGAATGCTTCGTAGTCTGAAAACAGACGATCGTATTAGCATCAGTTATACAAAAAACTCTAATATGTTTAGCGTTGCTATATACATGACTCAGAACAACAGTGGAAAAATGATGGTTCAAATGGCTCTGAGCACTATGGGACTTAACTACGGAGGTCATCAGTCCCGTAGACTCAGAACTACTTAAACCTAACTAACCTAAGGACATCACACACATCCATACCCGAGGCAGGATTCGAACCTGCGACCGCCGCAGCATCGCGGTTCCAGACTGAAGCGCCTAGAACCGCTCGACCACAGCTGCCGGCGGAAAAATGATATTGACACACATGGATCATTAATAATGGAGAGACATTTCGCGAACTGGCGAACCCAGAGTACAATTTTTCCCACTGATGAGCGCTTCAGATATAAGAGAGTTGTTGATTCAATATGGAACACAAAATAGCACTTCACAAAATGTGGGCATTATACCAAACCGCCTAAGCATGAATTCACTCATCGTTTTATAAACACATTACTTACTGTCATTGTTACAAATGAATCTATGTCACCTGCACTTTCCGCTGTGGGTTCACGAAATGTCATTTTACAGCTAAATTTCTGCGAACATGCTGGGTGCTACTACCAAATATCGTATCTGTAGTCCCCACAGACAAATTTTCCTTATTTCTTATGGTGGAGGGGAAAAATTTTTTTCACAGTAAGTCTGCAGATTCCATAGCAGTTTTAAATGAACGTACTATCTTCTGTAGGCTACGGAGCGAGGTGGCGCAGTGGTTAGCACACTGGAGTCGTATTCGGGAGGACGACGGTTCAATCCCGGCCATCCTAATTTAGGGTTTCAGTGATTTCCACAAATCACTCTAGGCAAATGCTGGGATGGTTCCTTTGAAAGGGCACGGCCGACTTCCTTCCCCGTCCTTCCCTAATCCGATGAGACCGATGAGCTCGCTCTGTGGTCTCCCCCATATGGCTGTGTGCGCCGCCATATTGGCGGGGGACCTTGAACGAGTTTCGCTCGGCCGCCGCCAGAGCTTGGAGGACCGTGCTATAGTTTTAACTAACAAGGGAACCTCCCCATCGCACCCCCCTCAGATTTAGTTATAAGTTGGCATAGTGGATAGGCCTTGAAAAACTGAACACAGATCGATCGAGAAAACAGGAAGAAGTTGTGTGGAACTATGAAAAAAAAAGCAAAATATACAAACTGGGTCGTCCATGTGTAATATAGGCAATATTAAGGGGACTGTGAGGTCAGGAGCGCCGTGGTCCCGTGGTTAGCGTGAACAGCTGCGGAACGAGAGGTCTTTAGTTCGAATCTTCTCTCAACCGAAAAATTTAACTTTTTATTTTCATTTTATGTGACAAACTCTTATGTTTTCATCACTTTTTTGGAGTGATTATTACATCCACAAGAGAACCTAAATCGGGCAAGGTAGAAGAATCTTTTTACCCATTCGTCAAGTGTACTAGTTAGGTGGGTCGACAACATATTCTTGTCATGTGACGCACATGCTGTCACCAGTGTCGTATAGAATATATCAGACGTGTTTTCCTGTGGAGGAATCGGTTGACTTATGACCTTGCGATCAAATGTTTTCGGTTCCCATTGGAGAGGCACGTCCTTTCGTCAACTAATCGCACGGTTTTGCGGTGCGGTCGCAAAACACAGACACCAAACTTATTACAGTGAACAGAGACGTCAATGAACGAACGGACAGATCATAACTTTGCGAAAATAAAGAAAGTAAATTTTCACTCGAGGGCAGATTTGAACTAAAGACCTCTCGCTCCACAGCTGTTCACGCTAACCACGTGACCACGGCGCTCCTCACCTCACATTCCCCTTAATATTGCCTATCTTACGCATGGACGACCCAGTTTGTATATTTTGCTTATTTTTTCATAGTTCCACATAACTTCTTCCCGTTTTCTCGATTGATCTGTGTTCAGTTTTTCAAGGCCTATCCACTGTGCCAACTTATAACTAAATCTGAGGGGGGTGCGATGGGGATGTTCCCTTGTAAGCACGGTCCCCTGGAAAAAGATGTTTCCGGCCGCCATGTTGGATTTCGAGCGCGTTACTTCCTGCCGCGCCCAGCTTATCTCTGACGTACATCCGCCATGCAGGCAGCAGCACGCTCATTTCACTCGAGGCAGCCGCACGCAGCACACAGCCATGCCGTACAGGAGGAGGAGATATACAAGAAGATCAAGAATGCCTGTGTACAAGACTGTTGACACTTTTACTATGATACCTAATCATGTTGCTCAAGAAGAGTTACTGACGGGCCCAATTACTTTTGTTGGTGCAAAGATAAATTTTTCTTGTACAACTACAGAAGTGGTTACTGGTAACAGTTGGTTGACAATTGCTATTGTTAGAGGTAATGAGAAGCCTCTCGAAGGTTTGGAGTCCTATTATGACAGAGATATTGTCGCTTATCGTACCTTTTCTATTGGAGTTAAGGGCGATAGGAATTATGGTACTGCTATTGTATTAACAGACAAACCATTTTCATTGTATACATTGTCTTCTGTAGGCGCACAGTGTGTGTTGTTGAAGACACTTGACTCTTGAAAAAGGGTCTTGTTGAGACGCGGAAACTTCGAGTGGAAGAAGGAGAGAGTGAAACAAGCTTGAGTTCCAAGCCCTCGACTGTTTGCGAGGGATTACGTGGTCATTAGTCGGACAGCGATTGGAGGGACGAAAATTTCTACCGCCAGCTGCATCAGTCTTTGCTTCCAAGTGGAAGTTTGGCGTGGGTAGTGGCGGCGCGCCCTTGCTTCGTTGTGGGCGGTGCTCTGGCCGCAACAGAAGGGAAAGGAACAACGGCTGCCGGCCTCATAGTGAAAGGAAGGGCTGCTGTCTGTAAAACCAAGGCGCGTCGTCGGATACTTGCGCAGCCAGCGGACGATGCTCTCTGCAACTTCGCGAACATGTACGAAACGACGCTGATACGTCCAGAAGAGGATAAAAGGAATGAACTAAGGAAGAATCAGGATTGTTACATGATCTAAACATTCTAGTTTTCTGAGGTTCTCCCAATCCATTATAGTGTAATGGGTTCGAGTGAGTCTCTTCCTTCTTCGCAATATGTTATGTAACGTCAGTCCGCATGTCCGTGCGATGGTATTACGAATGTCTTGGTAACGAAATAGAGCGGAAATTAAATTGGTGCAGAAACCACTGGAAACTGACTACCAACTCGGAGGGAGTAGAGTATAGGATAAAGCTGTTCATGAAACCACGCCGTCATTAACCTAAAATTATATCGGGAAATCGCAATGAAATCAGGGCAAGTCTCCTACTCTGCAGCGGAGTGTACGACACGATGAAACTTGCAAAAAGTTTGTGATGGGGAGAGAGGGGGAAGGGGCATCATGTTGTAAGAAATACCACCGACATCGCGGTTACGAAAAAAATGGCTCTGAGTACTATGCGACTTAACTACTGAGGGTATCAGTCGCCTAGAACTTAGAACTAATTAAACCTAACTAACCTAAGGACAGCACACACATCCATGCCCGAGGCAGGATTCGAACCTGCGACCGTAGCGGTCGCTCGGCTCTAGCCCAGAACCGCACGGCCACTCCGGCCGGCATCGCTGTTACGGCTGCATTGGCCTCACTCTTGGTCTAACGGTGTAACTAAAGGTGTAAGTGCTGTCCGGGGTCCAAATGCGATGCCTCATGATTCTTCTACTGGGATGTACATTACATCACAACTTTAAAAATGTTAATGTGACTGCTCTAAATAGTTCAAATGGCTCTGAGCACTATGGGACTTAACATCTGAGATCATCAGTCCCCTAGAACTTAAAACTACTTAAACCAAACTAACGTAAGGACATCACACACAACCATGCCCGAGGCAGGATTCGAACCTGCGACAGTAGCAGTCGCGCGGTTCCGGACTGACGCGCCTAGAACCGCTCGGCCACATATGCCGGCTGTGACTGCCCTCCCAAGATCGCACTAGTGGGAAGCTTTATTACATTTGTTTGCTGTGGGGAAAGGAGTGTCGAGGCGAGGGGGTCCTGCTCTTGTCTGTAGCTCATACAGTATGGGCCATGAATGTCAGTCGTCTGTGTTTTGGGCGTGGGTTTCCTTTTTCCTCATCCAGGACGTGGGTGACGCAGCGGTAGTTTCTCGCTGGTAACGCTCGAGTTTCAAGTTGTTATTACGGCCTGTTTGACTCCGATGACCAGCACTGCATATTGCCCTTGGTGTTAGGTTCTACAGAGGAGAAGGTGTGCCCCTTTCAGGCATTCCTGGCCATTGTCATTGATGACAAAATCTTCAGAGTCGTTAGGCCTCGTCATATACCTCTTCTCAACTGCTGGACAGTTTTCAGCCATCCAGGGACACCAGTGGAATCCTAAAGAAGATCGAAACGTCAACAATGAGTATGACGCAGTCTAATGACTCAGAAGATTTTATCATCAAAAATCCAATGTCTTTAATCTATTTAGGGAAGCCTGAAAATGTGGGGTTAACGGTGATGATTTGAAAACACATTACTCTCTCGTCTGCAACCAGTCTTAATGAATCACTGCGTCACGTCACTCAATGCGACCCATACTCTGTGATTATTAAACGCAGTGCAACATGAACTGTCTCTGGCTCGCAGTTAGCCTCTGAGGCTAGCGTGTGGCATTTTCCACGTTAGCTCGTGCGTCGTGCTGGGTTTAGTTGCTATTAACATTTCTTTCCCCACTTAAGTCCGCTTACGACCGTTGTGTCACTCAGCACGGTAGGTTGAAGCTTCTCGCTACGTTATGAGATGTTGACAGCCGAGGTTATAACAAATGAATCGTTCCCTGAAGAAATTTGAGAATCACACCATCGAGGCTAGCACCTTGGAAACTGACGCTGATGTGCTTTTGTTAACCACTGAGCTGTACATAATATTTCTCTCTAAAATGTGCTCGCAAAGCAAGAATGGTAACGTAGTAACTTCATGCTGTATACACACACACACACAAACATTATAAATGTTGGATAATTTTGAATACAAATAAAATGTCAACGCCATTGGCTGATGTCATTGTGTGAACGTTTGTTTCCCATGACTAAGTAGTACTGTAATTCTATGTACTTTTTTTATCACGAACCTAGAAACATTAGTAGATCTCGCAGCCGGAAGATATCTATGTAGTAAGTAATGCAATTGTATTAAGTATGCACTGCCTTATTGTATATCTTTAAGGTGTGTAGATAAACCGAAAGATGAGTCTAAAAGCCTCGAAAGCTATCATGTAATAATGAAACTGATCGTTTAAGTGAAGGTTGAGGCAAATACATTCTTACTCTCAATTTATTAGGTTGTATCATAAGTTCGTAACGTTTTTGTTTTGCATGTTGGTTCAAATGGCTCTGAGCACTATGGGTCTTAACATCTGAGGTCATCAGTCCCCTAGAACTTAGAACTACTTAAACCTAACTAACCTAAGGACATCACACACATCCATGCCCGAGGCAGGATTCGAACCTGCGACCATAGCGGTCGCGCGGTTCCAGACTGTAGCGCCTAGAACCGCTCGGCCACATCGGTCGGCTGGGTTTGTTTGGGAAGTCATTCCGTACCCACCTTATTGACCTGATCTTGCGCCCTTAGACTTTCACATTTTCCGCTCTCTGTCTAACAATTTTCAAGGAAGTTCGTCTTTTTTCTCCGTCCGAATAGGCATTGTTAAGGCCCAGTGTTACCGACCGGCCGCCTTGTCATCCTTAGACCACAGGCGTCACTGGATGCAGACATGGAGGGGCATGTGGTGAGCACACCGCTGTCCCGGCCGTATGTCAGTTTACGAGACCGAAGCCGCTACTTCTCAATCAAGCAGCTCCTCAGTTTGCCTGACAAGGGCTGAGTGCATCCCGTTTGCCAACAGCGCTCAGCAGACCGGATGGTCACCCATCCAAGTGCTAGCCCAGCCCGACAGAGCATAACTTCAGTGATCTGACGGGAACCGGTGTTACTACTGCAACAAGGCCCTTGGCTAAGGAACTTCGTTTACGGATGTAAATCCGCTCCGAACAGGCTCTACGAGTTCTTCGCCTCAAAACCACGTGATTTCTACAGCCGCGAAACAGGAAAGTTACCCCAGCGTTGGCAGACTGATGTAAATTTTGGAGGAGAATATGTTATTGATGCCTAACGTATCTGTTATGCTTATCTGTTGTATTTATTAAACTTACGGAAAAACGTTACCAACTTATGCACCAACCCAATATCACAAGATGCGGTCCCACGGTCCCATGGGAAGTATAAATACCCAATTTATTAGCTGATATTGAATCTTCGCCGGCCGCGGTGGCCGAGCGGTTCTAGGCGCGTCAGTGCAGAACCGCGCGACTGCTACGATCGCAGGTTCGAATCCTGCCTCGGGCATGGATGTGTGTGATGTCCTTAGGTTAGTTGGGTTTAAGTAGTTCTAAGTTCTAGGGGACTGATGACCTCAGATGTTAAATCCCATAGTGCTCAGAGCCATTTGAACAGTTTTGAATCTTCCGCTTAAACCCGCCTCGTGGATTAACTATGAGGGCTGGTGAGGGCGTCAGCCTGGTTGTGATTTTAGGCGATTTCCTACACTCCCACTAGGTGAGTGCCAGCTAATACCCAGATCCCTCCTCAAATATAGTCTACGCAAACATTTGCAAAACGTTCTCACACTTGAGATTCTCTCTAGATGGAGTATCGGAACGAGATCCTGCCACCAACTGTCACTAAACAACCGCAAATAAAACTGCCTACCCTGAAGATAAACGGAAAAAGGCAAGGAACAAGAAGAAAAAAAGAATTCTAGGGGCTGTATGGTAACTGAAGAACCAAAGAAACTGGTACACCTGCCTAATACCTTGTAGGGCTCCAGCGAGCACGCAGAAGTGCCGCAATAAAACGTGGCATGGACTCGACTAATGTCTGAAGTGGTGCTGCAAGGAACTGACACCACGAATCCTGCAGGGCTGTCTATAAATCAGTAACAGTACGAGTAGGTGGAGAGGTCTCCTGAACATCGCTTTGCAAGGCGTCCCAAATATGCTCAATAATGTCCATGTCTAGTGACCAGCGGAAGTGTTTAAACGCAGAAGAGTGTTCCTGGAGCCACTCTGTAGCAATTCTGGGCGTCAAGAGTGTCGCATTGTCCTTCTGTAACAGCTCAAGTCCGTCGGAATGCACAATGGACATGAATGGATGCAGGTGAACAGACATGATGCTTACGTACGTGGCGCCTGTCAGTCGTATCTAGTCGTATCAGGGGTCCCATATCACTCCAATTGCACACGCTCCACACCATTAGAGAGCCTCGACGAGCTTGAACGTTTCGCTGCTGACATGAAGGGTCCGTGGATTCATGAGGTTGTCTCCATACCCGTACACGTCCATGCTCTCTATACAATCTGAAACGAGACTCACCCGACGAGCCAACATATTTGCAGTCATCAACAGTCCAGTGTCAGTGTTGACGGGCCCAGGCGAGGCGTAAAACTTTGTGCCGTACAGTCATCGAGGGTACGCGAGTGGGGCCTTCAATGGTTCGCACGCTGACATCTCTTGATGGGCCAGTATTGAAATCTGCAGCAATTTGCGGAACGGCTGAAATTCTGTCACGTTGAACGATTCTCTTCAGTTGTCGTTAGTCTTTTCTTGCAGGATATTTTTCCGGCCGCAGCGATGTCGGAGATTTGATGTTTTACCGGATTTTTGATATTCACGTAACACTCGTGAAATGGTCGTACGGGGAAATCCCCACTTCATGGCTACCTTGGAGATGCTGTGTCCCATCGCTCGTGCACCGACTATAGCACCACGTTCAAACTGATTTAAATCTTGATAACCTGCCATTGTAGCAGCAGTAAGAGAGCTAACAACTGCGCCAGACGCTTGTTGTCTTATGTAGGCATTACCGACCTCAGCGCCGTCTTCTGCCTGTTTACGTATCTCTGTATATGAGTACTCATGACTATACCGGTTTCTTTGGCTCTTCAGTGTAGTTGTCCATGAACCTTTTTCGTTTCTGTCTGCATGTCCCGAGCTGCGTTGGACCTCTTGAGTGGTACTCCTGCTTCCGCTAAGACGGCGGAGTACCACTGAAGAAATGCAACGCGGCTCTGGACGTAATGTAAGGAAGGAGACAGTTTCATGGACCGCGACCACACAAGACGGTAGATGCAACAGCAGCAAAGACAATCGGCCTTGAAAGACTTCAGTGTAAAATTATAGTACACAGGCTTCGTAGCAGACTACGCTTCACAGTTAAATTCTGAAATGTGATCATCGTCTGCTTAATTCTCGGACTACTATCTGAATAAGATCGTGTGAGACAAGTGCCTTCGTGTGTATCACTCTCTTTGGTAGTCGCTGAATTTGTGACAACATTTGCAAGAAGCTGATTGACAGGTGTTTTCACTACTCCCGACGACGACGACGGCGGCGGCGGCGGCGGCGGCGGCGGCGGCGGAATCCGGAACGTTTTCATGCCTCAACGGTGTGGCCTGCACCCATGACAAGGCGAGACAAGACAAGGCGAGGTGCCAGTCCCGGGGAAAGTGTCGCGACGTCTGACGAGGCGGCCCGCATTCCGCGAAGCCAAACGTGAGGCGTGGGTGCTGCGTCACCCTGCGCTCGTCCAGCGCCGCTGCGTCGCTTTCCTAATTCTCGACCACCTTTTCTCTCACTCTCATCTACTCTTGCACCTCCTTTCCCTTCCTTTACTTTACAAGAAGTTAGGTTAAAGTTAGCTTACACTGATCGAGAAAAAAAAAAGCGTCACCCTACAGGCTTACTGCTAATGGCAAGTTCTGGTTTAGAGGCACGGAAAGTGGGTGAAATTTAAAAAGCTTTTTCATATAAGAATTGTTTTTATCAGACTGGGGGTTTTATCGCTTTACTATATATACCGGGTGATCAAAAAGTCAGTATAAATTTGAAAATTTAATAAACCACGGAATAATGTAGATAAAGAGGTAAAATTTGACACACATGCTTGGAATGACATGGGGTTTTATTAGAACCAAGAAAAAAAAACAAAGTTCACAAAATGTCCGACTGATGGCGCTGGACAGCAAAACTGCTACCGGACGGGTGAGGGGTACGCCGATATGTTACAGAATCGCATCATCCCCAGCCTGGCTGATAAATACCTGCTGGAACGTACGATGTACGATGTTTATGCAGGATGGCGCTCCACCACATATTGCTAGACGCGTGAAAGATCTCTTGCGCGCGTGGTTTGGTGATGATCGTGTGCTCAGCCGCCACTTTCGTCATGCTTGGCCTCCCAGGTCCCCAGACCTCAGTCCGTGCGATTATTGGCTTTGGGGCAAGTGTATCGTGATCGACCGATGTCTCTAGCGATGCTGAAAGACAACATCCGACGCCAATGCCTCACCATAACACCGGACATGCTTTACAGTGCTGTTCACAACATTATTCCTCGATTACAGCTATTGTTGAGGAATGATGGTGGACATATTGAGCATTTCCTGTAAAGAACAACATCTTTGCTTTGTCTTACTTTGTTATGCTAATTATTGCTATTCTGATCAGATGAAGCGCCATCTGTCGGACATTTTTTTAACTTTTGTAGGTTTTTGATTCTAATAAAACCCCATGTCATTCCAAGCATGTGCGTCAATTTGTACCTCTCTATCTACATTATTCCGTGGTTTATTCAGTTTTCAAATTTATACTGACTTTTTGATCACCCGGTACAGTCCTGTAAGAAAAGTATATTTTTATCTCGTAAAAAATTAAAAATGGTAGCTGCAGCTCTTGTCAAAGGACGCGCCTCGCGGCGTGCAGAGCCGTGACTATTCCTGAAACTCATAAAAATAAAAAATTCTTAAATTAGAATGAATTCTGGAGGCCATTGCGATGGGGTTTTTAAAAGTGGCTCAAAGAAGACAGCTACCTGAAAACCTTTCAGTTTCTTGGAAGCTCTAATGTTTAAAGAAGGTGTTAAATATTCGAGAAAAACTCTAGCTAAGACTCCTTATATCATCTCCCTTTTAAAATATGTCAAATGAATCGGTTATCTGTAGAGGCTCTAAAGCACTTCGCACGCTGAAAGATGTTGTGTGGAGTAACCAACAAAAAGAAAGAAAAAATCGTTTCAAAACTTGCGGTTAATCTGCAATCCCAGGACCATAGAGGAATCTTACCTCTTCCTGCACCATGCTCTGGTTCTAAGTTTGGTGCTGTATTTTCTTAAATCCGGGCTCTTTTAACAAACATATATTGCTTACTCCGCAGTGGCCACACATCACCTGTCAGATAACTCCGCGAAGTTTATACCGTTCATACCTATGACGATTCCTAACACTTTCGTGGTCTTCAGAATAGGTGAATAACCTTCGCTGAATACTTGCAGCTATATACGCTATTTCATCAGTTTTTCTTCCACAATGAAGATGTTTCGGTACCAGTTTCTAAATGCGCGCGTAGAAACTTGCGCGTTGGCACCGGTGCATCATCTCAGCAAAACTTCATTGGGTAGAAATTCATATACTGGTCGAATATTTCCCTGAACTTATTAATCGAGGGCCCACAGCTGCCTTTATTTCGGTAGGCGCACGGTTCCATTTAACACGCTGTAACTACAGAAAATTTAAAATGTTTATTTCACACTACAAACCGTAGTCAAGCATCAGTCACTAAAACAATGAATTTTTTAAAAGATTACATAACTAGATTCGACGCACTGAGTTGTCATTTTCGAATTTAATCACAAAACTGGAAAACTACATTAATAATTGCAACCGTGCTTCTTTCAAATATTACAAAAAATACACTAAACCCAGTAAACTGAAGCACAGGCAGTGACATGGGTAATAAGACGTTATCACAATCTTTGGTTGATTAATCATTCTGCTGCCTGTGCTTCATTTTACTGGTTTTAGTGTATTTTTCCTAATATTTGAAACAAGTGTGGTTGTAATTATTAATGCAGTTTTCCAGGTTTGCGATTGCAATTGAAAATGACGACTCAGAGCTTCGAAAGTAGTTATGCAACCATATAAAAATTTCATTGTTTCATTGAACTTGGCTTGACGACCGCTTGTGGTGTGAAATAAACATTTTAAATTTCATTCAGTCACACTCCTTGATGACAGTTATGTCAAAATGCAAAAACTTCTGAAACTATCTTCACAATCAAAAAAATCCCTTTGCGGTCATCATCCATATACTTCACGGATACAAATTACGTAAAAATTCCATTTTGTTATCGGCCTCGACCGGAACCTCCTGTTACGTAATGTATCACTGCAACAGTAGAACAAAAATCACCTAAAAGTTGATAATGAATAGAGTCAAGACTCAACATTTCGCTTTTGACGGGGACCGGGGTTCACAATTTGCGTAAATGATCAGCTGGTAGGAAGCTCTGTGGACAAATTACCAGGTGATAATATCATTTAACATAGAACCGTCGCAAGGTCAGAAAATTTCAACGAAATGTAGGAAGACCTGTAGACAATAGACTTTTGGTGCAGGAACTGGAAGTTGAACCGCAAAACAAATGTAGCTTTGTGCTGAACGGGACGCGAATACGGAATGTTGCGTCAGTTGCAATGAGTGTCCGTGAAGGACTGAGTTTGCAGCTTAGTGTGCCAGTCTAGCAGAATGTTTCAAAATAGTGCGCACACTGAAATTTGAAATTTGTGGTAAGCTCGTATGGGACTAAACTGCTGAGGACCTCGGTCCCTAGGCTTACACACTACTTAATGTACCTTAAACTTACTTAGGCTAAGGAAAACACACAGACCCATGCCCGAGGGAGGACTCGAACCTCCGAGGGGGAAGCCGCGCGAACCGTGGCGAGGCGCCCTTAGACCGCACGGCTACCCAGCGCGGCTGCACACGCTGCTGCACAGTGAAAATTCACTTTGGAAATTTAGCTTTTTTTAGCACAAATGGACGGAAAGATTACACTGGAAGCTGTAACAACTGTAAAATACCTGGCAGTATGCGTCCAGTGAAACTGAAAGTGCAACGACAACATGAAGCTAGTTTTAGGAAATGCAGCTGCCCGTCTGAAAGTGGAAGTGAACTAAGGTAACATAATTCACACTCGGAATAGATATCGTACCTCGTTTGGCCGGTTCTTCGTCAGAGACAGAAACAGATAAAAGGAGAAGAACGATACGTTTCGTCACGGCTTCGTTCAGCAAGCTTGAGGGTATCACGGAGAAGCTTGTGAAGCACATGAGTTAGACGAAGACATTACCGCAAAAATACCGAGAGCATATGTTCCAAGAAGTCAGGTAACGTATCACATTCTTCCACACACATCTCGGGAAATGTACGGATTCTTACCGTCAAGTTTTCTTTCTTTTACAGTCTATTCTTGAATAGAACAGGGAAGAAGGGAAGTGAGAATGGTACGCTAAGTACCCTCTGCCATACAGCTGACTGACTATAAAGGATTAGTTACGTAAACACCGCCTAGAGGAGCTCTCACGCGAGGTTCCGTCGTTATCCACAATAAAACGATTACCGCTGTTACACCGCTATAACGGCTACCAGCGCCTTGCTTTTGTATTACAGCACATTTTTCAAGTACTTTCTGAAGTATTTCAATGACCACATCAAGGAGTGTTATATCACTGTACTCATCACTGCAAGAGATTTCAAATTAATCAACAAAAAAATACAGTATGTCGTTCTCTTAAACAGAAACCATACTTGCTTCTACATTTCCATTGACACAAGGGAGTGTTAACTTCATTTTGTCGCTGGGGTCCTAAAACTATCGCCAGATCCCATATCTCTGTTACCAAACGCCTGGATGTAACTACTCTTGCTCATTCTCTTCTGTTCCTCTTTTCTCGACGCTTCGTGGTCCTCTTCTCCTTCCATGTGGTTGCCATGAAAGTGTTCTCTTTGGCCACCTGTCTGCTTCCGTCCTTTTGGCATGCCCTAACCTTCCTAGCTGTCTTCTATCCATAATACTATAATGGGTCTACAAAAAATGCTTCAAATGGCTCTGTGCACTATGGGACCTAAGTCCCCTAGAACTACTTAAACCTAACTAACCTAAGGACATCACACACATCCATGCCCGAGGCAGGATTCGAACCTGCGACCGTAGCTATCGCGCGGTTCAGACTATAGCGCCTAGAATCGCTCGGCCACCCCGGCCGGCAATGGGTCTAAGTTCTTTGTTTTATTTCCTCGTTTCTTAGGCGATCAGATGGGGAAATTACGCGTACTAAGCGAGCGGCGCAGCGGTTAATACAGTGGACTCGCATTCGCGTGGACGGTTGTTCAAACCCGCGTCCGTCCATCCTGAATCTGGTTTTCGGTGATTTCCCTAAACCACTTAAGGTAAATTCCGGGATGGTTCCTCTGAAAGGGCAATGCCGATTTCCTTCCGTATCCTTCCCTCATCCGATGGGACCGATGACCTCACTGTTTGGTCCCCTCCCGCAAATCAACCAACCAACGAAATTATGCACGCCCTTCTCAAGTGGTCTATTTCTAAAGCTCTCTCTTTTTATTTCTTTGTGTCAGTTCATAACACTCACTTCCATAACTTGTTACTGGTTCCATGATGGATTTGTATAGCCACATTTTAACCATTAAACTCAACTCTGAGAACCAAAGGAAAGGTTTATTTTCTGCATGCCCATTCTTCCCTTCCTTATCCGTTGTTAGATATCTCTCTCATATCTTGCACCATGTGATAGGGCACTGTTCTGGCACTTTAATTTGATACGCCAAAGCCCGAATAACTTCCCTCCTCTCCGCATCTCAAATATTCCGTTCCCTCAAAATCAGTTTTAAAAACCTAAGCTCAGAATATGTTCTGAGCATGTAAGATGTATCTTCTATTTCGTTTGCTGCAACGACCTAATCATCAGCATACACTGGTTTCCTACTTCAGCTCCCACGCCCATGCACTTTCTATATAAGAGATCGAGTGCCTTCTGAAAACACATTTTAAAGGGTGCGGGAGACAGAATCCTTTAGTTATTCTGAATGCCTCTCCAGAAATTTCTTTCTCCACTTTGACACATTCTGCCGACTAGTAGAGGCTTCTGACACTTATTACATAATTTTTGGTCATTTTCCCTCACCTCAGAATCTCGAACAATATCTTTAGTGTTACTGTGTCATATGCTTTTATAAGATCTATGAAAAACAAATGACTGCTTACTTTCGTTTCCAGTCTCTTCTCCGTGATCTGTCTTTGAGTAAAGATGTTATCTACATATGACTTGCCCCTTCGATAGCCACTTTGTTCTTCCACTTCGATTACAATGTTCTCCATACTTGATTTTAAAATCCTCCCGTACAGCCTGTTGATTGAACTTGTGACACTTACATTACGACGGTTGCTAACTACTTTCTTGCTTATGTATGTATGGGACTTAGATAAGCCAAGTTCCACTCTGCTGGAATTTCCTCCCCATACCACATACATTTATTAAATAACATGCTTAAATATTCATATAGAATACCTCGCTATTGGTACATGTCCATGCCCTGGTCCTGGTGACGTCTACATCTTCATCGTGTAGCCGCCTTCTGTATTGCTTTTGTGCTTACTTTCTGTATCTCTTCCCATCTTCGTTCTCTCCCACCCCCACATTATTTCCTTGTAACCTGTCCTTCTCCTGTTAGCAAGCCTTTAAAAATCTTCTCCCACTATCAGACCGACAATCGGAAGGTTTAATCCTTGTTTGTTAGCCATGTAACAAAATTATGTGCCCTTCTGCGTAGTAATATTTGAGAACTTCGTTTAGATATTTTGCACCGTTGACGAAAAGAAATTGATATTAGGTGATGGGTGTCATAAACCATTGATGTGTAAAATTTATGTACACACCGGTGCTGTTATCGAATGAGCTGTCGAGGTTGACTGTTAATAAATTTTATTTGATACTTGACTCTGCCAGCGCCATAAATCGTCTACAACCGACCTAACTTGGCAATACATTGTCTGAGCCAGATATGTAAGGATTATAATTTTAATATTTCTCACGGAAAGACTGATTTTGAAGGAAATTTTCAGATACGTACGAAGAGCTGTCTGATGCATCTCTACACGCTGGTCTATCCTGTATAAACCTCTCCATCTGAACACAATTATTACTTATTGTATTCATCTCTTGCTATCCATTATTTACCCTCTCCCTCCAAAGTTCCCTCCAATACCAAATTGGCGATACCTTAGAATATGTCTTATCAAACTATCCCTTCTTTTAGTCGAGTTGTGCGCAAGTTACTTTCCCCTCCAGTTCGACTGAGAACCTTCTCATTAGTTACGTGACCTAACCATGTAATCTGTAGCTTTTTTCTGCGACACCATATTTCACATTCTTCCTTACATTGCTTATCGGCTACTTTTCACTTCCGTACGAGGCTGCGCTACAGACAAGTACCATCAGAAAAGAGTTCGTCTTTTTAAGAAATATTTCTCTTGATAAAGTCAGTCTTCATTTTATAAACTCTCTACTTCGACAATCAACGGTCATCTTACCGATAAACTGATCTATTTCTTTTAGTGTCCCATTTAGTAGTCTAATTTCCTTACAAGCGCCTGTTTAATTCGGCTAAACTCCATTAGCGATATTTTACTTTTGTTGTTATTCATCTTATAACTTCTTTTCAAGTCACCATCTATTCCGTCCAACTGCTCTTCCAGCTCCTTTGTCATCTATAACAGAATTAGGTCACCAGCAAAACCACAAAGCTCTTCTTTGTTTTCTCGTACTTCAATTCCTACAAATTTTTCTCTCGTTTCCTTTACTGCTTGACCAGCGCACAGGTTGAATAACATCTGGGATAGGTTACAAGCCTGTCTCATTCCCTTCTCAACTACTGCTTCCGTTTTGTGTCCTTCGACTCTGAAAATTGCTGTCTAGTTTCTGTATATGTTGTATAAACACTTAAGCTCCTTGTATTTTATTCCTGTTATCTTCCGAATTTCAAATAGTGTACTCCAGTCAGCATTGTCAGAAGCATCATGCCGTAAACGTAGGTTTTCCTTTTTGTAATCTATCTTTTAAGACAAGTCGTAGCGTTAATGCTTTCCTACATTTCTCTGTAACACAAACTGGCCCTGCCCGAGGTTGACTTCTACGAGTTTCACTTTCTTCGGTAAACATTTCGCGTATTTTGAAATTATAACTTATTACACTGATTTTTCGCTAATACATCCGTCAGCAACTGTTTTCTTTGGAATTGATTTATTACATTTTCCTTCGAATATTTCGTGTGCATCACATATTGCACACCAGCCGGAATAGTTCCATCATTGCTGGCTCTGCCAATGTTCTCGAAAATTCAGAGGGAATAACGTCCACTCGATGGGCAATGTTTCGACCTTCACCTGACAACGCTCTGTATCATATCTCCCATCTCATCTTCATCTACTTCTTCTTGTCTTTCTATAATCTTGTCTTCATTTCCCTTGTGCAGCCGCTCTGTATATTCCTTCCGCCTTTCAGCTTTCCCTTTCTTCCTTCGTACTGGCTCGGCATCTGAGCTCTTGAAGTTCACAGAATGCTTCTAATATTTGCAATATCTTTGGAGTCATCCTATAGATGGCATATAGCTTTCCCTTACTTATACATGCTTCTATAGCCTTCCATTTGTCCTCTATCCGTTCCTGTTCAGCCATTTTGCACTTTCTGCGAATCTCATGTTTTTAGACATCTTTTTTCGCATTTTCTCCTTTCGTCAATTAAATTCAGTACTTCCTTTTTCATCCCTTTTGATCCATTGCTGCCTCCGCTATTTCATATTTCATCCTTCAAGCTACCTATTTGTCTTCTTCTGTTTTCCCTTCCTCTGTATCAGTCAAACGTTGCCTACTGCTCCATATAAAACTGTCAATATCTCTATTTCGTTCAACTTAAAAGATTTCCCACCTTTTTGAAATCTCTGAAATTTTAGCTTACGGTTCCTAACCAAAAAATTATGGCCAGAGTCCCCATCTACGCCTGGAAATGTCTTACGATTGAAAATCTGGTTCTGAAATCTCAGTCTTACTATCATATATTTAATCTGCAACTTTCCATTATTCCCAGGTATACAGCCTTAAAAACCAAGTGTTAGAGATGATTAGGGAATGCTCTATGCAAAAGTCTACAAGGTGGTTTCCTCACTCATTTTTTTTCAGCCGGTCTATATTATTCCACTATTTTTCCTTCCCTTCCTTTTACTGTTATCAAATTCCAGTCCCCCTTAGCTGAATAAATTCTTTTATCTCTACATTCTTTCAATCTTCGCAAGATCTACGGAACTCGTTGGCGTATGAACTTGTACTTGGTAATACGTTCACCATTCTGTTCATAGTAGTCAAACGGCATTCTTATTTTCTCTGATACAAACACAGTGAAGTAAAACTCCTGGCTTATGCAGGTGATATGGTGTTTCTGAGTGAAACTGAAGAAGAACTGAAAGACATGTACAGATCTCTCAGGTACAGTGCCAGAAAATGGGGCTTTTGATTAACCAAGAGAAAACCGAATATATGGAAATAGGTCGAGTCATAAACCCAAATCCTTACTTTGAGACTGACCAGCATTCTAAATTCAGAAAAGTTCTCTAGTTTAAATACCTTGGATCACGTTTCAACAGTACAAATATCATAACAATAGATATAAATGAAAGAATAGCCTCAGAATCAAGATGTCTGTACTCACTAAGAAACCCACTCAAAAGTAAAGCTTCGTCAATCACCACAAAGTTGAACATATACAACACTATTATCTGCCCCATAGTACTGTACGGTTCAGAAAGCTGGACGCTTACAAAGAATGAAAGAGAAAAACTGAATGTTTTCGAAAGAAAAGTAATGAGAAAAATCTGGGGACCTATGTTGGAGAATGGTGTATGGAGAGTTCGAAAGAACAATGAAATTTACCAGTCAATGAAGCAACCCACTTTCATCCAGAAATTAAAAAGTAGGAGATTGCGGTGGGCTGGACATGTGGCTAGAATGGAAAACAACAGAATCACCAAGAAAGCATTTCAAGGAACTCTCCAGACAACAAGACTATTGGGCCGAAAGATGACATAGAGAAGGACATCGCAGCATTAGGAATTACCAGAGGGTGGAGAGAGGCTACAAGAGACAGAAGTCGGTGGAATCAGATTGTTGATGCAGTGCGTGGTCTACAGGTCCTGTGATCGCTGAGAAGAGAGAGAGAGAGATAAGTACTGTAACTTCAGCCTATCCATTTCCCTTTAAATCGTCTAACCTCCCTACCCGATTAAGGGATCTAACGTTTCACGGTTCGACCCGTCATGCCTTTTCTGATAACGATATCTTGCTACCTGGAGACCCGTGACGGGTCTGTTTAACCTCCGCAATGTTTTACCCGAGAGGATGCCGTTATCGTTTAAGCATACAGAAGACCTGCATGCTCTCGGGAAAAGCAACGGCTGTAGTTTCCCCTTGATTTCAGTCTTTCGCCTCACCAGCACAGCACGGTCATGTTGGCTTAATGTTACGAGGCTACATCAGCCAATAATCCAGAGGTTTGTCCCTGCAATTACTGAAAAGGCTACTATCCCTGTTGTGGAGTGACAGTTCTGTGTGGCCTCTCCACAGATAGCTCTCTCCTGTGGTCACATGTGCTGTATGGCAAGCTGTATATTTGGGCATGCCAGTCACCCCATGTTGGCAAGCTCCATGGTTGACAGGGAGGTCTTACGCTACATACACAATAGATAAAATAAATTTTAGATTATGTGTAGTACAGCACTAGACAACAAAGTCAGAAAGAAACAAAAATAAAAGATATAACGTAATGGTTACACTTTTTTTGACATACGACTCAGACTCGTGGTTCAGCTTAATCATAGACAACTGCTTTTAGTTTGCTGTTGGTTTAATCTTGACAGTGGACGTTGGGATTTGGCTCTAAGCATTCATTTCGCCTCGCCATGACTGTTTAAAAAATAGGGAAACTTATCACCTGAAGATGGATCTCCACTGATGCAAAACCTGTCGTGACTTGTTAATAAAGTATTTTAACAGACAACTTGACGAAGAAGGGATCGGTTGGTGGGACATGTTCTGAGCATCAAGGGATCACCAATTTAGTACTGGAGGGCAGCGTGGAGGGTAAAAATCGTAGAGGAACACCAAGAGATGAATACACTAAACAGATACAGAAGGATGTAGGCTGCAGTAGGTACTGGGAGATGGAGAAGCTAGCACAGGATAGAGTAGAATGGAGAGCTGCATCAAACCAGTCTCAGGACTGAAGACCACAACAAGAACAATAACAACAGACAGTGCGGAAGATTTTGTTCACCATGTGCAATTTTGTCTGCGGCTGCCCGACCTCTAAAATAATACGGTCAAACATAGGGTTTTTGTTATGAGAGACAAATATCTCAGAATTTACGTCTGGAAGTGATTCAGACTGTCAGGAAGAAATCGGAGGAGGGCACCAAACTATTAAACATGTGGCGTTGCAAAACGTGCCTTTCTCACCGCTATACTTCCACCAGTAGCTGTCTCGTAAGGCAGTCCATCACAGTATGAGTCGTGCCTGGATAGCTCAGTCGATATAACCATTGTCCACGAAAGGTATGGTTTCGGAATTGAAGTTCCGGTGGAACACCCAGTTTTAGCCTGCTTCATAGTAGAAAGAACGATCTGGTTAGAGTCTAGCGCTTTGACCACTGTGTTGTCTTTTGGTTTCCCGTGAATGTAGTAGCGGGTTGTAAACACGGGCACCGCCGTTGCTGCCCTAGGCACGCTCGCTGCCTGTGTTGGGAGAGCGCGCAGCTATGACCTCTCGCTTGTGTGCTTGTGTGGCCTTGCCACGCCCTCTCAAGGACCAGCCCTCCCCTCCCCCCCCCCTCACTCCACACCTCTTTCACCAGAGCCTTCGCTGCTGCACAATATGAGACTCGAAAGAGCTCTCACACAGGCTCCTCCACGGGCTACAATGCGGTCCATTTCCAATTCTTCTCGAGAGGCAATATTACAGTTTTGTGCACCCACGCTCACGTATTTTCCAGTGCAAATCTTGCTCTCACAATTCCCCAGCAACGCGCATTGTACAATATTTCGAAGTTTATTGTGGAATGTGACTTTGTAAGCTTTCCCAGTGGAATAACTTTCGATCATCAAGGCAACAACTTGACTTTGCCTGCAAACCAGACAATGGTATCACAAAATTTGTGCAATGTCTCCAAGGGTTAAAATTTTAATTTCTACCAAAGCAAACACTTTTTACCAACATCTGTCATTTCAGTAATCTTTCACTGCGTAGTGGAAATCATTTAAAAGGTATTCTTTAACGACTATCTTAAACATATTTCAGTTATTGCTTCATTTCTTTGGACAGTTTATTGAAGTTTGATTCGTGCTAGAAAATACCATTTTAAGTTTTTCTCGATACAAGTAAGTTTTCTGTACCTATTGTTCCGCGGTGCTTAATAGAGCTCTTATTGTTAACATAAGAAATTACTGATGTTTTTCTTAACCTGCATAATGGTTCGAGAGTTGTACAAGTACTCAGATGATGCAGTTGAAATCTCCAAATCTCTAAATATCTCTTTACAGTAAGGTCATTCATTGTTCTTAGCTATTCTAATGGCCCTTTTCTGTTATTTGAATATTTTATCCGTATTTTGTACATTACCAAACATTGATAGTATAGACTGAATGTACATGACGATAAGTACAAAAGTAATCGGTTCTTTCCACTTTTGCTCTTACGAGGTATGTGAACGTACTCTTGATCTCCGCTAAGCAAGTTATCTGTGATCTAGTGTCACTTATTTATTTATTTTGGGATAATGAGGGCCATCAGATTCACTCGTACATCTAACAGGACATCCGTAGATACACTGTTAACGTTTCAAAGTGCGTAATAAACAAGATGTGCATAACAAGGATAGCTGTAATACTATAGAGGTTAAAGTAATTAACAGTGTGTTAAATATTTTTCTCATAACGTAAGATTCTTATCGAACTCTAATATAGAGATCTATGGTCACAGTACAGATGTAATTAAATTTGCAATGGAAGGTCAGTGGTTTGGGGAGAGCGACATATGACAGGGTGATGAGAAAGGATAGCAGATGAAGTGAGAGGAAAAATAAAAACGGATTGATAAAGCCGGGGTGGCGTTGGCAATTTGACAGAGAAACTGGATCGTTGTTGCACAGGAGATGTGCCAAAGGGAAGTTACCCTATGTTAACAGATAAGTCTTTAGTTGAAAGTAGTTTTACTTTAGGTGCAAATATTTTTCCAGATTAGATATGACCCCCGTAAGAAATCTGTAAGGCGTAATCTGTTACCAGGAAGGAAATAGCAGGAACTGAAGAAAATATTTGTTGGCCAACTTTCACTGTGATAAAAGGATTCATCTACATCTACATGGATACTCTGCAAATCACATTTAAGTGCCTGGCAGAGGGTTCAGCGAACCACCTTCACAATTCTCTACTATTCCAATCTCGTATAGCGCGCGGAAAAAAAGAACGCCTATATCGTTCCGTGCGAGCTCTGATTTCCCTTGTTTTATTGTTGTGATCGTTTCTCCCTATGTAAGTCGGCGTGAACAAAATATTTTCGTATTCGGAGAAGAAAGTTGGTGTTTGCAATTTCGTGAGAAGATTCCGCTGCAACTAAACACGCCTTTGTTTTAATGTTGTCCACCCCAAATCCTGTATCTTTTTAGTGACACTCTCTCCCCTATACAAAACGTGCTGCCCTTCTTTGAACTTCTTCGATATACTCCGTCAATCCTACCTGGTAAGGATCCCACACTGCGCAGTAGTATTCTAAAAGAGCGGAGACAAGCGTAGTGTAGGTAGTCTCTTTAGTAGATCTGTTACACTTTTTTTTTTAAGTGTCCTGCCAATAAAACGCAATCTTTGTTTACCCTACCCCACAAGATTTTCTGTGTTCCTTCCAGTTTAAGTTGTTCGTAGCTGTAATTACTTGGCCGGCCGAAGTGGCCGTGCGGTTAAAGGCGCTGCAGTCTGGAACCGCAAGACCGCTACGGTCGCAGGTTCGAATCCTGCCTCGGGCATGGATGTTTGTGATGTCCTTAGGTTAGTTAGGTTTAACTAGTTCTAAGTTCTAGGGGACTAATGACCTCAGCAGTTGAGTCCCATAGTGCTCAGAGCCATTTGAACCATTTTTGTAATTACTTGACATTTAGTTAAATTTAATGCCTTTAGATTTGACTGATTTATTGTTTGAGCGAAGTTTAATGGATTCCTTTTAGCACTCACGTGGATGACCTCACACTTCTCGTTATTTAGGGTCAATTGCCAATTTTCACCCCATACAGACTGATGTGAAGTCCGATGACAGCATGTCATGACCTCACGAATGCAGGATGCTTTTCGATCGGCACCCCGAGGATTTGCAGTGAGATGATAGAGGCTAGCACGAGTGGGGTGGTTGTAGGAATCTGGAAAATTCTATAATAATTAGTACTGGAATACTTTAGTAAATAACTTTTACTTAACTTTGTCCTGCTACTGCACCCCAGGAACATAACTAATATGGGGGACTGATGACCTTAGCTGTTTAGTCCCCCTTAAACATCCCAACAACCACCACCACCACATAACTAATAACAACCATATTTCTTGAATACAAATGTCACATTAACAGACATTAACTGGATTATACAACAAGCAAGATAACACAATTCTGGTATTGCATGCGTAATACATGCGCGAACTAGAGGCTGCGAACCTAGTGAGCTGAAGGCTATTCTAATCTGACTTCGCTCACGACCTGTAGCTGACTCGGCCGGTACGATCTGCAAGTCTCTGTCCGTGCAGGCACCAGCGAGTCAAGAGAGGTTGCAAGTGCTGGACCCTATCAATTATCGCAACCTCTAGCGTTGTGTCTAACATTGACCCCACACAAATATCTTTCTAAATAGTTTTGCAATTTGTTTTGATCTTCTGATGACTTTACTAATCGATAAACGACAGCGTCATCTGCAAACAACCTAAGACGGCTGCTCAGATTGTCTCCCAAATCGTTTATGTTGATAAGAAACAGCAAGGGGCCTATAACACTACCTTGGGGAACGCCAAAAAACAACTCTCTTTTACCCAGTGACTTTCCATCAGTTACTACGAACTGTGACGCCAAAAATCGCTTGTTTTACCCAATGACTTTCCGTCAATTACTAGGAACTGTGACCTCTGCAGGAAATCACGAATCCAGTCACATACACAATTTCACTACAATACGCTTGTGTGGTACAGTGTCAAAAGCCTTCAGGAAATCCAGAAGTACGGAATCATTTTGAAATCCTTGTCAGTAGCACTCAACACTTCTTGCGTGTAAAGAGGTAGTTGTGTTTCACAAGAACGATGTTTATTCCAACTTTTCAAGATTGAACTTGAGATAAAGGCTTTGCGTGTATCGCGATACTGAACAGTGGTCATCTTTCCACCTATCATGCCCGATTTGGTCAAAGCAATGTTGTTAGAGCTAGCACTTTGTTGTGACTGGATATCAGTTGTTGTTGCAAGAATAAAATAGCATTGACATACAGTGTTTCATTATGTCTTCCCTGACACTCAATATTGCAGTGTTTGAGAAATTTGTTTTACCAGCAAAATTAGAATCATCTCTTGCTTCTTCTCTTATTCCTTCTTCCCTTCCCTGTATTCGACAATCTTTCTTCTTCCCTTCCTTCAGCTCCTCATCCTTTTCCCCTTGTTTCTCTTCCTACTTCTTCCTTCTTCCCTCTTCCCTTCGTTCAACTCTTCTTCACGTTCTCATACTTCCTTTTCCTTCATCTCAAGTTCCTTCTCCCCTTCCTTCAGTTCGTTCATCTCCTCTTCCTTTTCCACCTTGTTTCTCTTCCTACTTCCCTTCCTTCAACTCTTTTTCACTTTCTCATACCTTCTTTTCCTTCATCTCAAGTTCCTTCTCCCCTTCCTTCAGTTCGTTCATCTCCTCTTCTTTTTTCACCTACTTTCTTGTTCTTACTTTTTCCCCTACCTTCCTTTCCTCTGTTTCTTAATCCCAACCTTTTCCTCCTCTTCCTCCTCGAGTACCTCATTTTCTTCTTCTTTTAATTGTTCTGCCTATTCATCCCTTTTCTTTCTACTCCTGTTATCCTTCATCTACCTGTACTTCCTGATACACGTATGGAGGAAAGTACAAGAGTTGGGCCGAGCGCCGCCCGCCCAATCCCTCGGAAGAGCGGTCCGGAAGCTCCGGCCGCTGGCCCGGGGTCCCGGGTTTGCGGCGCGCAGGCGTCTCACTGCTCCTTTTGCCGACTTGGGCCGAAGCGATCCGGTCGGGCCGCGAGCGGCGCGCTGCCCGTCTCGCGGAGGTCCCTCACCTCTGCAAGGCTGCCAACTGCAGCGATGCAGCGTTGCGCAAGACCGCAGCCGCAGCCGCAGCCGCAGCGACACTTTCCTCCGTGGGGCAGGCGCGCTCACTGAGCCAGCGGCGCGGCCTTCGCTGGCACGCCGTGGCACCGCCAGCCCGTCTGCACTCACCGCGTCACGCAATCACTGAGCGCCTGATGACTACAGTAGGGCACATGAATGTACATAGACTCTCTACTATTATCCGCAACACCAGATAGCGGTTGATACCTCTTCGACGAAACGTTTTGCAGTACTCAGATCTACACTACTGACCATTAAAATTGCTACACCCAGAAGAAATGCAGATGATAAACGGGTATTCATTGGATAAACATATTATACTAGAACTGACATGTGATTACATTTTCACGCAATTTGGGTGCATAGATCCTGAATAAATCAGTACCCAGAACAACCACCTCTGGCCGTAATAACGGCCTTGATACGCGTGGGCATTGAGTCAAACAGAGCTTGGATGGCGTGTACTGGTACAGCTGCCCATGCAGCTTCAACCTGATACCACAGTTCATCAAGACTAGTGACTGGCGTATTGTGACGAGCCAGTTGCTCCGCCATCATTGACCAGACGTTTTCAATTGGTGAGAGATCTGGAGAACGTGCTGGTCACGGCAGCAGTCGAACATTATCTGTATCGAGAAAGGCCCGTACAGGACGTGCAACATGCTGTCGTGCATTATCCTGCTGAAATGTGGGGTTTCACAGGGATCGAATGATGGGTAAAGCCACGGGTCGTAATACATCTGAAATGTAACGTCCACTTTTCAAAGTGCCGTCAATGAGAACAAGAGGTGACCGAGTCGTGTAACCAAAGGCACCCCACATCATCACGCCGGGTGATACGCCAGTACGGCGATGACGAATACACGCTTCCAATGTGCGTTCACCGAGATGTCGCCAAACACGGATGCGACCATCGTGATGCTGTAAACAGAACCTGGATTCATTCGAAAAAATGACGTTTTGCCATTCGTGCATCCAGGTTCGTCGTTAAGTACACCATCGCAGGCGCTCCTGTCTGTGATGCAGCGTCAAGGGTAGCCGCAGCGATGGTCTCCGAGCTGATAGTCCGTGCTGCTGCAAACGTCGTCGAACTGTTCGTGCAGTTGGTTGTTGTCTTGCAAATGTCCCCATCTGTTGACTCGGGGATCGAGACGTGGCTGCACGATCCGTTACAGCCATGCAGTTGACTGCTGGTGATACGAGGCCGCTGGGATCCAGCACGGCGTTCCGTATTACCCTCCTGAACCCACCGATTCCATAGTCTGCTAACAGTCATTGGATCTCTACCAACGCGAGCAGCAATGTCGCGATACGTTAAACCGCAATCGCGATAGGCTACAATCCGACCTTTATCAAAGTCGGAAACGTTTTGGTACGCATTTCTCCTCCTTACACGAGGCATCATAACAACGTTTCACCAGGCAACGCCGATCAACTGTTGTTTGTGTATGAGAAATCGGTTGGAAACCTTCCTCATGTCAGCACGTTGTAGGTGTCGCCACCGTGCCAACCTTGTGTGAATGCTCTGAAAAGCTAATCATTTGCATATCACAGCATCTTCTTGCTGGCGGTTAAATTTCGCGTCCGTAGCACGTCATCTCCGTGGTGTAGCAATTTTAATGGTCAGTAGTGTATATGGAAGTGTCACATAACCAGAATGAAATTTCACTCTGTAGTGAAGTGTGAGATGATATGAAACTTTCTGACAAATACACTGCGTATGCAGGGCCGCGACTCGAACCTGGGACCTTTGCCTTTCGTGACCAAGTGCTTTGCCAACTGAGCTACCACAGCACGACTCACGACCTGTTCTTTCTTTGAGGAGTACTACTGTTGCAAGTTTCGCGGGAGAATTTCACTGAAGCTTTGAATATAGGATAAGAGATAAAGTAAAGCTGTGAGGACGGATGGTAAGTGTTGCTGGCAGAGCACTTGTCGTGAAAGGCAAAGATCCCAGATTAGAATCCCTGGCTGGCACACACTTTTAACCCGCCAGAAGTTTCAAAGTCATATTACTTCTCTTCCTGTCTCCATTTGCAGCCCTAGCCTACTTTTCCCTAAACTACAGGTCACTAGTCTGCATTTGCAGCGTAACAAATTTGCGTCGCGTTTTAAGAATATTATGAGATTTTTCATACCATTGAAGCTGGATTCAGTTGGGAACCAAGTACTCAAACACAGCAATATTAGCATTGTAAACAAAAACAGTGGCAGCCTTGGTCGCAAGAGGTTTGGAATCATTTATTACAGCAAATCGATTTCAATCACTGTGCCACCATCTTCAGTGCTAATATTAAAGCCCTGCAAACGCATGTAACAAAAGCATGGCGTCAATACAGAAGAACATAGCAGTTAACGAACAGATTTTAAACTCCAGTGATAAATAGAGATTTGCTGTAATAAATTATTTCAGACCTCTTATGGCCGTGGCTGCCAGATCCTCCTTTCATATAATCATTATTTCAAGGTTGCCTAATTACTACATTACGTGTCTCAGTAAATTACTGCATTCTTCAGGTGTGATACGTACCCACAAACAGTGGAAGCGTAAAAGTGTACAAAAACATAAATTATAAATCTTTAAAACTAGTTTTATACGTACATGTTTTTATAAAAGCTGCTTTAAAATTTTGTAACTTTTACTTTTTTGCGATTACTTGCACTTTCAAGATTTACTTCTAAATGTTACATAGAGTAAACAGACGTGCATATAGAGCGTTCTCTTCTCTGGCCCTTCGCCTACAGCTTTAGTTACAGTCCCCTCTTCCAAAGCCCCACTCTTCCATAAGCCTTATAGGAACATTAGACGTTCATATTTTAATTTCTGACCCTTTTACTCTGTGATGGCGTGAGTCGTACTATGACACATGTTTATAATATTTAGTATGCATAAAACTAGACTTTATGCTTCATAAAACCGTTTGTGGATCGGTGGATGGCAATGATTTGCTGAAACCGGTATTGTGAATGTCTGTAGTAATAATGTGACCTTGATTACATAAGTTGTTATAATTATAGTTAAATACATCTTTCCGTTCGACAATAAGTGAATTCTTAAAAAGCTGTGAGAATTTGTTAAATATCGGTAGATCATGAGCAGTATGGAGGCTGGAAGTTAAGACATGACGGGTTCCAAATTTCTTACACATTGCTTTTTTTCTGCAAGCACCGATAACCGAAAATGTACTTTACATAGAGAGTTCTCAGTTAACTTGCCACAACAAGTGCACTAACATTTTGTGCAAAGACTCCAGCGTGGAAAACTTCGAACCCGAAAAGTACATTGTCTGAAAAATGCTTGTATTCCAAGACCTTCAGTAAAGTCTTTCACACTGGAAGTATTATGTCAGTGTCGGCCTAGGCGCCCCAAAATGCATCCGAGCACGATGTGAGGGGCCGAGTGCAGGCCAAGGCTGAGCTCGTCTCGGCTCCGCTCGGTACTTCTCGGAAGTATTCGGTGCAGCGCGACATTTCAATTAGCACTGCGGTGCGGCATTTTTCAGTCGGCACGACTTTCTTCAGTTCGGCAGAATCGTGGTATCGGCACTGTTTACCCTTGTTCGTGGTATGAAAGAACTTCACATGCCTAGTGGTTATTTGCTCAAAAAGAGTCAGTCATCTGTCGTCAAAACCCTTTAAAATGAATGGGAATGACAGGAGGGAACGATAAGAATTGTGAGTTTCTGTTACTCGATATACATACATAAAAAAAAATTGCATCACCCCGGTTCCCAGAACTCCTGAAGATAGGCCTTGACTGTGGCTATTGTATCACAGACACAGTCCCTTCGACTGTTCAGAAATGTCACTAAACCTGCCCAAAGATGAAAACAACCATGCATGAGCAGCGCCTATTAGAAGGAGGGGTTCCGACAGCCGATCAGTTCCAGTCATTCCACCACGCCAGGAAGGAGGTACACAGCTCTTGTTGTCTGTAGTTCAACCATACCGCGGTTCGATCGCGTCCACATTGTTACTTTGTGCCAGGAAGGGCTCTGAACCAAAGCGATGTTGTTCGGACATGGAAGAGATACGGAGAGACAGGAACTGTCGATGACATGCCTCGCTCAGACCGCCCAAGGGCTAATACTGCAGTGGATGACCGCTACCTATGGATTATGGCTTGGAGGAACCCTGACAGCAACGTCACCATGTTGAATAATGCTTTTCGTGCAGCCACAGGATGTCATGTTACGACTCAAACTGTCCGCAATAGGCTGCATGATGTGTAACTTCACTCCCGACGTCAATGGCGAGGTCCATCTTTACAACCACGACACCATGCAGCGCGGTACAGATGGGCCCAACAATATGCCGTATGGACCGCTCATGTTTGGTTCAAATGGCTCTGAGCACTATGGGACTTAACATCTGAGGTCATCAGTTCCCTAGAATTTAGAACTACTTAAACCTAACTAACCTAAGGACATCACACACACCCATGCCCGAGGCAGGATTCGAACCTGCGACTATAGCAGTAGCACGGTTCCGGACTGAAGCGCCCAGAGCCGTTCGGCCACCGCGGCCGGCGCTCAGGTTTGGCATCATGTTCCCTTCACCGATGAGTGTCCCATATGCCTTCAGCCAGACAACCGTCGGAGACGTGTTTGGAGGCAACGCGGTCGGGCTGAACGCCTTAGACACACTGACCAGCGAGTGCAACAAGGTGGAAGTTCCCTTATGTTTTGGGGTGGCATTATGTGAAGCCGACGTACGCCGCTGGTGGTCATGGAAGGCATCGTAACGGCTGTACGATGCATGAATGACATCTGCCGATCGATAGTGCAACCATATCGGCAGCATATTAGCGAGGCATTCGTCTACATGGACGACAAATCGCGCCCCCATAGTGCACATCTTGTCAATGGCTTCCTTCGGGATAAAGACATCGCTCGACTGGAGTGGCCAGCATGTTCTCCAGACATGAACGCTAACGGATATGCCTGGGATGGATTGAAAAGGGCTGTTTATGGAGAACGTGACCCACTAACCACTCTGAGGGACCCACGTCGAATCGCCGTCGAGGAGCGGGACAATCTGGAGCAGCAGTGCGTTGATGAAGTTGTGGGTAATACAGGCGTGCATCAATGCAAGAGGACGTGCTACTGCGTGTCGCCCGCATCTCGTGGTCGTGCGGTAGCGTTCTCGCTTCCCACGCCCGGGTTCCCGGGTTCGATTCCCGGCGGGGTCAGGGATTTTCTCTGCCTCGTGATGGCTGGGTGTTGTGTGCTGTCCTTAGGTTAGTTAGGTTTAAGTAGTTCTAAGTTCTAGGGGACTTATGACCACAGCAGTTGAGTCCCATAGTGCTCCGAGCCATTTGAACCATTTGAACTGCGTGTCACAGATATCGGTGCGTACAGTAATCTGGGCCACCACCTCTGAAGGTCTCGCTATATGGCGGTACAACATGCAATGTGTGGTTTTCATGAGCAATAAAAAGGACGAAAATGATGTTTATGTTGACCTCTATTCCAGTTTCCTGTACAGGTTCGGTAACTCTCGGAACCGAGGTGATGCAAAATTTTTTTTTATATGTGTACATTCGCATAATAGACGTGTACCGCAGGTTTGCTATGGAACAACGTTACACCACCTCGGTGAAAGAATTTAAAGATGACGATGAGACAGCAAAAATTTATATCGATCGAACACACGGGACTCATTTGTCCTAGATTTGCAGGCATGGAGAATTTCACGAAATTCGTGGTATGATAGCAAATTTCCTGAAATCCCGTATTATTCACCGTGAGTTGCAAAAATTTTAGACAGAATTCAGCAACGAGTATGGAAATTTGGATATTATTGAAAAGTACGTTGGTTCAAGCAATGGCCATGTTATCGATTTAAAACCCGCTATTGTAATATTTGGGACGGAAAAAGCAGAGCAGGAACGACAATTAAAACATGTCGCATGCACTGCAGACCACTCTTTTTTTTAGCAGATTTGACTGCACGCTGTCCACAGTAAGACATTGCAAGATGAAAAAAAAGTTAATTCTGATTTGCTGGGCATCCATTTAAAAAGAAAATCACACTTTGGATGGGACAAATTCTGACAAAGAACACCATCCACTTCCTCAAGCTCACTGGCGAAAAAGAAAATATGAAGTTTGGGGAATTCAGTGCGGCCTTGAAAGAATTACGAGGATTGTTTTCTAATCGTTTTCAAGACACTGCCAGTCTTACGTCTGTTTTCGAGATCATTTACTGTTACAACTGAAAGCGCCCCTGTGCATGTGCAGATGAAATTGATTGAGCTCCAAAGTAATTACCGTTTAACAGACAAATTCTTTTACGTTTGAACTGCCCAAAAGGTCTACGTTGTTTCCTCGGGAAGAGCTTCCACGCTTCCATAATGAGGTAACGTGGTAAAATATTTCATCCATCATGTGTGTGTGTGTGTGTGTGTGTGTGTGTGTGTGTGTGTGTGTGTGTGTGTGAGGCCTTTTTAATAATGAAACTAAATTACGTGGCAACATGAGTGCGAAAAACGGTGAAATTGTCTGCATCTGTTCGTATGTCGACAGTTTGTACCAGATAAAAATTATATACTATCTTCACCGCACTAAAAAAACTAAATGGAAATGAAAATTTGTTCTGTTTTGTGATCTATTTTGCTGAGAAATATGAACAATAAAGCAAATCGTATGCAGTGTGACTGCAGTGCCATTTAAGTGTGGCGCATCTGCATTTTCCACCTTTTCCCCTTCCTCACACTCGGACAATTTCTGGACAATTTGGTGTGGCGTTGAGGGAAGCGTGCACCAAGGTGAGGGACTGACACTCCTGCTAGAGCAAGACTCGTGAGCTGGATATTTAGCCATGCCTACTTTAGATAAATAACAACGTGGCACAAATGGTTAATCTGTTCTCAAGCATCCGATTACAAAATGTAATGACTTTAACGATGTGCCATAACACAAAAATACAACCTTCATTTCATCTGATCACCTGATCCTAATCCAAATATTACACCCAATGAGCACACAGCATGAACGACAAAGATAGTCTATAAAACAAGTCGGCATTCAGAAATTAATTTTACAGCTGGATTCGCTTTAATTAGCTGTGCAACGTGACTATATTTACGTCAAATATCGATAGGTAGTCGTCGAAAAGTAGACTGAGCAAAGTGAAAAAAAGGCTTGCCCGCCGGAAATTATGTGTTATGTTTAACTGTCTTGTCTGTCCCCGAATACTTACAGCAAAAAATGTTCTTGATGTCACAGCAAACAGCCTGCACTGTCATTATAGAAAGACGAGGTAAACTTCGAGCGTGACTTTTGATTGAAGGACTCGTTATACGTTCACAATGATGCCCCAAAGTAAATCAAGCATTGAGTTACAATATAGTATTGCAGTATTAAAAAAATAAACAGTTATTATATTTGGGAAGTACTGAGAAATACATAACAGCAACATTGTTTAATTGGTAGGAAATAGGACGTACTTTGTTTAGTAGGTACAAGTGTGGAACTATATCCGAGACCTTTTGGAAGCTGAAAACATGAACTTGAACTCAACATACTGCGGTCAGAACTGCGTGAAAAAAAAAGTGCATTCTGTGTTTCTCATAATCAGAGCTTGCGAAAAACTGCATAGGAGTTTCTTCGCTCTCCAAAAGAGTCATCATATGCGAGTACAGTTTATGTTCCACAATCTGCAAGACTTAAAGCGTGATAAAAATCAAGACAGCTTCATACAGTTTGTCAATGGAAAAAGCGTAGGACAACGCGAAGCGGTGCAAGAAACAAGAAAGTAATGAGAAATATCTGGAATGAGATTATCAATAAACTTTACATCAAAATTGGGGAACACATAGTAGACGAAATGAGGTAACTCTGCTGCTTGGATTGACTTATAGCCGACGAAGAAAAGTGGATATAAGGAGACCAGCACAGGTGAAGAGGGCGTCACCAAATGAAGTCTTGTGGTGAGAAACATAAACTGAGCAATAATTCTGTCAGATGTACGTCTGGATTATAGAACTGTAGGGCACTGAATCGTGGGCTGTGGGAAAACCGAAAGAGAAGAGAAGTATTTGATAAGTGGTGTTACAGAAAGGTTCTGAAATTTGACTGGGAGATGAGGAAAGTACTGTGTGGAAAACACGAAGTATAAGATCTGAACGGTGGATAATATACGACTTGCACAAGAATCAAAATGAAATGAAAGAGAACAAGGAAGATCTCGGATTAGAAACCAAGTAAGACCGGATGTATTCTGTCGCTTCCTGCTATTCAGTCAGTACACCGAAAAGTAATGGCAATAAATAAAGAATAGTTCAGGACTGCAATATTAACGATAAAATTCGCTGATGACATTGCAATCCTCAGTCAGCGGAAAATTTACAGGACTTGTTGAATGCACTGAACAGTCTATGGATTGAGAGTATACCGAAGAAAGCCGAAAGTAATAAGGAGTAGCTGAAATGAGATTAGCAATAAACGTAACATCCAAATTGATTATCATGATAAGTGTAGGAATTCTAGTATCATGGAAGCAAAAAGCATTCGATGGACGATGGGAGGAGGGCATAAAAACTGGAGCACGTGCGGAGGGGGCATTCCTGGCGAAAAGATGTCTGATAATCTCAAATATCGTCCTTATTCTGAGGAAGGAATCCCTAATAATGTAAGTTTATAGCGCACAATTGCGTGGGATTGAACCACAGATAGCGGAGAAGCCTGGAAGAAGAGATCGAAGCGTTTGGGATGTGGCACTGTAGAAGGATAGCAACGGAAAAGGGGAGTTTCTCTTCAAATGGCATAAACAAGAAATAGAATGATAGATGTGAATTTTAAAATTTACCCGGCGAATTGACTGTTCAAACAAATTTCGTGCTTGCAGCCGGTCGTCGTTCAATACTTCGCATGTTATTTCAACTAGGCACATGCCAGTCATCTTCAGGTGAGCCGTCGCAGTCTGCGACGGCTCACCTTAAGATGAAAATTTGTTTGAACAGAATGATAGATACTTGTTAAGACATGAAATAATAACTCCCTTTCACTTAAGGACTTTTAGGGCAAAAGCTGTGGAATAAGACAGATACACTGATCAGCCGAAACATTATGACCACCTGATTACTAGCTTGTTTATCCATCTTTGGAACGAAATACATCACTAATCCGACACTTTCGTGGTAGTTTTATGGAGGTATGTGGCATTAGATGTCTACGCACGGGTCATGTAATTCGCGTAATGTGCGGTGATGGCGCCCGATAGCGACTAGTATGGGTTCCATAGGATTTACATAGACAAATTTTGTCGCAGAGACATCAACGTAAGTTCACTATAAACTCCTCAATCCACTGTAGCTCAATGACTTGGACAAATGCACTGCTGAAAGAAGACAGAGCCGTCGGAGGAGACATCAATTATGAAGGGATGCAGCCGGTTCGCAGCTGTCAGCGTATCTTCGATTATTACCACAGGTCCCTTGCAAGGCAGGAGAATGTCTCCCACAGCATAACAGTGCTCCTACCAGCCTGTGTCCGTGGCGCGCTGCACGTTTCGAGCCGCCGTTCACCAAGATGACAACGTTTGTGGAGACGAACAGCTACCCAGCGTAGCAAAAATGTGATTCACCTGAAGAACTGACACGTTTCCATTGACCGACGGTCGAATCCCGATGGTCCCGTGCCCACTGCCATAGTAACTGACGAGGTCATTGAGACAACATGTGAACACATAGCGGTGGTTTGCTGCGGAGCTCCATGTTCAACAATGTACGATCAAACGGTGTGCTTCGAAATACTTGTGCGTGCACCAGCATTGTGCTATTTCTGCAGAGATGCCACGAATAACCATCTTCCCTATTTCACAGAGCAGACAAGCCTCCGAACCGCGCATTCTGTGAAGAGTCGTTGACGTCCCACCATTTCGCGTCACTGTCCTCTTTCCGTGTATGCTCACGACAGTAGAAAGTGACATTCTACCAGCTTCTCCGTTTTCGAGATACTCAATCACAGGCTTTGCCCTATGTCAAAGCCTCTTATTTCAACATATTTCCCCATATCTTCTCTAGGATGATCGCCCATCCGCATCTGCTCCGCTTATATACACTACTGGCCATTAAAATTTCTAAACCAAGAAGAAATGCAGATGATAAACGGGTATTCATTGGACAAATATATTATACTAGAACTAACATGTGATTACATTTTCACGCAATTTGGGTGCATAGATCCTCAGAAATCAGTACCCAGAACAACCACCTCTGGCCGTAATAACGGACTTGATACACCTGGGCATTGAGTCAAACAGAGCTTGGATGGCGTGTACAGGTACAGCTGCCCATGCAGCTTCAACACGATACCACAGTTCATCAAGACTAGTGACTGGCGTATTGTGACGAGCCAGTTGCTCGTCCACCATTGACCAGATGTTTTCAATTGGTGATCTGGAGAACGTGCTGCTCAGGGCAGCAGTCGACCATTCTCTGTATCCAGAAAGGCCCGTACAGGACCTGCAACATGCTGTCGCGCATTATCCTGCTGAAATGTAGGGTTTCGCAGGGATCGAATGATGGGTAAAGATACGGGTCGTAACACATCTGAAATGTAACGTCCACTGTTCAAAGTGCCGTCAATGAGAACAAGAGGTGACCGAGTCGTGTAACCAATGGCACCCCATACCATCACGCCGGGTGATACGCCAGTACGGCGATGACGAATACACGCTTCCAATGTGCGTTCACCGCGATGTCACCAAACACGGATGCGATCATCATGATGGTGTAAACAGAACCTGGATTCATCCGAAAAAATGACGTTTTGCTATTCGTGCATCCAGGTTCGTCGTTGAGTACACCACTGCAGGCGCTCCTGTCTGTGATGCAGCGTCAAGGGTAACCGCAGCCACGGTCTCCGAGCTGATAGTCCGTGCTGCTGCAAACGTCGTCGAACTGTTCGTGCAGATGGTTGTTGTCTTGCAAACGTCCCCATCTGTTGACTCAGGGATCGGGACGTGGCTGTACGATCCGTTACAGCCATGCAGATAAGATGCCTGTCATCTTGACTGCTGGTGATACGAGGCCTTTGGGATCCAGCACTGCGTTCCGTATTACCCTCCTGAACCCACCGATTCCATATTCTGCTAACAGTCATTGGATCTCTACAACGCGAGCAGCAATGTCGTGATACGATAAACCGTAATCGCGATAGGCTACAATCCGACCTTTATCAAAGTCGGAAACTTGATGGTACGCATTTCTCCTCCTTACACGAGGCATCACAACAGCGTTTCACCAGGCAACGCCGGTCAACTCCTGTTTGTGTATGAGAAATCGGTTGTGTATGAGAAATCGGTTGTAGGTGTTGCCACCGGCGCCAACCTTGTGTGAATGCTCTGAAAAGCTACTCTTTTGCATATCACAGCATCTTCTTCCAGTCGGTTAAATTTCGCGTCTGTAGCACATCATCTTTGTGGTGTAGCAATTTTAATGGTCAGTAGTGTACTTCCGTTACTGTGGCACGTGCGCTCAACGCCACCAGGTGGCATCCAACGTCGCGATGGGCAGTGGTCATCATGCTTTGACTGATTAGTGTATTTGGATACATGTGACGAGTAATAGACAACGGTGGGTGCCAGTGCTACTGGCACAGGAGAGGAATTCGTGTGGCTGGCGCGTCAAACCATTGTGGAGACTGATGACCCAAGAAAGAAAGGACAGGTTAGAGAATAGATTCGCTGATACTAGAAGGACGGAGGCTATGTGGAGATGTATACCACGTAGCGAAATGCGTTGCTAACACCTTTGGATTGCTCTCCTCTCCTCTCTCTCTCTCTCTCTCTCTCTCTCTCTCTCTCTCTCTCTCTCGCTCTGTGTGTGTGTGTGTGTGTGTGTGTGTCCTGTTCCCACATTACGCAGACAGCATCCACGATGTCCTTGCATCCATCTTTGCTTTCGAGAAGCAAGGTGAAGTATTGTTCCGTGACGCGCATGCGACACCGTGTGGGTAGGCCCGATAGTGGTTAACCAGCTGGTGCGTGCAAGCGTCCAACCCTCCCCACCCAGTGTGTCAGCATTTCGCGGCGGGGAAAAATTCGCGACAGAGTCTTTGTGTCGTTTTAGGTAAGTAATTACCCGACGCGTGTAACGTACAGTTGCGGCGTCTCGCGGCCACGGCCGCAGCCGTGCCTCGGTGCAACGTGTCTCCCGCTGCGGTGCTGTCCGGCCCGGCTTATTCCACGTGATAGCATCTTCGCGCGAGGACAAACTGCGCCCTGTCGTGAGTAACTGCGCGCCGCCGCGAGGGCAGTAAACAGCGAAACTCATTAGCGCCGGCCCGCGTCCCAGGAAAGCCAGCCACACTGGCTGCGCGACGTTTCTGCCAGTTTCATATGTAGGTGAGGCGCGCGCTCTGGCCTTCGCCGCACTATGAAGCGTGAGGACAGTCGCCTCTCCTAATTAGTCGCCAGCAGTCGCTGCGGTCGTATGCGCAGAAGCTCTCTTCCCTTACGCAGAATATTAATATTTGGTGCTATTGCAGTTTGCTGTAACAATGGTTAATTTTGTGTTATTGTAGGCCGGCCGGCGTGGCCGAGCGGTTCTAGGCGCTACACTCTGGAACTGCACGATCGCTACGGTCCCAGGTTCGAATCCTGCCTCGGGCATGGATGTGTGTGATGTCCTTAGGTTAGTTAGGTTTAAGTAGTTCTAAGTTCTAGGGGACTGATGACCTCAGAAGTTGAGTCCCATAGTGCTCAGACCCATTTTGTGTTATTGTAAGTCTTTCAGACACACTCCCAACCTGCAACAGGTTTTTTTAATCTTTATTCAAATCATTACATTATACATATTAACCCACTACCTGAATACATTAGTGGGCCCTAATTTCATACACATATTTGCAGCTATTTTTCTACGCTACAGATAATCTTAAATTCTGATCTTACCACTACTGGGTTCCTATTTCTACTGAATCTACAAAACTTACGCTACCTGCAGCGTTACAGGTGTGCCAGTGATCTATAAACCTGATGGATGTTGGCCTGGCGCACTTAGCTAATCCCAGTGGGCTGGCCGGTAACTTGGTATCGCTGCAGTCTATCCTAGAAAACCTTATCCTGTCTTTGTACATACTAACCTATTTTAAGTCTAGTGTCACAATTGGTGCGTGTCCTTTCCTGTTAAATATACACCCTCCCCCCCCCCCCCCCCCCTAGTCCAGAGAAAGGCGGATCCCAGCCGTGAAGCGGCTGGCCAAGTCCAGGCCTGGCGGAACAAGAAAGGTGCACGGAGTCCCGAGTTGGTGTGATTTTTCTGGTTGTCCCATAGAAAATTCTTAAGGACTTTTTTCGAAATCTCGTCTGTCAATTTGTTCAAGACATTGAAGGTGTTGTCATGCCATAGTAGATGGTACGTGTCGTTATTCGGAAGTTGTTGTCGTAGTTCGTTTGCTACGTCATCGAAGAGATGGCACTCATACACCACATGTTCTGGCACAGCCTTGCCGTGCACAGCACCACAGTCACACGCGGGTGTAGCCTGCTTCCCAAACCGACACAGATATGTCGGGTAGGGTCCATGTCCAGTAAGAAAGTGCAGCATTCCTCTCGTAGGCATGAAGTACGTAAGCTTTACTCATTCCTCTATGTCCGGTAACAGCTCATAAGTTCTGCGCCCCGTATCCTCGTTGTTCCACTATTCCTGCCATAGTTCGATCTCTCTATTTTTAATTGCAGTTTTATCCCCAGCGTAAACCCCCAGTATCTCCCTTATCTTATCCCTTTTCTCCTTCATCGCGCAGTACCAGGCGGCCTGGTCACGAATTTTAATATCCAGTGGACAGATCCCTATTAGCACAAGAAGCGCCTCCAGGTGTTGATCTGTATGCTCCTGCTGAACGTAGGAGCATGTTCCGCTGCACCCCTCTTACGGCCATGGCAGGCATGACCCTCGTGAGTCTGTGTGCCCAGACCCCTGATCCGTATCCTACTATTGATGTTAGAATACTATTGTGGTACAGTTTTGAAATTTGGTGGAAGATGAAAGCGTTTTTGGCCTATTCCAATGAGGTTGTTTAGCAGTACTAAAGATCTTTGAGATACAGTATCAATATGCGATGCGAAGTTCCACCTCTCGTCGATGACTACATATAGATATCGGGCCTCACGGCGCCGAAGAACTGGTGAGCCATTGATTCTTACTGTGGGATTTCTGAAAAGTTGGCCTTTGAGTAAGAGATATGTTGATTTATTGGGCGCGATCGTAATTTTCGTCTTGTGGCACCATGTTGTAAGTATAGTTATGGCTCTTTCCACTTTAGGCTCTATGTCTTCGCGGCTACGGCCGCCGACTAGGAACAGTTTCACTAATTTTTGACTCATTCATCCAGTTACCATTTTTCGTAGATCCCATCACATTCAGTGACATGGGACGAGGCAAAGTATACCACGATGTTTTTAATTGAACTCTCCGGTCTTTTCATGCATCCCAAATCGACTGCCACCAGTCGATCTATTCCAAATCGATTGCTTCGTACGAAAGCTGTCCATTCACATTAATGTGACCATTTGCCAAAAGCCTGAATAACTACCTTTTGCAGCGCGAACCGCTTCGAAACGGGTAAAAGGACAATCAGTGACGTTCCGGAAGGTATCAACGTGGATGCAGGGATGTCGACCCATGTTGACTCCAGTGCTGTGGCTCGTTACGTCATGTTTCTCGGTTAAGAATTGTAACGCAACAAACCCCCATTACTAGATGAATGGGTCAAGTACGCAAGGATTGCTTTTTGCAACGATCGGTGGGATGTCTCCACCCGGGGGGGAGGGAGGGGGGAGGGGGGAGGGGGGAGGGGGGGACGGCCACGTGGCCCGTAGCTTGGGGCATTGTTTGGTTTTTCGCGCATTACGCGAAAACTCTGTAACTTACGGCGAAGAGCGATGCGGTAGTGGATTGTGGTCAGCAATATGCACCTTCTGAAAGATCGATCTGTACTTGAAGTCACGAGACGGAAAAGTTATAGTAACCTCAAAATCGGTTATTATCACGAATACTGAAAGATTAATAAAAATAGGAAATAACAACTTACAGGGATGAGCGAGCACTCATTAAAAACGTTTCGTCATAGCGGATCGAGTGCCATAGTCATAGGTTAAGATTCATAAATAATTGAGCGCGTAAAGAGCAATAAACAAAGTTTGATGGAAAATTGTCTATAAAATACAATAGAAAATTCATGACGTAAAGAACGGCACTATCTATTATTTTGGGTGGAATCACACGTATTTTAAACTAGTTAAGTTATATTACACACTTAACTTGCAATACTTTTCATTGTTTGCAAATTATTATTAACATTTATCGCCCATAATTAATTAATTGTTATAGATACGAAGATTTTGAGCAGCGCAATGTGTACATCGCTATAGATTACGTCTAAAAACAGTGCTATATGCAGTTCTATGTTAAAGCTTTGAAGCACAGATGTAAACAAATTTGCGCTAAGTAGCGAAATTTTGCAAAAACTAAAACTTGTTTTACCGGCGATAGAATAATCCTAGAAATTAATGTAAACTTTTTAGCGCAATTCCGATGGTGTACTTATTTCTGTCGAGGGATGTGTGTATCAAACTTTGTAACTTTAACTGAAGAGATTGGTACTTGCATAACCAGGGAGGGTAGACGTCCGAGCCTATATAAGAGAGCGGCCATCTTGGCCAAGGGGTCAGTCGTTGGGCAGTCGTCGGTCAGTCGTTCGGCAGTCGGGGAGCCGGTGGGTGGCGAGCAAGCCCCACTTCAGGGTGACCCATGTGGTCGTTTGAGTAAGAATTTTTTTTTCGCGCCGATTTATTTCGACAAAGATTATTGTTTCATAGTGCAAGTGTGCATTTATGTATTTGGTGAACTGGAAGTGCTATGATTATTTGTGTGAGTACGAATTACGAGGTATACATCTACATCCATACTCCGCAAGCCACCTGACGGTGTGTGGCGGAGGGAACCTTGAGTATCTCTATCGGTTTTCCCTTCTATTCCAGTCTCCTATTGTTCGTGGAAAGAAAGATTGGTGGTATGCCCCTGTGTGGACTCTAATCTCTCTGATTTTATCCTCATAGTCTCTTCGCGAGATATACGTAGGAGGGAGCAATATACTGCTTGACGCCTCGGTGAAGGTATGTTCTAGAAACTTCAACAAAAGACCGTACCGAGCTACTGAGCGTCTCTCCTGCAGAGTCTTCCTCTGGAGTTTATCTATCATCTCCGTAACGCTTTTGCGATTACTAAATGATCCTGTAACGAAGCGCGCTGCTCTCCGTTGGATCTTCTCTATCTCTTCTATCAACCCTATCTGGTACGGATCCCACACTGCTGAGCAGTATTCAAGCAGTGGGCGAACAAGCGTACTGTAACCTACTTCCTTTGTTTGTGGACTGCATTTCTTTAGGATTCTTCCAATGAATCTCAGTCTGGCATCTGCTTTACCGACGATTAATTTTAAATGGTCATTCCAGTTTAGATCTCTCCTAATGCCTACTCCCAGATAATTTATGGAATTAACTGCTTCCACTTGCTGGCCTGCTAAGTTGTAGCTAAATGATACACGATCTTTCTTTCTATGTATTCGCAGCACATTACACTTGTCTACATCGGCGTAAGTGAAGATGTGGCGATCTGTGATTTCGCACAAAAACTGCTAGAACAAAGAGGACAGTGGGATTTATGGTTATGCTCGAATCGATTGAGTAATTTTCATTTACAGCAGCCTACGTTACTGCTATTGGGGGATCGGTGTCAAATTATTATTAAAGTAAAACTGTAAACCGTCCCACCAGTGCTAATTTAATTGTGTGAAAGAAAAGGACAACGCCAGTAAATAGTGATTGAACTGTGTCGTGAAAAACTGATTTTGCTATAATAATCGCCTAATTTTTGTTCCCTAGCATTGAAACGTCCCCTTTGAACAATTATACAAGATTGTGCTTAAACTGACACACAATATTTTTAGCGCAACGCAATCTGACTTTCAAAAATCCCTAAAAAAGAATGGCCCTGACTAACATTAACCTATACCTTTCACAAATCACTTACCTCACCAAAAATCTTCGTTACTCGAACTACTGCAATACAGCGAGCGCCACTACTGCCAGCTAAATAAAAGATTCAAACTACTGAAGGCACTAACTACTGATAGGCATAGTTAGTAAATGAAAGATTTTGATAGAGAACAAACAATGTATTTACCTTAATAGTCATAATATATATAGCACTTCATGATATCCAGTATTACCAATTTCAAAACTCCGCCATTTCTCTCCCCACATCCACCACTGCTGGCGGCTCACCTCCAACTGCGCAACGCTACGCGCTGTTAACAGCCAACAGCCCAACACTACAATGGCGAGTATTACAACAATGCAAAGCAGCCACAGACTGCACACAGCACAGCCAGTGATTTTCATACAGAGCGCTACGTGGCGTTACCAATAAAAAAACCTAAACAGCCTACTTACAGCATAAACTGTACTCATTAATATTAATTCAAAAACTATAACTAATGCGCGGTTGTGGAACAGTGTACTAATGCACCAAGTGTGAAAATCATCCCCTGAGACTTACGTGGGAGCTAAAATTTGCGCTAACATTTTTTAACGAACATTTTTATATGCACATTAGTGTGAACTCTTCAGCCGCACTTTATCGCCCCGTCACAGAATCCATGGCGCGAACATCGCTCGAGATGGTCCCATAGATTATGGTGGTTAGTGGATTACGGTAATCTCATCCTGATGTTCTTTGGACCACGAGGGTACACTGTGAAGAGTGTACATTGCATCCACGGTAGATGCCATCGTGCCGATGCTAAACAAACTGCTTGTAGATGTGTAAATCTTCCGCAAAGATAGATGCGTACCCATGTTGATCCATTGTGCCTTCCAGAATGAAGCGCTCACTCAGGGAATGCCACGAAGACCATAAGGCTTCCTAACCACCCTGGACCCTTCTTCTTCTTCTTCTCTTTCTAGGCTAAGGACTGTGTCATTCAGTACCTCTCAGTATATATTAAGGTTGTCATCCTAGCTTTTTCTTGTACGCCTTCTAACCTCCCTCTTACTTATCGGTCTATCCCGCTTGCGATATAAAATATGACCGTGGATCGTGTGTTTGCCTAACGGACTTTTTCTAATTGTATAAGGCTATCTTTCCCGAAGAAGTGATACCGATTAGTAGGAGGAAAGTGTACAACCGACCCTTCTGATGAGAAGTCTACTAAAATTAAAGTAATTAAACCGAACAGACCTATAATTTGGAAAATGAAAGTTATGTTGTGCATTCACTCACGAACAACACTGGACAGAAAGGGGTACCACTGATCATGAATCCAAAAGTTACACTAATGAACGTAAAGGAAATAATTAACGGTCGCCAGCCGACTAGGACAATTTACATCCAAAATCCTGTACAAGATGATGGGAAAGAAAAACATGTATTATTAAACACTGACGTGGCAACTAAAGGTTGCCAAGTTTTTTTTTTACACTAATTTTGAGTATGTAATGATAAAGAAAACTGAGAAGTCACTCTTACGTTATGTTTGGCATTAAATTTTGAAAAAGGTAATCGAGTAATGATTTGAAAATATGCAGTTAAACCGTATGTTAGTACTGAACTTCGTTACGTGAACGATGACTTCCAGTGACCTCAGCATAACGTCATCAAAGAAATTAAAAAAAAAAAGCAAGTACTATTTACTTTGCCGTTACTTTTTTTTACAAATTGGATTTCATATTATTGTCTGAACAACTCAGCCTTTTTTACTGTATTGAACAGAATTAAATACTAAAATACGTACCAAACCAAACAGCCATGTGCTCCAAGCTATATGTAAAATAAATAAAACTTCCGCATTCTTAATTTGTGCATTTCTTTACATTTGGATTTTTTTTTTTTGTGATTGATTCTCAAACTTGAAAAATGAAATTTCTTTACTTTAGTCATATACTGAAGCCTCTATTGTACAACAGTTAATTGAAAGTAGACTGAGGCTAAAATTCTTAAAAGAGAAATTATTCATTAATAAACTGGCTGTAACTATTCATTTTGTTTCTTATGACACTCAGTTAGCATATTAGGAAAAAAAGGAACAAAGATCCTGCCTGGTAACAATGTCTGGGGGCAATGAGGACACAATCGCCGTGAGTTTAACTGATTATTATTTAAATAAATCTTATCAATCAAATCACATTCAGTTGTGCTGCTGGGTTAGCCGTTAATACTTTCTACCAATGAATAGTCTTACTTCAGTGCTGTGCATACGACGAAACTCGGATCCGACGACGAAACTGTCTTGTTGGAACTGCTGCTGTTGTTGAAGACGGTGGCATATTGTGGAGCCACGGCTAATTATAGGAACGGGCAATCGTAAGTAATAGAGCCTCCTCCGCCCGTCCACTGTCCATACTCCTGCTCTAGATATCTGGGAGGCGCGCGTACATGATGATGCGGAAAATGGTACTCTCTACTGCGAGAGCGTTAACACCACACTTCCGCACACTACAAGCGCAGGAACTCCCCCCCCCCCTCTCTCTCTCTCTCTCTCTCTCTCTCTCTCTCTCTCTCTCTCTCTCCGCGCGCTCTGTGCAACAACTCCCTACACAAAGATTTTACAACGCATAAGCACTGCTATTATCGTTCCTAGTCGATGAAAATAACAATTCCTTTACCTTTTTCCCAGAGCTTATAAGTTTCACAGTAAAACACAGATAAATACAATTAAACGTCAACAGACTTCTACCTAAATGTACTCATACAGTGAAGCAATGTCCTTACTTATTAAAGGAAAGCATTTAAACTACAAATATTTGCATACATTTTTTTAAAAAAAGTTATATATCGGTACCATGCATCCTGCATTATCGGTGTTACAGCCTTCTTCGTTTGAGTGATAAGTCTTCCGACCAGTTTGATGCTGCCCGCCACGAACTCCACTCCTGTGCCAACCTCTTCATCGCAGAGTAGCACGAACAACCTACGTCCTCACTTATTTTCTCGATGCATTCCTCTACAGATTTTACCCTACACAGCTCCCTCTAGTACCATGGAAGTCATTCCCTGACGTCTTAACATATGCCATGTCATCCTGACCCTTCATCTTGCCAGTGCTTTCCAGATATTCCTTTCCTCCCGATCGTGCGGAGAACCTCCTCATTCCGTACCCTACCTATCCACCTAACCTTCAACATTCGTCTGTAGCACCACATCTCAAATGCTTCGATTCTCTTCTGCTCCTGTTTCCCCGCAGTCCATGTTTCACCATCATATAATGCTGTGCTACAAACGTACATTCTCAGAAATTTCTTTCTGGAATTGAGGTCTATGTTTGATAGTAATAGACTTCTCTTGGCCAGAAATGCCCTTCTTGCCATTGCTAGTTCGCTTTTGGTGTCCTCCTCGCTCCGACCGTCTTGGTTATTTTGATGCCTGCAGCATTCCTTAACTTCATCTACTTCGAGACCATCAGTCTTGATGTTAAGTTTCCCGCTGTTCTCATTTCTGCTGCTTCTCATTACTTTCGTCTTCCTTCGATTTAGTCTCAGTCCATACTATGTACTCATTAGACTGTTCATTCCGTTCAGCAGATCATGTAATTCTTCTGCACTTTCGCTGAGGACAGCAATGTCATCAGCGAATCGTATCATTAATATCCTTTCACCTTGAATTTTAATTCCACTCTTGTACCTTTCTTTTATTTCCATCAATGCTTTTTCGATGTATAGATTGAACAGTAGGGGCAGAGGTGTACATTCCTGTCTTACACCCTTTTTAATCCGAGCACTTCGGTCTTGGCATTCCGCTCTTATTATACCCTCTCGGCTCTTGTTCATGCTGTATATTACCCGTGTCTCCCTACTGCTTACCCCCACTTCCTCAGAATTTCGGATATCTTGCGCTATTCTACATTGTCGAATGCTTTTTTTCAGGTCGAAAATCCATGAACATGTCTTGACTTTTCTGTAGTCTCGCTACCGTTGTCAACCACAACGTCAGAATTGCCTTTCTCGTGCCCTTACCTTTTCTAAAGCCAAACTGATCGTCATCTAACACATCCTCAACACTTCCGGGCTCAGATGCCGTGGTCCAAACATAAGACTCTCCCCTGACGTTTCGCCTTCGACTGCGGAAGTCATCCTCCGTGAACAATCGGCGAACTGCAACGAGAGAACGAGTGAGCGTCATATATATATATATAAGCCATCCAGAGGGCACCGCTGTCAATCACGTGACGTCGGCTGTGCTATGATCTCTGATATTGACAACTTTCTCACTTGTAATTAATCGATTGTCACGCTGTTGCTGCAATGTTGACATCAATATCTTATCCAACTTAATGCCTTCATCTATTCTATTAAAATTATTGCAGTGTTTGGCAATCTCAAAGGCCTCTCTGTACATTCGCGCCTAATAATGTGACGTCTTTGCTATGACGGTCGTCCCACTAAAATTTATTTCATGATCACCTTCCTGAAACAAATGTTCCGCTACCGCCGATTTATCAATACGTCAGAGGCGGCAGTTCCTTTTATGTTCACCCAGACGGGTGTTGACGCTTCTTTTTGTTGTGCGTATATAGATCTTTCCACAACTGCACGGAATGTTACAGACACCTGGTGTAGCTAGAGGATGTCGTTTATCTTTTGCAGATCTTAAACTTTCTGGGTCTGAAAACAGTTTCCACTTGCTTAAAATTTTTCCAATGCGATCAGTGACCTTACTGATGAATGGTAAGAACACTTTCCCTTTGGGTTGGTATCGATTCTCGTCCGTCCTGGTTGTCTAGGGCGTAGTGCACGATCTGTCTCTCTGTTGGAATACCCATTCTTCTTAAAGGTCGCTCTAAGGTGTTCCAGCTCATCATCTAAGTGAGCTGGTTTACATATTTTGTGCGGCCTGTCTGTTTTAAATCGTAAGACATTTCCAGGGACAGATGTGGACTTTGACATCAGTCTATTGGTTATGAACTGTAGATTAAAACTGAAGAAATTGCAAAAAATGGGTATTTAAGCAGATAGGAAAGGCAAACCTACGTTTCTTGTATTTGTAGACTTAGAGAAAGCGTTTGACAATGTTGGCTGGTATACTCTCTTTCAAATTCTGAAGATGGCAGTGATCAAATACAGGGAGCGAAAGGCTATTTACACTTTGTACAGAGACCAGATGGCAGTTATAAGAGTCGAGGGGCACGAAAGGGAAGCAGTGGTTGGGAAGGGAGTGAGACTGGATTGTAGCCTATCCCTGATGTTATTCATTCTGTAAAGGAAACAAAAGAAAAATCTGGAGTAGGAATTAAAATCCATGGAGAAGAAATAAAAACTTTTAGGTTTGCCGATGACATTGAAATTCTGTCAGAGACAGCAAAGGACCTGGAAGATCAGCTGAACGGAATGGACATTGTCTTGAAAGGAGGATATAAGATGAACATCAACAAAAGCAAAAAGAGGATAATGGAATGTAGTCGAATTAAATCAGGTGATTCTGAGGGAATTGGGTTAGGAAATGAGACATTTAAAGTAGAAGACCTGTTTTACTATTTGGGGAGCAAAATAACTGATGATGTTCGAAATAGAGAGGATATTAATTGTAGACTGGCTATCGCAAGGGAAGCGTTTCTGAAGAAGAGAAATTTGTTAACTTCGAGTCTAGATTTAAGTGTCAGCAAGTCTTTTCTGAATGTATTAGTAAGGAGTGTAGCCGTGTATGGAAGTGAAACATTGATGATAAATAGTTTAGACAAGAAGAGAATAGAAGCACTCGAAATGTGGTGCTACAGAAGAACTCTGAAGATTACGTGGGTAAATAATGTAACTAATGAAGAGATACTGAATAGAATTGGGGAGAAGAGGAATTTGTGGCACAACTTGACTAGAAGAAGGTATCGGTTGGTAGGACATGTTCTGAGGTATCAAGGGATCACCAATTTAGTATTGGAGGGCAGCGTGTGTAGTAAAAATTGTAGAGGGAGACCTAGAGATTTATATACTAAGTAGATTCAGAAGAATGTAGGTTGCGGTTGGTACTGGGAGATGAAGTCCATAACGACAACATAAGGAGCCATTTTTCGCTTTCACATGACTGGAACGAAGTTAGTCCGTAACAACTGACACGGTTATAAAGTAACAAAATTACTCCTGCTGCGCACTTTGCGTAGCATATTTTTCAGCGTGGACGGAGAGATAACTGGCGGCTGCATAAAAGTGTGGTTCGCATCGAAATTCCCTCGTCTTGGTACTATCTTGTACTGTGCTGTCTGTTACAACTTGCACCCGCACCAACATGCATCGGCGCAGAATTAATTCAGCCACTTAGAAATACGGCAGCAGTGGTAATTACATGTTCCCGCGCCTCTTCATATTTCAAAGCTTTGTTAGCCGCACAAAGGAATCTATTCAAATGTACCCGCTGCGAGTGACACACAATGCCATCTTGCCTCAGGACGGCCGGTGCATCACTTCAAAGTCGTCGTGCCTTCAGTTTAACGAGCAGCAGGAAGCGATGACAACTTCCGTTTAAATTGCGCTGGTGGGTGTTAACGGCCGTGCACGGTTCCCACATTTACGATTACAACAACGGGACTGGAAAACTGCGCTATGTGCGAAAATCTATAAATGTGACTATGCCTGTCCCGCTGTTTCGGCGACAATTGATGTAGTTACGGCATTCTTACTCCATCTACGTCAGGACACTGTAACATACTGACACAGGTTGTGTAAAAGAAATTGGAAAAGTTCGTGGCTAATTTTTCACATCGTATGACGGGTCCCTTAAACTCACAGATCCGTATTTCGAATGAATCACAAATTTTCGAAAAATAATTTTTAGTGTAGGAATTATATCTTCAGGATTACTGTCATGTGTTGCTGCATCCCTACACTTTACATCGCTGATATTACACCCTTCTGTTGCTCCTTCTCCAAGTTTGCTAGTTAAAATCTTTTTTTAAAAAACTTTAACTTCTGCAAAATACGAAGTTTTTCCTTTTTATTATTATTATTTACTCGTACATGCTTAAACACACATGGGACATTTCTGTGGCTCTCGTTTTATTTCTGGAAAAATATTATACGTACTTTCGATTGGTTCCCTATTTTAGGCCTAAAACGGTAACATGTGCATATGTTTTGGTGTAATTGCTCATATGAAGCTACACTTATATTATAAATGTGGGTTGTACACGGTGGTCAGCATTCTATTTCCTTACAACACGTCATGCGCAACCGAGCCGGAAAAAGAAGGGTTTTTACTCCGAAAGTATTCGTTTTCTTATGTTTTCTTGTATTGTTTTCTGGAGTAACCGTAAAGGACCTTCTGTACTTAATTATTTTGTCATATCGTTCATCCGATCCAAATTTCTCTTCATACTCACCAATCTCTTGATTAAATACAAGGATAGAAGCCGTGAAAAAATGCGGAATTTGCTGTGGTACATCGTGAAATATTCTCGCTACAACCCACATAGTTTCATGAATTTCCCGTAGGTGTTGGCAATATACGTAGCGTTCAAAATGTCTGTAACAGAGCTGCGTTCCAAGCAGAGAACTATGATTGATTTTCTTTTGGCGGAAAACCAGAGCATCACAGATATTCGTAGATGCATGGCAGTGAACAAAAGCACGGTGAACCGTTGGACGAGACGACTGTCATAATCGCAACAAGATCGCGTGAACCTGTTCGATCTCCCCCGTGCCAGCCGACCGCACACAGCTGCGACTCCTGCAGTGCAGGAACCTGCGAACACCCTCATTCGAGATGATCAACGTATCACTATCAAACACGTCACTGCTCACCACTGTTTGTAGCACTTATATACTTGTCCACCAGTTAGGCTACACAAAGGTGTGTGCCCACTAGTTTCCCCACCGCCTAACAGAAGAGCATAAAGAGCAACGAAGGGACAAATGTGAGAAACTTCTTGTCCGCTTAGGAGGCTGATCGCGGCAATTTTTTTGTCGAACACCGTTACAGGCGATGTAGCATGGGTTCATCACTTCGAACCGGAAACAAAACGGCATCCTATGGAGTGGCGCCACACAACCTTTCGACGAAAAAGTTCAAAGCCATCTCTCAGCCTGTACAGTCACGGCGACGGTCTTCCGGACTCTGAAGAGATTATTCAGTTCCCTCCCTCATGGCGCAACGATCAACTCTGAAGTGTATTGTGCTACGCTAGGGAAATTGAAGAAACGACTTCATCGTGTTCGTCGATACAAAAATGCAAACGAACTTCTCCATGACAACGCAGAGAGGCGCTCACAAAATACCACTGGACTGTTGCACCTCATCTATCCTACAGCCAGGATATCGGGCCTTGCGACTTGCATTTGTTTGGCCCAATAGAATTGCACTCCACGGAAAGAAGTATGTGGGTGATGGGGAAGATATTGATGCAGAAAGAAGTTGTCTCCGACGTCGACCAGATGAGTAGTACCATGCGGGCATACAGGTCCTCCGAGTAAGACGGTGTAAGGCCGTCGCATTAAACAGAGATTTTGAAAGTCGAGGTATTGTAGACAAAAGATTGGGGAGTAATGTGGTGTATTGTAACCCTGAATAAAACCAACCTGGGTTCAGAAAAAAATATGTTCCATTACATACCGGACGCCCCAGTACATTTCCAATCATTTCAGTGCGGTCAGTTACCGTGAAGACAGTTAAGTGACATAACACCGAGTTCCACTATGCTGCTCAAGAAGTCGCCTGTTTTAATGTGCCTCTGTCTTCAGTTTATCAGTATTTACGAACAGTCCGGACATTACGAAAATTTGAGTCACATTATGACGTTACGAAGGGAATTTACGATTTCTGCAGGTTAAACTGAAAATTAAACATATTTTCAAATCAGTCGTGCTATAAAAATTAATAGCCTGAGTACTCATTTTACAGCAGAAAGACAAGTTCTCCATCTTTAACAAGATGGAGAAAATAAAGAGTCTCCAAAACATAACTACTCGAAGAGAAATTTGCCGGTATAACAATAACCCAGCTAACGGACAACCATGGCTGTTCGTTAAACATGTACAAAAAATTCATGACAGTTATTCGCAATTGTGAATGTGGATAAGTGGAAATAGTAAACCAAGTTGCTTTTGGATCCTATGTAAGACGGAGAATCTTAAGGCCGCTATAAACTTCGGCTGCTGAACCTCCTTTACGGTCACTACGACTTTATCACCAGAGCTATTAAGAATATTCAAGCAACACGTATAACTTCCCGACGATGTGAGAGTCTCGTCACCATTGCGGAAGGGTAATTTCGGGAGAGGCTATTTGCAAATTACTGCTTTACAGAACATCAGCGATAACTACGCTTCACGTGAAGTAAAGAACCCCTTCAGACGAACTTAAGCGACCACATTACTTGTGCATTAACGGCAGTTTTAACAGTAGAGGCAAGAAGAGGAATTTCTAAAACATCATGTTACAGAAGCCGCGCGGGGTAGAAGTGCGGTCTCAGGAGCCTTGCCACGGTTCGCACGGCTATCCCTGTCGGAGGTTCGAGTTCTCCCTCGGGCATGGGTGTGTGTTTTGCCCTTAGCCTAAGTTAGTTTAAGTTAGATTAAGTAGTGTGTAAGCCTAGGGACGATGACCTTAGCAGTTTGGTCCCATAGGAACTTACCACCAAGTTACAGAACAAAGTCGAAAATTAGATTGACAGATCGGATAAATAATGAAGTTGACTGAATCAATGGAGGGACAAAACAACATTGTGGCACAAATTATATAAGAGAAGGGATAAGTTGATTGGACACATCACGAGGGATCAAGACATAGTTAATTTGGTGGAGAAAGAAAGTGAGCTGTGTGAAAACTTAATTTTGATTTTGGCCTAGAAGAGAGAATCTGTAATTGTAGATGGTTATGTTAAAAATACATAGAAAGCAAAATAAATCAATATTATCCGCACATCAGAGAACCGTCTCTGTTAGAACTCACAGTTGTGGGTCTGCATCACTAATATTGTATGATTATATGAAGGGACTGTAAAAATATTTGGCTGTCATAAAATCATATAAGTCATGTCAGAATACGTAACAGTAGACATTTGTATTTACAACGTCCGTCCAAAAAGTTCTGAGAATTTTATTATTGGCGTATAAGCGATGCCAGGGAAGTAATAAGGTAGGTGTCGGCCTGATCTAACAACCGTAAACAACAGATGTGCATTCGGCCGGTCACTGGCAAACAAGCCGTGTCAGATAATGGACGTGCGGCCGTAGTGCCAACGTTGTCACAAATGACAATGGAACAACGTCTCTAGATAAAGTGTTCAAGACATTCTGTACAGCGTTTTGAAGAAACGCTAGTTTGCAGATGACGTGCTGTCAAAGGAACTACGAAAACGAGCACCAAAACCGGCGTATAATAATACAGTTCAGTTACTGATGTAATTTTAAAGTGTGTGTCTAAACAAAACAAAGGGAACTGCACATACTGTAATTTTAATCCTACAGCAGTTAAATTATTATAAATCTGATATTGTACTTTGCAGAAATATGAATTAGACCCACAGAAGATGACACATAGGTGTCGAAACATGTCTGGATAAATATAAAAATAAAATAATTGTGTATGCATAAGAGTGATTTTCGAAACAACCCATTGTTTTTTAAATCGCAAACACGGAAGAACAAGAGGAGGAGCTTCAAACGTTAGTAAAATGCGTATGTTGAAAAATGTTTACTCAAGGAAGTTAAGCTCAAATAAATGAGAAATGATCCTATGATACGCAAGTATAATACAGGCAGGTATACTCTTCTACAATGAAGCGAAGTTACATTGAGAGCATTGCGAGAATGGTAGCAAAATTCCCAAACTAAATTGACAAAACTAAGTAAATTTTCTTAATCAAAATACACGAAATATTAGCGAGCTCAAATAATTAAGAGTTCAGCATTCGATTTACAAATCACACTAATACAAAGAGTAGTAACTTGTACTCTCTCTGTTCACAATTCCGTAATGTCATACAGTGGAGCATATTCAGTGGTCCCTTCAGAAGTGTAGTAGTGGCTGTCCACCACCCAAAATCAGTCACCTAAACAATCGAATAACACTCGTTACCAAAGGCAGGTCTCCTTTCCATATCTCCACATAAAGTGTCCTGTTCAAGATCTAAACAAAAAGTGTCAAGAATCGCTCCCTTAAGTGTAATATGTGAGAAAGTCTCACACCATGCTCCAGTGGTGTACCGCCACTGCTTGCTTTTCCAGTGGCTGGAAGCCATCCCCACAAAAATACATCGTTCTTAAGTTCTACAGACATGATTTGACTCGGCTTCACCACTTCCCACAGTAAACCAGTATACTACAGTAAACTAATATATTACAAAAATTTTTAAATAAAAGATGTTTTAAATTAATACGAGGGCATTTCAATAAGTAATGCAACACATTTTTTTTTTCTCGGCCAATTTTGGTTGAAAAATGTCTTGTGGAATATTTTCAAACGTTCCCGCTTCGTCTCGTATAGTTTCATTGACTTCCGACAGATGGCAGCGCTGTACGGAGCTGTTAAAATGGCGTCTGTAACGGATGTGCGTTGCAAACAACGGGCAGTGATCGAGTTTCTTTTGGCGGAAAACCAGGGCATCTCAGATATTCATAGGCGCTTGCAGAATGTCTACGGTGATCTGGCAGTGGACAAAAGCACGGTGAGTCGTTGGGCAAAGCGTGTGTCATCATCGCCGCAAGGTCAAGCAAGACTGTCTGATCTCCCACGTGCGGGCCGGCCGTGCACAGCTGTGACTCCTGCAATGGCGGAGTGTGCGAACACACTCGTTCGAGATGATCGACGGATCACCATCAAACAACTCAGTGCTCAACTTGACATCTCTGTTGGTAGTGCTGTCACAATTGTTCACCAGTTGGGATATTCAAAGGTTTGTTCCCGCTGGGTCCCTCGTTGTCTAACCGAACACCATAAAGAGCAAAGGAGAACCATCTGTGCGGAATTGCTTGCTCGTCATGTGGCTGAGGGTGACAATTTCTTGTCAAAGATTGTTACAGGCGATGAAACATGGGTTCATCACTTCGAACCTGAAACAAAACGGCAATCAATGGAGTGGCGCCACACCCACTCCCCTACCAAGAAAAAGTTCAAAGCCATACCCTCAGCCGGTAAAGTCATGGTTACAGTCTTCTGGGACGCTGAAGGGGTTATTCTGTTCGATGTCCTTCCCCATGGTCAAACGATCAACTCTGAAGTGTATTGTGCTACTCTTCAGAAATTGAAGAAACGACTTCAGCGTGTTCGTAGGCACAAAAATCAGAACGAACTTCTCCTTCTTCATGACAACGCAAGACCTCACACAAGTCTTCGCACCCGAGAGGAGCTCACAAAACTTCAGTGGACTGTTCTTCCTCATGCACCCTACAGCCCCGATCTCGCACCGTCGGATTTCCATATGTTTGGCCCAATGAAGGACGCAATCCGTGGAACGCACTACGCAGATGATGAAGAAGTTACTGATGCAGTACGACGTTGGCTCCGACATCGACCAGTGGAATGGTACCGCGCAGGCATACAGGCCCTCATTTCAAGGTGGCGTAAGGCCGTAGCATTGAATGGAGATTACGTTGAAAAATAGTGTTGTGTAGCTAAAAGATTGGGGAATAACCTGGTGTATTTCAATGCTGAATAAAACAACCCCTGTTTCAGAAAAAAAATGTGTTGCATTACTTATTGAACTGCCCTCGTATTTGGTCATGCTCAGAATATTTACAATTATTACAAATAGAGATTTGTTCTTAAATAAATAAGGCAACATTCTGGTGCAAGTGCACATAAATTAAATGACAACAGATCGTCACTAATTACTGTTGAAATAGTTAGCTATGCATGTTTGACAGAGGCATCTTTTGATGCTCTTGACAATATTGGCGTCAGCTAACATATGCAGCTCACCATTTTTTATTTTTCCACGATTTTGTATTAGAAACTGTAATCAATAGTTGAATAAATGTTCGACAGTAGTAGTAATATATTTATTAAATAAGTACACAAATATGACAAAATATGATGTATTGATGCTGCATTCATACTATGTGTCATTGTGGAGAATATGATGTTCTGTAGCCGGCCGAAGTGGCCGTGCGGTTAAAGGCGCTGCAGTCTGGAACCGCGAGATCGCTACGGTCGCAGGTTCGAATCCTGCCTCGGGCATGGATGTTTGTGATGTCCTTAGGTTAGTTAGGTTTAACTAGTTCTAAGTTCTAGGGGACTAATGACCTCAGCAGTTGAGTCCCATAGTGCTCAGAGCCATTTGAACCATTTTTTTGATGTTCTGACAAATATTTGCATAATGAAAAAATATCAAGAATGTAATAAATCAAGGCTGACACCTATAGTGCAATGCTTTCATCTAGGCTTTGCGTTTGTTGGAATCACATGAAGCATTTAAATGTTGTTAATTCAGAGGTACATTACAAAAATATTTATTCACTGTGAAACAATAACTTCTGTAGTTTCAAAGTTATTGGAAATATTGTTATGACATAAGATGTATCTCATTTATCTGAGATTTGCTTTATTATGTATCTGCGATTTACTATTGAACTTCAAAAAGCAAAAATAGCCAACCTTCAGACTGTCTGAAACTGCGCAATTTCTTGGACAATTATCTGTCCTCTTAAGCAACCGACAGTCATCAGAATTCCCCATATTGGGATTTACAATCTGGGCAAGCGGAGACCTTTGCACCTGGACTCACCCGTTATGGCTACCTAGCCAGACCGGCAGTGGTGTACCCTCAGCCCACTGGCTGCATGGTTCCCAAACAAATTCCCCTCATCTCATACCAGTCTTAGGTGGCTGATCTGCTCGCCTGCATATGCGTTACGTTACAACACACCTCTATTGCACATCTGCATGTTCTGTTACACGGTTTGTTTTTATATATTCAGTGAAAATATGTTCCAAGAGTTTTTGATGTTTTGCATATCCATAAGGACAGTTTTACTTGAGATATTTTTTTTAATACACTGCCTAACAATGAAATGAAGCACTCAGGAAACATGACAATGTAATACCATATGTGTACATAGTGTGGCAGACAGGTAAATGATCAGAGTTGCATTTATCTGTGACAGGTGGAATGACCACCAGAGTGGGTTAGTGTTGTTAGTGGGTGTGTTAAGGTGCACATGAGGTGTGGACAGTGTAAGACGTTGGGTTGTTACTGAAGGACACAGACATGTCATGCTCTGATCCATCATATCTGACCACTACAAGAGAGGACCATCGGACTGTGAACCAAGCGCACTGTAACTCCTTCACATATGCACTGCCACCTGAGCACAAGCAACATTCTGTGTCATCCCACACCATTGGTTGGAGCCTAGCAGCAGCCAGACTAGGGAGTCGCTGTCTCATGTGTAGACTGCTGTTAACAGTACAACACATGGCTAAAGGTATTACCATAAACTGTCGTATACTGAGCAGCCATTGTCGTACTCTTCACCTGAAGTAGTCACAACACAAGTGGTTGTGTATGAAGAGGTGCCATGACCGAGAAACATCGACAGCTCAGAATGACGTCACACTGTATTGAACAATGAATCGTGATTCTACACTACCCGAGATGAACGTCGTCTTCGAGTATGGAGGCGTCATGCGAAGAGGTCCCATTTTTCCAGTGTTTAGAGAGGCACAACTGTGTCGCTCCCAGTGTTATAGTAAGAAGAGCCATTTGATATGACTTCAGGTCCTGACTGGTAGTGAAACACAGTGGCACAAAGATGGAACAGACTTTCCTCGACCCCATGTGTAATCTATAATGTGACAGTATGTAGGGGTCACTTTTCAGCAGGATAATACTCGTCCACACATGGGACGCATTTCTATGAACTGTACTTGATGTTGAGGTACTGATGTGACCAGCAAGGTACAAAGATAGAGTGTGAGTGGACTAGCTCAGGCGTCAACTATGTCATACTGCCAACAAAGACACGTTACGACAGCTGTGGCATATCTTTCCTCAGGAGAGGGTACAAGGGCCTGATGATATCCTTCGCAAAAGAATCAGTGTGTGCACCAAGGCCAGAGGGGTGTAACAGCAAGCTGAGAAGGACTTTGAGGTTTGATTTTATTGAGGTTATAAATATTTAATTTATTAGGCAGAGAAAATCCCTGATCCCGCCGGGAATCGAACCCGGGAACCCGGGCGTGGGAAGCGAGAACGCTACCGCACGACCACGAGCTGCGGACGATAAGGATCAATCGCATAACCTAAGTCGCCTAACAGATATATTTTTGTGCAACACGAGCCTAGTAATACTAGAGCTCGTGTTGTTGCACTGTCGGCTGCTGCTGGAAGACTGACTCTAACGCGCGAGCAGCGCGGCGGGCCAGTCCTTATCAGCTCTTATCTTGCGCAACCGGAAGTAGCAAAACCACATTTTCTGCAACACGAGCTAAGTAAATATATAGGACGCTGTAGCAGAGGCAGCAAAAAATTCTAAGTCCCAATCAAGGTCACGCGCTGCTCGACGCGTAACACACATCTAACACGTACGTAAGGCATAGGGATAGGGATCTTACTGCAAAGTTCTTAGCAAATTTAATTCGAGTTTATAATTACTAAAATAACATCATAGAAAAATAGATCTCGCTTCCTCCCCCTCTGAGTATTTCACTTTTTGTGAGGCATTGTACGTATTATGTATTCTCGTTTTAATACACGTTCTCGTGCATTCTTGATGATCACCTCACTACACTTTCACGGTACAAAAAGTCTGTTTCATCTAGTATTGAGTCTTTTGCTTCTTTATAATTTTATAATCAGTTTCGTGTACAGCCCCTCCCCCCCCCCTCCCATGAACAAAGGACTTTGCTGTTGGTGGGGAGGATTGCGTGCCTCAGGGTTACACATAGCCGTACCGTACGTGAAACCGCAAAGAAGGGATATGTCTTGAGAGGCCAGACAAACGTGTGGTACCTGAAGAGGGGCTGCAGCCTTTCCAATAGTTGCAGGGGCGACAGTCTGCGTGATTGGCTTATCTGGCTTTGTAACATCAATCAAAATTTCCTTGCTGTGCTGATACTGAGAACGGCTGAAAGCAAGGGGAAAAGACAGCCGTAATTTTTCCCGAGGGCATCCAGCTCTACTGTATGGTTAAATGATGATGGCGTCCTCTTGGGTAAAATATTCTTGAAGTAAAATAGTTCCCCTTTCGGATGTCCGGGTTGGGACTACTCAGGACGACGTCGTTATTAGGAGAAACAAAACCGGCGTTCTAAGGATCGGACCGTGGAATGTCAGATCCCTTGATGGGGCAGGTAGGTAAGAAATCTTAAAATGTATGGGTTAAAGTTATACATAGTGGGAATTAGTGAAGTTCCGTGACAGGAGGAAGAGAAATTCTAGTCGGGTTATAAATACAAAATCAAACAGGGGTAATGCAGGATTAAATAAAACAGGAAAGCGGATAAGCTACTATGAATGGCATAGTGAACGCATTGTTATACCCAAGACATACACGAAGCCCACATCCACCACAGTAGTACAAGTTTATATGCCAACTTCCTCGGCAGATGATGAAGAGACTGGAGAAATGTATGAGGAGATAAAAGAAATTTCACAGATAGTTAAGGGAAACGAACATTTAATAGACATGGGAGATTGGAATTCGATAGCAGGAAAAGGAAGAGAAGGAAAAGTAGTAGGTGAATACAGACTGGGGAAAAGGAATGAAAGAGGAAGCCGTCTGGCAGAATTTTACACAGAGCATAATTTCATCATCGGGAACTCTTGGTTTAACAATCATGAAACAAGGTTGTGTACGTGGAAGAGAGCAGGGGATACCGGAAAGTTTCAGATGAATTATATAATGGTAAGACAGAGATTTCGGAACCAGGTTTTAAATTGTTAGACATTTCCTGGGCAGATGTGGACTCTGACCACAATTTATTGGTTATGAACTTCAGATTAAAACTGAAAAAACTGCAAAAGAGGATTTTAAAGTGGTGGGACCTGGATAAACTGAAAGAAAAAGAACCGTAGGTTGGAGGCAGTTTCAGAGGGAGAATTAAGGAACGATTGACACGAACAGGAGAAAGGAATACGGTACAAGAAGAATGGGTAGCTTTGAGGGATGAAACAGTGAAGGCAGCAGAGGACCAAGTACGCAAAAAAAGAGAAGGCCTTGTATAAATCCTTGGGTAACCCAAGAGATATTGAATTTAATCGATGAAAGGAGAAAATATAAAAATTCAATAAATAAGGCAGCTGAAAGGTGTAATACAAACCTATAAAAATTATGTCGACAGGAAGTGCAAAACGGCTAAGCGGGAATGGCTGTAGGATAAATGTAGGGATGTAGAAGACAAAACGTAAGATAGATGCTGCCTACAGGAAAATTAAAGTGACCTTTGTAAAAAAGAATATGAATATCAAGAGTTCAGATGCAAAACCAGTCCTAAGCGAAGAAAGGAAAGCAGAAAGGTGGAAGGAGTGTATAAAGGGTCTGTAGAAGGGAGATGTACTTGAGAGTAATATTACTAAAGTGGAAGAAGACGTACACGAAGATGAGAAGGGAACACTGAAAGACTTATGTAAAAATTCATAGACTTGGGAAGGTCAGCCATGACTAAACCCTTTCATCTGATGAGCAAGATAGGTTGAGGAAAGACAAACCTATGTTTATACTCTTGTAGGCTTAGATAAAGCTTTTGACACTGTTGACTGGAATTCTCTCTTTCAAATACTAAAGATGCGAGGGTAAAATACAGGGAGCGAAAGGCTATTTACAATGTGTACTGAAACCAGTTGGTAGTTCTAAGAGTCGAGATGTATGAAAGGGAGGCAGTGGTTGAGAAAGGAGTGAGAAAGTGTGGTAGTCTGTCCCCGATGTTATTCAACATGTACACTGCTGGCCACCGTAAATGCAACACCCTGAAGGAAGCATCCGAATCAAGTGAAATTTACACCATGAGTTTGCAGCGATGAGATGTGCAACTGATTAGAATTTCGGCGCAGACGCACATCACGCGCGCCTGTGGCGCCACCTCATAGCGCCATTTAAGGCTTGGCGATTTCGACGAGTGTACGTTCGGCACGTGTGTTTACCTTGTGGTTGTTTCACAAGACGATCAGTTATGCCTCGTAGACAACAGCGAACATATTTTGATCAAGTATCCGAGTTCGACAGAGGAAGGATAGTGGCTTACCGAGATTGTGGATTATCATACAGAGAAATCGCTAGTCGTGTTGGACGAAACCAAACAACTATAATGCGGATATGTGACCGTTGGATGCAGGAGGGTACGACGGACCGACGTGGTCGATCGCATTCACCTCGGTGCACCACTGCACGTGCTGATAGGCAAATTGTGCGCATGGCAGTGACGGATCGCTCAGTGACATCCCGAACCATAGCACAGCACATTGCGTCTGTAACGCATCATCCAGTGTCTGCGCGTACCATTCGACGCCGTTTACAGCAGAGTGGTCTGTCCGCAAGACGTCCATTGCTTCGTCTACCATTGACGCAGAACCACAGACGTCTCCGTCGCCAATGGTGTGATGACAGACGGATGTGGACGGCAGAATGGAATGACGTTGTCTTTACTGACGAGGCACGCTTCTGTCTGCAGTACCACGATGGTCGGATTCGAGTGTGGAGACACCGTGGAGAGAGGATGCTGGACAGCTGCATTATGCACCGCCACACTGGTCTTGCACCGGGTATTATGGTATGGGGCGGTATTGGATATTACTCTCGCACGCCTCTAGTACGCATTGCCGGTACTTTAAATAGCCGGCGCTACATATCCGAGGTGCTGGAGCCAGTTGTCCTTCCTTACCTTCAGGGCTCGGCCACAGCCATATTTCAACAGGATAATGCGCGACCACATGTGGCACGCATTGTCCAAAGGTTCTTCGTCAATAACCAGATTGAATTGCTTCCCTGGCCGGCTCGCTCTCCGGATCTTTCGCCGATAGAAAACATGTGGTCCATGGTTGCTCAACGAGTGACCCAGATTACATCCCCAGCTGCCACACCAGATGATCTTTGGCAATGTGTGGAAGCTGCTTGGGTTGCTGTACCCCAGGAACACATCCAACGTCTCTTTGACTCAATGCCGAGACGTGTGGCAGCGGTGATCTCCAACAATGGCGGCTACTCTGGCTACTGATTCTGGCAGGAACCACATATCACAGACGTCTGTAAACGTAATCATTTGATACTTGGTCAACATGTTATCTACAAAATAAATTTTTTTGTGCTACCTCTTGTCTTTCTTGGTGTTGCATTTACGGTGGCCAGCAGTGTATACTGAGCAAGCAGTAAAGGAAACAAAAGAAAAATTTTAAGCAGAATTTAAAGTCTAGGGAGAAGAAATAAAAATTTGACGTTTGCTGATGACAATGTAATTCTGTTAGAGACAGCAAAGGACTTGGAAGAGCAGTTGAACGGAATGGACAGTCGCTTGGAAACAGGATACAAGGCGAACATGAACAAAAGGAAGACTAGGATAATGGAATGTATTCGAATTGAATCAGGTAAAGCTGGGGAATTGGATTAGGAAACTGGACACGTAAAGTAGTAGATGAGTTTTGCTATTTGGGAAGCAAAATAACTGATGATGTTCGCTGGAGGGAGGATGTAAAATGTAGACTGTCACCGACAAGGAAAACGTTTCTGAAGAAGAGAAATTTGTTAACATCGAGAATAGATTTAAGTGTTAGGAATTCCTTTCTGAAAGTATATGTATGGAGTGTGGCCATGTGTGGATGTGAAACATGGACGATAAACAGTTTAGACAAGAGAATAGAATCTTTTGAAATGTGGTGCTACAGAAGAATGCTCAAGATTAGGTGGATAGATGACGTAACTAAGGAGGAGGTACTGAATAAAACTGGGGAGAAGAGGAATTTGTAGTACAACCAGACTGGAAGAAGGGATCGATTGGTAGGACACGTTCTGAGGCATCAAGGGGTCACTAGTTTAGTACTGTAGGGAAGCGTAGGTGGTAAAAATCGTAGAGGGAGATCAAGTGATGAACACAGTAAGCAGATTGAGAAGGCTGTAGGTTGCAGTAATTATTCGGACATGAAGAGGTTTGCACAGGATAGAGTAGCGTGGAGAGCTACATCAAACCATTCTTTGGAGTGAAGACCACAACAACTTGTACACGCTGTTTGAAAAAGATTCATCCGATTTCACAAAACTATATTTTGTATGTGAATGCAGACAGAAACTTGGGGAGAATGTTACATTACTGCATGTATCGTAACTAAGAATTTAAATTGGCGTCAGTTGTAAGTTGCCGGCTCATGTGATTAGCGTTACCGGTCGTTCTGGTGAAGACAGACAGCTGGTACGTACGCTCACACGACTGGGTAGGTATGGATACGTTTGAGATCTGACGTTTTTCACTACTGCAGAAATAAACTAAAATTTTCATTTTTCAGCACTGTATCACTGGCACCTGCACATAAAGGCATTTCTTAACAAGTTACATTGGATCGGCTATAAGGCTCGTACGGATCTCACTATGAACCACTCAGCTTCAGGATCACCTGATCTCGCGGTACGAGCATTTTTTGCTTTTGCGAAAGACCACTAAGCTTCTAGGTCACTTTGATATGTTTGTCGTGTTCTGGTGGAGGGCATACTGAATCTTTTAGGAAGTTAAATTCATTATAAAGGGTACACCAATGTCGTATGTGTTCACGTGTAAAAGATATGCGCCTCTGTCGATAAAGAAAAGTGGTCCTGTGTTTAATTTAAAATTCACCCCAAGTTTCTACCTTCGCTCATATAGAAGATATAGTCTCGTGAAATCGGCTGAATCTTTTTGAAAGAATGTTGCTGGGACTGATACTGCAAGAAAGAGAAGGAAGGATAAAATTTAATGTTCCATTTATTCGCCGGCCGCGGTGGTCTCGCGGTTCTAGGCGCGCAGTCCGGAACCGTGCGACTGCTACGGTCGCAGGTTCGAATCCTGCCTCGGGCATGGATGTGTGTGATGTCCTTAGGTTAGTTAGGTTTAAGTAGTTCTAAGTTCTAGGGGACTAATGACCACAGCAGTTGAGTCCCATAGTGCTCAGAGCCATTTGAACCATTTTTTTCCATTTATTCAAGATCTTTATAGACTCAGCACAAGTTGAGATCTGGTGAGGAAGATAATGGGTCGCGTCCACTGCGTGTAGCTTGAGAAAGTAGGCATCTGCGGTTGCGTATTTGTGTCCCAAACACGACGATGCCATAATTTTACAAAATAGTCGCTTTGGTGACGTCCTACGTCTTCATAAGTGCTTAATATTTATTTATAGTTCAAGAAAAGAAACAAGAGGATAAAATAAATTTCTGGAAGACTCGATAACGTGATTCCTCACCATTTAGATTGGAAAAGTAAGAATTTACGTTTGTGAAGAACTTCACATACTAAAGTCTAACTTCACCAGTTTAAAATATTAGACGTCCAGCAACAAATCGGATATTATCGTGTTCGTCTCTTTCTGATTTTCTTTTTCCTTAGGTAATTGGAACAAATTATTAAATTTTTTCGACTCCTGAAGACGTGCTCTCTTGTGCATGAATAAGATCATGACTTATTCAGGTTTGCAATACAGCCGACAAAAGAGATGTGATTTTCTGCAACTAAACCACATCTCTGTATAAAAACCGGTAGTAAAAACCGAGGGAGAGGTATGGTAGCGAAAACTTGTTTCAGCGTATCAGATAAGCACTGCAAGCGGGGATGGAGAAGCAATAAGGACAAGTAGGGCCATGTTCTGGTTCTTAAGGCAAAAGCCTCGATTTTCGTTACATGGGAACATTAAGGAGACTGCTGCTTGATATATTGATGCCGATAAAAATTTGTGTCCAATTTATATCAAATTTAATTCCAATTAAAAGTTAGCAACCTAATTAAGAAAAACAGGAATACTATCGCGATATTTGTGGAGCTAATGAAGGCTTTTTACTGCAGGAAGTGGAATAACTTGCTTCGAAATCCGGAAAGAATTTTCCTGAAACACTTCTAACGAATTGTAGATATACTAAGCAGGCAAAAGGGAAATAAAAAAATATCTTACTTTCCTTTTTCCCTTCCCCATTCATCCCCTTTCAGTAGAGACTTTGTCACCAGAAAAATATTCACGAACATCTATGTTTAGATCACAACTCTGCGTGGGAGAGAGACATAGAAAAAGAGAGAGACAGAAAACAAATGATTATAAAGTGTCACAGGAGATTCGTTTGTTCTTCTGGAAGTCAAAGAGAACGTTAGGAGTTAATGGAATACAAATAACGGATAGGAACTGGGAGGTTGTTTGTCCGAAATGTACGAAACGGATGACATAATGCTGGATTTTATCATCACATTAACGCAGACGACAGGTGCGGAAAAACGTGAACACTATCGGACGATTATCCTGACAAGTCACACTTTTGAACTGTCGACTTTTTATATAAAGGGCAGTCAAATGAAAACGAGCCAGATCGAAAAAAGGTAAGTAAATTGTTTACTATTTCAAAAATAATCGCCTTAATTGTTAATACATTTATCCCACTCTGATACAAGATGCTCAATTCCTTCACGGAAAAACGTTTGCGGTTGCCTACGGACCCGTGATTGTACCCATGTATGCATTTCTTCGTCCCAAACAAATCAACGGCACGAATGTCTTTTTTCAGGACTCCAAAAACATGGAAATCGCATGAGGAGAGACCGGGAGCCTGTGGAGGATGTGAAACGTCTTCCCAGTGAAACTTCAGCAGCGTATTCGCAACAAAATGCCCGCCCACATGTTGCCAATGTTTTCCGACTAAGTTTCGCTGGAAAGACCTTACACGTCCATACATTCCCGTCGTCTCCCCATGCGATTTCCAAATTTTTAGACCTTGATGAAAAGCATCCTTGGCCGCCGGGTTGCTTCGCACGTAGAGGTGCAGTACCGGGTGCAATTATGGTGCCATAGGCAACCACAAACATTTTTGCATGAAGGCATTTGCCGTATTGTCTGACTGTGGGATAAATGTAGTAACAGTTACGGCGATTACTTTCGAAATAATAAACAGTTTCTTTAATTTTTTCCCATCTGTGTCGTTTTCATTTGGCTGCGCCTTTTGTATACAGAAGCTTACAGTGCAAAGCAGACGTATTGGACGAAAACCAGTTGGTTTCAGAGAAGGTACCCGAGAATCTGGAAATACACTTGGTAATTAAGGCAAACTGAAAAAAAGAAAATAATCATTATATATTTTCCTAGCATTTGTGAATCTAGGAAATGTTTTGAACAAGATAACTCTTCCGGCCGGGGAGGCCGAGCGTTTCTAGGCCCTACAGTCTGGAACCGCGCGACCACTACGATCGCAGGTTCGAATCCTGCCTCGGGCATGGATGTGTGTGCTGTCCTTAGGTTAGTTACGTTTAAGTAGTTCTAAGTCTAGGGGACTGATGATCTCAGATGTTAAGTCCCATAGTGCTCAGAGCCATTTGAACCATTTGATTTGAGCAAGGTAAAATGGAATAGGATATTCGGAATTTCTAGAAGAAAGTCGTGACTTGAAACAGTTCAGCGCATTTTCTACGTATCCTATGCAGGTGTTTTGAGTTTTGTTACGCCTAGCTTCCATTATCAAGCACGTCGCCTGAAGTGCCTCTCTGGAGCCTTTACCTTCCCTAAAGCCAAAAGGATCGTCATTTAACAAATACTCAATTTTCTTTTTCATTCTTCTGTATATTATTCTCGTCAAAAACCAGTAGACGTTAGCTTTTAAGCTAACTGTGAGATAGATCTCACACTTATCTGCCCTTGCTATCTTCGAAAATGTGTAGCTAATACCGTTTTCATAAATCCGAAATCATATCTCCAGACTCACAGATTCGACAAACCAACTTCAAACATCGGTTGGTGAGCACTTCCACCAATCATTTTAGAATTTCCAGAGGAATGCTATATGTAAGTACCACCTTTTTTGATAGCAAGTCTTCTGAATTTACCTTCTGCTCTGACTCTACTACTGATCACCTACGTTCCTTACACTGATACTTGTTTATTCTGAAAGTTGGTCACTCTCGCAAAGGTTTTCAACGTATTTTTTCCACTGACGGCTAACAGCGGAATTTCTCTGTAGGTTTAATGTTGACGTTTTAGCTTTTAGTTTTACCGAAGACTGTTTTGACTTTTCTTTATGCTGAATTACTCCACTGATTACTTTTGCTTTTATTTCTTCTTTCCTGCAGACATTACGTTTTGAACTTCCTGCCCTTCCCGTTTGTTGCTGTATTTTCATATTTTTTCGACATTTTTGTAAGTACGTCTTTCGTTGATAAATTGATTTATTACCCACGGTTTCATCACCGTTACCCTCCTTGTATCCATATTTGTCCAACTTGGGTGACTGCCATTGTTATCACGCTCCATACTACTTCACTCGCGCTGCGTGTTGTGGTATAAATCACCACAATATACGCAACCGTAGATAACTTGAATCGGAGCTCATCATTCCTCAATACTTCAACATCCCACTTCCTTCCACATCTGTTAAGCTTCAACAAATTCCTCAACAGTGCTAACTTTTGTACTTCGGTACACATTACAATCCAGGGCCTGATTTCACAAGTTTCGTCTGACCAAAATGCAATCCAGCCTGAATCTTCACATGTCCCAGGTCTTTTCCAGGTATATCTCCACCTCCTGCGATTTTTCAACAGTGTATCCACTATTATTAATTGAAATTTATCACAGAACCCATTCTCCATTCTCATGCCTGCTACTGAACCCATATTTTCCCGTATTCCATTCTTCTGTTCACCGAATGAAGTGACGCAGTGCTTAGCACACTGGACTCGCATTCGGGAGGACGACGGTTCAAACTCGTCTCCGGCCATCCTGATTTAGGTTTTCCGCGATTTCCCTAAATCGTTTCAGACCCTTTCAAAGGGACGTTAGAAACCAATCTCCTCCTCCTCCTTTCTTCTGCTCCTTCAGTATTAATATCAGCCATAATTATTGGATTTTCATATCCCCTTAAGTATTGACTAATATGTTCAATACCCTCATATTCTCTCTCTCTCTCTCTCTCTCTCTCTCTCTCTCTCTCTCATTCTCTGTCTCTTTCTCTTTCATCTTCTGCTTGTGACCTCGGCACAACTATTGTTGTTAGCTGTTGATTCTGATTAATATAACTCTGTACTGAACTGTTCTCAGTAATAGTCTTTGCCCTATCTCTTTTTCCTAAAGAATTCTCTCCCATTCCATCATTTTATGCTGCTATTGTTTTATTTTTCTGCTTAGAAATCATTATCCAGCTCACTGTCCCCAACTGAAGCTAAAATTGGTCTTTGCAATTTCCCTTTCCTGATTTCCTTGTTTCCGACGATTCTCAGACATGGCAGTCCATTCTCCTACTCTTAATGTATTACCGTTAGTCACCCAAAATTTTTCTCCTCAGCCATGGCAGTCCCTCTAAGATCCGAATGGAGGACTAAAATGGAATGAACGGATCATAACGCACTTTCTCGGTTACAAGTCACGTGTCCTGTCGGTAGACATTGTGTGTCCTGGATGAAGTTGTTTCCATTACTGTCTGCATGCTCATAATGTTTGATCGTTGCTGAATCTTCCACCATTTTGGGACAATTTCTCGCCAACAGTGTAAAACAGTGACCCGAACCGCGGTCAGGTCTTTGACAAAGCCACTATCAGACTGAGGGTCACTTGTTATAATCGACGTTATGGCAACCATGGATGTTGATTTTTATTCAAAATTTGTGCAGTGGCTGGGATCGAACCCAGAACAGTAGGTTTTCATTACTGGTCAACGACTCTACCCCTTTATCCAATGCACTTCATTATTCACAGTATAGTTGATGACTAGAATAAGTAGTTCATACAGAAATATTTTACTTAAAAAATGTGTTATAACAGAACAGAACGTGGACCATAAACTTTTTCGTTGTGTTTGTATGTACACATTAATGTCTACCAGCTAGGACAAGTCACACGGAGGAAGTTTTGGAACCGTTTCTTGTAGTGAGGCTGTTTCTTCACGATACAGTGATTTCCCGCGATATATTTAAGATATTCCTGCATTGTGGCTTTCTTATCAGTGAGGAAAAAGAGTTCATATTGTCTTATGAGCCACAACGTGCTGTTGTTCTTTGCTTCTGGGTAGTCACTGCAGGCTTATTGGATTACGTCTTTTAAATATATTGCATTCTCAAACGTCCTGTTTTTCCCCTTGTCCATTTCCAGATGTATATCTTCTCGCAGCATGTTAGTATGTGAACTGTGGTATTAGTCAGTGTGACAATACTGACAGTATGTTATGGCAATTTAATCTTATTTAATTCGTCCCTTGTTGCTACCGTTTCATTTACCACATCATACCTGGTTCAACATATACGGGATTTAAGGATGTAGTTATCAATATTTTTCCACATTTGTTTCCTTCTATGCCACCATCCTTAAGCTTGATCAGGTTATTTTCCTGCCTTTGGTTTGGCAGTCTGTATACTTTGCTGCAGGTAAAAGTCTGGAAATCATCGCGAATGTAGCTAAGTTCAACATAATATGTGCTTACGTACTTCATGTTTTTATATATGTTGCCTGCTTTAATCTGGACTGCCCACTGTCCTGCGTCTAAAACAGTACATAGCCTCATTGTTAAAGTACCCACATTGTTTCTCATTACTTTCAATTGCGATTTAAAAAGAGGGCTGTGTACTGTTTTGACATATTTCATACTTGAAGCTGATGTCCGAAAAGATACTTTAAAAATATTCCCTCGCCATACAAACCACCAAGGCAGCCGTTAATATTACGAGGGTCCTTAAGTAAGTAATGCAAACAATTTTTTCTGACAGCAGATTAGTATTGCTCACGATTTCGATACACCATGTTATCTCTCACTCTTTTGGCCACAACCTCCATTCAATGCGACGGCCTTACTGCACCTAACTGGAAGAGCCTGCACGCCCACGTTGTGCCACTCTACAGGTCACGTTGGAGCCAACGTCTTGCTGCATCAGCAACCAACGTCCCCATGATCAACGTAGTTTTTCCCGTAGAGTGCATCCTTCGTTGGGCTAAACAGGTGAAAGTCGGAAGGTGGAAGACCCAGGCTGTAGGATGGATGAGGAAAAAGTGCCCAATGAAGTTTTATGATCTTCTCTCGAGTGCGGTGACTTGGGTGGGGTCTTGCGTTGTCATGGGGAAGGAGAAGTTCGTTTACATTTTTGTGACGACGAATGAGTGTGTCCGCACGTTCTAACATTGCAGGAGAGACAGCTGTGTGCAACGGGGTGGCACGCTGGAAATCGAACGGAGTTGCGGGACCTTGTTGCAATGATGAAAGACGCCTCAACCAACGGCTCACCGTGCTTTTGTTCACGGCAGGTCCCCGTAGATATAGCGCAAGCGTCTACGACTATCTGTGATGCTTTGGTTATCCGCCAAAAGAAACTCTCCATCTGGGACGCACCTCCGTTACAGAAGCCGTTTTTAAGGCTACTGAACCCGTGGATTTAATTTCAAAGAATATTCTTAAAAATTTATTTTATTTACTAGCGATTCATAAAGAACATTAACACATTTAATCACACTATGTGAGCGTGGAAGTAGTTGCCAGGGAGTAACTGATGAAATCAGAATCAAATTGCCTTTAACAAATGGGAATTTTATTCCTAAAAGCTTTTTTTGAAACAGATTTAAACTTATAGGCAGACAGCACCCTCTAAATATCAAAGTTACAATTTATTCAGAGGCAGAAAGAAACAAGTTTTGACTGTATGAGCTTTCGGGCAGAGAACCTTGCCGCCCCTTTTGACACAGCCGTAGTTACGACCGCTCACAACAGCCTCTGAAAGACTACACTGGTCCAAATCTGCAACACACCAGATAACTTTAAACTAAGAGTTTTAACAATATACACAAGTACACAAACTATGCACCACCCGTAGGAGGGATGGAAATGGTACAAAACACTAACAATTAAAATATTAACCTTGCCACCGAAGGTGCAATTTCATTTTAACTTCTAAGAAAAGTCTTACGCTGGAAGGGTGGCAACTTTATATACTAAAATGACCATTTAAATAAAAGCCCATGAAATGCAATCTTATATAAAATTATACAAGGTTGTCCAAACGAGTTAACATGCTCTACAGTACCGCCTCTTAAGATGATAGGCAAGATAAAAATATTTTTCAGGAATTAGGCCGTTACACTCCAAGCAATAAATTCGTTAACACACCGAATCCGATAAACATGACAGAGGCAGATTGATGGGGAGATTACTGAACAACCCGAACCGCAGGTTGCTCTAACCCGCCCCTACTCCACAAAGGAAAAAGCGGACCACCCAATTCATAAACAACCACGTTCCCGCGGGTGGGCAAACAGAGAAGAACGGTGGGACGACCGCAAGACAAAACGGCTGGTGACCTCACCAAGAAAACAAGTAGAATTTAACAATTAAATGAAACAACATATCACCAATCACATAAATTCTAATAAACTGCTATTTCTGGAGAAGACCTGGCGCAGCACCCCCAAATTGCTCTCCCGAACCGTCCGCCACTCGCTCCACTGACTTCACCTTGATGTAGGGCGAATATCCAACCCAACTGTAACAGTGGACTTCATGGTGGGATTTCGGTGTGGGATACAGCATCCCTCCGGTCCCTCCAACCCCCAAAGGAGCCGCTTCTGCGGTTAATGGACGAGGTCTACTTCCATCCTGGCCTCTGTGTTGATCCTGCAACACTGAGTCCATCCAGTCTGGTGGTGGGGGTTGTTGTCACTGGTAGGCTCCTGCGATTCGGCATCTTCCCCTCCCCCTTCCAGGGTAGAAGTGGTAAAATCACCTGACACTGAATCTGGGCTATAATTCCTGGAAGGAGGAAAAGTATAAACTCTGATCCACATGTTTGTGTAGCGTATCCCGTTCCACTATCAGTATGACATACACTGGGCTGCCCAGGTGACAGACAACAGCCCCAGGATGCCGCTACGTCTTTCCATACTGCACCCAGAAAGGGGAGAGCATGGCGTGCACTTGAATTCATTGTTTTATCTTCCGAGCCCTGTGATGGGGTGCTACCCTATAGACGAGATGCAGTGAGGGAAAGAAGGGTCCTAGTATTCCGTCCGTCCAGAATCTTTGTCGAAGATGTGTCCTCATCAGGAGAACTTCTCCAAGAAAAAAGAAAATCAGCAAGTGTATTCAGCAATGAGTCTTTTCATGTGAGCCTTTTAAGTCCGAATGAAGCGTTTGGTGCCTCTGTTCAATTCCAGATGAAATGGCGCGCTGCGGAGGTGCTAAATTCCATGAGCCATGCAGGAATACACAATCTTGAAGCAGTGAACTAGGAGCCATTATCTGTAGCAATAGCTGTTGAGAGACCTTTTACTGCAATGATCTGTTTGAGGGAATGGAGTGTTTACCAAAATGCTAACCCATTCTGTAGATGTGTAGAGTGTGAATCCACAATAATAAGCCAATTAGCCCCAAGAAATCATCCGGTACAGTATAGATGGAGCCGACTCCAGGGTTCTGCACCAGTATGCCAAAGAAAGTAAGAGTTAGGGGGTGCAGCGTTGTACCTGTCATAGGTGTGTGTACGTTCCACACGCCAATCCCGCACATGGATTCGTTTTACCGTATCCTGGACTGTGAAGTTACTGAAAAAAAATCAGATCCCATTATGTTGGCAGCCGTTAACGACTGGGCCCCACAGCAGTACCTGCACTGCACTGTTTTCATACCGGGCAGTCACTATGCAACGCCCTTCTTGTTGCGTGAGCTGATCATTATAACTCGTTAGAGTGGCTTGAAATTTAGTCACTCTGCACAAGTAAAGACTGCCTAGAGCTAAGACATCGCTTAGAGTTCGTGGCTGCTATACCCGGTGGATGAAGAATCCTGATGAAGACTATAGTCTGCTGGTTACAGACAGAAATTCAAGATTCTGCTGCTCATTTGCTTAAATAGCCACGTGTGCTGATAACTAAAATGTACGTCTTTGCCTATGGCCGCTGAATGACATCACAGGACCACTTATTGCCCTCTCAGACAGAGCGATGTCATCTGTCTGCCCGACTGACGAACGTCACGGCGAAGAGCAATAGTGCGACAGCCGCCGTTGTTCGCCTGTGTGGAAGACTACCAAAGTACTGGCTGCTCTGGCTTCAGCTTGATGTGCACCGAACTCGCGTGCCCTCCATGACAGATGGCTGGACTATACTGTCTAACATTCTGCGTGGTGTCTGTCTGTTCTACACTCCTGGAAATGGAAAAAAGAACACATTGACACCGGTGTGTCAGACCCACCATACTTGCTGCGGACACTGCGAGAGGGCTGTACAAGCAATGATCACACGCACGGCACAGCGGACACACCAGGAACCGCGGTGTTGGCCGTCGAATGGCGCTAGCTGCGCAGCATTTGTGCACCGCCGCCGTCAGTGTCAGCCAGTTTGCCGTGGCATACGGAGCTCCATCGCAGTCTTTAACACTGGTAGCATGCCGCGACAGCGTGGACGTGAACCGTATGTGCAGTTGACGGACTTTGAGCGAGGGCGTATAGTGGGCATGCGGGAGGCCGGGTGGACGTACCGCCGAATTGCTCAACACGTGGGGCGTGAGGTCTCCACATTACATCGATGTTGTCGCCAGTGGTCGGCGGAAGGTGCACGTGCCCGTCGACCTGGGACCGGACCGCAGCGACGCACGGATGCACGCCAAGACCGTAGGATCCTACGCAGTGCCGTAGGGGACCGCACCGCCACTTCCCAGCAAATTAGGGACACTGTTGCTAGCCCGCCTCCAGTGGTGTCGCGACAGGCGTGAATGGAGGGACGAATGGAGACGTGTCGTCTTCAGCGATGAGAGTCGCTTCTGCCTTGGTGCCAATGATGGTCGTATGCGTGTTTGGCGCCGTGCAGGTGAGCGCCACAATCAGGACTGCATACGACCGAGGCACACAGGGCCAACACCCGGCATCATGGTGTGGGGAGCGATCTCCTACACTGGCCGTACACCACTGGTGATCGTCGAGGGGACACTGAATAGTGCACGGTACATCCAAACCGTCATCGAACCCATCGTTCTACGATTCCTAGACCGGCAAGGGAACTTGCTGTTCCAACAGGAAAATGCACGTCCGCATGTATCCCGTGCCACCCAACGTGCTCTAGAAGGTGTAAGTCAACTACCCTGGCCAGCAAGATCTCCGGATCTGTCCCCCATTGAGCATGTTTGGGACTGGATGAAGCGTCGTCTCACGCGGTCTGCACGTCCAGCACGAACGCTGGTCCAACTGAGGCGCCAGGTGGAAATGGCATGGCAAGCCGTTCCACAGGACTACATCCAGCATGTCTACGATCGTCTCCATGGGAGAATAGCAGCCTGCATTGCTGCGAAAGGTGGATATACACTGTACTAGTGCCGACATTGTGCATGCTCTGTTGCCTGTGTCTATGTGCCTGTGGTTCTGTCAGTGTGATCATGTGATGTATCTGACCCCAGGAATGTGTCAATAAAGTTTCCCCTTCCTGGGACAATGAATTCACGGTGTTCTTATTTCAATTTCCAGGAGTGTATATCGTGTCTCCCTACCACTTTCGCGCAACGACGCTCTGAGCGTGTTTTTTAGGGAATTGACTAGTTTGAACCTGGGACCTGTTGCTGGTAAGGAGACGTCAGACCACACATGACATATAGAGTTCAGAAGAGTTCAGTGAGACTAGCGATGATATAACCAAATACGTAATGATTTCAGCGTCGGCTCCACTGCACTCCCTGTAAAAGAATCTTAATACTAACTAAATTTAGTGGAAGGGGTTCAAGGCTTTCCTATTTTTAGTTAGCTGGTAAAATAACGTCGAAAAAGCAGTTAAGTTTACCATTGGAAATTTTATTCTACTCACAAAACATTGTTTATAAATTGCACTATTGATAAAAGGAAATATTGTAATACAGGATGATAAAAACCAACTGCGTTCAACAAAAATGTGAACGAATATTCCCTGAGTGGGTTTCCAAGTTCTACAATGGATCGAAGGATGACCTATGCCATATCACATCTATAATCTAGGTTTAAATTAAGTTTCACAAAAGAGAAAACTATCAAAATGGTCTACAGTGACCCTCAATTATCTTTAATTACTTACCTAATTTGTCGTAAATTACAGTGGCTGATGTGGCTTCTCAACAACTATATAACAGAAAAATCATCGCGTTTCAGATTTTTACTTCAAGTGGCAAATGTGAACACCATGAGCTTTAATTGACGATCGACACTAGTATTACGCAAAAAGGGGGTGTAACAGATGAGACTTCTGCAGTTCTGAGTGAAGCTTTATGCGCTGTTATGCGGCATCGCGTGCGTTCATTACCTTGTCGGTGCTCGTCAGGGGGCGGCGGGCAGCACAGCTCCGCTCACCTCGCCCTCTCGGAAACAACTCTCTCCTAACTTCTCCTTACTACAATTTACCGAAGTTGGTTTAAAAGAACTATCTCGCTGTGTTTTCATCTTACCAATCAGGGTCTCAATGTTAACCTTAAGCTCCGCCTACAAAAATTCTGTCTATCCAATGAGAAACGTTATACTTTTCGTGGTGGGGCAATGTTTTTAAAGTTTGCAACTTAACAGAGACGCGAAAAAGTCTCACGCTAAAACTTGCAGCTGGTGTGGTCCTTTTAGTGTTATCGTAAGATCTATACTGTTCTTCTGGAGAGCTCCAGCTTTTAACATGGGCTGGGGGGTGGTCCTAGTGGTTAGCTGGCAACGTGGGTGTCCGTCCCTTATCCAGCTTAACACGGTTCTGCTCTCGGCTTCTGTTCTCGTTTCTCCCCTCGAAACTGCGTCTGTCTCACGGTGGGAAGGTATGACATGCATTTAGGCATTCTTGTGTTAGTCTGTGGTATTCCATTAGCTCACTCGTTACTCGTATTACCTTGGTTAATTTAATGTCACGATTTATTCGGAGCTATGTGACATACTACTGGATTTGCTGATCATGTCAGGGTTTTCATGGAAGGTGTTGGATTTGCCTGACACCTTACAACTGCAGTGTGGGATGATTCCACTAGAACTCACACAAAACTTGGAAACAGATTGTCGGATTGCAACAGATTGTACCAGGATGGCAAGCAGCTTTTATATTCGGTAGATTCAATGAAATGTTTCTCGACGTGTCGAAAAACACAACAAACTGTAGTATTAACACATTGCTTACTTTGCTTCCTGGGTCTTCCGTTTATTGATATAAGTTAGAAGTCTTCTGTCAAGCGACGGAAAATGTCTTTGGCCCATTTCAGCTATGTGCGACAACCGTCTAAAACGCACCGTGTGTATGGCATGACGCCAAAGCGATTCCACATTTATCCGACTGCTGTTGAACTTGGCGCGGCACGGTAACTCCATTCATTTTATTGCTTGACAATCCCGCAGCAGGGTCCTAGCAAGATGGAACTTGAACAAACGTTAGCATTTTTTTTCTAAAATCTTTGAACTGTAGATACCATAAAAGGCTTTGCAGAACTTTGCGTGTGACAGAGATGGCTATGAAACTGCAGATAATCGATAATGGGCAGCTAGACAAGCATGTGGAGGAATGTCAGCGGATAATGTGAGGACTTCACCTGGGTCTGTAATCTGGCTATTCCTAATATAAATGTTTGGAAAGATTATTACTCATAAATTTTTGAATTTCAGAAAAACATCTTTAAACGACTGTGCTTAGCGAATTTTTCTCCTTATTGTTTTCACATTTTTTTGTGTGTATCCTATCCTTGCAATCTTCTGAAATTTTGTCCCACAAAACTGGCTGTTTCTCCACAAATAAATTATTGACTTACGTGTTACGCTACAGAAGCGAAAGGTCGCTTACCACAAAAAAAAAAAAAATCAAATATCGGAGATGACGTTCCTCAGAAAGACAAAGGGCTGCACAAGAAGAAATTTGGAAATTTGTGGTAAGGTCTTATGGGACCGAACTGCCTAGGTCATCGGTCCCTAAGCCTACACACTACTTAATCTAACGTAGACTAACTTACGCTATAGACAACACACACACTCATGTCCGAGGGAGGACTCGAATCTCCGACGGGGGTTGTCACACGGATCGTGACAAGCCGCCGAGACCGCGTTGTTACTCCACGCGGCTGCACAGGAAGAGATATGATTAGATACGCAGATACTAGAACAGAATTAAATATTTGCAGAATGAATGGAAAAATTCAAAAACAACACCTCATGAGAATGTCAGGCCACAGAATTCTTCAGAAGATCCTGAACTGCAAGCCGAATGGGAAAAGAGATACTGGAAGACCCAGAAAAAGATGGGAATGATTTTGTTTGTGTGTTCCTTGAAAGGACGAGGACGAGGATTATTGTTATTATTATTATTATTATTATTTCTTTCCTTTCTCAGACCTTAGGTCTGGTTCGAAATGAAAGTGACGCGGACCTTGATCAAGCGTGACTTCCTTTTAACTGTACGGTATATGTTACATTGCGTTTAGGAACTTCCGGGTAATTGAACATGTATCAATAATTACGGATTTCTGTAGTTGTATATATATGTTTGGATGTAGCTGTATTGCGTTGATGTACTGGTGGATATTGTGTGGTATGACTCCTGTAGTTGATAATATAATTGGTATGATGTCAACTTTATCCTGATGCCACATGTCTTTGACTTCCTCAGCCAGTTGGATGTATTTTTCAATTTTTTCTCCTGTTTTCTTTTGTATATTTGTTGTATTGGGTATGGATATTTCGATTAGTTGTGTTAATTTCCTCTTTTCATTGTTGAGTATGCTGTCAGGTTTGTTATGTGGTGTTGTTTTATCTGTTATAATGGTTCTGTTCCAGTATAATTTGTATTCATCATTCTCCTGTACATTTTGTGGTGCATATTTGTATGTAGGAACGTGTTGTTTTATAAGTTTATGTTGTAAGGCAAGCTGTTGATGAATTATTTTGGCAACATTGTCATGTCTTCTGGGGTACTCTGTATTTGCTATTATTGTACATCCGCTTGTGATGTGATCTACTGTTTCTATTTGTTGTTTGCAAAGTCTGCATTTATCTGTTGTGGTATTGGGATCTTTAATAATATGCTTGCTGTAATACCTGGTGTTTATTGTTTGATCCTGTACTGCAATCATGAATCCTTCCGTCTCACTGTATATATTGCCTTTTCTTAGCCATGTGTTGGATGAGTCTTGATCGATGTGTGGCTGTGTTAGATGATACGGGTGCTTGCCATGTAGTGTTTTCTTTTTCCAATTTACTTTCTTCGTATCTGTTGATGTTATGTGATCTAAAGGGTTGTAGAAGTGGTTATGAAATTGCAGTGGTGTAGCAGATGTATTTATATGAGTGATTGCTTTGTGTATTTTGCTGATTTCTGCTCGTTCTATAAAGAATTTTCTTAAATTGTCAACCTGTCCATAATGTAGGTTTTTTATATCGATATATTATTATTATTATTATTATTATTATTATTATTATTATTATTATTACTATTAGTTCCCAAATCATTTGGACGCCTACGAGAAGTAGTTAAGACAACAAAGAGAAACGAAAATAACGGCAGAATGAAGGAAATAATGTACACTATTCCAGAATGAAATTTTCACTTCGCAGCGGAGTGTGCGCTGATGTGAAACTTTCTGCCATTAAAAGTGTGTGCTGGATCGAGACTCGAACTCGGGACCTTTGCCTTTCGCGGGCAAGTGCTCTACCAACTGATCCACCAAAGCACGGGCCATGACCTCTCCGCACAGCTGTACTTCGGGCAGTTCCGAAAGTCTTATAGTCAGCAACAGCGTGTGATGTGGACGTACAGCTGTATCCTCGGAGTCTTTCGCGGCGGCATGACTGGATAAAATCTTCTCAGGTTTCAAGCCGCGTCAGTTACAATAACATTCTTGAGATTTCGATGGCTAGCTCCGCCATCGTCGTCAGGAGTAAAACTGCAGTCAGTGGTTTTACTTCTGACTCTGCTTGAAAACCGAGATTTTATCCTACACGTGCTACTGTTGTTGCCTGGAAGACTGCCGAGCCTGCAAGACGTGAAAGTGTCAATGCTCACGAAGCGGTCGCGGACGGGAACTCTAGCGGTACCGTGTGGTCGCACATGACTCACTCCCGCATAAACAGCAGCTCAGTGAGAGGCCCGCACGTTGGCGGTTCCTGGAAACGGTGGAGGGCTGAGTCCTGGGAAAGCTCTCGCCGACTTATCATAGCCGTGCGGCCACGCAGGGAGCGGCTTGCTTTACGATCCGGGCCCCTCCACTAATGAAGAGGCTTCCGCAGAAGACGCCGCGGCGCGTAGCTCGACTAACGTAATTACGCGCTCGGTAGCGGGGGACGTCACATAACGTTCCCAAGATACAACGCCAACAACACTTTGCTCTCAGGGAAGACTCGCATCTTCCAGGAACTGGTAGCTGCCACATGTTGTCAAGGTCAAACAATAACAGGCTGAGGTGGAGGACCTACAGGAAATTCAGTTTCAGAACCAATTATGGTATTGCACATACCAAGGAGAACATTATTACCTATATTACAGATTTTACTTTCGAGAAACTGACTAAATAATAATAAAATATGGACAACTGTTACTAAACTAATCAAAGCGCTGACATTTATTTTTAGTGCCTCACAGGTTTTAATACTTAACGAGTTAAGAGGTTCATAGTGATACGAAGGTGCGAAAAAGGCAGTTTTTGGTGTCAGCATGACATTCAACTGAAACGTGAATTAAACCTCTGCATTGTTTTTTTCTTTATGGGCATTGGCTCAAATGGCTCAAATGGCTCTGAGCACTATGGGACTCAACTGCTGAGGTCATTAGTCCCCTAGAACTTAGAACTAGTTAAACCTAACTAACCTCAGGACATCACACACATCCATGCCCGAGGCAGGATTCGAACCTGCGACCGTAGCGGTCTCGCGGTTCCAGACTGCAGCGCCAGAACCGCGCGGCCACTTCGGCCGGCTCTTTAGGGGCATTATGTGTGACACATTTCCTCAGTTTCTTATACTGTCAACTTTTTAAGGAAAGTTTTTTTTAAGTTTACTTCAGTTCCATCTGCCTGAAGCAAGACAACGTACAAAGGCAAGATAAACATTGCTCCGTCCTTAATCATGTGTCATCCTTACCGTCGTATACAAGGAAATAATTTGTACGTAACAGACGAGATCCGGTAACTCGATAAATATGGACCATGTTCTGCGGAAATTTTGGAAATTTGTGGTAAGGTCCTATGGGACCAAACTGCTGAGTTCATCGGTCCCTAGGCTTACACACTACTTAATCTAACTTAAACTAACTTACGCTAAGGACAACACGCATATACCCATGCCCGAGGGAGGACTCGAACCTCCGACGGGGGGAGCCGCGCGAAGCGTGGCAAGGTGCCTGAGACCGCACGGGTACCCCGCGCGGCCTTGTTCTGTGGTTTGTGTTCCAAGTAAATAAAAATTAGTGCGACCAGGCTGCGTTAATGACGGCACTTACAGCGCATAAGCATTTCTCAAGAATATATTTTGACAGAGCAGTACGATTAGGACAAAAAAGACCTTGTTCTGACGCCATTTCCAAGAGACAACATGAAAGAAAAGAAATTTGTACCGATGTCACATAATATTCATTTGTTTACTGTCCAAGCTATAACGAGATAACTTTTGCGTATTTACGTTCAACGCAGATTAAAACTATGTTGATAGGATGCAGGTATCTATTATCTTCAAATTTTAAAGAAGCCACGTTCCCAACTGTACTATAATGGACGTTCATACTATTCTACGACCAGATAAAAGTCGAGGAGGGTTCTACGAAGGACGTTCTGAAAGCTATCGGACTAACAGCTATATGGCATAAATGTCAACAAATTAACAGGATTCAGGGAAAGTGCGACTACCTAGGTGAGACACCAGTATAATTCGATGGGCACATCTACTGGACTACTCCGTAATTCAGACTTAAGAGCCTGGCAGAGAGTACATCGAACAACCTTTAGACTACTCCTCTGCCGTTCCACTCCCGAACACTATGAGAAAAACTAACACTTAAGTCTATTCTTGTGAGTCTTTATTTCCCTCATTTTATTACGATGACCATCTCGCCCCATGTAGCTGGGCGTTAACAAAATAGAAAGTCGGTGACAGAAATTTCGTGAAAAGATCTCGCTGCAACGGTAAATGCCTTTGTTGTAATGATTGTTTCTCTGCCTCGTGATGACTGGGTGTTGTGTGATGTCCTTAGGTTAGTTAGGTTTAAGTAGTTCTAAGTTCTGGGGGACTGATGACCATAGATGTTAAGTCCCATAGTGCTCAGAGCCATTTGAACCATTTTGTAATGATTGCCACACAAAGTCGTGTAGCATATCCGTGACGCTCTAAGTTATTTCTGTGAGGAAAGTGATTTTTTTTTTTTTTTCACGCGAGTCATCATTCTTCTGACTGATTTAATGCGAGCCTCCGCGAATTCCACTCCTGTACCGATCTCTTCATGTGGGAGTAGCACTTGCAATCTACGTCACCAATTATTTCTTGTATAAGATAGAAGTACCTGGCGCTGTTGATAGATCGGTTACTGCTGCCCATGGCACTTTATCAAGATTTAAGTGAGTTTGAACGTGATGTTATGTCGGCCCACGAGCGATGGGACACACCATCCCCGCGGTAGCTATGAAGTGGGGATTTTCCCGTACGACCATTTCACGAGTGTGCCGTGAATATCAGGAATCCAGTAAAACACCAAATCTCCGACTTCGCTGCTGCCGGAAAAAGATCATGCAAGAACAGGACCAACGACGACTGAAGAGAATCGTTCTACGTGACAGAAGTGCAACCCTTCCGCAAATTGCTCCGTATTTTAATGCTGGACCGTCAACAAGCGTCAGCTTGCAAACCATTCAACTAAACATAATCGATATGAGCTTGCGGAGCCGAAGGACCATTCGTGTACCCTTGATGATTGCACGACACAAAGTTTTACGCCTCGCCTGGGACCGTCAACACTGACATTGGATTGTTTATGACTGGAAACACGTTGCCTGGTCGGACGAGTCTCGTTTCAAATTGTATCGAGCGGATGGACGTGTACGGATGTGGAGACAAACTCATGAATCCATGGACCCTGCATGTCAGTAGGGGAATGTTCGAGCTGGTAGAGGCTCTGTAATGGAGTGGGGAGTGTGTAGTTGTAGTGCTAAGGGGACCCCTGATCCGTCTAGATACAGGTGACACTGACGTAAGCATCCTGTCTGATCACGTGCATCCATTCATGTCCATTGTGCATTCCGAAGGATTTGGGCAATTACAGCAGGACAGTGCGACTCCCCACACGTCCAGAATTGCTAAAGAGTGGCTCGAGGAACACTCTTTTGAGTTTAAACACTTCCGCTGGCCACCAACCTTCCCAGACAGGAACGTTATTGAGCATGTCTGGGATGCCTTGCAACGTGCTGTTCAGAAGAGATCTCCACCCCCTCGTACTCTTACGCATTTATGGACTGCCCTGCAGTATTCACGGTGACAATTCCGTCCAGCACTATTTCAGACTTTAGTCGAGTCTATTCCACGGCATGTTGTAGTACTTCTGCGTTCTCGCAGTTGTCCTACACGATATTAGGCAGGTGTACCAGTGTTTTTGACTCTTCAGTGTAGAACACTAGTGCGATCCATTCTTGCGAACTGATCGAGTGTTTGGGGTTCGCACATGTCGGATTAAAGGAAGACATCGAAGCAATTCAGAGGCGGGTTGCTGGATTTCTTACCTGCAGGGTCCATCAGCACACAAGTAGTGCGGAGATGCTTCGCCACTCAAATGGGAATCCCTGGAGGAAATGGGACGTTCTTTTCGAGGATCGCTACTGAGAAAATTTAGAGAACCGGTCTTTGAAGCTGATTGCGGAACGATCCCATTGACGCCCAAGTAAGGGACACGAAGATAAGAGCATATAACGTTTATGCCTCGCTCTATTTGTGAGTGGAGCAGGAAGGGAAATAACTAGTAATGGTGCAATGTACCCTCCGCCACGCACCGTACGATAGCTTGCAGAGGATGTATGTAGAAGTGACTGTAGGAATATAAGCCTTTATACGAGGAAAAATTTCTGAGTACTTACATATGGAGCACAGCATGGAAGTGAATCACAGATTGTGAGAACACTAGAAAATAAAGACCGTTTGAGATGTGACACTGAAAATTGAGTGGACTGATACGAAATGAGGAGGCTGTCATCAATGTCGGTGAGGAAGAAGAAATAGGACGATAGAATGTTTATACATCAGAGAATATCTTCCACTGTACTAGAGGGAGCTGCAGAGGGAAAAAACTGTGTGGGTGGACAGAGAGTTTGGAATACATCGAACAAAGAACTGAGGGCGCAGGGTGTTGGTGGTACTCTTAGATGAGTTGGCAGTTGATGGTTGGAGTGCTGACATATTATCCGCGTATCCAGTAATGCTGGTAACTGATGTGTTATGCATGGGGATCATATAAACCTGTACCGCATCAAAAACAGCCTGAAGATGGCGCTATGAAGCGTTGAAACTGGTAGCGATAAAATAAAATAAAATCATAAGAACGGCTGTAGGTGCTTAGATGAAGAGTGTTGCGCTGTAGAGGAAGTCTTGGAGGAACGCACGGAATAGTCCGATGTGGGACTATTTTAAAGGAGGAAAGTAAGAATTAGCGTAGTTTTTGGAGGCATTTGAATGGAGATGGAATATTTTAAAATTAAAACAGTCTCGTTCGCAATTGTTGTTGTTGTTGTTGTTGTTGTGTTCTTGAGTCCTGAGACTGGTTTGATGCAGCTCTCCGTGCTAGTCTATCCTGTGCAAGCTTCTTCATCTCCCAGTACCTACTGCAACCTACATCCTTCTGAATCTAGTGTATTCATCTCTTGGTCTCCCTCTACGATTTTTACCCTACACGCTGCCCCCCAATACTAAATTGGTATGCCCTACCAACCGATCCCATCTTCTAGTCAAGTTGTGCCACAAATTTCTCTTCTCTCCAATTCTATTCAATACCTCCTCATTATGTCATCTACCCATTTAATCTTCAGCATTCTTCTGTAGCACCACATTTCGAAAGCTTCTATTCTCTTCTTGTCCAAAGTGGTTATCGTCCATGTTTCACTTCCATAAATGGCTACACTCCATACAAATACAGCGTCCTCTTGAGTAGTCCCCGCCCGGAGATCCGAATGGGGGACTATTTTACCTCCGGAATATTTTACCCAAGAGGACGCCATCATCATTTAATCATACAGTAAAGCTGCATGTCCTCGGGAAAAATTACGGCTGTAGTTTCCCCTTGCTTTCAGCCGTTCGCAGTACCAGCACAGCAAGGCCGTTTTGGTTAATGTTACAAGGCCAGATCAGTCAATCATCCAGACTGTTGCCCCTACAACTACTGAAAAGGCTGCTGCCTCTCTTCAGGAACCACACGTTTGTCTGGCCTCTCAACAGATACCCCTCCCCTCCGTTGTGGTTGCACCTACGGTACGGCTATCTGCATCACTGAGGTACGCCAGCCTCCCCACCGTCGGCAGGGTCCACGGTTCATGGAGGGGGGGAGTCGATCGCAATAGCGGATTTATTAAAAGTGGCAACCGGTAAAGGTCAAATGGCGACCATCTTGAGACCATATGTACCGTGATGGTAGATAGTCTGAAGCCCGCTGTTTGACCGAAACCGGTTATGATTTTTAATAAATTTTGTGTTGCGACCAAGACTGGTTTAATTTTGAGGCGTGTCCCGCGCAGCTTGCAGCCCGCCGTGTTTACCCAGCCGCCCGGTCGGGTTGGTGGCATGGCTGGTGGTGGCGCACGCTGGCAACGCCGATCCGCTCTCGTCCCGTAAATCCCGCGCGAAGCAAAAGCTGGAGCGTTACGTCAGCCGCTCGTGCCGCTGCCGCTGCCGCTGCCGCTGCCGCTGCCGCTGCTGTCCAGAGCGCGCCAGATGGATCGCCCCATTGTGGACCGCCACCAACACCCGCCTCCAGCTCACGCCTTGTTTGGCCGCTCCATGTCTCACGCTCTTCCCATGTCCCTCCAACCTGCGGTAAAAATCCAGATTCACAACGCTTGCGGAGTGCTCTTGTCTGTTAACGAGTGAAAACACAACAAAAATTGTTCAAATGTGTGTGAAATCTTATGGGACTTAACTGCTAAGGTCATCAGACCGTAAGCTTACACACTATTAACCTAAATTATCCTAAGGACAAACACACACACCCATGCCCGAGGGAGGGCTCGAACCTCCGCGGGGACCAGCCGCACAGTCAATGACTGCAACGCCTCAGACCGCTCGGCTAATCCCGCGCGACGAAAACACAACACCCTGTAACGTTGGATGTCGCCGAAGGCTTCCGCAGCCGTTGCCACAGTCAGTAAAATTCTTCTGGCTTTCTGACCGCATTGTCAACTATAAAATTTCGACGTTTCGGTGACTATTGAAAGACGCCTTCCTCAGGGTGTATTGATAACTGCTGAATTGGCGCTAGTTTGACTACTTACATACTATGGACGAGTTCTATCATTGGATATAACGGTGAGGAGGAAGCGTATTAGGTGTTCTTTTATTGGTCTTTGCATTGCGTCTTGTTATTGGTGGAACAAGGCGTTTTCCAGTGGAGTTTCCTTTATTATTTTGTAAATTTTTTTTGTTTATTTATAGATGCAATCACATTCTTCTGACACAGTCATAGCCGGTTTCGGCCATACAGTGACCATCTTCAGATTCTAAAGGCGGAATAACACTGAACACAGGTTCATGCGTTGTCAAGTTCGACATTGCATGAACCTGTGTTTGTGTTTCTATAGAATCTGAAGATGGTCATTGTATGGCCGAAACCGGCTATGACTGTCATAAGAACGTGACTGCGTAGTCAAGTTTGACAACCCAGAACCTGTGTTCAGTGTTATGCCGCATTTAGAATCTGAAGATGGTCATTGTATGGCCGAAACCGGCTAAGACTGTGCCATAAGAATGTGATTGCGTCTGTAAAAAAAATTTTACACAATAATCAATCAGAACCTCACTCCATGGACAAAATGTCGTTTTTTCCAGTTCCCTTCATTGCCTGCCGTTGTCGAAAATCGGCGAATAGGAATGCTGCCTACGATACGTTGACGACACTTTTGTCATCTGGCCATACGGAGAAGAAGAGCTTCAGAACTTCCAACAACATCTCAGTCAGCAGCACAGCAAAATTCACTTCACCATGGAGATACACTCCTGGAAATTGAAATAAGAACACCGTGAATTCATTGTCCCAGGAAGGGGAAACTGTATTGACACATTTCTGGGGTCAGATACATCACATGATCACACTGACAGAACCACAGGCACATAGACACAGGCAACAGAGCATGCACAATGTCGGCACTAGTACAGTGTATATCCACCTTTCGCAGCAATGCAGGCTGCTATTCTCCCATGGAGACGATCGTAGAGATGCTGGATGTAGTCCTGTGGAACGGCTTGCCATGCCATTTCCACCTGGCGCCTCAGTTGGACCAGCGTTCGTGCTGGACGTGCAGGCCGCGTGAGACGATGCTTCATCCAGTCCCAATCATGCTCAATGGGGGACAGATGCGGAGATCATGCTGGCCAGGGTAGTTGACTTACACCTTCTAGAGCACGTTGGGTGGCACGGAATACATGCGGACGTGCATTGTCCTGTTGGAACAGCAAGTTCCCTTGCCGGTCTAGGAATGGTAGAACGATGGGTTCGATGACGGTTTGGATGTACCGTGCACTATTCAGTGTCCCCTCGACGATCACCAGTGGTGTACGGCCAGTGTAGGAGATCGCTCCCCACACCATGATGCCGGGTGTTGGCCCTGTGTGCCTCGGTCGTATGCAGTCCTGATTGTGGCGCTCACCTGCACGGCGCCAAACACGCATACGACCATCATTGGCACCAAGGCAGAAGCGACTCTCATCGCTGAAGACGACACGTCTCCATTCATCCCTCCATTCACGCCTGTCGCGACACCACTGGAGGCGGGCTGCACGATGTTGGGGCGTGAGCGGAAGACGGCCTAACGGTGTGCGGAACCGTAGCCCAGCTTCATGGAGACGGTTGCGAATGGTCCTCGCCGATACCCCAGGAGCAACAGTGTCCCTAATTTGCTGGGAAGTGGCGGTGCGGTCCCCTACGGCACTGCGTAGGATCCTACGGTCTTGGCGTGCATCCGTGCGTCGCTGCGGTCCGGTCCCAGGTCGACGGGCACGTGCACCTTCCGCCGACCACTGGCGACAACATCGATGTACTGTGGAGACCTCACGCCCCACGTGTTGAGCAATTCGGCGGTACGTCCACCCGGCCTCCCGCATGCCCACTATACGCCCTCGCTCAAAGTCCGTCAACTGCACATACGGTTCACGTCCACGCTGTCGCGGCATGCTACCAGTGTTAAAGACTGCGATGGAGCTCCGTATGCCACGGCAAACTGGCTGACACTGACGGCGGCGGTGCACAAATGCTGCGCAGCTAGCGCCATTCGACGGCCAACACCGCGGTTCCTGGTGTGTCCGCTGTGCCGTGCGTGTGATCATTGCTTGTACAGCCCTCTCGCAGTGTCCGGAGCAAGTATGGTGGGTCTGACACACCGGTGTCAATGTGTTCTTTTTTCCATTTCCAGGAGTGTATTTGGGTTGGAATGAGCCTACTGGGGTACGCTTGTATGTGGTACCCGAATATTGTAAACTAAAATTTAACTATTATTTTGTAAACGATGTATGTCTCTGATGGTCTCTAAGAACGGATCGCTGACTTTGCTCGACTGCAGAGCCAAAGATACTGCTTCTGGTCTGAGACAGTTGGGTTGGAGTAAGAGAGTGCTTGGCGCACAGCAGTGACTGTGTATCAGTCTGTGAGCGAAAGTGGGTCCAGTAGACAGTTTTTGTAGTTTACTCTGTAAAGCCACCAAGTGTTAGATTATAATGTAGGAATTTTCTCATACCAATATTTTGTGCTACACCGCACGTGATACAGGTTCAAATGGCTCTGAGCACTATGGGACTTAACATCTTAGGTCATCAGTCACGTGAAACAGGTAGTTCTAAATGGTGAGTGATTTTTTTTTAATGGAATGTAAAGTGAAACGATGAAATGCAAATTTAACTGTAGCAAATTACTGGACTGATGTTACTCAGAAGCTTTACGAGTACATGCATTACCGAAAATATAAATGGGAAGCAGAAGTCTTCTCGCAGTTAAAGTAAATGGGGTAATTTTTTAATACTTTCCTTTTGCCAGCTCGTTAGTGTAAAAGAGTTGGCTGATAACTGGTACAGGGAGTTCTGTGTTGGGCAACCCCAGAATATACGTAAACAGATTTGATGTATAGGCTACTTAGATATTTTCCTTTTGTAATGTTTCTAAGATTAACACAGGTTTACGTCATCTGATGATTTGGCTTTATGTTTTTTAGTGATGTTACATCATACCTGCTGTGCAAGTCTCATTGTTTGTGACTACGTCAGCAAAGAAAGGTTTTCATTTAGTAAAAAGGATGTAATTTTTCTGAGTAATGTAATTTTAATCAATAGATGTTTTGGAAAGCCAAACTTAACTTCGAATACAACATCACTGCTGAAAAAGTCAGAGTTCGTAACTCACCCAAACCACTACTGCCTCCCTGTCCGGGTCATATGATTTTTAAGGACACCGAATTTTTCTTAAATGTTTTCCTTTATTAGCCAAAAAAAGTCCTGAATATTTCAAAGTATTACGGCCAGTACTGCACACCGCTGAACCTGTAGCAAGTATATTTTATTCTCCTTCATGAGAGAGCAGAAAATAATGCGATCTACCATTGCTGATTTAGAGGTAAGACAGTTTTATTTATCTTCTTATGTGCACAGAGATCAAAAATATCAGTACTGAACAGAGCCAGAAGATTCAGTACCTAAGGAGCTGAATGTATTTTGCAGTGACTGTATTTCTTTATTGGTATTGGGAGTTGCATTGCCCAATCAGTTCTTATAAAGTTTTGCTGACAATAACACAGAGTAAGCACACCACTTGCAGTTAGAACACGTTACTCGATAACTCAAGATTTGTATGCATTCCAGGTTCAGGCATTCATTTGAGTATTACAATAATTTTAAAGAACATTACAGTGTCAATAAAATTCTTCTGGGTTTGTGACCGCACTGTCAACTATAAAATTCCGACGTTCCGGCGACTATTGCAAGACGCCTTCCTCAGGGTGTATTGCTAACTGCTGAATGGGCGCTAGTTTGATTATTTATATACTATGCAGGAGTGCTATCATTGGGTATGAGGGTGAGGAGGAAGAGTATTAGGTGTCCTTTTATTGGTGTTTGCATTGCGTCTTGTCATTGGAGGCAACAGGCTTTTTCCATTGGAGTTTCCTTTATTGATTGTCATTGGTGGACATCAGCCAATAGGAAACTGAGCGGGCCGGCCGGTGTGGCCGTGCGGTTCTAGGCGCTTCAGTCTGGAACCGCGTGACCGCTACGGTCGCAGGTTCGAATCCTGCCTCGGGCATGGATGTGTGTGATGTCCTTAGGTTAGTTAGGTTTAAGTAGTTCTAAGTTCAAGGGGACTGATGACCACAGATGTTAAGTCCCATAGTGCTTAGAGCCATTTGAACCATTTTGTTGTATTGTTTGAGATGGATATATCTCTCGTGTCCAGATAAAGTTTTGCTTATTGGACGCCCAATCTTGCCCACATACACCAGTCCACATTCGCACCCGGAGGCATGAAATTTGCCTATTGTGTCTTTCATCGAGGCCAGAACGTCTTGCCCGCATCTCGTGGTCGTGCGGTAGCGTTCTCGCTTCCCACGCCCGGGTTCCCGGGTTCGATTCCCGGCGGGGTCAGGGATTTTCTCTGCCTCGTGATGGCTGGGTGTTGTGTGCTGTCCTTAGGTTAGTTAGGTTTAAGTAGTTCTAAGTTCTAGGGGACTTATGACCACAGCAGTTGAGTCCCATAGTGCTCAGAGCCATTTGAACCATTTTGAACCAGAACGTCTTTTATTTTGTTGTAGCTACAAAAAACCGGCTTAGTGCCTGCCCGACGGAGAATTTTGCCCAGACGTTCAGTGACCCCTTGTGCGTATGGTAGCAGGACGGTGATCTGTGCTTCGTTCTGCATTTCCCTATTGCCCTCCTCCTTTGGTGCCATAGTTTTATGTATCATCTTCATGTCGTAGCCATTAGTTCCAAAAATGGACCTGAGGTTCTGTAGTTCGGCTTTGAGATTGTGTTCATCGCTGATCCTGTGGGCCCTCTCAGTTAAAGTTTACAGGGCCGATTTATTTTGCGTAGGATGGTGGTGGGAGGCTTACGGTAAACTTCCACATCGTTAAAGGGCAATACCTCGTTCTTTTCTACACTCCTGGAAATGGAAAAAAGAACACATTGACACCGGTGTGTCAGACCCACCATACTTGCTCCGGACACTGCGAGAGGGCTGTACAAGCAATGATCACACGCACGGCACAGCGGACACGCCAGGAACCGCGGTGTTGGCCGTCGAATGGCGCTAGCTGCGCAGCATTTGTGCACCGCCGCCGTCAGTGTCAGCCAGTTTGCCGTGGCATACGGAGCTCCATCGCAGTCTTTAACACTGGTAGCATGCCGCGACAGCGTGGACGTGAACCGTATGTGCAGTTGACGGACTTTGAGCGAGGGCGTATAGTGGGCATGCGGGAGGCCGGGTGGACGTACCGCCGAATTGCTCAACACGTGGGGCGTGAGGTCTCCACAGTACATCGATGTTGTCGCCAGTGGTCGGCGGAAGGTGCACGTGCCCGTCGACCTGGGACCGGACCGCAGCGACGCACGGATGCACGCCAAGACCGTAGGATCCTACGCAGTGCCGTAGGGGACCGCACCGCCACTTCCCAGCAAATTAGGGACACTGTTGCTCCTGGGGTATCGGCGAGGACCATTCGCAACCGTCTCCATGAAGCTGGGCTACGGTTCCGCACACCGTTAGGCCGTCTTCCGCTCACGCCCCAACATCGTGCAGCCCGCCTCCAGTGGTGTCGCGACAGGCGTGAATGGAGGGACGAATGGAGACGTGTCGTCTTCAGCGATGAGAGTCGCTTCTGCCTTGGTGCCAATGATGGTCTTATGCGTGTTTGGCGCCGTGCAGGTGAGCGCCACAATCAGGACTGCATACGACCGAGGCACACAGGGCCAACACCCGGCATCATGGTGTGGGGAGCGATCTCCTACACTGGCCGTACACCACTGGTGATCGTCGAGGGGACACTGAATAGTGAACGGTACATCCAAACCGTCATCGAACCCATCGTTCTACCATTCCTAGACCGGCAAGGGAACTTGCTGTTCCAACAGGACAATGCACGTCCGCATGTATCCCGTGCCACCCAACGTGCTCTAGAAGGTGTAAGTCAACTACCCTGGCCAGCAAGATCTCCGGATCTGTCCCCCATTGAGCATGATTGGGACTGGATGAAGCGTCGTCTCACGCGGCCTGCACGTCCAGCACGAACGCTGGTCCAACTGAGGCGCCAGGTGGAAATGGCATGGCAAGCCGTTCCACAGGACTACATCCAGCATCTCTACGATCGTCTCCATGGGAGAATAGCAGCCTGCATTGCTGCGAAAGGTGGATATACACTGTACTAGTGCCGACATTGTGCATGCTCTGTTGCCTGTGTCTATGTGCCTGTGGTTCTGTCAGTGTGATCATGTGATGTATCTGACCCCAGGAATGTGTCAATAAAGTTTCCCCTTCCTGGGACAATGAATTCACGGTGTTCTTATTTCAATTTCCAGGAGTGTATAAATAGATCTTGTGACCGAGGAAACGCATGGTAACTCGCACATCCATAAGAAAAGCTACGTGTTAATCAACCCACACAGGTATAATGAGATATTTCACGTTCTAGGTCACTTCTCATTAATAGGATAAATAGTTTTAACTAGGAAGTCCATTGAATTAGCAGGCTGTAGATCCAGAAGAGACGACAAAAGTCGTGAGATAGCGATCTGCCCATATACACATGACTGTAGTATCGTGTACATAAGATATAAAACGGCAGTGCGTTGATGGAGTTGTCATTTGTGCTCAGGTGACTCATCTCGGAAGATTTTCGTCGTGATTGTGGCCACACGATGGGTACCAATTGACTCTGAACACGGAACTGTAGATGGGGTTAGACGCATGGGACATTCCAAGTCGGAAGTCGTTCGGGAATTCAGTGCAGAACCACAGTTTCAATTGTGTGCCGAGAATACCAGATCTCAGGCATTATCTCGCACCACAGACAACGCAGTGGCCGACGGCCTTCACTTAACGACCGACAGCAGCGGTGTTTGCTTAGAGTTGTCATTGATAACAGACAAGCAGCAACTCTGTGGGCTACCAAATATTTTCCTTGCAATTTTACTTTTCGTTGTATTTTTCCTATGAATCAGAGTTTGTAAATAAGTGTACTAATGACTGTATTATGACATAGTTAAATAAATGTTCGTTGCAAGTAAGTTGTAAGTAGATACGCTGGCTTACTCAGAGCGCTGCCATATTGTCAGAGAATATAGTGAACTGGAAGTTGCATTATCTCTGGGCGCGCATTCGCGCTAGCAGTTGACTACAGCGCGGAGCAGAACCTAGAAGAGTGTTGAAACAAGCAGTCGAGTCTAGGCAGGTTGTGGGTTTTTTGTTGAGAAACGGTCGTAAAGCAGTGGAGCAAAAATGTGTAATGGCGCAGCGTACATTTGATGTGGACGGGCGGAGTGTATGGCATTAACTGGGCACAGTATAAATACCGCATGAGGATGCAAATTAACATGAAGATTGCTGCAGCCCCATTTTCATTTGCTACCAAGCTACAAGAAGAAGACCTGTGTCGCACAATGTCGACGAACAATGCCTTATATTGCACCGACGACATCTCAACCTGAAGTATGATCCAAGTAATTACGTGGTCAAACTTGTATGCGGCCTCGTACTTCATTTTGTGTTCGAATAATATAGAATCATACCAAAATGAGGACCTTCACTTTTATCTAAGAAAAAATACCTAAGTAGTATCTATCTTATCCGTTGTTGAATCCGAGACTGAGAAACTATTACAGTATTTTTATGAAATAAATAATAGTAATTGAAATTTCTGTAGTTTGCAAACCGATAAGTGACACAAGTGCTTCAGTCCAGTACACAGTAATTTCAAAGACAGTGCTTAACAAAGGAAAATTCAGAAAAATGTATTTTTTGTTGTACTTTTCGTGGATAAGTAAGTTTTAATTTTTACGAAACTGCAATCAGTCACAAATGTGTGTTAACATCTTAAGCCAACAATAGTAGCAACTGCACAATGTGCTTAGCAGTAATTGTTAATGAATTGTAATAAAAGTTTAATTTACAAGAAACCAATTGACTCAGTAAAATCGTGTCACGAACTTTGCTATTCTTTTACAATCGAAATTTTGACTTTGCAAATTACACTGCTGTAGCTCTCAGGAAAGTGATTACTGAATGACGCAATATAATTACGACAAATTTTAAACCAAATAAGAGCATTCGGTAAGGATTAAATATAAATAACTTTTTGAGTAAAATTAAAGACAGTGAGCGTTATACTGACTGACGTCACGATTTTTTGCATTTACGTATCTGTTTACTAATGGTGAGATTTTGTTGTTCGTTGATTATTGATAATTGATTTTCATGATCTGTTACATAACGGAAAGCTATTTGTTCAATATAACATATCCATTCGAAATCACGCTAGAGTAGTATTTACATATTGTGCTGTTTTCGCCTTGCAACAAAAGCAATCCTTTTTCACCACTAACAAAGAGTAATTATAGTGACAGTAATTTTGCTCACGTAGTGAGCTGTCGAATGTTACTTTTCTGTAATTCATTAACTAAACTTATAACGTTTCCAAAATTTAATTAAGTACTGTAATTCCATCCAGTCAAATTTTATATTCATTTAATTTCCTCTGAGTTTTTACTTCGTCTCGTCATTGCTGCAAGTACAGAGCGCTGGCGATTCGGTTATAACTACACCTACATTTCGTGGATTTCATTTATTTGTCAGAGTAAATGACTTGTCCGCTCAACAGGTGTACGGTTCACTTAAGCCTTAATTAGCCGGAAGTGTAGTAGGTGGTCATAGGTGCGGTGAAATTTGTGTTAATGGGCTATGATAGCAGATGACCGACGAGAGTGCCTCTGCTAACAGTAAGACATCGCCTACACTGCCTCTCCTGAGCTCGTGACCATATTGGTTGGACCATAGACGGATGGGCCATGGCCTGGTCACATGAGTCCTGATTTCATTTGGTAAGAGCTGATGGTAAAGTTCAAATGTAGCGCAGACCCCCACGAAACCATGGACCGGAGTTGCTAACAAGGCACTGTGCCAGCTGGTGGTGGCTCCACAATGGTTTGGGCTGTGTTTACACTCCTGGAAATGGAAAAAAGAACACATTGACACCGGTGTGTCAGACCCACCATACTTGCTCCGGACACTGCGAGAGGGCTGTACAAGCAATGATCACACGCACGGCACAGCGGACACACCGGGAACCGCGGTGTTGGCCGTCGAATGGCGCTAGCTGCGCAGCATTTGTGTACCGCCGCCGTCAGTGTCAGCCAGTTTGCCGTGGCATACGGAGCTCCATCGCAGTCTTTAACACTGGTAGCATGCCGCGACAGCGTGGACGTGAACCGTATGTGCAGTTGACGGACTTTGAGCGAGGGCGTATAGTGGGCATGCGGGAGGCCGGGTGGACGTACCGCCGAATTGCTCAACACGTGGGGCGTGAGGTCTCCACAGTACATCGATGTTGTCGCCAGTGGTCGGCGGAAGGTGCACGTGCCCGTCGACCTGGGACCGGACCGCAGCGACGCACGGATGCACGCCAAGACCGTAGGATCCTACGCAGTGCCGTAGGGGACCGCACCGCCACTTCCCAGCAAATTAGGGACACTGTTGCTCCTGGGGTATCGGCGAGGACCATTCGCAACCGTCTCTATGAAGCTGGGCTACGGTCCCGCACACCGTTAGGCCGTCTTCCGCTCACGCCCCAACATCGTGCAGCCCGCCTCCAGTGGTGTCGCGACAGGCGTGAATGGAGGGACGAATGGAGACGTGTCGTCTTCAGCGATGAGAGTCGCTTCTGCCTTGGTGCCAATGATGGTCGTATGCGTGTTTGGCGCCGTGCAGGTGAGCGCCACAATCAGGACTGCATACGACCGAGGCACACAGGGCCAACACCCGGCATCATGGTGTGGGGAGCGATCTCCTACACTGGCCGTACACCACTGGTGATCGTCGAGGGGACACTGAATAGTGCACGGTACATCCAAACCGTCATCGAACCCATCGTTCTACCATTCCTAGACCGGCAAGGGAACTTGCTGTTCCAACAGGACAATGCACGTCCGCATGTATCCCGTGCCACCCAACGTGCTCTAGAAGGTGTACGTCAACTACCCTGGCCAGCAAGATCTCCGGATCTGTCCCCAATTGAGCATGTTTGGGACTGGATGAAGCGTCGCCTCACGCGGTCTGCACGTCCAGCACGAACGCTGGTCCAACTGAGGCGCCAGGTGGAAATGGCATGGCAAGCCGTTCCACAGGACTACATCCAGCATCTCTACGATCGTCTCCATGGGAGAATAGCAGCCTGCATTGCTGCGAAAGGTGGATATACACTGTACTAGTGCCGACATTGTGCATGCTCTGTTGCCTGTGTCTATGTGCCTGTGGTTCTGTCAGTGTGATCATGTGATGTATCTGACCCCAGGAATGTGTCAATAAAGTTTCCCCTTCCTGGGACAATGAATTCACGGTGTTCTTATTTCAATTTCCAGGAGTGTACATGGAATGCACTGCGTCCTAACGTCCCATTGAACCTATCATTGACTGGAAATTTTCGGATACTTCGAGATCATTTGCCGCCATTCGTGGACGTCATGTCCCCGTAACAACAATGGAATTTTCGTGGATGACAGTATGCCATGTCACCGGCCAACAATTGTTCGCAATTGGTTTGAAGAACATGCTGGACAATTCTAGTGAATGATCTGGCCACTGACATCACTCGAGATGAATCCCATCGAACATTTTTGGGACGTAATCGAGAGGTTAGTTTGTGTACAAAAGCTTACACAGGCAACACTTTCGCTATTATGGACGGATGTAGAGGCAGCATGGCTCAATATTTCTGCAGGGGACTTTCAACGATTTGTTGAATCCATGCCACGTCAAGTTGCTGCAGTACGCCGGTGAAAAAGGAGGTCCGACACGATTTTAGAAGGCATCCCATAACTCCAGTCTCCTCTGTGTATATTCGCCCTGATGACGAGCTGTACATCACAGTAATTAGATGCAGGATGTGGTATTACCTGTAAAAGAAGTAAAAAGCTGTTATCCTAATAATCTTACGTAATTACCCAGTTGGTGCGTTTATTCTCTACAATTATAAATGGGCACTGTTCTTTGACACTTTATGTAAAGTACAATGCAGGCTCTCAGGACCGCTATTTACATCCTTTTCGACTTTTTATGGGTGATACACCATGAGTAGAAGCAGTTTTCCATCCTTAACGTTTCGTCTCCCAAAGAAGGAGACAGGATCAAACGCTGTTAGGATGTATCAGAGAATCAGTACAATTAGCCTAACAACTATCTAATGTTTTTACCTTTTCCACGAAATAAGATTTGTGTGGTTGTCCAGAACAGACAACGGATGAAAAGATATCAAGAACACTATCAGCTGTAAGTTCATTTCCAGCTTATTTTTAGGCTACCAGTTTCGGCCATATAATACGCCATCATCAGGCCCGCTGGCTTGCAAAGTTATTTTTATTAAAAATCTTCCTGACCAACCACGCTACCAGCCAGTGATATGTACTGCTGTGACAGCTTTCAAAGTCTGAGGAAGCCTTATCCTGGCGAGATGCGTTATTTGTAATACGAAGATGCCTAAATAAAGATGAAACGCGTCATTGGGAAACGATAATAAAACAACCAAGACTGTTTGTTTCTTTAAATAAAAATCGCCTTGGAACCGAAACTGGTTGTTCTACCAATCAGCCCACCATGGAACGCAAAAAGTTTTCTTAATATCTTTTTATGTACATATCGGCTGTTGCCCTACCATTCAGCTACGCAAGAACGGATGCATATCTAAAACAGACAACTAACATGCAACTAGTGGTATTCCTACATGCTGAGATGTTGTATCTTACTACTCTGTATATAACACTATTTTTTTAATAAAACTTTCAGTGTGTTCACTTACCAAATAGGTTATGATTTTTTTTACTGGATTAAGAAGTTAGGCACTGTAACCAATATGCAATGTGTTTTACTGTTATGGGTGCAGACCAAAGGAGCGAGTAGACAGTGAAACAAGCAAATATTCCTGATAAACAAGTGTTTGGAAATCAATGCACCTTCCCCCCCCCCCCCCCCAACTGATACGACATAGGCACTATAGTAGTTATGCCAACTTTACAACACTGTTAATGTCTGTTTGGATGAAAGGTTGCAGATCTGGTCCATGCATGGGAGTGCACCAGCGCAGTATCATATGGCTGTTCGGGAATACGGACCTTCGACAAGCGTATCGGTCTTAGCTCGCCAGTGCATCGTCTCCCAGATCCCACGATTTGAATCCATTGGATTATTTTGTGTAGGGATATTTCAAATCCTTGGTGTATACGAGCCTTATTGGCAACGTTAGTGAACTCCGGGAACGTACTATATATGGTTGTCAATGCTCCCGGAACACGCCTGGGATTTTTGAATGTGTACAGGTATCGATGAACAGACATGCTGAAGTCTGCATTCACATGAATGGTAGTCGTTGCTGTCTTGTTGCGCTTGCCCTTAATTGCGTAGCTATAGTTCGGATTCTTGAGTACACCGCTGTAAAGTGTTCACGTATACTGCTGTAACACATCATATTTGAGAAAACACTGGTTCTCGGACCTGTGTTTATTAGGATTATTTGCTTGTTCCATTGTGCTCTTCTCGTCTCTTCCGTTTGCAACCGTAATAATCGAACACAATGCATAACAGTATTGAAATTAAATTATTCTGGTGTTAAATATTAAGTCTGTAGTATGAAATCGTCTCTTTACTATTTATTGGTATGAAATTCTAATTTAACTTTCTGTTTTGCAACTGCTTTATTTTTCTCTGATCTGACTGCAAAATACTAACAAAAGAGTCTATATCATGAAACATCTAATCTTGAATAATGAATCTGATTTTTTTTCATACTGAAAGTGTCTCCTGACCATGCCAATAACGTGCTGTATTTATATGTATCATGGAGCGAACTAAGGCTGTGTTTCTTCCATCAGACAGACGACACAGCAAATCCTTAACCTAGTGTTTGTGGGAACATCATTATGTTAAATAACAAACCTATAATTGGAATACATCCAGCAAATAATTGAGGACGTGGGTAGTAAGTGATACTGTGAGATTAAAAGGTTGACACTGGTGACGAATTCGTGGCGGGCCGCATCAAACCAGTCAGAAGACATAACTCAAAGAAATGTTCATTTTTGGGTTACGATTTGCTGTTAATCACTTAGATTCGCGACAGAACAGAGCTAGTGCCGAATGCATCATCATTGCCAGCGAGGTTTGACACCTCAGCGGACGTTGAAATGGACATAGTACAATGGCTGTGTGATTTTCGCGCCTTTCTTGCACGGAATGTGAATTTCATATCCGTTAAATTCTTTCATTCCCAACTGTGACCCGGCGCCATTCTCTCTTCCGTCCCCCTGTGACTGGTACCTTCCCATTCCGCGGGACTGCGGCCTTCGAAACTGCCCTGACGGAGTCCCTTCACCACTGTGTCTTCCTCTACGTGCCATGCAAATATTTTGCTGCTGCAGACTATCTCAAGTGAATGACACATGTATCAACGGTGAACGACGAAGACAAGGCACCAGAACTGACTAAGTGCCTCTTAAGTTTTACACTACGCTGCCAGGTCATTCGCTTCCGTATCTCAACAGGGAGCTGTTCAAGTTGGTGAACGCTCTGTAATGGAGTGGGGCGTGTGTAGTTGGAGTGATATAGGATCAAAAATGGTTCAAATGGCTCTGAGCACTATGGGACTTAACTGCTGAGGTCATCAGTCCCCTAGAACTTAGACCTACTTAAACCTAACTAACTTAATGACATCACACACATCCATGCCCGAGGCAGGATTCGAACCTGTGATCGTAGCGGTCGCGCGGTTCAGACTGTAGCGCCTAGAACCGCTCGGTCACACCGGCCGGCGATATGGGATCCCTGTTACGACTAGATACTACTGACAGGTGACACGGACGTAAGCATCCTGCCTGATCACTTGCATCCATTCATGTCCATTGTGCATTGCGACGTATTTGGGAAATTCCACCAGGACAAAGCGACACCCCACATGTCCAAAATTTCTAAAGAGTGAATCGAGGAACAATCTTTTGAGTTTAAACACTTCCTCTGGCCGCCAAACTCCCTAGACATGAACATTATTGAGCATATCTGGGATGCCTTGCAACGTGCTGTTCAGGAGAGGTCATACATTCGACTCTTAAGGATTTATGAACAGCCCTGTAGGATTCAGTTCCCTCCAGCACCACTTCAGACATTAGTCGAGTGCGTGCCACTTCATGTTCGGCACCTCTGCATGCTCGCGGGGGCCCAACACGGCATTAGGCAGGTGTACCAGTTTCTTTGGCTCTCGAATGTAGGCCTAATTGATTCGCCTAGATGGGCAATGGATCCACCTTCTTCAGTGTGAATGCACAACTGCTTCCGACCTCCTGGGGGAATCCCAGAGTAGCGAGCATGAAGGAGATGAACAGGGACTGCGGACAGGTGGCTAGCCGGCCGCTGTGGTCGAGCGGTTCTAGGCGCTTCAGTCCGGAACCACGCGGATGCTACGCTCGCAGGTTCGAATCCTGTCTCGGGCATGGATGTGTGTGTTGTCCTTAGGTTCGTAAGGTTTTAGTAGTTCTAAGTCTAGGGGACTGATGACATCAGATGTTAAGTCCCATAGTGGTTAGAGCCATTTGGATTTTGAACAGGTGGCGCTCGGTGGGTGTGTGGAGTGGCAGTGAGGCGTGCCGAAACAGTCCACGCAGAGGCGATAACAGTGTGTCCCTGATGTAGCAGTGGTTTAATGCACCTACCTGGTAAGCAGGAGATCCCAGGTTCTAATCTCAGTCCGGTGCTGATTTTCACTTGTCGCCACTGATTCCGCATAATCTCCCGATGCAACTGACATCACTAATTCCTTCCCTCTCCTTTCTCTCCCCCCAGCCCCCCCCCCCCCCACCTCTCTCCCATCCAGTTTACATCTGAGTCTGTTACGCTTTCACGATTAAATCGCTAAACTGATTTTGATTAAATTTGGCATGGCTACAGCTTGAACGATGAGGAAGGACAAAGGCAACTTTAGAAAGTGTGCCGTAGAAAACATTTCTTGAATTGAAGACTATAACGCGAAATATGGAACAGTTATTACTCTTCGAAGAACCTATTTACTCTTTGAAATTTGAACTTTATTAAATTTGTAAAAATGTTTTCATTGTTTGATATGGTCTATACGATACGATTCAACGTATTGAATAGAGTCGTTAAAGAATACTCTACGTTGTTTAATCCGTATTTCGACACTGCTGTCAGTCACTGACCTATTGCTTTCTAGCCGATGATTATGACGCGTGTCGTACAGCTTCTAACAAAATAAGCATATTAAGTTTTAATACTGTTGGTGGTCTTCTGGTCCGCATTGTTGACTTTTATACTGATCGTCCCGGGTTCGATTCCCAGTCTGGTCATTTTATTCCGCTCGCGCCTGTGGGTGCGTTTTGTCCTCATCATAATTTTACCGTCATCGACGAGCAAGTCGCCGAATTGTCGCTAAATAAAATGACGTGCCCCAAGAGCTGGAACTTTCTGAACGGGGTCTTCCAGAGTATAAAGCTAAACACACATTTCATTTCATTTTGCTGATATGCGGGTTAGTATTTCATAAACGGGGAATTAAATACTGCCTTTGTAGCAACACATGGGAAATATGCCGAATGTTCTTTTCCATTTTTGTCTCTTATTTTGCTTCATAATGATCACTTCTTAACTCTTCCTTGCCTTGTTGGATGGTTTTTCATATTTCAGTCTCACGGGGAGTGTGCAAGGGATAAGTCCCTGCAGGCGCACTATTCTCTGTGCCCTCGGTGGCTCAGATGGATAGAGCGTCTGCCATGTAAGCAGGAAGTCTCGGGTTCGAGTCCCGGTCGGAGCACACATTTTCATGTCCCCAATGAAGTATATCAACGCCTGGTTGCAGCTAGAGTGTCGATTTAATTATCATTTCATTCTAGCAAAGCTGCATGGTCATCTACGGCAACTGTTCTTTCGGGAACAGATACTACCGTCATATACAGGGTGTTACAAAAAGGTACGGCCATACTTTCAGGAAACATTCCTCACACACAAAGAAAGAAAAGATGTTATGTGGACATGTGTCCGGAAACGCTTGATTTCCATGTTAGAGCTCATTTTAGTTTCGTCAGTATGTACTGTACAACGTGATCAAATTGTAAAATTTCACACTCAACGTGTGTGGGCTGACGAGAATCCGCACGCAATTGTGCAATCACGTCATCAACACAGATTTTCGTTGAACGTTTGGGCAGGCATTGTTGGTGATGTCTTGATTGGGCCCCATGTTCTTCCACCTACGCTCAATGGAGCCCGTTATCATGATTTCATACGGGATACTCTACCTGTGCTGCTAGAACATGGGCCTTTACAAGTACGACACAACATGTGGTTCATGCACGATGGAGCTCCTGCACATTTCAGTCGAAGTGTTCGTACGCTTCTCAACAACAGATTCGGTGACCGATGGATTGGTAGAGGCGGACCAATTCCATGGCCTCCACGCTCTCCTGACCTCAACCCTCTTGACTTTCATTTATGGGGGCATTTGAAAGTCTTGTTTACGCAACCCCGGTACCAAATGTAGAGACTCTTCGTGCTCGTATTTTGGACGGCTGTGATACAATACGTCATTCTCCAGGGCTGCATCAGCGCATCAGGGATTCCATGCGACGGAGGGTGGATGCATGTATCCTCGCTAACGGAGGACATTTTGAACATTTCCTGTAACAAAATGTATGTCGCTGGTACGTTCTGTTGCTGTTTGTTTCCATTCCATGATTAATGTGATTTGAAGAGAAGTAATAAAATGAGCTCTAACATGGAAAGTAAGCGTTTCCGGACACATGTCCACATAACATATTTTCTTTCTTTGTGTGTGAGTAATGTTTCCTGAAAGTTTGGCCGTACCTTTTTGTAACACCCTGTATAGTTCAGTCATGTTGTCATTAAGTGACTCCGCTGTCCCGCATGAGACTGTGGGCAGATGGAGGGCTGTGGCACAGCAGTGCTGGTGGTGCGGGCCTGTCCACATTGTAGGAGAGTCGGTAGACAGGGCCAAGGCCCTGGCAGCTATGTGGGAGACCGGCGGAACGCCGACCTGCCCGCCGTCTCCATAAGCGGCGACCGGCGGCTCTGCCGGCGCCTTAGTATGCGGACTGCCTGCCCGGCACGCACGCTGCACGCCGGAAACAATTAACGCGGACTCTGCGTGCAGCACACGTGTGCGGCACACGCCACACGCCGCCTCACACACGGCAATCACTACAGGGGTGTCCCAGCTAGCTCTGCTCGACTTAACGTCGATACGACGTGGACGTGAACGGAACGAAAGGCGATGTCACCGTTAAATGGACCTGTGTTTACATTAAACAGAACGTCAACACAACGTCACTGCGCTTAGCCCAGTACCGAACAGTACTGCTGAATTTAGCAAATGCAGACGCTAACAGCAAGAACTACTAGCAACGATAGTTGTTGTTGTTGTGGTCTTCAGTCCTGAGACTGGTTTGATGCAGCTCTCCATGCTACTCTATCCTGTGCAAGCTTCTTCATCTCCCAGTACCTACTGCAACCTACATCCTTCTGAATCTGCTTAGTGTATTCATCTCTTGGTCTCCCTCTACGATTTTTATCCTCCACGCTGCCCTCCAATGCTAAATTTGTGATCCCTTGATGCCTCAAAACATGTCCTACCAACCGATCCCTTCTTCTAGTCAAGTTGTGCCACAAACTTCTCTTCTCCCCAATCCTATTCAATACCTCCTCATTAGTTACGTGATCTACCCACCTTATCTTCAGCATTCTTCTGTAGCACCACATTTCGAAAGCTTCTATTCTCTTCTTGTCCAAACTGGTTATCGTCCATGTTTCACTTCCATACATGGCTACACTCCATACAAATACTTTCAGAAACGACTTCCTGACACTTAAATCTATACTCGATGTTAACAAATTTCTCTTCTTCAGAAACGATTTCCTTGCCATTGCCAGTCTACATTTTATATCCTCTCTACTTCGACTATCATCAGTTATTTTACTCCCTAAATAGCAAAACTCCTTTACTACTTTAAGTGTCTCATTTCCTAATCTAATCCCCTCAGCATCACCCGATTTAATTTGACTACATTCCATTATCCTCGTTTTGCTTTTGTTGATGTTCATCTTATATCCTCCTTTCAAGACACTGTCCATTCCGTTCAACTGCTCTTCCAAGTCCTTTCCTGTCTCTGACAGAATTACAATGTCATCGGCGAACCTCAAAGTTTTTACTTCTTCTCCATGAATTTTAATACCTACTCCGAATTTTTCTTTTGTTTTCTTTACTGCTTGCTCAATATACAGATTGAATAACATCGGGGAGAGGCTACAACCCTGTCTCACTCCTTTCCCAACCACTGCTTCCCTTTCATGCCCCTCGACTCTTATAACTGCCATCTGGTTTCTGTACAAATTGTAAATAGCCTTTCGCTCCCTGTATTTTACCCCTGCTACCTTCAGAATTTGAAAGAGAGTATTCCAGTTAACGTTGTTAAAAGCTTTCTCTAAGTCTACAAATGCTAGAAACGTAGGTTTGCCTTTTCTTAATCTTTCTTCTAAGATAAGTCGTAAGGTTAGTATTGCCTCACGTGTTCCAACATTTCTACGGAATCCAAACTGATCTTCCCCGAGGTCCGCTTCTACCAGTTTTTCCATTCGTCTGTAAAGAATTCGCGTTAGTATTTTGCAGCTGTGACTTATTAAACTGATAGTTCGGTAATTTTCACATCTGTCAACATCTGCTTTCTTTGGTATTGGAATTATTATATTCTTCTTGAAGTCTGTGGGTATTTCGCCAGTCTCATACATCTTGCTCACCAGACGGTAGAGTTTTGTCTTGACTGGCTCTCCCAAGGCCATCAGTAGTTCTAATGGAATGTACGATAGTAGCCGTTGTTAATGGCTAAAACAAAACTCGTAACAGATGTACGGAGGAGGATCGAAAAGTAACACATAGTAAATTTTTTCTCCCATGGTATTGCAGCTGGAATGTTGAAATTTCACGACGATGTAGACTGAAGTTCACGCTGCACACGATACTTTGTTTTTATGTGCAGTCATAGAGAGAGAAGCCTGAACTAAGAAACAAACATGGCACGAATGTTGCTGTCGTCAACTTAAGAAGAGCAGCGAAGTGTAGTTCGATATTTGTGGGCCAGAGGGCTAAACCGAATGAAATTCACTGAGACATGCGTGGTGTGTATGGGGACGCCCTTACGGTCCGTAGCAATGTCTCCATCGCTTTGCGACAGGTGCGGAAGTGAAATCAGCAGTCCACATGTGGCTTTACTCCAACCAAAAAGAGTTCTACAAACAGGGAACGTTCAAACTGGTATCATGACGGGAGAAATGTGTTGAGAACGTTGGTAACTCCGCTGTAAAGTAGATAAAAGGTGTAAGTTCATTTGTGATTTTTTTGTTTTGTTACCTATTAAACTTATTGCTAATAAAATAATTGCGCGTCACTTTCCGATCTTCCTTCGTGGTTCACAAAAATGTCCACATTCGTGAGAAGTGAAAGAATACGAAGGATTATTCTACCTAATATTTGGTCGATAAAGAATGTTTAGAAGGCAATACATAGAGCCTTTCTACCATATCCATTGTAACTGGTCTTCTAAGTAGTACTGGATAAAATCACTAAAACGTGTATATTTCTTCTTCAGTAGTGTTGATTTTTTCCGTGTTAAAGTTTTTTTTTTATGAAAACTGTTTCATCAGTTGATGTTGTTACACTGGTTGACAGTTGCTAAGGAACAGTGACTTTGTCGGACAGGAATAATCATAATGGACGACATGAAACATTGGATATACTAAAAAAGGTGGAGTGGTCTATTTACAACGAAAAATGATACGGATTTCACCATGGGGGAAAGCAGAATAGCAGATACAAATAACATTCATGTTTGATACAGATCAGACTCCCAACAGAAAGATCTATCTCTGACTCTCAGTAAGGAATATGCTCAACTCGGCCACAAATGCACATTTCACACTTGAAATTCAAGCTGGCTAGCAAACTGTTGCGGAGTCCTTAGGGGATACCGTCGTATTCGTCTCTCAAGGCGATTGGGAAAGGGGTGTTTGTCGAGAAAGACGTCTGCTAAGAGCACCCCTGGCACGGGATATAGAATTAAGTGCTTGGGAGTAAGCAGGAAATTACATGCATTCGATATCTTCACTTTCCTGCGTATGTGACATCTCAGAGGGCCTGTACGGACGCGCATTGTCATCCAGAAACGGCAATTTGGGACGTACCTCACCCCTAGACAGACGGACGTGGTTCAGAGTAATCTCCCTGCAACACAGCTGTGCTGTAACGGTACCTCTTGGAAAAATATTCTGCGATGTCCGGCCATTGCATAAAGACCGCGCAGACCGTAACGCCTAGAAGACGATGTTCATGAACATGCTGTGGTGTGCAATGTGGTTCCCTCTCTCTAGACGTTAACTGCTAGCCAGAATTGCTTGCCACAGTCAGAGACGATCACTCTGGTCCACTGTTGCTAATCCCCAACCAACATCTCCCTACACCAACTAAATCTTTCTCGACGATGGAGTGGTTGAAGTGGGATAAATTTAACAGGCTTCCGGGCATAGAAACTAGCTTGATTTAATCGCCACAAAAAGGTTCTGGCAGAGAGGCTAAAAGTCCGCAGCGAACTGCCTAGGAGTGAGATGTTTGTTCCTTTTAGCCACTAGGGCTACGTATCTATCCTCTTGCTTTCGCGTATCATTTCCATCTTCTGCGGTCTTTTTTCCATCACGAGATGACACTTTTGGACTCATCCATTACTGTAGCCACGGTACTGACACTTTGACCAACTTCGAGCTGTCCAGATGCACGTCCGCAGTGGTAAACATTCAAACGATGCCCTGCAGACATGTTGCCATACAACACGGAATGCCGCATTAATCGGTTCTACAGCCATCCTCGTCAAACACCGTACCGCATGAACTGTCGAACGTAGGGCCTATACAGAGAATTTCGCCGCAGTTAACACGTCCCGCTTTCTAAATTTCGTTTCACTATCGTTGGTCGGATGTTCCACAAAAATTTTCCACTGTTCCGTGGAAATTGGCAGTTGTTGCTTAGCAAATGTCCAGCAGTTCTTTAATGCATAACATGAGCCTTTTCTTTGCGCAGATATTCTGAAAGATAAACCATTTTTCGATTTCCGTCATTTCATATAATTTTGTGGAAGTACACTAATAGGAAAAATACCGGAGTAGTTACGGACTCTTTGCAGTAAGAAAAACAAACGAAACAATCAAACGAAGATGCCTAAGATGCAAAATCCTCTCTTTAACATGAGTGGAAGTGGCGAGAATAGGTAAACTTCCGATCGCAACAGACGATGTTACTATTCCTCCACCAACACTGGTACCCTCTTTACGAGAATTTTGGCCGTTGACATTCCGTTCCGTTGACAGACCGTGGGAACGCCGCCTTGCGATTTGAAATGCCTTCTCATACGTTTCCCGTTGCATAGCGTCCATCGTAAATGATCTCTACAAGTGGTATGACTGACTGGTCGATCGGACTGTGTTGTCAAGTTCTTTGAAGTGAAATTGGTTTGCATGTACATAGCTTACTTCAACCACGCATAACTAAAAGCGCAATATCCAACGATGTAGACTAGCTTTAGAGTAATTTAAGTGTAGCGTAGCAGTACCAGCCGGGGGGGTATGGTACTTTATGCCCATTTTTCGTAAAATAATGTAATCTAGTCGTGTATTCTATGTCTTAAAATTATAAACAAATATTTACTGTTTTTAATTAATTCTTCTACAATATTCTATAATTCTATAAATGTTAAGCCAAAAAATTAAATCTAATTCAGGTGGTCATAAAATCTTTCTCCATTAGATTCGACTTTTCATAACGAATGTCTTATTCAAGAAATAAAAGCATTGTGCTATTGTAACACACCTAGACATCAAATTTCTCTGTGTACATAGTAACAATGGTCTCAACAATGAGGGAAGTATTGTCGGACGGAAAATCGAGAGGACCTTCAATGCGAAGGAAGTACATTGACGTAAAGGTAGATGTCATTTGATTACCAGTAAAACCTGGTCAAAATCAGAAAAGTAAAACAAAATGATCAATATCACAATAATCTGCAGCAATTACAAGAGATAAACATACAGTAAACGCAGTAAGAGAACTGTTATAATTATGTGTGAAGTACATGGAGAGATGCATCAAATCAGTCTTCGGACTGAAGACAACAAAAACAACAACAAAAACGACAAGTTGTTTAAATACTCCCTTTTGGTTTTATTGCCCAAAACAAAGCCTGCAATATTATATTTTTTATCATACAAAATAACATACTTTTGTACTTTTTTAAAAATACTACTCATTTTGCATTCTGAAAAATTATGGTATCTCGCTAGGAAGTAAATGTTTAAAATAAAACTAAATACCTGGGTTCAAATTGGGCATAAAATTGCACTAGTTAGATACGTAAAAAAAAGGCAGCGAAATTGACACTCAATGCTCGGATCTACATCTCTCTTTATCACCACCCAGAACGCATTTGATTTTGTCACACACTTTAAGTATTTCACTGGAGAAACAAAAAGGCCGCCATTACCTTTGCCCTAAAGCGCTGGTCCTCTTGTTCGCTATCAGAATTGTAATTACTGGCTATTGGAGGATTTGTCGTGCTTTTCACTCCTTGATCTATATCACTAACATCTTCTGACACCCATCGACTAAGAATTTCATCAAACTTAGGGTCGTTAAAATTGATACCTTCCTGGGAAGACATTTTGTATTAATATATTTTTCGCACAGTCTCAGAGACTACACCACGTCAGTTGCGAGTCAGTACTCATAAATTCTGGCCAGGCCCCTTGGAATGTGGACAGTGGAATACAATATGTCATTAGATATAGTTCTTTACGAGTCAAACGTTACTAACACGTTTTTATCATAGTACTAGAACATTAATACAAACTGCTTGTCTTTTAATATGTTGATGGTAACAATACTTACGCCTCATAAGTCTTACAGGAATATCTCACAACTGCAACTGAATATATGGATGGGGTTTAAGTCCACACACACTTCACAGGTTCAAAAATGGTTCAAATGGCTCTGAGCACTATGGGACTTAACATCTATGGTCATCAGTCCCCTAGAACTTAGAACTACTTAAACCTAACTAACCTAAGGACATCACACAACACCCAGTCATCACGAGGCAGAGAAAATCCCTGACCCCGCCGGGAATCAAGCTCGGGAACCCGGGCGCGGAAAGCGAGAACGCTACCGCACGACCACGAGGTGTGGACTTCACAGGTTCCTTAACACATTTATCATGCTCTTTGAGAGTTGCTTTTCATTAGAACGTTCTAAACGGGGTACTAGTAGTAATAGGCAGCCCGGTTGGCTGATGTTTTACTTTCACAGAACGGGCAAATGATTAGTTAAACTGAACAGTTAAAATTTCTGGGTGTTCAGATAGATACTAAGCTGTCGTGGAAGGCCCACATTCAGGATCTTGTTCAGAGACTTAATACTGCCATTTTTACTATTCGAACGGAATCTGAATTGAGTTATCGTTCGACACAAAAATTAGTCTACTTTCCTTATTTTCATTCTGTTATGTCGTATGATATTACATTTTGGGGTAACTCTTCCGATTCTAAAAGGATATTTTTGGCTCAGAAACGGGCGGTTCGGGCAATAAGTAGTGTAAGTTCACGAACCTCTTGTAGACCCCTGTTCACGAGTCCGGGTATTTTGACATTGGCCTCTCAATATATTCCTTATTGTCATTTCTTGTTAACAATATTAGCTTATTCCCAAGAATATGCAGCTTTCGGTTAATGCTCGTCAGGAATCAAACCTGCATTTGGATCGGACTTCCTTAACTCTTGTGCAGAAAGGTGTGCAGTATACTGCTGCATCAATTTTCAGTAAGCTACCACTCGAATTTAAAAATCTTTCAAATCTAAACTGAAGAGTGACCTCATGGGTCACTCCTAATTTTTTGAGGAGTTCCTGGAAAAAGTAAACTGATTCTTGCTGTATTGTTGATTGCGTTTACTTAAACTGAAGAGTGACCTCATGGGTCACTCCTAATTTTTTGAGGAGTTCCTGGAAAAAGTAAACTGATTCTTGCTGTATTGTTGATTGCGTTTACTTAAACTTATGGACTGACGGTGTTCAAGTTCATAAACATTTATTTTTATCTGTTGTTACTTTAATGTTATAATTGCATGTACTGACACGTTCCATGACCTTGGAGATTTGCTCCTCAATTTGGTCCTACGGAACTTGACGTGTAAATAACAATAAAATAAAGCTTTGCTGGCAGAAACTAGTTCTGAGACCGATAATATTTATCATGATGGTATATTGATCAGCCTTTCTCTCATCAATAGCCCAACAAGTCTTCAACAGAAATCAACAGCTTGAGCCTGAGAAGTGAATTTCAATACTTCTCTACTGGATATAGCGCTATTTGAGAATAGCCGACCAAACACAGGCAGATAACACTTTTTGGGGGTGCAATTTTGTGACAGGCGAAAACTAGTAGGAAGGCAAAAGAAAAAGAAAGATTGAGGGAGAAGTAAGAGGGGGAAGAGGAAGACGAAGAAGATGAAGATGAAGAATACACTGAAATGAGAGGGTGCGGGAGCTGTATGATAAAGATTATTTAGGCCGATTCAGATTTGTGTTCAGCAACAGTTCCGTAAGACCTACCTCCCTATTGTAGTAAGACGCTTGTTTCTTGTTTTCCGCTACTAGATGGTAGCGCGGGGACAAGATTCAGCATTTACTGTTCATGTTTCAATTCAATAAATAAATATTGGCAATACACACTGGTTATAAACTTTTTGTTTAAGGCACATCGTGAATTCCCCATATGAACACCAAACCAGTTTTACCTCCTGTTTATTTCTTTGGGCGCCCAAACCCTGTTTTTTCAATTGTCATAGGTGTATAATTTCTTAACCTGTTTTATTGCTTTTGCCAATTGGCATACTGATTATAGATTAAAATCTGCTTTTAATTCAGCTTCAAGACTACTGACGTACTTGTTCAGTTGGCTTCCTCAATTTTTTCTTACGTAAACAAAACAATGGCACCTACAAGATAAGATCCATTTATGGAAAATATGTTGCATGTAAAACTAAAGAAACATTTACACAAATTTTAGCGTACACGATACGCAGAGTAACCACACAAGTGAAGGCATAAGTTCTTCGTACGGTTGGAGTTCTCATCAGTTTAATGCATTCTTAAACGATTATCACAAAAAAGGGAACAAATGTAAATTTTCTTTGTAGTTTTGAATGGCATCCCCGTAGCTAATGTTCTTTAGAGCGTCATCATCGCGCTATTACGATGGCGCAGAAAGATAGTCTTGCGTGTTTTAGTGGCGTTTAATTGTGGCATTAGCCACCTGGGTGGGGCGGGTCATCGTCCGACGGAACGAAATGAATAGTCGGAGTCGCATTCTCCCGGGGCGACGCACGACTGTCGAGCCGTTATTTGAATTTTATACAGAAAAAAACTAATTGCGGACGTTATGATGACGTAGCACGCGATTTAACATAATTACTGAGATGAGATCAGGACGTTTCAATTCCCTGCATACTGCCTTCGCCATTCCGCCGGTCCTAATTGTCACCGTTCCAGTGGACCCGTATCGTCTGTATGCATCGTGTCATCAGGGTGCGGAACCACTTCTGGAAATAAGATTGGTCCAGTCTGACTATAACGCAGTTGATTCATATTTTTTCCGGCAGATAATCGTTGTAGTCTGTAATGAATATTATCAATTTTATTTTGCCCAAATTTAAATATCATCTACTCAGATCTCTTGGCGATTGCGTGACAGGTGGTAGCACAGATTCCAATGATTTGCTAAGTTAAGTCTGCCTTGTTTGTTCCATATGCGAATATTCATTGTCATACGGAAAAAGTTAGCACATGAAACAGTCAGATATCACAAACCTCTTTCAAGTGATTCTGTTGCTGCATCTGGTCACATAGGTAGTTGTATGAAACACTTCTGATCCTACTTTTATGGTAATTTAAATATAGGTTTACCTCTGCAGAGTGAAACACAAATACATTTATGTAAATGTATAATAAATTATTCTACGGACTGTCAGTCATCAACCAAATGCTGAAATATTTTTTGAATGATTATTAGCCTATAGATCACTTAGCCAACGAGCAAAGATTTTTGTGACTGCACAGTTGCTTCTTTCTGCTCTGTGCTGCCAGGTAGTATCTGGTCAGTGTTTTGCTTACAGCGTGAAATATTGATTATAGACATTAAGCAATCATGCGGGAAAAAATATATAGAGCGGGCGCTGTCGGTTTGTCTTTCGGTCTGAATACCTTCTACAAAAGAATAGGGTATTCTGGAGCTTCGTCACTGATTAGTCGTTCCATAATATTATATCGCAGTAGATTTATGATTAAATATAAGAAATACAAAGTTTTTAATTTTTGTTAGTCACGGCTGCAACTACCGCTAAACTACAGGTTATTTCAAAAAGATCCTTTCGATTTCAGACTATATTGTCTGTACGAACGATGGTAGAAACTTCGGAAATATTTTAACTTACGCAAAGTTCTTCTTTAAAAAAAACCTGGTTTCACAGGGGTATAACTGTCCCTAGCATGTACTTGCAGTATTAGGGTACCTTTTACAGTTACGCGGTTCATGTGCTCAAGGAGTCTTTAAGGTCTCCGACATCATGTGACCAGACCATAAAGGCCTACACAACACATCAATAAAATGAATATGGGTGAAATGGAGCCAAATGGAGTGTAATGCACGTTCCTCTAAATGTTCTATAAAGAAGTTGGCCACTGCAGTAGACAATGGAGAACCCAGAGCCATTATGTTTGTTATTTCACGAAATGGGCGACCACTCAAAAAGTAAGTCGTCGTTACAGCAAGCCGGAACAACGTTATTGTTTCGGGAGGAAAGTGCTCTGCCAACAGCATGCATCCAAACATCCAGTTGTCGAGAGAAGGAAAAGTGCAATTTTTAGATGTTTCAGTGCAACTAAATTCGGATGGGAGTGTCGGCCACTTTGTGTACCGACCTATACTCTTTTATGTATCAGGCTGCAGAGTTTCCTAACACAGCTGCTTTACAGATACTGTTATACAGATCGTAAACTGTTTCTGATGAGAACCACTTCCATTCCGAAATTAATCATTTGAAATACGTGTTATCAAAAGCAGCTACGGTCCACGTGATATAAAGTCGCGCTCTCCAAGAAATAAAAACGTGAAATACTGAACACTCTCGTTACTGTGCCACCGATTGTGCTTCTTTCTGCTATTCAGACAGAGAAACAATAGTGCAACAGAGATTAAAGAAATTGTTGAAGCTAACACATTTGGTATATCGTCAAGATCAGAAAAGTGTTAGTATGATAATTTTTATTGAATGCGACTTTTATTGCTCCTGACTATTGTCGCTTATTCCGGAACGTACTTTATGAGTGACTGAGAGATACGCTTTCAATAGGTTTCTTTCGCTTATTGATGCTGGAGAGGTACTCGGAGAAAGTCTGACAAAATTTCAAACCTTCATTGCCAACGATATCTCAACACATGCAGAACTAATTGAGAACGAATGGAAATGCTACCAAAACTTATTTTTTCGCCAACGATTCACGTGGAAAAGATTTCTATGTTTATGGACAATGTTTTAATACAATATTAGTGATATTTTGTAACGAAAATATTTTATGTCGTTGAGACTAATAAGAGTATTAAAACAAAGAGGTGGATCTTGAATAATATTTTCTGGATCATTGCAGAAATTTTCAAATAAGCTCTTGCAGAGCAGAATTGTTATCTACCTTTTCTTTCTGTTGCAGGTAAAAATCCTCACTTCTGTACCGCTCATCTCAGCGAGGTAAGCTGTTTAAATGCCAAGCGACTGTCATGGAACGCAGCAATAGTATTGCTTCATGTTATTTCCGTTAGTGTGGGAAGCTATGAAACAGATGTAATAATGAGTAACGACCAGTGGTAAGTGAAATACATTACATATCGTGCGGGAAACAAACTCATAATCGCTACATGTATAGTTCCTAGTAGCGCAAACAGAGTTCGGAGTAACAGTCTTCCATTAGAACTCTCCAGAGTTACCTGATGGTCGAGATGAGTAGATTGAACTCAGTATTTGCACGTATAAAGAGTTAAACGGAATAAGAAAACGCCAGGGCATTTTGGACGAAAGCCACGGGTGACTAAGGAGCAATGTAATGACAAAAATTTTCCTCTGAGGAAAATTGTGAAACAGTAAATTCCGCAACTCTACAAGTTTAGTTTATTACAAATTATAGAACATATATTCGAATGTGTTGGTCGTTACGAATGTATGAAACTGATGGCAATGGTGCGAGAATAGAATATGAAATAGGAGACGGAAAATCGTGATTAATTATGGTAGGATAAGGGCTACGAGAATTTTCTAGGGTTCTTAATTTTGTTTCATTTGCTGCTAACAATATCAGTCTCCAGAAACAGAAAAGAGAGAAGGCGTACTAGGGGGTAAAAGGACCAGTGGCAGAGGAATATATCAACTAGACGAATAATTAAGAACCCGTTACGGGAGTCCGAAGCATTATCCGACACAAATATGGACTCTGCTCGCAACCTAGTAATAATGAAGTTCAGGTTGAAACTCAGAAGCAGAAATGTAAACCGCCGCTGTACTAGGTAATAAGTGATAGGAACTGATGAGATGAATGAGATGAATGAGATATTTCCGTTGGTGGTTTATACAATCTTATACACAGGACAATCCAAGGACTGAAGCGAAGTGAATACCTCTCCAATTTCAGCGGCGAAATGCCCTTTGAACCTTTATTTGCAAGTCATTTCCCTCGTCTTTCCGCTCTGACTTCTGATTGCAAATAAGAGTTTTGCATTTGAATTGCTTATAGAATCTACACTGGGAGTGAGAACATTCACGGAGTCACGGCTGTGCTAGAATGCTGTCCCCGAACAGCACTAGAAACGGATACTTTCAGCCGAGGAAAAAGCACTATTATTTCTCCCCTTATTTCCATAAACTTTCCCAGTCATGGAATCTTTTCAGTACGCACAAGGATCAAAGTGCAAAAATAGTTATTAACAATGTGTAAGACACGAACTGTCGACGAAATATCGGGTGGTTATAATTAAAGTGCAGCTACCCACAGAGGTCCAGGGTGGGATACAATTACCTCACGACAGCGAAACTTTCTAGATATGCTAATGCGGAAGCGAATTACGCTGGAAAAAAAGTAATTCCAAGTTTGGCCACCTGGTGTTTCCATAAGTAAAGGATTAGGAAAGGGCGTTGGCAGAAAATGTCAAACAACTGAGAAAAGCGTAACTCTGATTACACTGTTTGTTTTGTATGAGCGCTGGAGACGTCGACGAGATGCTGGATCTGTAAAACGACCTGATCAACAGTTACTCGCAGCGTTTCCAGTGGAATCTGAGCAACGTGGTCCTGTATACTGGCCTTCAGGTCAGACAGAGATAGAACGCGTTTGTGGTAAAGGCGTTATTCTAGATGTCTCCAGAACCAAAAGTCACACGCATTGAGATCAGGTGATCTTGCAGACGATGCATGTGGAAAATCTCTGGAGTGGAGGGTTGCATTAAACAGATTAAAAGCGGTGGCTCGTTTTATTTTACAGGTTACTATCCCTCTGTGTAGGGGCTGTAATTTTTTATATCCTTTTTTAAACCAGCAAGGTAAAACAGAGACCACTACTTCCACCACATCAAGTGGATTTAGTGCTCACGTACTCACACTGAGCCGTGAACACTTCCCAGTTTATCAACGGGGGATAATTGAAAATTATTATTACTATTATCGGCGCCATGCGTGCAATGGTCGTGCCAGGCGCGCGATATTGAATCTTGATCCTATCATTAATGGCGCGAGACCTGCACGACCTTGTAGCTACCGTTATAGTTCATTATTCTACAGTGACACTAAGGATGGTTTCACGCAGTGAAAGGGAGAATGTACAGATTAAACAGTTGAATACTGAAAAATTATACAATCAAATGGGGGTGGGGAAGAAAGAATTGTGTTCAGAAGCTTTCCCCAACGCTCGTTCATAATAAGCCACGATAGCAGGAGACAAGGAATTTTAGGGACGATCGCCGTATTATCAAATGGGGTCCATTTTACTAAAGGAAGGGGTTGCAGGCGTGCAACGACCACCACCATGAATCAGCCAAAGACTAAGAAAGATGCTACTGTGGGTGAATCGCTAGGTAGCCTCCTGCACTAAAGGAATACAACCAGCAAGACGCGACACTATTCATATACAGGGTGTTTCAAAAATGACCGGTATATCTGAAACGGCAATAAAACCTAAACGAGCAGCGATAGAAATACACTGTTTGTTGCAATATGCTTGGGACAACAGTACATTTTCAGGCAGACAAACTTTCGAAATTACAGTAGTTACAATTTTCAACAACAGATGGCGCTGCGGTCTGGGAAACTCTATAGTACGATATTTTCCACATATCCACCATGCGTAGCAATAATATGGCGTAGTCTCTGAATGAAATTACCCGAAACCTTTGACAACGTGTCTGGCGGAATGGCTTCACATGCAGATGAGATGTACTGCTTCAGCTGTTCAATTGTTTCTGGATTCTGGCGGTACACCTGGTCTTTCAAGTGTCTCCACAGAAAGAAGTCACAGGGGTTCATGTCTGGCGAATAGGGAGGCCAATCCACGCCGCCTCCTGTATGTTTCGGATAGCCCAAAGCAATCACACGATCATCGAAATATTCATTCAGGAAATTAAAGACGTCGGCCGTGCGATGTGGCCGGGCACCATCTTGCATAAACCACGAGATGTTCGCAGTGTCGTCTAAGGCAGTTTGTACCGCCACAAATTCACGAAGAATGTCCAGATAGCGTGATGCAGTAATCGTTTCGGATCTGAAAAATGGACCAATGATTCCTTTGGAAGACATGGCGGCCCAGACCAGTACTTTTTGAGGATGCAGGGACGATGGGACTGCAACATGGGGCTTTTCGGTTCCCCATATGCGCCAGTTCTGTTTATTGACGAAGCCGTCCAGGTAAAAATAAGCTTCGTCAGTAAACCAAATGCTGCCCACATGCATATCGCCGTCATCAATCCTGTGCACTATATCGTTAGCGAATGTCTCTCGTGCAGCAATGGTAGCGGCGCTGAGGGGTTGCCGCGTTTGAATTTTGTATGGATAGAGGTGTAAACTCTGGCGCATGAGACGATACGTGGACGTTGGCGTCATTTGGACCGCAGCTGCAACACGGCGAACGGAAACCCGAGGCCGCTGTTGCATCACCTGCTGCACTAGCTGCGCGTTGCCCTCTGTGGTTGCCGTACACGGTCGTCCTACCTTTCCAGCACGTTCATCCGTCACGTTCCCAGTCCGTTGAAATTTTTCAAACAGATCCTTTATTGTATCGCTTTTCGGTCCTTTGGTTACATTAAACCTCCGTTGAAAACTTCGTCTTGTTGCAACAACACTGTGTTCTAGGCGGTGGAATTCCAACACCAGAAAAATCCTCTGTTCTAAGGAATAAACCATGTTGTCTACAGCACACGTGCACGTTGTGAACAGCACACGCTTACAGCAGAAAGACGAGGTACAGAATGGCGCACCCACAGACTGCGTTGTCTTCTATATCTTTCACATCACTTGCAGCGTCATCTGTTGTTGAAAATTGTAACTACTGTAATTTCGAAAGTTTGTCCGCCTGAAAATGTACTGTTGTCCCAAGCATATTGCAACAAACGGTGTATTTCTATCGCTGCTCGTTTAGTTTTTATTGCCGTTTCAAATATACCGGTCATTTTTGAAACACCGTGTAACTTTGGCTCGCGGTCCGACTACGTTAACGAAACAAGAAGGGGCGCCAGACACTCACCACGTGGCGTAGGACAAAGGGCACACGTTTCAAGCCAGGAAGACATAAATTCTGAGTTGAATTTTACACAGGAGAACAGAAAGAGCTACTGTCGGACGAAGTGGAAAAGTGAGCATGAACGTATGCACTTTAGTGCCGTACTGCAAGCTTCTGTGACTAACCAACACGTCTCGCACATTATGTCCGACTGTATAAGGAAAACCCTACAATCTGATAACACGGAAAACATTGCATAAACCGTAATTCAAGGAGCGCGCATCAGTACAATGACCTATAAGGTTCCCTCTGGGCCGCAGGGCGCGAATCTACAGTGCACGTCGGCGCTCATGCTTGCCGAACTCCATCTCCTGGAAGCTGCACCTCCGGCCTCAGGCACGGTCACACTACAACTGACTACTGCCCCTTTGTCCACCATCCATCCGCGGAGGGCGGTTGGCACCCGCCCGCGAAAAACGGGTGCGCACCTGAACTGGCCAATCATAGGGCCGGAATTTCACAGGGAGGCGACCTCGCGACGTTAAAGTTGAGAAGAAATATCAGTTACAAGGTTGGTAAGGCAGGTTGGGGAACTGAGAGCAGGAGAAACTTTGGCCACTACTGAACTTTCAAACGCCACCACGTGCTACCCTGGCGTTCGGAAAAAGGATAGGAAACGGGGAGCCATCATGGCTGCTAGGAAGACTGCTGCCCTCGCCATAAATAAAGAACATTCCTGTCGCCAAGCTCCTCTCACAGATCAGTGTGAGACAAGCTGTAAAAATCGTCATGTAAATCAGGCAGCCCATAGAAATTATTAATATTACCTGAATTATTAGTTTACCGAATACCAGAATGCGTGGATTAGAAATATGAAATGCGAGCACTGAATGGTGGATGAAGTGCCCGTCTTTCAGGATCTTTCATTGGGCGAGCGACATGAGGTGTTGTCCCATCTTGCACGAAAGCAGTGGCTCTGACACAGTTGTGCTCTTTCAAAGCAGGAATCATCACGGTACACCTGAAATTTCTTTTCCGAGAATAACGGAACGGTAATAAAGGTGCTTATGAACACACAGTACGTAGTCACATGCGGCGATTGCAATGGCTCTTCGTGTCCAACACGCGCGTTAACAGCACCCCAAAAATCGCTGCATTCTATAGCTTAAAATATACCACCTCACACCATAGAATATTGCCCGGCCATATGTCACCTATTCCGATCCGTGCAGCAACCGAAGAACAAATTCAGAGCATCTTTGCAGATGATGAGGTTTCAGTTGCTGCACCGTATGAACCTTGTACGGTTACCAGGTGAAAATAGATCGCAAAACTTTCCGTACTGTTGACCATCGAATGGACAATTCTCGTAACACTGCATGTGCGCTAGTACTACCCGGGGCACGTGCTGCATGGTCAGTTACAGCAGCAGAACCTTCGTTAGTAATTTCCACCGTGATACGAGCCACACCAAGCTCACTCGTGGAGCCCTTAAATTTAAAGAAAAGTTCAGCCGTGTTTTAAATTTCATTACGCTCATCTTGAAACTGTTGAATCCTGCCTAGTTGTCGAATATGGGGTGACTAGGAAACCTGCTTTCTCGGATCGCTAGTCAAACAGTTCAAGCAAATCATAATAATGAGTTTTATTACGAAATGAACAATGACAATACTTAACTTTGACAATAGCACAGAAGTGTCGCAAGCAAAGGGCGACATGCAAATAAACAATGTTCTTCAGCATATTGTTGTTGTTGTGGTCTTCAGACCTGAGACCGGTTTGATGCAGCTCTCCATGCTACTCTATCCTGTACAAGCTTCTTCATCTCCCAGTACTTACTGCAACCTACATCCTTCTGAATGTGCTTAGTGTATTCGTCTCTTGGTCCCCCCCCCCCCCTACGATTTTTACCCTCCACGCTGCCCTCCAATACTAAATTGGTGATCCCTTGATGCCTCAGAATATGTCCTACCAACCGGTCCCTTCTTCTTGTCAAGTTGTGCCACAAACTCCTCCCCAATTCTATTCAATACCTCCTCATTAGTTATGTGATCTACCCATATAATCTTCAGCATTCTTCTGTAGCACCACATTTCGAAAGCTTCTATTCTCTTCTTATCCAAACTATTTATCGTTCATGCTTCACTTTCATACATGGCTACACTCCATACAAATACTTTCAGAAACGACTTCCTGACAAATCTATACTCGGTGTTAACAAATTTCTCTTCTTCAGAAACGCTTTCCTTGCCATTGCCAGTCTACATTTTATATCCCCTCTACTTCGACCATCATCAGTTATTTTGCCCCCCAAATAGCAAAACTCCTTTACTACTTTAAGTGTCTTATTTCCTAATCTAATTCCCTCAGCATCACCCGACTTGATTCGACTACATTCCATTATCCTTGTTTTGCTTTTGTTGATGTTCATCTTCTATCCTCCTTTCAAGACACTGTCCATTGCGTTCAACTGCTTTTCCAAGTCCTTTGCTGTCTCTGACAGAATTACAATGTCACCGGCGAACCTCAAAGTTTTTATTTCTTCTCCATGGATTTTAACACCTACTCCGAATTTTTCTTTTTGTTTCCTTTACTGCTTGCTCAATATATAGATTGAATAACATCAGGGAGAGGCTACAACCCTGTCTCACTCCCTTCCCAAGAATTGCTTCCCTTTCATGTCCCTCGACTCATATCTGCCACTCCCCGTATTTTAACTCTGCCACCTTTAGAATTTGAAAGAGAGCATTCAAGTCAACATTGTCAAAAGCTTTCTCTCTTCAGTATATACAATTCCTAAGTCGCTGGTCTTGAAGAGCCTAATCCTGATGCTACTGTAGAAGTGGGCTGCGACCAGTCGGCACGGCGCTTATGTCCTCTTCGCGTAGAGGTCGCTGATGTCGCGTTGTCGTCCTGGAGAGGGGTCGGTTAGCGTGCAATTGGCTGACGTCTTCTTCATAACCCTCTCTGTTCTCTCGTTTCCAACTGGCGTGCCGGCGCTTAACTTTACGCCATAATAGAAACCATTTAATGGGGCCTCTCCTCAGATGTTTCAGTCGGAGATACTCTCTCAATGAAGAACTGTAATTGCTGCCGTTAACGTAAATCAGTTTCACTAAGAGCGTATTGTCTATCCTCTCGACAGCCATACTGTTCAGTCACGTTATGGCTTGTCAAATGACTGCGTGGATGTCAGACCGTCTTACAAACGGTGTATAACGCTAAATTTGCACCTGTTGGCTTCAACTGGAACTAATTTGTTTTCCAAAGTAAATCGGTTCCGCATTAACGGATTAGAATGACTACCAAGTTTCGCTGCCGCGCGGTAATTACAGCTCACACTAGACCTCCGTGCGTACCTGCACATTAATTGTAACCACCCTTATAACCCAAGGAAGGAGGCGGAAGGAAATCGGATGTGCTTTTTCAAAGGAATCATGTTGGCATCCATCTTAATCGTTTAAGAGAAACCTAGGGGTCCTAAATCCAGATAGCGGAACGGAAATGCGAACCGCCATCCTCCCGGATACATTTCCACCTCGCTTCGTCATTTGAATGATCTTGTGGTGAAATTGACCGCAGTCACGTTTGCAGTCTGTAATTTCCTAGCCCTTTTTGTCGTGTATTCCGCATTGTAGCTTCATTGATTATTCAATTTCTCTGCAAAATATTTTGAAAACGGAATACACGTTTAACTTCTGTTGTCGGAGACTGATAGAATAAGTACAGGAGAGATGGCGCACATTTTCATATTGCATATGTACAGTGGCGTGATGCATTTTAGTAACAGTTTTTTTGTACAAATAAAAATGCCAGTTGTCTATGAGATACAATTTTTTTAATTTTTTTAATGTAATATTTAAACATGATATTTGACCATGAAAGCCGCGCGGTATTAGCCGAGCGGTCTGGGGCGCTGTAGTCATGGACTGTGTGGCTGGTCCCGGCGGAGGTTCGAGTCCTCCCTCGGGGATGGGTGTGTGTGTTCGTCCTTCGGATAATTTAGGTTACTTAGTGTGTAAGCTTAGGGACTGATGACCTTAGCAGTTAAGTGCCATAAGATTTCACAAACATTTGAATTTGACCATGAAAAAAAAATGGTTCAAATGGCTCTGAGCACTATGGGACTTAACAGCTATGGTCATCAGTCCCCTAGAACTTAGAACTACTTAAACCTAACTAACCTAAGGACAGCACACAACACCCAGCCGTCACGAGGCAGAGAAAATCCCTGACCCCGCCGGGAATCGAGCCCGGGAACCCGGGCGTGGGAAGCGAGAACGCTACCGCACGACCACGAGATGCGGGCTGACCATGAAAACATCTTTACATTGCGGCGTATATGCCTTATGTTATGCGTGATATGTCGCATGCTAAGAACCTGTACATGCATTATTGGTTATAAATGGGTTGTTGGGATAGAAAAACTATGAACTGTTAACAATAGCCTTTTTAATATCTTATTTATATAACTGAGTAATTCACTGGTTTAGATAACTAGTTAACTTACTGATGGTTGAAAGTAGTAAAACTAAGATGTATAATCCATTTATCTTTAGTTAATACACTCAATAAATCCCCGTAAAATATTAAATCAAAAAAGAAAAGTAAGAATTACAAACTTACTTCATTTGGTTTTCTTTCTATTTTCTCGGCCACAGTCGACTGAAACGTAACAAAAATTGTGCGGTCTTTGTGTAATCAAAACTTACAAGCTGGACAACATAACAAATCTGTTTTTTATGTTTTCAGTTATAATTCTCCGAACTCCTTACACATATCTAGAGATATATTTTTTTCTTCTTTTGGGTCGTCATCTCGGTCGTCAAGACCTGAAACGTCTGTGCATGCTAAGTCATTTGAACGGAAATAAAAACAAAATAGATATTATTTAAAACTGTTATCTTATTTGTCCGAGAAGTATCCCTGACGAAAAAATGTGTGTCAGATGTACCGGATTCTATTGCGACATGTATCCTGATTTGCAGGGGAGAGACGCCGCACCTTATAAATTCATGGCTTTGATAGCCAAGATGACCGCACTAGAATCAAAACGCGCCCAACCGAACTTACTGTTAATACAACTACTCAAACAATTGGAAATATCTGACTATTTAGCATACAATAAGAACTAATCTTGACGCTGAAAAAGTTTTGAAGGGGTATTTGTAGACTTACTTCAGTTATTCTCCCCCATAGCTTTTGTAAAACTTTCTCGATCGAATCGTAAACACTTTTGTCATAGCCTGGTGCACTGCCGATACGCACATACCCATTCGGTGTTTGCCGAAACTACGAGGGGTGCGCAATCTGTGCCGCATGCGGTGCCTGTCCCGGATTTATCCTAACATATTTTTTGATGGGGCTGAGAGATAGACGTGTAACACACGATCAGTATGCGATAACAATGGAAGACTAAAGTGCAGCTGCAGGGATGGGAAAGGAAAATAAAAAACTGCTGAGTCTATTGATAATGCGAAAGAAATGAGAAACGGAAGTGGGTTATTAAGTTCTTACTAGTTACATGGAAATTAGTATTCTGCCGTTCAAAACTGAGATGAAGAAAAAACTATACCTGTGAAGAAAACATGTAAATCAGGAAGACATGTTGAAGTGGGTTCAGTATTTGACTGAGGAGTGAACTCATGAGTACACGGATAATAATTGACTTACTCTCGTGTAAGGCAAGCAAAAAACGATTGTAACACATTCTTCTAAATGCACTTCTTGCCAATTTCCTAAGTTACCAGTCATTTCTTGCATTTGTCCAGATCGGAGACATAAAGCCTACGGGCTTGCGTAGTGGAATTTCAAACTCCAATTGTACAACACGTTGATACAACCCGCAGTGCTATATGATTGCGAAATTTGGAATGTCCGAAAAAAAAAAACTTCAATAATCTTCTCGTTTTCAACGGAGAGTCTTAAGGAAGATTGATTAGTTTGATCAAGCCGTTTCAGTGGTAAATGATATAATTTTTTACTACCACGACTAGTTTTGGAGGCCATTACTCCATCATCGGAAGCTACATATCATATAATCTTAAATCATTGGTGTGAAATAGGCTGACCTCAATCATTTATTACTATAAACAATATTGTTCCTTAAATTAAACTCCGTGTACTTAGGGAAGATCTTTGGTCCTATACGAGACCACTGGGAAATGGAGGATCTGACATAACTGTGAGAAGGATGAGATCTGCAGTAGATCAAACATTGTAGTCCAGATGAGAGACAGACGAGTTGTATGGGGAGGGCATGCCGCTTGGATGGATAAACACCGATGGATCCACGGATTTTACTCCTCGCGGAAGAAGATAACCAGACAGACCAAAGAAAAATTGGGTAGACGGAATCCGTAGGGACTTGCTGCAAATCGGCAAAGAGGATGATTGACGATAGAAAGCAAGGAATAGAATTCAGTGTTATAGGAGCCATGTAGCTGCACGCGGGCCTCTGGGCCTGATCGAGTAATGAGTAAGGAAGGTTCTGCACTGAAAAGTGTACTCATTCCACATTTAGGCTCCGTTTTACCTGATGCAGTGTAAAGGCCTACATCTGAGAGGCTACCTCGGTTCAGTGGTAGCTGTTGCTTCGCCGACATCTCGCCAGAACCTCGGCGTGATCTCTTCGTGGCGTGTACAAAGAACGGAATACATTAGCTGCTAACAGGGGAGACGGCACCTTTCCCCATTGATCTCCACGGAGGCTCACGAAGTGTCCGCTCGCTGTGCGCCTGGCACAGTATGCGGGCTGCGCTCTCGTATTTTAGATGCAAATGCTCCCGGAAATGTTTCCTGCGACCTACTTGTTAGTAGGCGGAATGCGTGATTCATTCAGTACCCCCCTGCACTTGCAGCGCCCCTATGTTACCCTTACGGTAAATATCCGGGTGGTAAGGGCTAACCGAACTATGCACAGTGTGTCTATGAATTCTCAAAGCAGCTAAATTAAGGGAAAAAACGGGAAAAGAAAGTTAAGAATTTAATGTCGACTTCAAGGTCAGTATATACGGGCTTGTGGCCTGACAGGGAAAAGGTGGGGACTGAGTCAGTTTCATACCTGTAACAGACCAGCAAACTTTTCACCTCAGTGCCCAGGAGAATTAAAAGAAAACAGTACTAATTGCTGTATTCTGCCACAACTAATTTCGCTCGAATATACTGTATGTGTTACGTGTTTTGGCTTGTGCTACTCTGAATGGCTTTCACATTAAAAGTCTATGTATGTGGCCGAGGTTTGCTCACGCAGCATTTGGGGACATGCGTATGGGAATCGACGGCATAAACAAGAAACAAATACTAAGAGCACTAATTAATAAGCGAAATTACAGGTTTCGACCCTCTTCGTCCAACATCGGAGCACGAAGCATTTGTTATGGTTCACTCTCACCACTGGAGAAACCAATTTTCAATTAATGTTCATAACGAGGGTTCTGCATATAAAAGCTAACCCCCTAATGGGTAACGTCCTATTTACATAGTTCAACAAAATATTTAAGAGAGCTTAGACATAACTACTTAAGAGAGTTAAAAAAATTTATTGGAAAACTGTTTATTTAAATACGCTCTGAGACAAAAATACGACGCACCACGAAAAAATTATCCGAATGGGATTGAGATCGGCAGATGTGATGTACATGTACAGGTAAGTAAATGATCACAATTTCAGAAAAATTGGATGATTTATTCAAGAAAAAGAGCCCCACAAATTGAGCAAGTCAGTAACGCTTTTGTCCACCTCTGGACCTAATGCAAGCAGTTATTATTGGTAGTTGGGAGCTCCAACGTTAGGCGCCTTATGGGGCCCCTTAGGGACTTTGCTGACAAGGAGGGTAAGAAATCCAATGTGCACTCCGTGTGCATACCGGGTGGAGTCATTCCAGATGTGGAAAGGGTCGTCCCGGATGCAATGAAGAGCACAGGGTGCAGCCAACTGCAGGTGGTTGCTCACGTCAGTACCAATGATGTGTCGCTTTGGATCAGAAGAGATTCTCTCTGGTTTCGAGCGGCTAACAGAAGTGGTAAAGGCTGCCAGTCCTGCTTGCAAGATGAAAGCAGAGCTGACCATTTGCAGCATAGTCGACAGGACCGATTGCGGAACTCTGGTACAGAGCCGAGTGGAGGTTCTCAATCAGAGGCTCAGACGGTTCTGCGATCGTGTAGGCTGCAGATTCCTCGACTTGCGCCAAAGGGTGGTTGGGTTTCGGGTTCCGCTGAATAGGTCAGGTGTCCACTATACGCAGGAGGCGCGTACACGGGTAGCAGGGGCTGTGTGGCGTGGACTGGGCGGTTTTTTAGGTTAGAGGGTCTCGGAAAAACACAAGATGGGCTTCAGTCACAAAGGGTGCAGACTGAACACAGGAAGAACATAGATACAGGAACCATTGGTATAACAGTTGTAAATTGTCGTAGCTGTGTTGGTAAAGTACCAGAGCTCCAAGCGCTGATAGAAAACACTGATGCTCAAATCGTTATAGGCACTGAAAGCTGGCTGAAGCCGGACATAAGCTCAGTCGAAATTTTTGCGAAGAACCTAACGGTGTTCCGAACATATAAGCTAAACACGGTTGGCGGTGGCGTGTTTGTTGCTGGTAGAAGTAGTTTAACTTATAGCGAAATTGAAATAGTTACTTCCTGTGAGTTAGTATGGGCAGAGGTCATTGTTGGCAACCGGAATAAAATAATAATTGAATCCTTTTACCGACCTCCCAGTTTAGATGATACAGTTGCTGAAAGGTTCAAAGAAAACTTGAGTTTGATTTCAAACACGTACCCGACTCATACGATAATAGTTGGTGGTGACTTTAATTTACCCTCGACATGCTGGCGAAAATACATGTTCAGTTCCGGAGGTATGCATAGAATATCATCCGAAATTGTGCTAAAAGCATTCTCTGAAAATTATTTCGAGCAGTTAGTTCATGAGCCCACGAGAATAGTAAACGGTTGTGAAAACACACTTAACCTCTTAGCAACAAATAATCCTGAGTTAATAACCAGCATCAAAACCGATGATACAGGATTTGGGCTGGAAATCATTAAAAGAAAGGCGTTTATCGTTGCGACGGAATCTACTCACGAAATTCCAATCACCAACTTTCTCCTCCGAATGCGAAAATATTTTGTTGACACCGACCTACATAGGGCGGAACGATCACCACTATAAAATAAGGGAAATCAGAGCTCGTACGGAAAGATATAGGTGTTCATTCTTTCCGCGCGCTATACGAGATTGGAATAATAGAGAATTGTGAAGGTGGTTCGATGAACCCTCTGCCAGGCACTTAAATGTGATTTGCAAAGTATCCATGTAGATGTAGATGTAGATTCGGCTTAGCGTCATTTGATAGAGCTGCTGGATGTCCTGCTGAGGGAAATCGTGTCAAATTGTGTCCAATGGGGTGTTAGATCGTCAGAATTTCGAGCTCGTTGGAGGGCCCTGCCAATCATGCTCCAAACTTTCTTAACTGTGGAGAGATACGGTGACCTTGCTGGCCAAGACAGGGTTTGGCAAGCACGAAGAGAAGCAGTAGCTGTGTGCGGCGGGAGTTACCTCGCTGAAATGTAAGCTCAGGGTAGCTTGCCACAGAGGGCAACAAAACGGGGCGTAGAATATCGCCGATTTACTGCTGTGCTTTAAAGGAGCCGCAGATGACCTATGAAAAGATATGGCACCCCAGACCAAAAATTCGTTGTTGGGCTGTGACATGTTGGTAATCCACCACTGTCCAAGGCATTTCCAGACAGGTCTTCACTGGTCACTGAGGTCCAATTCGAAGTGGGACTCATCACTGAAGACAATTATACTCCAGTCAATGAGATTCCAGGCATTGGACGTGTCTGGAGACGCCTCGGACAGTGGTGAGATATCAAGATGTCGCCCACCATAAGGCCCGAGAACCAGTCGCCTACCATGTAGCCCGAGAGTCAGGAATGATGTCCTGGAGTGCCACCTCTTTTCGTAGCACGACCCCTTTGGTTGCCATCTGCGGCACCATTACAGTACAGTGATATCTCGACGATATTCTACTCGCCGTTTTGTAGCCGTTCATGACAAGATACCCTGGGCTTCATTTCAGCAAGATAATGCCAGTACCAAGCGGTGAGAGTTTCTACTGCTTGTCTACGCGCTTACCAAACCCTACCCTGGTTGCAAGGTCGCCGTCTCTCATCCCAATTGAGAACCTTTGGAGCATTATGGGTGGAGCCCTAGGACCATCTCGTAATTTTGACGACCTTAATGCGCCAACTGGACAGAATTTGGTAAGATTTCTCTCAGGAGGACATCCAGTACCCCTGTCCATTAATGGCCGGCCGGTGTGGCCGAGCGGTTCTTAGGCGCTTCAATCGGGAACCGCGCGACCGCTACGGTCGCAAGTTCGAATCCTGCCACGGGCATGGATGTGTGTGATGTCCTTGGGTTAGTTAAGTTTAAGTAATTCTAAGTTCTAGGGGACTGATGACCTCAGATGTTAAGTCCCATAGTGCTCAGAGCCATTTGAACCAATCTGTCCATCAATGCCAGTGCATTATTTACTTGCTAAATTTGTGAAGCTCTTTCTCCTGATTATATCATCCATTTTTTTCTGAAGTTTTAACCATTTGTTTGCATTTGTTTGCCTGTACACGTCTATCACTTCTACTGATTTTCACCTAATTCAGGTAATGTGTTCGTGGTGCGTCGTTTTGTTTTATTTTTGTAAATTTTTTTAGAGTTTATTAAGGCCACTTACCGCGTCGTATGCCAGCTTCTGAAATCCATCTTGTATGGAATACGTCACCTCATTTTTTTTAACCAGTTCTGTACCGACTTTTTCACATCGTCATCTTCCTCGTAAAGCTGACCGGCAAAGCGCTTCTTGAATGTGCTAGATTTTTTTTTTTTTGCGCAGTTTGCTATATTGCGCAAGAAGCGAAGGACTCCACCTTTCCAAAAACACAGTGCACATGTTATTTCGGACTGAAATTCTTCGCTGCACTTCATTTTCTTCGAGATGTTGAACTTAAGGTTTTTTTTTCGGTGTAACATGGGCAACTCATGTTTCTCTCATCACTGACAGTTTCACTTAAAAACTTATTTCTTTGACACGGTGCCTATGGAGGAAAGTCTTTGAAGTCGCTAAACGATTAGTTCTGTGTATCTGTCAGCATTTTTGGCACCCGGGGTGCACACAACGACCGGTACTGTTAGCTTTCTGATACAGTTTCAGGAAGAACATTTGTGAAAGGTGAGGGAAAGCATGACATAGTGGTGTAGCATTCGTCTTCTCCAACTTTTTTATCATCTTTCTCCATCTGGCGATCAAATACTGACACCTAGTCGCCGAATTCGTTTATCATCGTGCCAACTTCAAATGCGCTACATCATTTTGTAAACATTCCAGCAGACAAAGAGTTTTCTCCATAGACTTCACTAATCTGCCGAAGAATTCCGGCAGCTTTCACGTCTCTTGCATTTGACAAACGAGTAATAGAGCGTAATTCACAATCGGCAGCATTTCCAATCGGCTGCGCCATTTTATACATAAGCAGTAAAGCGACGGCAAAACTCTAACGGCTATGTTTCGAAACGGTACTTACTTTAGAAACGCGTCTCGTATATTCATTGACAATGTAGTTTCCGCATTGGTGGGGAGTGAACCACAGCATGTGTTTTATGATGTGCAGATGGCCGATGACGCCCGAAAACCGTAGTTTCGTTTAGAAATTTGGTGTTATTGTGCCGGACTGTAAACTTGTTTCAAAAGTATCACTGTGCTTCTGCAGTTCGACTGAAATGTCATTCTTTGCAAAAATTGATCAGGAAACAGACTGGAGCCGGAGACGCAGTTGTAATTGGATGTAATTTTCGTGGTATCTCAAACCGTTTGTAATTCCACGTCATGTGGGTGACTCCTCGAACACAAAGGGAGGTTTACGTGGCTTTCTTTCTCGATTTTATTGTCCTGCCAATCCGCAGCGTGACTTCAAAGTTTTGGAATGCATGTAAATCTGCAAGGTTCATATTGTCGCTAACAAATTTCGACTCAGTAGTTTCCGAATCAAGATTTACAATGTCTTACTGACGCATTTGCATTTGTCAGAAATTTCTGAAAGTGTCGAGGGAACAACTGGTATCTGAAACTGAATACAATATAAAGTGTCATCATCTCGATTGGTTGGATATACTGCCAACACAAGAGGACTCGTGTAGCTGTTCTACTGCATTAAATAATAGTAAGCTACAGTAAGCTCTAAGCACACTTAATTACATCACAACAAGCCACAATAACATTTCATATTAAGAAGATACCATCTGATTCGGCAGTTAATTTGTAATAAGCGCTGTTCTGAATCACCTGCGAATATTAGAAGACAGATAGACGAACCGGTAACTAGTCACCTTACAAGATGAATACCTTTTGTTTTATTTCTTTTGCAGCATAGGAGGGAGCAGGAGAAATTATGGCGGAATTAATATGCTAAACGCTCCGTTACCTTCCGGCCTGTGCTGTAAGTTAGTTACGAGATGAGGGAGAATTTTGTTAAACAAGACGGGGCTAATTTCTCGGTTCGTCTCTACAAAAAGCAGCGTCACTGTTGCGTATCTGACTACCGCACTGTTGAAATGATGCTAACCCACAGCAAAAAGCGAGAAATATGTACTTGCCATGGAGAGTAGATTATTTCGAGTGTCGTCAACATCGCGAAGAAAATTATGACGAAAAAGTCTTGTTTGCTGTCGCAAGGAACATATTCTGTACCTGCACTCTCTACTACTTTGTTTCTTTATATTCGGTTGGATCTTGGCTGTTTAATGCAATTTATTAGCTGTGGTTAATGGACTTGTTATTGTTATTTTTTTCATTCAAGCAATTATTGCTCCATTTCTCGATAAAACGGAAAGAGAAGAAGCTGTCCAGTAGGTAAGGTATAAATATATAAACTCTACATCAATTCCATAAGTCACATAATGGTGTGTGGTGGAGGATACACTATGTACCATTGCCACTCTTTATTCTTTATTTTTCCAATTAGTGGGCGTGAACCTCACAAATATTACCTTCATGATCTTGTCGCGACATGTGAAGCAGTATATTGACCGACTGTTCTAGAAACGTGTACTCCCGAAATTCGTACACCGTGATGCTCAACGGCTCTCTCATTTCGTCTTGCCATTGGAGTTTGGTGGCATCTCCGTAATGCTTTCGTTCTTAATTGAACGTGTGTCGAAGGGCTCTGTTCTTCTTTGGATATTCTCTATTTCCTCTGACATTATTTTCTGGTAAGTTTCTCAGACTGACGAGCAGATTCCACTGACCATCGAACGACGGTTTAGTAAGTTACCTCTTAGTGGATGGACTACACATCTTTAGAATTCTTCCAACGAATCTCTGTCTGGCACCTTTTATTCCTGCGGTTAGTTTTATGTGGTTGCTCCGCTTTAAATCATTTCGTACGAATACTCCCAGATATTTAACGGATGTGACTGTTTCCACTGACATTCTGCAAACGTGTAATCATACTTTTCGCTCCTATTTTCACAAAATACTTACATTTGCTAATTTGAACGATCAACGGGCCATCCGCTGCACCAAGCGCAGATCGTTACGATACCAACATTGCAGCTTCTCTGTATAAAACAGCATCTTCCGTGAACAGCGTGATGGAATTTTACGATTTCTCCACCAGGTAATTTACATAATATGTAGTGTATATGGGAGATATACTGCGAGAAGAATTTGACAGAGCACTGAAAGACCTAAGTCGAAACAGGGCCCCGCGAGCAGACGACATTCTGTCAGAATTATTGATAGTCTTGAGGGAGCCAGTCACGATAAAACTTTTCTATCTGGTGTGCAAACTTTAAGAAGAATGTAATATTCCAATTTAAAAAAAAAAAAAAGATGCTGACAGGTATGAAAATTACTGAATTATCAATTTAACAAGTCAGGGTTGCAAAACACTGACACGATTTTTCTACAGAAGAATGGAGTTTGGGCAGCGAAGTAACGAATGATAGCCGAAGTAGAGAGGATATGAAATGTAGACCGGCAATGGCAAGAAAAGCGTTTCTGAAGAAGGGAAATTTATTAACATCGGATACAGACTTAAGTGTTAGAAAATATTTTCTGAAGAAATTCATCCAATCCATATGTGGCATACCAGTGCTTAACAGTATTGGTTTTCGATCTAGAAAAGTTTTTACTGAGTATAATGAAGGCGATGTTGGCCTGATACATTCGACGATGCCCTTTGGCTACACTGACTAACGGATCCTTCTAAGAAATACCAAATTAAGATAACCTGAAGATGCCTAAATAAGGCGAAACGTGTAGTTGAAAAATAAAAAACTAAAATTGCAACCAAGACTGTTTTTAACCAATCTTTTCTGAAGATGTTTGTCTAGAGTGTACCATGTTTGGAAGTGAAACATGAACGGTAAACAGTTTGGACAAGAATAGAATAGGAACTTTTGAAATGAGGCGCTACAGAAGATACTGAAGATTAGCTGGGTGGATCACGTAACTGATGATCAGGTACTGAATAGAATTCGGGAGACTAGAAATTTATGGCACAACTTGACTAAAAGAAGGGATCTGTGGGGCGGCGGAAAGAATGAAATATTGTTTTGGTTGTAGTTGCAAAATATTACTGCTGCATTAATGTTTGCTTGCGGTCAATTTCTAGCTTTAGAATGTTGTTAATGCTGTCTTTCGCCGTTCTCAACACTGGCTCCCTATTTACTTAGTAGGTTCCCAGAAAGCGATTAAACAAACCTGAAACCTGTAAACAAGAGTTTCTAGTGCCCACTTCTCCTGAGATGATTGTTATAGCTGCAGCTTATAGCTCTGTAGAGTCAGGAGGTTGTTCGGGATTTCTAATCAAAGACGACTTTCCAAAATAGTTGAGTATATTCTCAAAATCACACATATACACACAAATATCCCTCCAACCTAACTAACAGAACAGTTCAGAGTCTATTGCGCCAATGCAATTATAAATGTCCGAATTAATTGTTGAAATGAATGCTCGCCATAATTTGATGAAATATCTCATCAAACGCCACGCTATATTAGTAGTAGAATGTCTGTCCCGCGACGGCACGTGAAAATACGACAATACGCACACTGAGGCTAGATAATGAAAATCATTCTCGAATTAACACTTTACTTGAAACGCTTTACTGGTTACGCGCATCTCGAGTAACAGAATACGGCACCCGAGGCTGTTAGTAGCACTGATCCTGGCGCGGCGCGATTCCCGACACAGATGGCGTGTCATTCAGCGTCTGGAGAGAACTGGGGCCTTGGCTTCCTCGCACAGTGCTCTTATATATAAAGCCGGGGTGCGGACCGCTGAGAAAACGCTCGATCAAATCGGCTGTCTCGACTAGCCGCTGTGCTAGTAACGCACCACTTCAAGTTGCATAATAAATTTTAGCTTCTCTTGCTGAAGGCCGATGAAGCTCCTAATTTAACTGTGCATTCAGCACGCAGGGAAGTATTGATAATAAATTTTTGAAGTGGCTAACTTTAATAACTTAGGCGAGAGAATTAATTTAATTGCACTGCACGCAGCAGATGGGCTCTGAACTGTCCCTTTTGAGATCCGCTATCGCTATAATTTAACAGATATTTGAAAGAAACTTTTTACAGCTTCATCATCATAGCGGACCTCCAACCTATTAAAATCTAAACATCCTAGTATGATTTATAAGCTCACTTAATCTATCTTGCTTCCTCTAGTTTTGAGATGAAAACCACAAAATCATGAATTTACACTAACATCTTAATTTGTGAAATCCAAAGTACTATTTTTATTAAATCATTATGAAAGCTGAATCTAAATACAAATTTTGCAGTCTCTAGCTCTTTTCTGTGCCGCCAATTATTTTTATAGAAAAACGTCCAAATAAAGGAAACGGCTGAAGTTATCAAGCTGATATTTAACACACATTAGTTTATCATTATTCCAGACATACTAGGAAAGTTTTATGTCATTTGCTTGATTTTTAAGGTATTGCGCAACATCTATGACGTCAGAGCTAGCAGACTGACTAACACACAATGGAAACTGATGTGAATTTGCTGCAGCGTGAGTAGGCTGCTTCCCTACATCACCCTCTACTTAAATTTTTTTTTGTTTATGAATGTTAATGAAGAATAAAAATTTAATTACAAAAAGGGAAGCAAGAGTACAATTTAAACTCCCTATGAAAAATCAAAATTGAATTATAAACATATATAAATATTAAAAGAAACTGATTTCCTACATTAATCATTTAAATTGCGGGCATTTTCACTGCCTCTTTAGAAATGTCATTACTCAAATTTTAAGCAAAGTCAATGAAATATTTTTGGCATACATATTGCCTTAGACTAACAAACACATAGAAATTGAAAAACTGTGAAAATCTTAGTTACATTAAATACATCAAATACATTTTTACACACACAAATTCAAGGAAGATAACATGATACATAAACAGATGATTATTCCTTATCAGTCTTTTATAAACCTGAAAGAAAAATTCACAACTAAATTTTTACACACGTGGTTGTAGCCGCTTTGGCTAGCGTCCTACACTTCCATTCACAAGGGTAGAGGAGGGGAAGTTGCTATGGTGTGCGTCCTTCTCGATCTCTCTAAATTACAAGGGGAAAGGGGAGGGGTCACTGTGAGTTGTGTCCAAGTCACTCCACGCTTTCACGCAGCTACCAGGCTGCCATTATCTGGTTTGTCCTGTAGAACAAACAAAAGAGTGCCTCAGACTCTGTTCACTTAATATCTAAGGGTGGGTCACAATGAAATGGGGATATATACACTTAATCCTTCAATATTTTTCTGGAACAAAGTTAACAGAATCTTTTTCAATAATAATCTCGAGGTTACTTAATTGTCATAAATTGGTAAACAAATGGCTCAAAACGCCTTTAGTCATGTACTAGATAAAATTTATGCTCAAGACATACAATCATAAATCATATTTAGTCTGAATTTATTATTTCAGGGCCGGAACACTGAACCAATGCTCAGTACATTTCTGATACATTTGTCTTTTATTCACTTAACTGACTCATTTTTTATTACTTCATTCTTAGATATAGTATGAGTATATTTGATTAGTAGTTGTTCCTCAGCTTCTTTATACATGTGAGTAACTTTTGGTAATAGTACAGTTGCGAGTGTTCAAAACACACTACGTTTAGTTGATTACTAAATTCACTTATTGGTCCTCTGCTGTTGTCAATTCCACATCTGAAATTAGGTACTTACTTACTGTGAAGTGTATTGATGCTGAGCTAAAATAATGTTTTACGTCTGTCATTATGTTTTTCAATTATATTGCTAGTGTATGTACTTATTCGACACTCACTCATTAACATTTAAAGCATAGGATAGCACATTCATTTCATATTTTTAGTGTACTGCAGCTGATCAGTTTGCTCACGTGGCAATCCATTTCCACTCAATTGGACGCTGAAACCACAGGTAGTCTCTCTCAGACCTACCACTAAAGTGCATCAAGTAATTATGGACGAGCGTAATGCTAAATTCCTTACACCTATAGGACACCATGAGCTTCTCTGTCTCATCTAACATAAGGGTACCTATGGTCGCATTCACGCCTCCAACTTATAACCTCAATACGTGTAGGTGTATCCTGTCACACACTACACCAAAATAACGGCCAGCTCCAACCTTATAAATACTTCAGGGACGTGTCCTTCACGTCTCAACCACAAACACTGCTCAAATCTATTACACTGCCTTTCCTTGCTACACCCGGTGAGTTTATTCTTACAACCTATCTGCATATTTTTCATAACACTAAGCAATCTCTTTCTTACTATTTATTAGTTAGCTCTAATGCATACACTAGGTTTCACTACCACTTCAGGTCCTGCTTGTACACGAATTCATATATCTTTTTAAATTATTATTGTGGGATCATTTCCAATACAACAACACTTTGTACTTACAATATTACCAGGGTACTATACATAATTGTTACTCAAATACAGTTGTATCTTAATTACGTCATACTTCTCTATCGTTTGTCACTATTAGGTTTGTCATATCAGGTATTTTGTTTCACTAATCGGTGGATAGAATGGTTACATAATTAATGGCTTGATAGCCATAACAGAAAATTTTGTTTTAAAGAAGAAGTCGAAATTTTTGTAGATAGGAAAGATGAAGAATGAGTGAGACCTGAAATGGAAAGAAGATCTCACACAGCTGGGACTGCACAGCTGCCACACTGTGTAGAGGTTACAGAACAACCTCCTCCCTACAGCATTCATTAATTGAATGCTGTTTTGATATTCATAACGGAAAATTTAATATGTTAGAAAGAAGAGATCGAAATTTTAGGTGGATGGGAAAGATGAAGAATGAGTGAGACCTGAAATGGGAAAGAAGATCTCACACAGTTGGGACTGCACAGCTGCCACACTGTGTAGAGGTTACAGAACAACCTCCTCCCTACAGCATTCATTAGTTGAATGCTGGCTTAATATTTATACCGGAAATTTTAATTGGAAAGAAAAGATCGAAATCTTTGTAGATAGGAAAGATGAAGAATGAGTGAGACCTGAAAGGGAAAGAAGATCTCACACAGCTGGGACTGCACAGCTGCCACACTGTGTAGAGGTTACAGAACAACCTCCTCCCTACAGCATTCATTGGCTGCCTATGAACACGCCACGTCGATCTGAAAATACTTTATGGTGCCTTTTTAGAACCTGTCTCAGTTCTTCCTTCTGATTGGCTGAAATCTTATCGATTTCCTGCAATTTAGCTTCTATTTTGTCTAAAATAATTGCTTCTTCTTCTTCTGTGTTCAGCTTACTGTTACTAAGATTAACATCCTCGTCCCAATACCTCCTATTTTTCAAAACTCGTATAGGCAGCTCCCAAGTTTCCTCATCAGTTACTACATGTTTATCACTAAAAGGAACTATAATTACTCCGGTCATTGGCAAGACCATTTTTAACTGGCTTCTTTCAAAGTCAACAACACTCTGATATTTTGACAAGAAATCTATGCCAATTAAAACCTCAATACTCAGATTGTTTACAATTAAACATGGATGATCAATTAAATTACCATTAATGTTAAAGGGCAGTAAAGCTTCTTGCTTTACCGTTTTTGACACCTTGCCAGTAGCACCAATTATTCTTAGTCCTGATACCCTCATTACTGTAAGCTTGTCCTTACCAGGTAATGCATCAAAGAAGGACTGAGATATTGCACTCACTTCACTTCCACTGTCTAAGAGACAACGTACATTGATACCTAACATATTCACTATTATTATAGGGTGGCTTATTCTAGGTTGTACAGGTGGTTCCTCAATTTCATCTAATAGTTCCTTTTTAATTCGTCTCCAACTAAAGTGATCGACATCTGTCTTCATTATATTTAGGTCACAGTGAGTAGGGGTTTCCTGACTTACACTTTCAGCTGCCTTTTCCAGTCTGTCTATTAATTTTAAATCGAAACACTGCACGACTTCATTACATTTAGTTTGCTGAACGTGACCCAAATTACTATAGTCTGAGCGATTCTGCGCCTCCAGACCGGGCATAACATTAGTTACAGCTAAACCATTTTCACCATTATCGTCGGTTTCCTTCTCAAGTGACAACTGGTCACAGCTACCGGGTTCATCGACCCCCAACAACCTACCCTCTACATTCTCACTTACTTCCTGTCCTAAATCTATTAGTACATTATCAACATCCTGCACAGGCACTTTAGATAAGAGTACATCATCCTCATCGTAAATAAAAGCATGAATTTCTTCTGCTTCTTCACCTGACAATTCAATATCTTGTAGCTCTTCCCTATCGTTACACAGCTGCGCCTTCTCTTTCTCTTCCCATTTAGAAAGCGTCTCTAACACGGTATCTATCAAATATTGTGAGTGATCTAATATTTCTGTTGTATCCTTAGGTGCTACCGACTCTTCATCCACACGTTCAGTTTGAGTATTTTGATCGGTCTTACCAATTCCCTTAACTACTGGCCTAGGAAAAGTAACCGCCTGGTGAGCGCCAGTGTCCTCATAGACGGGAACTAGTTTTCCTGCCTCGGCCTACTACTGTTTCCTTTATTTTCATTATAATTGACTGGCACAGCATTACTTTCCGTACTATTGTTTACATGCATATTTCTGGTTGGAACAAAATTACTGTCATTTGGACGCCATTGTTGGTTCTGATAATTATTTCCCCAATTCCTACCTCTCTTAGGATGGCGAACACCTACTGTTCTGATATTTACATTGCCATTTTGTTCGTTCCTAAAATTACTATTATTGTTATTAGCATTTCTGTTATTACGTGCTTGCTCCTCATTGGCAGCAACACGTTCTACACGTTCCAAATATTCAATGAAACGATCAAGATTGTCTCTAGGGGCAGATATAATTCTAGTTTGCCAATACCATGGCAGTTTGGCTTCAAGACCTAGTATAATCATCTCAGGTTTCAGCTTTTCGTCCAAATGTGACAACCGTGAAATCCATGACCTAGCAAATTCTTTAATAGACTCTTTGCCTGCATTGAAGCGTTTCCCACTCCAAAATTCTCTTAACACTTCATTTTGCTTATGGCTAGACCAATACTCATTAATGAAAGCAGTTTTAAATTCCGCTAATGTTTTACACTTTAACATTACATCAGCTGACCAACGCATGGCATCACCTGCTAAATGACTTCTAATAAATGAGATTTTCTCTCGTTCAGACCAAGTCGGTGGAATCACATCTTCAAAATCGTTCCAGAAATCTAGCGGATGGATATTTTTATCTGGATCGAACCGCAAGAACTGCCGACACCCGATAAAAGCGGCGTTTGCAGCTACAACTTGTTGTACACTACCATTACCAGAAGTTACTGAAGCTACTTTACTTTCAATGTTAGCAATGTTAGTACTTATATTTTCTACTTTCCTCTCAACATTATCTACTCTTTGCACAATATGAGTAGTGTCAGTTTTGACTGCATCTACGTCTGCTTGACATATGTTTATTTTTATATTAACGTCTTTAAATCTATCTGAGCACAGTTCAGATTCCGCCTCGATCTTTTCTGTTAACTTGTGCTCCAGCTTCGCATCTTCCATTTGGAAGTCTTTGCGAACCTCAGCAACTTCGGATTTAACTGTTTTATACATTTCCGAAAACTGTTGAGCAACCTTTTTCTTAATATCCTCATGGTTGCAATCTATTTTATTATTCAAACTGTCTAGATCTTCTTTCAACTTATTGCAACCAGCCTTGAAGGTATCGTCCATTACCTCCAAACGTTTATTAAAATTAGATTGGCTGGCCACAATCTCATTCTTTAATTCCGCATTATTGGATTCTAATTTATTGTCCATTGCCTCAAACCGTTTATTAAAATTAGTTTGGCTGGCCACAATCCTGTTATTTACCTCAATTATATCAGATTTTAACTCAGCTGACATTTCTGCATTACTGCTTTTGACCTCAGTTATTTCAGATTTTAAGTCAGCTGTCATTTGAGCATTACTGGCAGCTATTGCTTGTAATATAACATTTAAATCAACAGCCCCAGCATCCTTGGGTTGCTCAATAGCTGGTTTCTTTTCACACTCAGGTGACGAAAAACTAGCTCCAATACCAGAATCATCAAAACTAAATGAAACTTCTGATTGATCAGACATGTCTAACTTCTTTTGTTTAAATTCTACTATCTCTGATGACTGTTTCATTTTTAATTCACCAGAGAAACTATCCTCCAATAAATTTACAATTTCAATTTTCGGCTTTACTACAGGTGTCTCTATCACTGAATCATTGCCCCTTCCCACACTCCTGTCAGGAGACAATATTTCATATTTTACTTGAACATTACTTCCATGCATATTTACAATTGAATCGTGGTCTGAATTTACATTTCCCTCAACATACATAGGTTCTAATTTAATTTTAAACTCGGTTTCTTTTGGCGGTTCCATCGCCGACAGTCTTTTAGTGCAGGTTAGTAAAATTTTTAACAACTTTTCACTTAACTTAGTTCCTTCTGCACGACGTTGTCGGCGCGGCGTAACAGGAACACTGACGCGACGTGACGCGTTGAACTGCAGACGGCACTCCGACGGCTGTGATGTGTTTGCGTGGCCCGTAACTGCAGGCTCGGCGACGGCTGCTGCGGCGGACGACGGCAGTGGGGTGAAACTGGCTTCTCGCGATGCCGGCAGCACCGCTAGACTCAGTGCCAGCTCCGTCAATCCAGATGCGTTGTTAATCCAATTGCGTCGTCCACATGCACACGTAACACTTTCACTGTTCTATTACTCAGCTGCGTGTCGCATTTCACTCGCGAATCCGAATAGTTAAAAATCGCTTTCACTTAGTTGAGTTTCCCGGCCGATGCACCATATATGGGGCGGCGGAGAGAATGAAATATTGTTTTGGTTGTAGTTGCAAAATATTACTGCTGCATTAATGTTTGCTTGCGGTCAATTTCTAGCTTTAGAATGTTGTTAATGCTGTCTTTCGCCGTTCTCAACACTGGCTCCCTATTTACTTAGTAGGTTCCCAGAAAGCGATTAAACAAACCTGAAACCTGTAAACAAGAGTTTCTAGTGCCCACTTCTCCTGAGATGATTGTTATAGCTGCAGCTTATAGCTCTGTAGAGTCAGGAGGTTGTTCGGGATTTCTAATCAAAGACGACTTTCCAAAATAGTTGAGTATATTCTCAAAATCACACATATACACACAAATATCCCTCCAACCTAACTAACAGAACAGTTCAGAGTCTATTGCGCCAATGCAATTATAAATGTCCGAATTAATTGTTGAAATGAACGCTCGCCATAATTTGATGAAATATCTCATCAAACGCCACGCTATATTAGTAGTAGAATGTCTGTCCCGCGACGGCACGTGAAAATACGACAATACGCACACTGAGGCTAGATAATGAAAATCATTCTCGAATTAACACTTTACTTGAAACGCTTTACTGGTTACGCGCATCTCGAGTAACAGAATACGGCACCCGAGGCTGTTAGTAGCACTGATCCTGGCGCGGCGCGATTCCCGACACAGATGGCGTGTCATTCAGCGTCTGGAGAGAACTGGGGCCTTGGCTTCCTCGCACAGTGCTCTTATATATAAAGCCGGGGTGCGGACCGCTGAGAAAACGCTCGATCAAATCGGCTGTCTCGACTAGCCGCTGTGCTAGTAACGCACCACTTCAAGTTGCATAATAAATTTTAGCTTCTCTTGCTGAAGGCCGATGAAGCTCCTAATTTAACTGTGCATTCAGCACGCAGGGAAGTATTGATAATAAATTTTTGAAGTGGCTAACTTTAATAACTTAGGCGAGAGAATTAATTTAATTGCACTGCACGCAGCAGATGGGCTCTGAACTGTCCCTTTTGAGATCCGCTATCGCTATAATTTAACAGATATTTGAAAGAAACTTTTTACAGCTTCATCATCATAGCGGACCTCCAACCTATTAAAATCTAAACATCCTAGTATGATTTATAAGCTCACTTAATCTATCTTGCTTCCTCTAGTTTTGAGATGAAAACCACAAAATCATGAATTTACACTAACATCTTAATTTGTGAAATCCAAAGTACTATTTTTATTAAATCATTATGAAAGCTGAATCTAAATACAAATTTTGCAGTCTCTAGCTCTTTTCTGTGCCGCCAATTATTTTTATAGAAAAACGTCCAAATAAAGGAAACGGCTGAAGTTATCAAGCTGATATTTAACACACATTAGTTTATCATTATTCCAGACATACTAGGAAAGTTTTATGTCATTTGCTTGATTTTTAAGGTATTGCGCAACATCTATGACGTCAGAGCTAGCAGACTGACTAACACACAATGGAAACTGATGTGAATTTGCTGCAGCGTGAGTAGGCTGCTTCCCTACAGATCGATTGATAAAACATTAACGGATCATCAACTTATTACTGGTGGGGAAACTTGGAGGGGGGGGGGGGGAGAGGGGGAAGTAAAATCGTAGACGGAGACCAACAAGACATGAATACAGTAAGTAGATTGAGAAGGATGTAGGTTGCAATAGTTATTCCGAGATGAAGAGACTTGCACAGTATAGAGTAGCATGGAGACCTACATCAGACTTCGACCTCAGACTGAAGGCTACAACAACAAAAAGATGAAAGTGAATGGTCCCACAACACACACATGGGGCACGCTCGAACTTACTTTTTTGTCTAAAGATTCCTCCCTGTTACGAATGATGTGTTTTGTTCTGTTTGCGAGGGACACTTCAATCCAGTGACAAAGCTGCTCCGTATGTTCTATTCATTCGACGACAGTGTCGAAGTATATAGAATTTGTATGCAATGAGAATACCTGTAGAAAAACGTTATTAATTCTATTAGATGATATATACAACTCCAGATGCTTCGTCGGGTGTTTGGAGAAATGATTTATCTCTTCTGTATGCATGTTGATTTTATGGCAGCGTATTTCATAGATCTATTGTAGAAATTTCTACAATAGATCTTTGAAATAAGCTGCCATAAAATCAATGATGCAGAACCCGATATGAGCTGCTTGTTAGCAAATAATGCGCTATGAAGGAAGATCTCTTCGTTGGGCGATATGAAGCGCATTTCGTTGAAGAGTACTAACAGATAGGCAAGCGTGTGATTAAATACGATATGCATACAATGTCCTCCTCATTGAACAGGACAGTGAGAAACACGATTCAAGCACGCGGCAGGTTACCCAGATTCATGTTTTATAGAAGGTGTCCGATTTATATTAATCACGATAGATAATTTTTTGACTAGAAGGAAAATGAAATTGTTATTTAGCTACCAGAGAGACGTACGCCAGTACGTTCTTTTACCTTTGTTCGTTTCGAAGAAGGAAGGAAGATTAGACTTTAACGTCCCTTCGACAAAGGGGTCATTAGAAACGGAGCACAAGCTCGGATGAGGGAGTAATTGAGAAAGTCATAGGCCCGCCCTTTCAAAGGACGCTCCGGTCATTTGTCATTAGAGATCCAGGCAAATCAGGGAAAACCTATATCTGAAAGACTGGAAGGGGATTTGTACCATCGTCCTCCAGATTGCGGGTTCACAATGCCTAGCACTGCACCACCTCTCTCAGCGGTGCTCGTTTCGAAGATATCAGCAGCAGAAACTTATATTTTTGGTCAGATGTGTGAGCGGCGGATTATGTAGACTGTGCAGTCTGCTATTGTGTGGGCTTGAGATACTATAGCTATATGAAGTTGCGAGGTAACACATTTTACCAGTTCAAATATTATTAAACGTTAAACTTTAAATTCTCAGTCAGCATCTCATTTAATGCACAAGATTTCGAGCATCACTGAAAGACACTTTAAATGTTCCTTTAATCCATTTTATTTCTTACTCGTACACTAATAATTTTATAAAGCATTTTACAATTTGTTTCTTTATTCGAATAACTCTCTTGGAGGTTTAGCCTCTTTGTGTTTAATTTTCGTTGCTTGCAGACTTCCTTCATCCTTCGAGAGTGTCGTTCCTTTTCTTCCTGGGTCCACTTGCTTCCTTTTTCACTCTTATTTGCCGGCCGAAGTGGGCCGTGCGGTTAAAGGCGCTGCAGCCTGGAACCGCAAGACCGCTACGGTCGCAGGTTCGAATCTTGCCTCGGGCATGGATGTTTGTGATGTCCTTAGGTTAGTTAGGTCTAACTAGTTCTAAGTTCTAGGGGAATAATGACCTCAGCAGTTGAGTCCCATAGTGCTCAGAGCCATTTTTTTTCACTCTTATTTCTTCCCTAAAATCCTGCCTTCTGTGTTACTTCTCCAGAAAGTATCCTGTTATGTCCATTCTAATTCCGGTGCTTTTCATATCTTCGTCAATTTCGGTGAACCATGTGGGTTTGGATTTTTAAATGTTTAATAAGCTTAAGACCCACTTAGTTAGTCTGTTATTATCCATTCGGCATATGTGCCCACAAAACTGTAGGCTTCTGTTCGTCATTACATCAGTTAGCTTTTTTATTTTATAATAGAGCTCTCTGTTTGATCTTAACTTGTACTCAACGTTACCATTACTTCTAGAGCCCAGTATTCTCCTCAGAATTCTTCTTTCAACTTTTTCCAGTACTTCAAGATCACCGAATCTTGTTAGATTCAGTGTTTCCGCTGCATACATACAGTGTTTCTGGTCTTATCACTGTTTGATGGTGTCTTAGTTTTGTGCTTTAGGAGAAAGATTTTTGTTATATATGTTTTATGTCATTTGGAGTGCGCTTTCCATTTCGTATATTTCCTATGGCTATCATTTCTTTCGTGTTGCTTGTTATGAATTCTTTTAGGTATTTCGTTTTAGATATTGTGTTGTTATGAAGTTTGAGATCTTGTGGGCCATCATTGATATTTGTCATAAAATGTGTTTTCTCAGATGATATTTTTAGTCCTGTTTTATCTCCTTATATGTGATTTGTTCTTTGGTGCTATCTAGTGAATCATTAATTAACGCCATGGCATCTGCAAAAGCTACACATCTATAGTGATTTTTTTCTCTTTTCCTAGTTGAACATCCTTAGTAATCATGGATTTTCTCGACTTTCTCACCATCTCTTCGAATGCGCAGGTAAAAATGGGGCCGATAAACCATGTCCTTGTCTTCATCCTGATTTTATTTCAAAAGGTTTTGACAGATTCCCATAAATTTTAGTTCTAATGTTTTGTTCGTTAAATTTCCTTAATCATTTCTGTTGCTCTGTTGTCGAGTCCTAATTCCTTTAAAATGCTGATTAATGCATTTCTATTGACTGAGTCATATGCCTTTTTAAAACTTACAAAAGCTACCATGTATTGCAAGTATCTGATTTTCCTCATTCGTGTTACGTTCTTTAGATTTAGTACTTGCGCTGCAGGAGATCTACCCATCCTAAATCCTACTTAATATTCTCCTAGTTGCGGGTCAAGTATTCCTTCAACTCTCTTTAAAAGTCCCATGGACAAGATCTTATATGTCACTGCTAAGAAGGAGATTCCTCTATAATTGTTAGGACCAGTTTTATTTCCTTTTTCATGTAGTGGATGTATTAGTACCGATATACATTCTGATGGTGACTGTTTGCTGACCAAATTTCGTTGATGATTTCTGTTAGACACAGAATAATGTTGTCACTAGACTACTTCTACAGTGCAGTAACTATATTGTCTTATCCTGATACTGTGTTAGTTTTAAGCTGTTTTATGATTTCTCAGCTTTCCTCTACTGTTGGTAGCATTGAGTCTGGTTGTATCTGTATTACATTATCAAAATGAAATTCTCCTTTTGGTGGACTGCAGTTGTGTGGTTCTTCGAAGTAGACCGCAAGTATTCCGCAGTTCTCTGTATGGTTATATGCAGTCTTTTGTGTTTTTGGATCTTCCTAAACCGTAATCTTGGTGGCTGATATTAATGTTTTATAAAACTTCCTTGTTTTGTTCTGCTTAAAATGTCACTGAGTTGAGGTTAGTTGAGACCTTTTGATGCAGGTTTCTTCGCATCAACAAAACTTTTCCTGTTCTTATCATTTTTATTAGCGTTCCAGATATTAGAAACTCATTCTGTCTTTATAATCAACTCATCACATTAGTATTGTGTTTATGCTGCCTGTTTATGCTTAAGAGTCTTTCTCCGTTTGGGCTGATTCCTTAACCTGCAAGGTTCTTTCAAAATTTGCACACTGAAGCCTCCAAATACTAATACTATTTATTTCGCTAGAATTTGATCTAGCTTGTTTGACTCATTTTGCCAAAAACGTTCTGTTTGTTCTTTCTGCGTTCTGTTTTCTTCATTTTTTGGTGCATGTGTATTTAAAACAGTATAAACTTTCTTTGATGATTTAAATGTTAATGTGCGAAGTGTTTCATTAAATGATTTAAATTGTATTATTTAGTTTAATGTGTTTTTGTTTACAATGAAATTGGAATAACTCTTTTCCTGGTTTATCCTTAAATATCCTGAACCTTTCTAAACGTAAAGAATGTTAATCAGTAAATCTTGTTTCTTGTAGTGCTGTTATCATTATATTTTTTTCCCTTTAAAAGCTTTATGTTATCCTGTTTTAACAGTGAATTTACATTAAAAGTGGCCAGGTAATATATGTTCCTGTGTTTGATTTTACGGTTAGTTGTTTAAAGTGGGTTTCAGAATTATCTACTCATTCTTTGCACGATGTCGTAGGCCCCCCAGCATCCGAATGCCTACTTTTCATTCCTTTGGAAATGCAAGAAAATCCGCTTTTCCAAGATCAATTGTTTCCGCCTTGACTACCTTTCAAGTCTTCTCTGTAACCCTAGCATCGACCCCTCACACTGTGCTATCACCCGGGCGGCCATGTCGTTACTCCTCTCGCTCTTCCTTTCTCATTACTTGCACGGTGACGCCCCGTGCTTGGGGCGGGCATTTATTTTTCAAACTATTCGTTAATTGGTCGTCCAGTTCCTCTCCTAATGTGTTGCTCAGAAATGTATCACTCACGTAAGCAGTATGCATATACTCGGGATAACGTACTGGACCTCTTGCTGGAGTCGACGATGAACAAATGGGAACAGAAAGAAAATGCACACCGCTCATTCACTCAATCTTCTTCAGTTGGTCTGAGCGGCGAAGAGACAGTAGAAACGCCACTCACCCGCAGAAAATGTTAGCAGAACAATAGTTGCAATAACGTATTCTTACTTACATATGCATACGTGGCAGTACAGCTGCTTGTCGAATGTGATTGATTCTTCAGCAATATCAGATCAATTAGTCTATCTTTCGCGTAACTCATTTGATTAAGTGCTGGTCAGTTGTCAGTACTCGGTATCCCTCCACTAACACGAAAAGAATTTCGTGTCAATTTTCTAACGACATAACACCTACGTACACACATGCATCGTCAGAAAAAATCGTGAAAAACTTTCAGTCGGGTCGTTTCAAAGACCGTACACCGAAAGCTACTTTATGCTCTGACGACGTCTTTTATTTGCTGCATTTCCCGCATAGTGTAGATAGACAGTATGATCAGCATGAAGTCAAATAATAAAAATAAGGTACACGGGGTAGGGTCTCCAATTACTGATCACAAGGTCCCGGGTCCCAGGTTTGATCCTATACAGTTCGATTAGAATTCATTATTAATGGTGGCCATAGGATTTGAAGTCCCTCACATACTACCAACAGACTTGTCGAAAGAGGGTTCTTTAGCTGACTGAGGTGCAAAGTAAAGACGGAAAATCGGCTTTGTTCAATGGCATGTGGATGCAAAAGGCATTGGAAACCACTGAATTAAAGAAACGTGATGTTTATCCGCTTTAAAGTGGCTAGTAATCTGAAAAGTGTCATCATCTCTTCAATGCAAAAACTTCCTTATGAGACCACTATTTGATACGTGGAGACTTGTGTGAGTAGGCTCTGGTTTGGATGAAAGGTGGCCAGCGTGAAATGGGACTGATAGTGGGAAATGATAGGTTTAGTGGGGAGGGTCTCATCTAGATTTTGAAAATACGTTAGAAGGGGTGTAGAAGATTTGTTGACAGAACTGAAAGTCGCCAGTCGATAGTACCTGCTTGATTAGATTTGTATACAAAGTGTTGCAAGTAACAATTGTAATGATTGACGAATCAAGCCTTTACTACATCTACATCTACATCTACATGATTTCTCTGCAATTCACATTTAAGTGCTTGGCAGAGGGTTCATCTAAACCACAATCATACTATCACCCTACCATTCCACTCCGGAACAGCGCGTGGGAAAAACGAACACCTAAACCTTTCTGTTCGAGCTCTGATTTTTCTTATTTTATTTTGATGATCATTCCTACCTATGTAGGTTGGGCTCAACAAAATATTTTCGCATTCGGAAGAGAAAGTTGGTGAAAGAAATTTCGTAAATAGATCTCGCCACGACGAAAAACGTCTTTGCTTTAATGACTTCCATCCCAACTCGCGTATTATATATGCCACATTATCTTTCCTATTACGTGATAATACAAAACGAGCTGCCCTTTTTTGCACCCTTTCGATGTCCTCCGTCAATCCCACCTGGTAAGGATCCCACACCGCGCAGCAATATTCTAACAGAGGACGAACGAGTGTAGTGTAAGCTGTCTCTTTAGTGGACTTCTTGCATCTTCTAAGTGTCCTGCCAATGAAACGCAATCTTTGGCTCGCCTTCCCCACAATATTATCTGTGTGGTCTTTCCAACTGAAGTTGTTCGTAATTTTAACACCCAGGTACTTAGTTGAATTGACAGCCTTGAGAATTGTACTATTTATCGAGTAATCGAATTCCAACGGATTTCTTTTGGAACTCATGTGGATCACCTCACACTTCTCGTTATTTAGCGTCAACTGCTACCTGCCACACCATACAGCAATCTTTTCTAAATCGCTTTGTAGCTGATACTGGTCTTCGGATGACCTTACTAGACGGTAAATTACAGCATCATCTCCGAACAACCTAAGAGAACTGCTCACCTTGTCACCCAGGTCATTTATATAGATCAGGAACAGTAGAGGTCCCAGGACGCTTCCATGGGGGACACCTGATATCACTTCAGTTTTACTCGATGATTTGCCGTCTATTACTACGAACTGCGACCTTCCTGACAGGAAATCACGCATCCAGTCGCACAACTGAGGCGATACCCCATAGGCCCGTAGCTCGATTAGAAGTCGCTTGTGAGGGACGGTGTCGAAAGCTTTCCGGAAATCTAGAAATACGGAATCAACTTGATATCCCCTGTCGATAGCGGTCATTACTTCGTGCGAATAAAGAGCCAGCTGCGTTGCACAAGAACGATGTTTTCTGAAACCATGCTGATTACGCATCAATAGATTGTTCCCTTCGAGGTGATTCATAATGTTTGAATACAGTATATGCTCCAAAACCCTACTGCAAACCGACGTCAATGATATAGGTCTGTAGTTCGATGGATTACTCCTACTACCCTTCTTAAACACTGGTGCGACCTGCACAATTTTCCAATCTGTAGGTACAGATCTATCGGTGAGAGAGCGGTTGTACACTCCTGGAAATGGAAAAAAGAACACATTGACACCGGTGTGTCAGACCCACCATACTTGCTCCGGACACTGCGAGAGGGCTGTACAAGCAATGACCACACGCACGGCACAGCGGACACACCAGGAACCGCGGTGTTGGCCGTCGAATGGCGCTAGCTGCGCAGCATTTGTGCACCGCCGCCGTCAGTGTCAGCCAGTTTGCCGTGGCATACGGAGCTCCATCACAGTCTTTAACACTGGTAGCATGCCGCGACAGCGTGGACGTGAACCGTATGTGCAGTTGACGGACTTTGAGCGAGGGCGTATAGTGGGCATGCGGGAGGCCGGGTGGACGTACCGCCGAATTGCTCAACACGTGGGGCGTGAGGTCTCCACAGTACATCGATGTTGTCGCCAGTGGTCGGCGGAAGATGCACGTGCCCGTCGACCTGGGACCGGACCGCAGCGACGCACGGATGCACGCCAAGACCGTAGGATCCTACGCAGTGCCGTAGGGGACCGCACCGCCACTTCCCAGCAAATTAGGGACACTGTTGCTCCTGGGGTATCGGCGAGGACCATTCGCAACCGTCTCCATGAAGCTGGGCTACGGTCCCGCACACCGTTAGGCCGTCTTCCGCTCACGCCCCAACATCGTGCAGCCCGCCTCCAGTGGTGTCGCGACAGGCGTGAATGGAGGGACGAATGGAGACGTGTCGTCTTCAGCGATGAGAGTCGCTTCTGCCTTGGTGCCAATGATGGTCGTATGCGTGTTTGGCGCCGTGCAGGTGAGCGCCACAATCAGGACTGCATACGACCGAGGCACACAGGGCCAACACCCGGCATCATGGTGTGGGGAGCGATCTCCTACACTGGCCGTACACCACTGGTGATCATCGAGGGGACACTGAATAGTGCACGGTACATCCAAACCGTCATCGAACCCATCGTTCTACCATTCCTAGACCGGCAAGGGAACTTGCTGTTCCAACAGGACAATGCACGTCCGCATGTATCCTGTGCCACCCAACGTGCTCTAGAAGGTGTAAGTCAACTACCCTGGCCAGCAAGATCTCCGGATCTGTCCCCCATTGAGCATGTTTGGGACTGGATGAAGCGTCGTCTCACGCGGTCTGCACGTCCAGCACGAACGCTGGTCCAACTGAGGCGCCAGGTGGAAATGGCATGGCAAGCCGTTCCACAGGACTACATCCAGCATCTCTACGATCGTCTCCATGGGAGAATAGCAGCCTGCATTGCTGCGAAAGGTGGATAAACACTGTACTAGTGCCGACATTGTGCATGCTCTGTTGCCTGTGTCTATGTGCCTGTGGTTCTGTCAGTGTGATCATGTGATGTATCTGACCCCAGGAATGTGTCAATAAAGTTTCCCCTTCCTGGGACAATGAATTCACGGTGTTCTTATTTCAATTTCCAGGAGTGTATATGATTGCTAAGTAGGGAGCTATTGTATCAGTGTAATCTGAAAGGAACCTAATCGGTATACAATCTGGACCTGAAGACTTGCCCGTATCAAGCGATTTGAGTTGCTTCGCAACCCCTAAGGTATCTACTTCTAAGAAACTCATGCTAGCAGCTGTTCGTGTTTCAAATTCTGGAATATTCCTTTCGTCTTCCCTGGTGAAGGAATTTCGGAAAATTGCGTTCAATAACTCCGCTTTAGCGGCACAGTCGTCAGTAACAGTACCATCGGCAATGCGCAGCGAAGGTATTGACTGCGTCTTGCCGCTTGTGTACTTTACATACGAGCAAGAATTTCTTCGGATTTTCTACCAAATTTCGTTGTGGAATCTATTAAAGGCATCTCGCATTGAAGTCCGTGCCAAATTTCGCGCGTCTAGATGGGCAGGCTTGCAACCCCAGTAGGGCAGTGATCACCTAATGATTCAGCTTACTGCGGCCGATTTCTTGCAGAATTGTCTGTTAAAGGCAAAGTCTTGCAGAATCGTTGGAAATTTATTATGATCGTCTCTGATGACACTTCTGTACATGCCGCCTAGGTGGAAAGCAACATCGTTTCCGCAAGACACCCAGCAAGCTCTGTTCCTTCATGATACCAGAAAGTAGTAGATAACGGGGATCAGATTGAGGGAGACTTCTTGATTTGGTACGGGCCTATCGCTTAGTAAGCAAAATACTTGGATACAGAATATTCGATTACATACATGACGGGTACAAGACCACTTTGCAAAACAAATATTATTGTGTAATTCTTGCTGGAGAGCTAAAAGTTTTCTACAACATGTGGCGTCTCTCGCATTGGAGTTTCCACATCCTTCTGTCCTGCCAGTCGTCTTCTCGGACGGCCCTGTCCTGCATCACACGCCTCACTCCATCATTCCAATGTAGCCGGGATCTTCCTCTTTTTCTGCCTCGTGGAAGTCTCCAGTGTCACATTTCAGAGGGCCATCTTTCCTCTGACATTCTTCAGAGATGACCATATCATGTTAGCTGCTTATTTTCAGTTGTGATTACAATATATTTTATAACTCCCATGTTTTCGTAACTCTTCATTTCTTATTTTGTCTCTTCTTGTTACTTCACAACTTCGTCTCCAAAACTCCATTTCCATTGCCTTCAATTTCTTCTCATTTACCCTCACAGTTCAGCACCATACAGAGTGGTGCTCTCAAATATAGTTTCGTATAGCCTCCTTTTCAAATTTTTTGACGTCCTTTTATTCCAAATAATGGTATGTAACTGCTTACTTGTCACATTTCCCTTTCTTATTGTGTGCTTTATTTCCTCGTTGCTTCCACCTTCTCCCTGAATGATTGACTCTAAATATTTATGGGACGGCTACACTTTACTACTGATCCATTAACCACAACGAGATCCTTTCCTATATCTCCGACAACCAAGCATTCAGAAATTTGTAAAGTTAATTTTCTTGCCCCAACAATCGTGTTCCTCTCTAATATTTCTTAACATATGAGACACATCTTCTTCTTCGGCGAAGATGACGTGATTGTGGGCGAAATTTAGGGAGAACAGGATGTGCTCTACTCTAATTCATATGTTTTCGCACTTACTTTTCCAATTTATCTGTGCTGCGTTCAAAAATATTGTAAAGAGTGTAGCGGCTAAATAGCATCCTTGTCTCAGTCCTTTGCTAAGCTTAAGTTTCTGTAATACTAACTTCCCAACTTTCACACGAAAAATATTATCTGAATGCAGCTTCCTAACGACTTGTACGGAACATGTGTAAATGATCTAGTTTTTCGTTGCTTCCTGCTTCCTAGAAAGTTAAGTCTACTTCAGAAACCTTCATTTGCCTTCTTATGCAGGCTTATACTGAGTCTGAAGCTATGTCGAACTGATGATAAAACGGAAAAGACAATTGTGAGAGTTATTCATGAAGATGCCTTTTAAAGTCTCGGAATAGATGAGATCAGGCCTGGAAAATTTAAAACTGATTGGTGGGATGATGATATTGCCACAAAGGTGAAACAGAGAAAGGAGGCCTGTAACAGACGTCTTATGAGCAACAAGTTTGATGGTAGAAGTGGCTATATAAGACTGAGAAAAATGGCAAAGAAAATAGTAATTAGAGCAAAAAATACTATGAGGGACTTTAAAATAACTGCATAAGGAATTCAAAGTGCAAAGTAGCATGGAAGGTGATAAAACAGCTAAGAAAAAATAACAGAAGTAAACTTGCAGTTGATCAGCCTAGACAGATGGAACTTATACTATGAAGAGCTGTTTAAAGAAGATCGTTCCGAATTTCAGGATATAGTCTCCATTGCAGACGACGAACATGATACAGAAATGCGGGAGATG